>NC_092499.1:126555000-127180000 GCF_047511675.1 Marmota flaviventris
TTTTGCACATAGGCAACCTTTCTATCATGGTGACCAATTCTTCAGAGTTGAATTGGTTACCTCTCCTTTTATTTCAGAATCATAGCAGACGAAAGTCCCTCTGAGGCACATCCCAATGTTAGGATCCATGTGCACATGATTTAGTAGGTAGTATTCCTTCAGGATGCCTGTAAAGAGGTGAGAAAAGCAGAACAGACACAGTGAAAAGTTAGTCAATTTTCTGTCAGTGTGAAAAATATCTGTGGTAGTCAACTTAGAAAAGGTTTATTTTGTTTCACAGTTTTGGAGATCCCTATTCGTGATCAGTGGACCCATTGTTTTGACGTTTGCAGAGAAGTGACACATCATGGCAGGAGTATGTGGCAAAGAAAAACTGTTCACCTCATGGCTAGGAAGCATGAGACTTAAAAGAGACTGGAATCCTACTGTTCTCTCTGGGAATACCCGCAATTACCTAACCCCCACCTCCTCAGGGTTTCTTTACCTCCTGATAGTGCCACATGGAGATCAAGTCTTTAACACATGGAGCCTCTGGGGGACATTCAAGATCCACAGTGTAGAAGAAAAGGAATTAAGCAAGTGTGTAACTTCTGACAAGACCTTGACCTCAACTCCAGTTCTTTAGACCTTATCTACAAGGAGACAAGGCAAAATCACTGAAAAATAGTTTCCCTGAACCCACTGGGTTCTTAGCCAAGTCCTGTGGCTTAGATCTTAAATGTCCCCCAAAGGTCATTTGTGGAAAGCTTGGCCCCCAGCTGATGTCACTGTTGGGAAGGAGTGAAAACTTCAAGAGGTGGTGTCTATTCAGAGGAAGTTAGGTCATTGGGGGCATGCCCTTAAGGGGATATTCGGACACCGGTGTCTTCTCTCTTCCTTTGCTTCACAGCTACCATGAAGTAAGCAGCATTGCTCTACCACATGCTTCCTGCCATGATGTTCTGCTTGGGTCCAAAGCAATGGGATCAAGTGATCATGTATGAAAACTTCTGGAACCGTGAACCCAAATGACTCTCTCTTCATTTTAAGTTGATTATTTCAGGTATTTTGACATAGCAACAGAAAGCTGTTGCACCCTAGGTTAACCTAGGAAGAGATGAATTCTCAAGCACCCCAGCTCCCTGACCAGGAGGGTGAAGAGTCACAGAAGGAACCCTCTTGCCTTTTCTGAGGAGTTGCAGGAGCTGTAGAAACAAAAGAACAAAGAAACCGGGAGAGGGATGCAATGAAGTCAAGGATAGCCAGATGTATCAAGATCACTTACAGAACAAATATTATGTAGGGCTTCCTTATAGTTAAAAAGTGCTTGCTAATGATCTGAGATGCAAATTTGCCTGCCTTCTGCATTATATCTGGGACAGTCCAGGGAGAGTTCAGCCATCTGATTGTGCTCTGATCATATGTGTTCAATGCAATGGCAAGTGTGTTCATCAGCTTTCCGATAATCAAAATACCCCAGATAATCAACTTAAAAAGAAAGAATTATTTTTGCCCACCATTTCAGAGCATTCGGTCCATGGTTCTTGACTCTATTGCTTTTGGGCCTGTGAAGAGAAAAAACATGTGATGGAGTAAAGATGCTAATCGCATGGTGGCCAGGAAGTAAAGGAAGAGTCAGAAATGGGCCATCCCCCAATATCCCCTTAAGGTCCAACTAGACCCCACCTCCTTCAGTTTCTACCACTTCCCAATAGCGTCACAGCCTGGGGACCAAGCCTTCAACAAAGGGGTCTTTGGGGATGTTTAAAATCCAACCCATAACGCCAAGCATCTAGGATTTTTGCCATTAAAAGTAGTTTCTAGTGCATTGTCTTTATGAAATAAAATCTCCCTTGCTAAGAATCATGGAATAAAAAGAAGCTGAACACTTTTTAAGGCTGCCTGCCTGTTTCTTTATGAAAAATTCCAGTGGCTGGAAAACTTCTCTCCAGTTTGTGTAGTTCTACCAGGAAGTGCAAATCTAACCACTATGCATAAGATAGCCTTCATGGGTAGTTAGGGCTGCTGTGTTTTGTTCCTGAATTCTTGCCAACATTGTTCCATTCCTGTGCTTCTGGAAGGTTTCAGGCAGCATCTTATGAATGAACTCTTCAAAGATCTATGAATCCTATCTCCCTTGGTCACTAAGTTATCCTATCCCAGATGAGTGAGAAAGTGCTGAGTGAGTATTTTCAGTAAGTTGAAAATGGAGTTCCCCATTTTCCTGATGTCCCTCTCAGCAGTCATTGTCCTATTCAAAAATTTGCATTGCAAGACACTGAAATGGATAATTAAAGGGAAACATGATTATTTTATGAAATCAAGTGGAGTTTTGTTATTAAAAATCTTTCCCTAGCTTCCTGCCTGTTTCTGGTGTCTTTCCCTTATGAATGGTTTTGCCCGTAGACATGTCCTATTTTTTCCACAGAACCTCCAAAGTTTCCCTTGAATCTCTCAGTTAAACATAAATTTTCTCAGTGCAAAGAGTTATTCCTTCCAAACCTAAAGTTTAGGGACCTTGCTTTAGAATTAAATAGGCAAGCATCTATTAATTCCAATTGCTTTGCCACAAGACACTGAACCCAGTCAGTGTACATCAAAGTGACTCAGAGCATCCAGATGAAAAAAGAAAAGATATCAAACAGACTGGTTGTTTTTATTTAATTTGTCATTTCAGATAATAGATGAAGCTGCAAAAAATAGCACAGAAAGGTTCTGTGTATCCTTCACCCAATTTGCCCCAGTGATAGCACTTTATATAACAATAAAGTCCAAGCTGGGGGTGGGACTCCTTACTGCTGTGCAGTAGTGGGGTCTCCCATGCTTAACAGGGAGCTCATGCTGCAATAGGGTGGGACTGTAATTTTCCTGTAGTGCTTAGCAAGGGTTTTTGTCTAAAAGTTATAGTTCAAAAGTTCTCTGCCTTGCTAGGAGGTTCCTTTCCTGATCCTTAGACTAGAGGGAGTGAATTTTTCTTGTGGCTCTTCTTGCCTATGCCTTTTGATGTTATCCAGTTACTGGCTTCTCTAAAACTCATTCCAAGGTATGAGTCAGAAAAAAAAAAAAGGAACTGAACTCCTGAGATCCCTTGGTTCCTGAGGTCCCTGACAGCTGTGCCTTTCACTCTCCACTTTCATGAGTCTTGCATTTGTTACATACATAATGTCCAGAAATAGGAGCTTACCTACTCTCAGCAGGAGGCATAGAGACAGTGTTATCTACTCCATGCTGTCCCAGAAAAGGCCATCCCCCAGACTGGATTTTTGTGAATAATTTCTCCAAGAAGGCAAATTTTTTTTCCTTGTTTATATGCACCCCATCCAATTGACTATAATACCAAATAAAGCTAAAGCAAGTTAGGCAAGTGATTTACCACCAAGCCACACTCCCAGCCCAAAAATCACTTTTAAAATATCAAAGCATTCACTATTATAGCAAATATCCCCCTTGTTATTCCATGATGAGGGCATTCTGATGAAACGGAGTCCACAGCATGCATCCTGACATGCTCCTCCCCTACAACTCCCTGACATTTATATTTAATCTGTATATGGTAAGCATTAAGGATACTCCTCTCACCAGAACAGGGACCCTAAGCATAGGAAGTTCTAATGAAATGAAAGGTTCCCACCAGGCTTCCCATGTTGTCATGGTGATGATGGGAGGAAAATAGAGTTTTTATGAATTCCTTGAATCTTTTACAAAACTCGTCCAAGGATCCACCTTATTTTCCTCCTATCTTCAACCATCTTGAGTCATGACAGAGATACTCACAAAAGGTAAGACCAAGACAAATGCCCCATAATAACCTACCATAGTGATAGTTTCTACCAAATAATAGTGGCTCCTGTAAGTTCCTTTGAAATAAACAAATCTCTTCAATCTACAGAGAAATTTAAAGATAAATGATTCTCCAATGTAATAATGGATTCAGATGAAGACTGATCAATGTTAAAACTGTTTGAGGAATGGTTGTTAGGAAATAGAATATTTGCAAGGTGCCAGAGTCCCTGCAGAGATGACTTGCTGATTGCAAAAGGACAGTGTATCTTTGTGATAGAGAATCTGTCAATCTCCACCTGGGACAAGCAGATGTTATATGCTCCCAGGTGAGATAAAATGTGAAGCACACAGCATCACCTATGGAGTATTCTTGCCAAAAATCTTTTTCCTGAGTCTCAAAAGTCATTTAAACCAAACTTTAGTTCATAGAAATGCTAGAAATAAAGGAACATATTAAATACTCAACAAGAAAAAAAAAATCCTACAATTCCAGAATACTGAATACAGTACAAGACAACTATTCCAGACTTTTCAAAAAATAAAGATCATGGGGAAAAAATTATGGTCTATTCATGATTTAAAAAAACTAAAGTCTTATAAAATCTCATATAAGGAGTAAATTTTGACTGAACCTTGATTGGAGGAACACCATGCAAATGTTTTGGAGAGAATGAGTACAATTTGATGTTTTACAAATTAGATTCAAGAATTACTAATTTTCTTAAGTATGATAAAAACTTTATAGTTAGGTATTAGAATATTCTTGATTCTTCAGAGGTGTATACTGACATATTGAGAGTTGAAGAAACATTGTATTTTGACTTCAAATTGTTTACACTAAAACCTTGCAAAAATATTAACAATTTTTCAATCAACTCAAAATGGTTTCAGCATACCATGAACCATCAGCCAATTTTGGCCAATTATCTACTTTTATCCATGAATTAAAAATGGATTTTACAATTCCTAGTGATTGGAAGAAATGGAAGAATATTTTTCTGACAAGTAAAAATTATATGAAATTCAAATTTCAATATTCATAAAGTTTTATTAGAACTTAGCCACTCATACTTTTATATATTGTTTTTAGCTACATCTTCATTACTAATAGCAGAGCTGAGACAGAGACTGTATGACTCACAAATCCTGGGTTATATAATATCTAGTCCTTTACAGAAAAAGTTTGCCAATTCTTGATTCAGAAGATACATTGATGTTCACTGTATAATTATTTCAAATTTCCTGAACACTGGGAATTTTTTATAAAAAAAAAAAATTTCAAGATCAACATGAAAGATTATCAGGGAACATATTTGTTTACCAATACAGGCACAAGTTGTTTAAGAGGCTGCTGCTAGTGTAACACGCTGTACTGTTTTATAGCCAGCTTTTTTTTTTTAATAAGTAAAAGTACACTCTAAAATAATGATAAGAAATACAAGAATAGTAAATGCACAAACCAGTAACATAGCTATCCATTACCATTATCTCCTATTATGTACAGTAGATAATTGTCATGCTATACAATGTGACTGGCAGCGTAGTAGGTGTGTTTACACCATTGTCACCACAAATATAATGCTTTGCATTGTGATACTACAGTGGCTATGATGTCACTAGGTGATAATCATCACATGTGGTTCATCATTGGTGGACACATTCTTATGTGACTCATGACTACATTACAAGCAAGTAAGCTGAAATTCAGTGAACATAGATGGAGTGCTCTGTCCAACACATCCTATAGTCAGTGATGCTTGAGGTGTGTGATCTGACTACTGATTAATCTTGTCTTCATGTTCCAAAAATTCGTGTTGAAATAATTTTTGAAGTGTGTGTGTGTGTGTGGTGTGCTTAGTTGAATTCTTCTAAAAGATGTAATAAATACCTAGCCACAACAATTAGTATTCAATTACATTATTGCAGAAAAATGGATGGAACTAGAGACCATTATAGTAAGCAAAATAAATCAAACTCAGAAGGTTGAGGGTCATATGTTTCTCTCATATGCAGAAGCTAGAGAGGAAAACGGAAAAGAAAGACGGGGATGGATCTCATGAAAATCAAAGGGAGATCAGTAGAGGAAAAGGACTAAGGGATGGGAGGGGGAAAGGGCTGGTGAGTTATATTGGCCATATTATATTGTGTATTTGTACAACTATGAACATGTAACCATAAATATTGTCATTATGCACACCTATAATGCACCAATAAAAATAATATGGAAAAAAAGACAATTGAAATATAACACTGAAACGTTAACATTTACAATTAATACAAGCTAACAAAAATAAATTAATTTTTTGAATACTAATTAATTATTAATTTAAAAAGACAATTTCTTTTTAATTAATAATTAATTAGTATTCAAAAAACCATTTTCTGCAGTGTTCAAAAAAATTCTTTTCTGCAGGTTTTGTTCCATTTGTAAGAACCACACTTTAGATCACTGATACCATTTACCACAAAGTTATACTAGTATAAGATTTTAAAACCAGCCATAATGTGTTCACATCTTGCCTCTGGAACTCCATTGTATTGGTATAAGCACTCTGAAGAGCAATTTAGCACCATCTAATAATGTGTGTAGCCCCAAAATACATCAAGCTCATTCCTCAAGTAAGTCTTACAAGTAACAGTGAAAAAAATATAGAGAAAACCCAACCTAATGGTGTTTACCACTAGAGACACACATAAATATATCATGGCACACTCACCCAGTAGAGTCATTTAACTAGATTTAGATGTATCAATACAGATAAATCTCCCAAAATGCTAATTTAAAAAGGCAAATAAAATACATGTTATACAACTTATGGTATGAAACCACTTTTGTAAAATATGAAATCACCAAACATCACTATGGATTTCTTATAAATATTTGTATGTCTATATGAATATAAATGTGTGTATGTATATAGATATCTATGTAAAAGGTATAAATTCAAAAAAAATCTCAGTAGTGAAAACCTCTAGAGAAAGATAGAAAAATTCAGTCTTGTGAGGGAAAAAAATAGCAATGATTGAAAATTTATTTGTGATAGAAATTTTTGGGATTCTGCAAAAAATTCAAAATATGAACTGTTCATTTTAATTGGTAAGCACTTGAATCTTATATTATTGTTTAATTTTCTGTAATTTCTAATTGTAAAGAAAGAAGACCTAGATGGTCTTCTCCATAGAGCCCTCTTCATGGACCTCCTTATGCCCACAGACCCATTTTTAATATTTAAATAATTTATTTTTGTTAGCTTGTATTAATCGTAAATGTTAACAAGTTTCAGTGTTATAATTCAACACAATCATACAGCATGCACTGTGATCAAATGGAATCTCCCATTATTCATCCCCTTATACCCACAGATTCTCAATCACTAATAATTATTATTCTGTTATCATGTTGACTATTTTTGCTTCCACATATGAGAGAAAGCATGCAATATTTGTCCTTCTGTGTCTAGCTTATGTCACTTAACATAGTGTCCTACAGTGCCATCTATTTTGCTGCAGATGACAAGATTTATTCTTCTTTATGGCTAAATAATACTTCATTCTCTTTTATAGCTTAATATATACCATTGTTTTGTTGATGGACACCTAGGTTGATTCCAAACATTAGCTCTTGAGAAGAGTCACCTGCCACACCCCCATCCATGCATGTCAGCCCTGGGGGCAAATACTCCTACTATGACTAGCCCAGAACACTTTATCATTTCTTAATTGTTTTGCCAATTTCCTGTTTAAACCTTTAATAAATAGTTCCTTTGTTAAATTCTCCTTAAATTGCCTTTTTTAAAGACATAAGTACAACAGTAATATACAACTTTGCCAGTATTATTTATTATTTTTTTCTGAAGGTGCTAGCTAATGCAATTTCATGACAGAAGTAACATGAAAATACTGGCAAGTGTGTGTCACAATTATCATTATATGTATAAAAAATTTATATATTTATATATAATTTATATATTTATGATATATAAATATAAATATATATGATTTTTAAATGTATAGTTTATATACATATCTAACCATATATGTGTTTATACATAAATATCTACATATATATAAACATATGTATGTATACTTATATGGTTAGATACATTCTTTGATAAATATATGTGTGTGTATTATTATATATAATGTTTTTTGACAAATACATAACTATGATAAAATTAATTTTGTAAATTAGGCATGATAAGAGATTAAAGACAGTATTGTAGGTAGCACATGTCTGAAATCCCAGCTACTTAGGAAGTTAAGGCAGAAAGATTGCATGGTAGAGGCCAATCTCTGCAAATTAGCAAGGCCCTAAACACTTTAGTAGAGCCCTATCTCAAAATAAAAAATAAAAAAGGCTGAAGATGCAGCTCCATGGTAAAGCACCCCTGGGTTCAGTCCCCAAAAGCAGAAATAAAAGCGAAAGAGATTGAGATAGATTACCAACAACAGTAATAAAATCATTATAAAACAAACTGCAATAAAAGTTATTTAAAACATGAATTTCTTACTTCTGGAATTTTCCATTTAATATTTTTGGACCCTAGTTGTTCACAGTAACTGAAATCATGGAAAACTAAACTGCAGATAAGAAAGAATTATTCTGTGTTCTTGTACTATAAGAGAAAGCTAAGATGACTGAGGGAATGTAAGATGGTCAATATGATTATAAGCCTTTTGCTTTTACTCAATGTAAATGTATGAATTCTAAGAAAACTAAAAAGCTATATATGTATGTTATAATTCCTAGATCTACCGTTAAAAAATAAAATTAAAGTTAAGCAAAAATAAAAATAAAATAAAAGCAAAAATTACTAGAAAAAAGAAATGGAATACTAAAATTATTGAAGGACTCCATATAAGGAAGTGAAGTCAGAACAATGGAACAAAACTCAGAGGACCAAACAAAACAAATTTTTAAAATGGAAGAACAAAATTTAACCATATAATTACATAAAGGTAAGTACTCCAACGTATTTATCAAAAAAGTTAATTTGGAGAACATACAGATTTTTAGAAAATAAGATTTAACTATATACTCTTATATGAAACCTATTTTAAATATAAAAATGATAATAAAAAATGACCAATAGAATTTATAGCAGGATGTGTGATTGTCTCAACTTATTCAAATGTAATTCATCATATCAACTGAATAAAGAAGAAAAACACATATGACCATTTTAATAGGAAGAAAACAATCAACAAAATCCAGCATCTATTTGTGATTAAAAAAATATATATATGGTCAACAAAGTAGTAAATGAGGGGATTTATTCAATAACTGAAGTATACCTGTAGAAAAACTGGCAAATACCAAAGTACTTAATGGTGAAAGTTTCCATGCTTTTTCTCCAAAAACAGTATCAGATTAGAAAATGTAGCTCAAAAACGGTGTGGAGGGCTGGGGATGTGGCTCAAGCGGTAGGGCGCTTGCCTGGTATGCGTGCAGCCCAGGTTCGATCCTCAGCACCACATACAAACAAAGATGTTGTGTCTGCCGAAGGCTAAAAAATAATATCAAAAAAATTCTCTCTCTCTCTCTCTTTCTCTCTCTTTAAAAAAAAAAAAAAACGGTGTGGATAACAGATTAAGGCAGTAGATACTTTAATAGCTGTGGGTAGGAGAGGGGTTTGTGTGTAATTTTTGGAGGACAATTTTGCAAAATTATAAATGTAGTAAAACACAGTCTTAAGCATAAAATTATTCCATTTATGATTAATCAGTTCACTTTCATATATCTGCGAAAAGATGTATAAGAATGTCACAATGTATATTGATGTAAAAATGTGATATATCCATTAAAATGTGAACCCACCAGAGACTGCCAACTGTAGTTACACCTGAAGGTAGGAGTAGGAGAAGAAGGAATTTAATTTTCAATTTGTACTCTTCTCTAGTGTGTGAGGTCTTTCAAACTTTGGCTGTATGATTGTCTTCTTCTATAATTAAAAATCCAAACAACTGAAGTAGATACAAATTAATATGAAGTGGAATAGGGAGGATGAGTTGTCAGCATTGAGCAAATTGAAAGATTCCAAATTCTAAGTTAAGACACACTTTTGGGGAATCATAGTCCAGCAATTTTCATTGTACCATCTGTTTTTGGCTCCCCATCAAGTGGAATGTGGTGCCTAAAATAGTGTCTCTGTTTAATAAGTGTAATTTCATCACCTAAAGCTATGTTCTTTCTGTCATTATGTCAGCATAACATAGTTTTTTTCTGCCATGTTCTGAAACTGGTGTTCTCCACAATGGGTATTATAATGTCATACTTTATTATCCACCCCTCTTTCAGCTGTTTATAACTTCTGGAAGAAAAATAAAATAAAATCTGCTCTGTATTCTCTGTACTACATTTGTTTGGATACAGTGTCTACTGAAATGTGTTCAGGAAAGATGGCAAATATTGTTCTGATCCTTCATGCTCTGTGCACCTCCCACACAGCCCCAGGTTAGGGACTTGTGACTTGATGCCTGGACTATTGCAGTAGACTTAAACTGGGTCTCTGAAAGTCTAATATCACATCAGTTTTCTCTGTAGCACTCAGAGGGAGATTTCTAAAGCATCTCAAGCATTCTACTCTTGTCTAAACTCCTCAACACTTCCCCATTCCCCATTCCTGAGGATGGCTTGTCCCTGTTTTCTCCAGTTTCATCCCTCATCATCACATGCCTTGTAGTTTGTGCCCCCACCATGAAGGACTTCCTAGATACAGTATTCCCTAAAGCAAGCATTTTAGCCTATTTTCTATTAGTATGAAAAATATGGGAAGTTTGGTAATTAGGAAGAAAAGAGATTTATTTAGCTCATGGTCTTGGAGGTTCAAGGGCAGGGCGCTGGCTTTGGCTCATGAAATGACACCATGTCAGATGGTTTTATAGTGGAGGTGCATGTAAGAGGGAGAGCTCACATGACAAGAAAGGAAGCCTGAGTGAAGAGAGGGGCCAGACACTGTTTAATAACCCACTCTTGAGGAACTCACTGGGCTCTCACAAGAATGACTTAATTTCTTCTGAGGACAGAGCACTCTGTGGCCTCGTCATCTCCTACTGGGCTCTCCCTGTCCCAGCCACCTGTCAACAGTGCTGCACAGAGAACCAAGCCTCCAACATGTGAATCCCCAGCGGGGACACCACATCCAAACCACAGCACCAGGGGACATGCTCTGCTCTCTTTTCCTTCTACCAATCACCTTTAGGTACCTCTTCATCCACTGCAGCTTCTACTATTCTTCACATGTCCCTTTCTTAATCTGTCTGAGCCAAGAGACTCTCCTAGTAGTTTATTTAACACTCTGTACTTTCATCTGTCTTGTGCTAGCCAAGGTTTGCTGGAGTCATCTAATTACGTGCCTCACCTCCCAACTGCTGTGCAAGCTCTATGGCAGCATCCTACCTGATTCATTTTCCTGTCTATTGTGCCAGCACAGTGCGCAGAACAGAGATAATATTCTGAAAGTGCTTGAATAGCTGAATAACTTCTGACCACCTCATTTGGTGGAGAAAACACTTTTTTATGTTGATATTCAGTTGCTTAGAAATCATGAAGATGATGAATACATGAGTCATCCTATTTCAATCAATAGAAACACAGGGGACCGTGTTTTTTTCCACACATTGCACTATTCAGAACAAGAAGGGAAGGGAAGCAAGTTTGATTTTGGACTAAAGTTTTATTTTGTCAAAAGAAAATTCCATGCATGTTTCTAGCCAACGCACTTTTCACTACCCTTTGTTACAGTCATTGTAAAAACTATCTTGGGCTTTAGTCACCTTCCAGGTATCCCTCCCTGATTTAATTTCTCTATGGGTAACTTTTTATAATGTGAAGTTAAAAAAAGTCTCAGATGAAACATGAATGATTGACATTAATATTATCTCATCCAGTCACTGAATGGTATAAGACAAACATGGGAAGGGCTGCCAGCCCTTGCTTAATCAAGAGTTGTGGACCAGGAATAATGATGATCCATATCTCCACGTGCAGAAGGGCCCCTTTTAAATAAAGGAAAATATCCAAGAAATCCAGATTGAGGAAATGGCAAAGTTGATTGCCCCTCTTGGTGTTTGGTCAGTCAGATCAGAGAGGTCATCTTCTCTCTATGTGCCAGACAAAGGCTTGTGGAGGTGGGCACCTCCATGCAGAGTCTCAACACTGGTGTTCCTTTCTTTGTTAAACTTTGGACCACATTAAATTTCAAGGAATTTAGGAACTTGCTCCAGGAATTCTGTGAACCAGAGCAAGACCTAGGCTCAAATTCAGCCACAGTGGCTCCAAGTCAAAGTCCAATATCTTTATCCCTCACCTCACTGGTCTAATTATATCTATGTGAGTGAGTAAAGGAGGTAGGGGAGGATACTGACACACTGCAGATGACCAAAGTATGAACTCATTCAGTGCCACGCCCTTTCACTTAAACCAGGGTTTGGCCACTTTTCAGAAGGTGGTTGTACATCTCATTTTCCTGCTGGAGAAAGAAGGTGTGCATGATGTGAAGCCCCCATGCCACTCACCATACCCTTCCTCACCAACTCAGCTGTGATGAATTTTGAGCACAGGTGAAGCCTTGGAACTGACCCTAGGCTGGATCAGCATCCACTTTGTTCCTCAGCAAGGTGCACTGGCACTGTCTTCCTCATTTCCACAAAAGACACATGGCAGCTTCTGCTCTGAGAGATGAATAGGAAAGAACTCATTTACTCTACCTGCCTGTCACCAGTGAAGAACCAAGACCCTTCATCCAGAGTGACACACTCAGCCCACAGCACAAAGCTACAGAGGAAGTGGAATACAGGGCTTCAACTCAGCAATTTCCATTTCTGTTTTGCTAAGATTGTCCCTGGGTTTATCTCATTTAACAGCAAAATATTCTATGAAGCTGAGAGGCACCTGGAGTCATAGTTCTAAGCAGATCTCAAAGGTCATAGTTTCCTTGACTCACTGGATATGGTGAAAATTCATGCATCTTATTTATAATAAAATGTTTCTGGTCTTTTAAAACAAGGAAGTGTAATTATTAAGACCTCTTTGACATTATTGGATTTTCTCCCTAAACAATTTATAAATGCTTGTCTTTAAAACCATGGTCTGTGCTGTGCAGTCTGTGTGGTGTGGTTCAGTTATGGGAATGTGCAAATTATATTCTCAGAGAATCCATCCCTCCCTGAGTCCTGGCTCATCTTCATTTACAGTCAGAGCAGATGTTGGCAGCAGTTGTCAGACTCTGTCAAGACACCAGTACTTGTTAACAGCAGCCCCCGACATTGACAAGGCCCTTTCTAATTTGCAAAAGGCTTTTCCATGTATAGTTTTTTTTTTGTTTAATCATCAGAAACACCTAGTGGAGTACAGTTCCAACATCAGGGAAGTGGATGTTCCAGGTACCTGGGGAACCTGGCCAGGTGCACGGTCAAGAAGCAGACCGAGAGACATTAATTCATCCTTTCCTCCTGCCTGGGCTCCTATTTCATTCTCTTTCATTCATGGAGGGGTCATGGATACCATCCTGACTGCCAAAGGCCACAGCTACTTGTCACTCTACTAAGAAGATGCAAGTGCTGTGCTTCCTGGCGTAGAGCACACTGCCTTGGAATGCGTGGTGGGGGGCATGGCCAACTCAGGAGATTTTTCCAGATTTATAGGAACCTACATTCTAACTTTCAGCCCAGAAAAATCAGCCTTGATGTGCACATATCATTTATCTACACATAACATCAATACATTTACTTATATAAAAGAGAAAAAAAGAAGACTTAAAAGCACATTATTAATAAAGTTCAGACATATCATGCCTAGCAAGCTCATTAGACAGCTACACTGGCCTCAGCAGCCTGCTGAGGCTGAGAGATGATTTCATTCCTTCATTATTGACTGTATTTATTCTAACGGTTTCCTGCCACTACTGTAATTATACATCCTTATAGAGAGGTCACATATCTTGCGAGCATCTGTCGGGAGGAAGAACAGTGCATATTGGATGAGAATCTCATCACACTGGAGTTTTTCTGAGCTTTTTACTCATGGATACATACCAATTAATGGTATGATTCAGCCCCAAGTCAGAGCATAAGTCAGTTTTCTCATCTTTAATTCTGCTGCTAAGAAGTTAAATATATCGGCCCTGATGTGACCCTTAAAGATAATGTATCATCTTATTTCTTTTCTGCTTTTTCTGTTACCTAGTAGGGTGTGAGTATGTTGAAGAGGGTCTGATGCATGGGCAGCAGAGCCAACACTGAGGTCCCCAGAGGACAAAGTATATGTGCAAGGTCACAGCTCACCTCCCCTGAGAACCAACAGCCTGAATAAAGAAAAGATAAGGAGCATAGTGGAGGAGCAGAGCACCTGCAGAGTGTGGCAGTTGGATATGCTGGGCTCTGTGAAGAAACAGCCAGCTCCTTGACATCCCTTGGAAATAAATAGTGTGAATTGACCTCATTGGTACTGAGAGTAGATAGGAATTGGCTGCCTTCAACTGATAAAGAGAAGCATCCCTCTGCCTTTATTGCACCTTACTGCCATGGTTTGTTACCCTGCCCTAAAAGTTTGGAGATTGTATCTAAGAGAAAACTCAGAATAGTCAATTCTGAGATCGTGTTGCCTCACTCCCCATCTCCCCACAAAATAGCTTAAGAGACCTCAGGTAGTAGTTCTGTTTATCTAGAATGACTTTAATTCACATGGGCTAGACAATACCAGGAAAACAGCATCCAAGTGGGGAGGCACGTGCCAGGATGGAAATGGCCTTCCTAAGCAGCAAAGGAAATCACTAGTATTGATGGGCCTGAGAGCAGAATCCAGAATCCACTCCATTCAGCACAAGCAGAGTTTCAAACAGGATTTGAGCTCAAATTTAAAAACAGATTATGCCACGTGCAAATCTAGATTCTGTTTGTTTGTTTGTTTGTTTTTATTTTTTCCTGCTTACTTGTGCCATTTTCTCACAAAGCAGTCATTTTTCAGAGAGAAGCACTGCTTCTGTGAATAAGATGTACAGCTCCAAGTAGACCCAGGCCCAATAATGGCCTGTGTGTTTCTGGGACAGAGAATGCCTGTCAATTCTATGCAGGATCACTCTGAGGCTTTTCTTCAGGTAGAGATATATTTTTCTGCATTCATGTCCATCAAAAACAACATAATGAGATTTCTAAGTTTGAGTGAAGGATACAATCATAGATCACCTAATAATATTCTAGAAAGTGCTTTGCTAAGTGATTTTTGTCCTTACATGAACATTAGAATACACTTGCACAAACTAAAGCAGTCTGATGTCAGCAGGTGATAAAATCTTACGGGACCGTTGTAGTATGGACAGGCTCTTAGTTGAAATGTCATTATGTGGTGCATGACCACATTTCTGTAAATTTAATACAAAGACCAAGCCCGCTTCATTCCTTTATTTTATTTTCCTGGATTCTACAAGCTATTTAAAATTCTAGTCTCTAAGCCATTTTCCATAGGAAGCAGCTGAAGAATGTAGGAAAAATTAACCCAGAACAAAGGAGACTTGGGTACTACCCCAGAGTAGGTTCAAACATGCATAAAGTTGCTTGTCCCCAGGGAGAAATATTGTACTTTACCTGCAAGATTTCATAAACTCAAACACCAGTTGCAATAGATCTACCTAATAAAAATGCAAAAAGTGAAAAATCACCCACGATCCAGCTTTAAGAAAAATAATTTAAAAGGCTGAGAAAGTTATTCTATGCAAACACTACATAAAAGAAAGTGCACCTATTTTATATCTCAATAGAAAGACTTATGACAAACCACAATTACACAAAAAAATACATTGAATAAGAATGGAATGCTCTAATTTATCTGGAAGATATATCCATTCTAGATTTAAGGTATAATATAGTTTAAACACAAATAAAAGATAAATATCATTATGAGGAAAAAACTCAAATGTACAATGATAGGGGAATTTATTGTGCTACTCCATAAAAGAGAAAGCAACCACACCAAAAAAAAAAAAGGCAGTAAGGATATAAAAGATTTGGGCTACAATATTAATAAATACAATTTAATTGATATGTGCAAAATATTGCACTCAATAACTATAGAAAACATATGCTTTTCCTGTGTTTCACAACACTTTAACAAAACTGACCATACACTACACCATAAATCAGAGCTTTATTAATTTCATACAACTGAAATCATACAAAATATTTCTTGACCATAATGCAATTGAGTTAAAAACCAGTTACATAGATAATTAGAAAATTGACATATGGGAGTCAAAATATCTCTCTAAGTAAGTATATGGGTCAAAGAAGACATCCAAATGGAATACAGAAAACATTTGAAATGAATTTAAAGGTAAAATGTGTATAAAAATTTAGAGGAGAATTTATGGAGGAAAAATAATGGATGAAAATGAACAAGCCCATTATAAGAAAGATAAGAACAGTAAATTTAGCAATCTACCCCCCTCTAAGAAGACAAAAGGAAATAATAAGGAGAAATGCAGAAATTAATGAATTAGAGAACAAGTATATGATAGAAAAGATCAAATAACTCTTGGAAAGACTAAAAAAGAATTAATAAATCCCGGGTGAGACTAATCAAGAAAAAAAAATGTAGCAGGAAGGATTAAAAAAAAATCATTACAAAGATCTTAACAATTTTTTAAAATGAGGGCATCACAAGGATATTACAAATATTACAGGAGAAAATTATGCAATGCTAGTGGTAATATGTTTGAAGAATTAGAAGAAGTGGACAAACAACAGAAAGACAAAACTAAATAGAAAATGTGGAATCCTATAATTATTAGAGAAATTGAAACTGTAATTATAAATCTTCCCACAAAGAGAACTTCAGGCCCAGCTGGCTTATCCATTAATTCTGTCACGAAATTAAAAAAATAAAACCCACCACCCTTGCTTCTTCTATGAACTAGAAAAAAAATATAGATTAAGTATCCTGCAACCTATTTTTATATGAAGCCAAGATAACTTTCCTCCCAAAATCTGACAAGAAAAAAAGAGAACATTAATAGAAAGGAAAATTACAGTTCTCTCATGAATTTAGCTGCAAAAAAATATAAACAAAATAATAACAGATAAAAAAGTCCCAACCATCAGGTTTACTTGTTGTAGGACTACAAGACTGATTTAAAGTAAGTGACTGATTTTAAAAAAATCTTTCCAATTTACCAAATTAGCAGAATGCTTGGTTATTTCAAAAGATGAAGAAAAAGTACAATAAAATCTAAAACCCAGGGCTGGGGGTATGTAGCTCAGTGATTGAAAACTTGCCTAGCATGCTCAAGGGATGGGAGGCTCTGAATTCAATTTCCAGCAATGAGGGAAAATACTAATACCCAGGATGATAAAATAGTTTACTCAATTACGAACAGAGGAAAGCTTACTTAACCTGATAAAGAGCATCATTCAATTTCTTCCATTTGACGCTGAGAATGAGACAAGATGGCTTTTCTCCTCTATTGCCATTCATCACTGTGTTGCAGGTTCTGCCAGCCCATTAAGTCAAGAATTGGAAATAAAAATTAAAAGGTATGTTGACACCCAATTCGTGTCTTCATACATGTACTTTGGATAATGATGTCCATCACATTCCACCATCCTTGCTAATTCTCTGCCCCCTCCCTTACCCTCCCATCCCTCTGCCCTATCTAGAATTCATCTATTCCTCCCATGTTCCCCCTCCCTACCCCACTATGAGTCAGCCTCCTTATATCAGAGAAAACATTTGGCATTTGTTTTTTGGGGATTGGCTAACTTCACTTAACATTATCTTCTCCAGCACCATCCATTTACCTGCAAATGCTATGATTTTATTCTCTTTTATTGCTGAGTAAAATTCCATTGTGTATATATGCCACATTTTTTATCCATTCATCTATTGAAGAGCATCTAGGTTGGCTCCACAGTTTAGCTATTGTAAATTGTGCTGCTATAAACATTGATGTGGCTGTGTCCCTGTAGTATGCTGTTTTAAGTCCTTTCAGTGGTATATATGTGTAATAAGAATTGTAATGCAAGAAAAAAAATCAGAGTACATGTATGAAGACATGAATTGGTGTAAATATACTTTACATACAAAGATATGAAAAATTTGCTCTATATGTGTAAAGAATCATAATGCATTCCACTGTCATGTATTTAAAAAATAAAATCAATTAAATAAATAAATAAAAATTAAAAGTCCTAGAAAAGAAGAGATAAAACTTCCTTCTCATTTGCAAGCTATATACTTATATAGAAAATCCAAACAAATTTTGAATGAATTATTGAATGATTAAGCAAATTTAGCAAGTTTACTAATATAAGGTCAATTTTAAAGTCAATGAAAATTCTACATACAACCAATATGCTTCCTACGAAATAAGTTTTGCAATATGATATGATTTACAAAAATAATAAAAATATTAAAACCTAGGAATGAATCTAATTAAATGCCAAAAATGTTTTATTCAGGGCTAAAGAAATATAATATATATATTATATTACAAATATTACATATTTGTAATATTATATATATTATATTACAAATATTATATATTTGTAATATAATGTATATATAATTTATATATATATTAATTTTAAAAAGCCAAGATTCCCCAAGACACTATTAAAAAGGAAGAATAAGACAAAAGATTTTGTTTTAGAGATATAAAATAAGCCTATGGTGATTAAAACAATATTGTTGACATGAGAGTCATAAAGATAAGAGAGGGAAGTCTAAAAAAAAGATTCACAAGTCCATAGATATGTAATTTCCAATTAATTTGGTACTGCCATAATAAAGAAAGACTATTTTTAATAAATATACTAGGTCAAGTAGACATCTATATGAAAAAAAATTACAAGTTACAGGCTGAATTGTATCCCCCTCAAATTCATACTGTGGAAGTCCTAACTCCCTAGTCTCAGAATGTGACAGTATTTGAAAATAGGGTCTTTAAAGGGATAATAAAGTTAAAATGAAGTCATCTTGATAGCCCTGACCTAAAGACATCAATATAAACCGTGTCCTCATAAGCAGAGAAGATTAGGACACAGACACACAGAGGAAAGACCCTGTGAGGACATGGAGAAGGCAGCAGCCATCTGCAAGCCAAGGAGTGAAGCTTCAGGGGGAGAAAAGCCCACCTTGATCTTGGACCTTCAGTTGTCAGAACTGTGATAAAATATTCTGTTGTTGAAATCATACCATCTGTGGTACTTTGTTATTGGCAGCCCTAACAAATTAATATGTCCTAACACATAATTTGCAGAAACAAATTCCAGGGGGATTATAGATCTAACATTAAATCCACAATGCCTATAGAATATACTATGAATAATCTCTTTATGACATTTGAGTACTATATGTTTTTGGAGATCAAAAAAATACAAACCATAAGACATTGATAAGTTAGTATTAAAATATGAAGTTCAGTTCACTAAACAAGCTATTAAGAATGTTATAAGGCAAGATATAGCACAGAAGACTATACTAACAAAGCACATAAACAACAACAACAAAAAAAAGGGCCTGTTTCCTACAGATAATTAAGAAAACTACAACCCAGTAAAAAAATAAATAAATAAATAAAAAACTCTAACACTTTGCAAGATATGTGAGTTTGTTGTTAGTTCAGGCAACTACCACAAAATGCTACAGTTGAGGTGATTTAAATGACACATATTTATTTCCTACTTTTGGGGATACTTGAGAAGCCTCAGACCTGTGTGTCCACCAAGTCAGTTCCTGACGGAAGTTCTCTGCCTGGATTGCAATGGCTGCCTACTTGCTGTGTTCTTACATAGCACAAAGAAAGAGTGAATGGTCTGGTCTTTCTTCCTCTTCTTATAATAAGGACACTAATCGCATCATGGGGTCCCACCCTCAAAACCTCATCTACTCCTAATCATCTCACAAAGACCCCACTGCCAAATACAGTTACATTGGGGGTTATGAATTTGGGGGTAAGAAACCTCCAGTTAGTAACACCAAAAATTGATTAAAATGTTAAATTGTGCTCATTTTCTCTCATCGTTGGGAAATGATAGTTAAAGCCATCTCTTGGTGCTACCACAAACTTACCATAATGGCTAACACTACAAGACTGACAAGAGAAAGTATTGGTTAAGGGTCACAGGCCAATTGAAATGCTCAGATGCTGTTGGTAAGAGTGTATATTATACAACAATTTAGGAAAATAATTTCATTTGTTACCCACTTTGACTTTAAATGTGTAGGACTAATGTGCCTGTTTTAGTCAGCTTGTTTATTGCTGTGACCCAACCAGAACAACTGCAGCGTAGGAAAAGTTTATTTAGGGACTCACGATTTGAGAGATCTCAATCCAGAGACAGCAGGCTCCATTCCTCAGGGCTCAAGGTGAAGCTGAACATCATGGCAGAAGAGTGTGGCAGAGGGAAGCAGCTCACATGATGATCAGAAAGCAGAGAGAGACTCCACTCGCCAGATACAAAATATACAAAATATATACCCCATAGCTATGCTTCAAATGAACCACTTCCTCCAGTCACACCCCACCTACCTACAGTTACCACTCAGTTAATCCCATAAGAGGTTGATTCTCTGATTAGGTTAAAGCTATAACCCAACCATTTCTCTTCCAAACTTTCTTGCATTGTCTCACGTGAGCTTTGGGGGAACACCTCACATCCAAACTATAACAGTGCCCAAGAAACATTTGTCAACATGCCTAAGAGGAATCTTCCTGGGTGCAGGAAAAGTTAAGCACACAAAAAGGTCAAAATACCATTTTTGTGACATTCCCAAACCATAAACGTGAGATTAGATCAATAAATGGTAGAATATACAGATAGGGAAATATCATACAGTAACAACAATTAGTGGACTGTAGTATCATATAACATGCATGAATATCATAAGCATATTATTGGCTTAAAGAAGCAATGTCCAAAATAATAGACTATATAATTCCTTTTCTATAAATTTCAAAAAACAGGTAAAACTTGATTCTACTGTTAGAATTCAGGAAAGAAGTCACCTTTGGGGAGAAGTAAAGAGCTAATGCCTGCTAAATGGCATGAGGAAGGTTTGTGATGTGTTGCCAATGCTATTTCCTAATCTTGGTGGCTTGTTTTTTTTAATAATTTTTGAATCCTTTATGTATGTTTTTATGCTTTATTGTTAGTATGCCTCACCTCACCACTCAAAAACTTACAAGTTGGGAGAAAAGAAGACTAACATGTAATTCAGCATCTCCTGTCTGCACCAATTTTGTTAGGCACTTTTCAGATTCTTCCTTTGGTCTTTTCAGTATTCTTATCCCTAATTCTGCAAACAAAGCCATTTCGGAGAGGTTGTGTGCTATGTACAACCTATAACAAGCAATGCTATAGCTAAATGTGATCTGCAGCATTTCAGTGACCAACCTAACCCATCTCCCTGAGCTAGCTTTGCTCATTTTACAGATGACTCTTTAAATAATTAAATATGCATCATTACATTTTATAGATAATATTGATATTTATATGTATGTGAGAAAACAAGGTCTGGTTTTTGAAAAGTCTACCTAATTTTAAACATTCGAATGGTGATATTAAGAAGGCTAACATTCAAATTATTTTTCCCTTTGTCATGTAGTGGCCAGTTCATGGGATCCCTGGGAGATATGAATTATTATTTCTCTATCCATGGCTTATCAGATGAATTTCATAAAATTCCTTAGGCTTCCTATATTTTAGTATCTCATTTCAAAAAGAGAAACCATCTAACCCTTCCTACCCCATAGCACTATTGTGAGAAGGACCTTGGATCACAGGTGAAATAAGACTATTAAAAGCATTAAGCCCTGTAGGGATGGAGCAACCCCTAGAATTTGAGGCCTGGCATTTTGCAAAGATCCACACCCTTCCCCCATGTCCTATGCAGAAGCAATCACCCACAAGTAGAAGTCTGTAACAGTTTGAAAGACAAATGATTCTAAGAAAGGAAAGGGAAATGAAATTGTCTTTCTCTATTCCATCTTCCAAATGAGAAAACATGTTTCTGTATCTTCATCTAAAAGCAAGTAAATCAACAGTTTGACTATGGCATGTGATTCTCAGAGAGGAGAAAAGGCATAATAATCTAAAACTGTTTCTCTCTGAGTTTAGGTTGCTAAGTGGAACTGAAGTACAAAATATTGCAGTTCAAATGAGTTGAGACTTTTCACTTTCTCTGAAGTTTAAACTACTTATCAGCACCTTGTAGGCCCTTTTGTTCATATGGTTGACTCTTTTTAAAATTAATTTATTTTTAATTTTATTAACTTTTAAAAATAAATGACAGCAGAATGCATTACAATTCATATTACACATATGGAGCACAATTTTTCATATCTCTGGTTGTATACAAAGTATGTTCACACCAATTCGTGTTTTCATACATGTACTTTGGATAATTATGTCCATCACATTCCACCATCCTTGCTAAACCCCTGCCCCATCCCTTCCCCTCCCACCCCTCTGCCCTATCTAGAGTTCATCTATTCCTCCCATGCTCCCCCTCCCTACTCCACTATGAATCAGTCTCCTTATATCAGAGAAAACATTCGGCATTTGGTTTTGGGGATTGGCTAACTTCACTTAGCATTATCTTCTCTAACTCCATCCATTTACCGCAAATGCCATGCTTTTATTCTCAATATTCCATTGTGTATATATTCCACTTTTTTTAATCCATTCATCTACTGAAGGGCATCTAGGTTGGCTCCACATTTTTAGCTATTGTGAATTGTGCTGCTATAAACATTGATGTGACTGTGTCTTGTAGTATGCTGTTTTTAAGTCCTTTGGGTATAGACCGAGGAGAGTGGTTGACTCTTCTAACACCAGGAAAGAGAGTATTATTGACATCATTTCAGAGAAGATGAAATTTAGAGATGAAACAATTTGTCCAGGAGCAGACAGCAGGGGAATGATGCAGCCACTATTTGAATTCAGATCTTCCCGTTCCTATTTCATACTTTTATTTGTATAGAATTTTTAAAAATTATTTATCTCATACCAAAATAGATCCAGAACATCACTTCTCAGCCTTTGACTAAAGTACAGATTCATAGAAGACAAACTACTTTTCCAAGGTCATTCAGGTAAATTCATTTGTACTAACTAATTCAAAAATCCTTCCTCAGTTCCACATGTGCAAATTTCTATGCCAGATAATTAAAAAGCACAAATCTGAAAAAAAGAAGAAACTAAGCAAATGTCCTGAAGTGTCTGTTTTTCTCTCCTTACTGGTACTAGGACTATTTACTGATGATATTTAATATATTGAAGTCTGAGAAATATTTGTTCATTTTTACGTAAGAATTCTAATTTTAGCAAAGACATGATTTAAATTCTGGGCCAAGCTAGATCATCTGATGACGGAGGACAGACTTTTGAAGAAATCAATAAAATTAATTATTACCCAGTCTCAGAAATACTAATTAAATCACTATACTTTTTAGACTCAATTCCTGTTTTATAATAGAGTGAGACTCCAGCTAGTCATTGACCCCCCTGAGATATAACTCAATGGATTCACGTGCTTCCCATATTCAGGCCAAGTTTCCACTTGAAAATTATTCTGTGAGTTAAGATCTTACTTAGCTCCAAAAAAGATCTCTAAAAATAGCTTCACACATTTATTATAGACTTCCTTTTCAAGAAAATGTTGAAAACTCATTCTAGAAGGAAAAAACCACTTAACATTTGTTAACATTTTTCTTAACTAATATTAAAAAAACTTTGATGTAATTAAGAAGAACAACTAACACTTTATTCAGGAAAAATAAGTCATGATATCTGTCTTTATTCAATAGATTATTTTTCTGCCTTGTTTACTATGGATTTCCTCAGTAGAATTCTCTTTTCCTCATTTGCTAAGTTCAATATTGGCAACTGATTGTATAAGTACATTTAATTCTTCATATACACTGGAGGTTACAGCTCCATCCATGTTAGGCCATATTAGTTCTGTCTTTGCACTGACTTTTGGGAGGTACCACAGCTAAACACAACTTATAGGATGCATGGATTTAAGTTGGGATAATGGACAATGCAGAGCCTCCTGTGTGGCCTGGACCCCAGCAATAGCATTCATGAAACTATGACTATAGTATAGTTCAATTAAAATATCTTGTAAATTATGAGGCTATAGCCTTAATTCTCCTGTTTTTTTGTTTTCTTGTTTGTTTTTAATACTGGGGTTTGAACTCAGGATCACTTTACTATTGAGCTACATGACCAGCCCTTTTTATAGTTTTATTTTGAGACAGGGTATCACTAAGTTGCTGAAGACCTTGCTAAATTGCTGAGGCTGGCCTCGAACTTGCAATCCTCCTGTCTCAGCCTCCTATGTCACTGTGATGACAGGCATGTACCACCATACCCGGCTCATTTTCTCACTATTTAATCCAGCTAAGTGGTATTTTAGAGGCTAGTCATATGCCCAGTTAACAAAGTTGAATAAACTAGTGCTTATATTAAAACTAATGAGATCTGGGAAAGGGCTGTTCTTTGGAAAGAAAGCAAATGACTTTTTGTAGATCTCTCAAAGGGGGTCTAACAAACTTTCAGTAGTTGGCCCTTGTGGTGAATTTGTTTAATTTTATGCTGCTTTGGCATTCACTTTGAATATAAGTTTCGACTTTCTCATAGCAAAAGCAGGGCTCAGTTGCCCTTGCCACAATTTCTAATACTCTGCCTCCTCCCAGCTCCTCAAAGTGGTCCATCAGATATCTGCCTTACATATGAACTCCTGCTGACCTCCTCCCATTGGCACAGCTGGATACAACCTGCTTGACTCCCACACCCCATAGGAACTGATATGTTGCAATGGTCACCTCTCAATCAAAGTGTACCCACCTGGTACTTATATATTCTTTCTTTAAATTCACTAATGACAACCCCCCATGAAAAATCTATTTGGAAAAATGCCTTTGGCCCCAATAAAGGAATCCACAGGTCCCCCTCTCTCCCCACATACATTCCTTGACCACTGTGTATGTGACCCAGGCATGCAGTATACTCTCCAGGACCTGTAAATAATAAAAAAAAAATATTTATTCCATTTTGCATCTCTCCTAATATTTAAGTGTTGCTTTCCATCTTAAAGATCCTAAATTAAAACAACCTTAAGGGAATTTACTAGCAATTATGTGTACCTACAGGTACCTGTTCCTCTAGTGTATGTAGGAAACCTCCACCAGCTTTCTAGAACACAACTCCAGGGATGCTTCCCTAGCCAAGATAAGTCCTCAGCCATTTTCCTCTCTCACTGCAGAGCACAGTTCAACCTACTACTCTCTTCTCTGCACCTGACAGTTCCAACTTCATTCCTGGGAGAGTCCCTCTTAAAAAACTAGAGCCAAAGGGGATATAACCTTATCAATCTTACGTTTCTTCTCTTCTAAAAACAAGGACATTCAAATTTGAATCATGGAATGTTAATTCTCAGAATGAATCAAGGAGAAGAAAATAAAATGACAAAATAAACTTGGAAAAGTTAGGAAGGATGTCCAACCTACAAAATTCTTTCAGCCTCCATCTTCAAATTACAATTCTGTCTTCTCCCTTCTTAGATGGTAACTAGATTTCCTTCTCACATTCCTTTTTCCATTCCCCTTCTTCCTCTCCAAATCTCCTTCGTGTCACTTTCAACAATGAGTTGGAGGATTATATTGAGAGTAATCCATTTAGATCAATATGAGCCTCATTTATCTATCAGAGTCAACTTTAAAACTTCCCTGCCCTCCAAATACAAAATATTCAACAATGGAAACACTTCCATTCTGCAATTCAGATGCTAGTCTTAATAGAAAAAAACAAACAAACAAACATATGCTATGATTTGAAGGTGTGGCCCCAAACTCTTATGAAATAAGATAGTCACTTTTGTTTCTTGTGTTAGTAAAGGCAATTATGAACATGGATTATAAGCTTCCCCTGAAGACTTATGTGTCATAGATTTAGAAGGAAGTGGGGGAAGAGAATAGCTGAAAGGGCTCTTGACAATCCTTTTCCTGAAATGTTTTCCCAATCTCATATTTTTATTTGAGTATGTGTTTTCTCCATTCTGATGCAATTGTCCAGAAGATACTGAGACCAAAGCCCATTGTTTAGTTTCACACAATACTTACTTAAAGCTAGTATTGAAAGTGTTCAAAGTAGCAGGATGAGGCCAACCTGAATCATGCCCCCTGTCCACAGTCTTAGAAGTAGTCAGTTTCAAAAAGCTCTAGAGATAGACAGAAGGATATAATCCATGGTCAGACTATCATCCATTACAACACTACCAAGGGAATTTAGATTGACTTTCTGATCTTTGGTCATTGTGAATAATTACAAGGGCAATGGATGGGTCATAAAACAATCCCCGTTTCCAATAGAGCAATAGTCCACAGCTCACTTACAAACACAGAAGCCAAAGAGCACATGGCCCTCCACTTTGGAATTTGTTGTTACATTGGTTTGGACAGTGCATGTACAGTGTCTCTGAGGAGCTGCAACCTTAAGCACCCACATGTCATAACCCAAGGGTCATTGCATATCCTGAGAAGTATAAGCATTAGTGTGGTCTATGGGTCTGTACCTGTTCAGAACTGAGATCACAGTTGATGACATGGGGCACAGCAGAATCGGAACCATAAAGTCCAGGTAAGCTAATTTGTTTTATAGCACATGGATAAGATGACAAACCCAGCAGCAGGTCAGATTGTCAGCTCTTATGGATGACAAATTCTGCAGAGGTTAATTGTGAGCAGTGGATTCTTTTTGATTCACCTCCCAAGTTATCAATTGTTCCCTTCCCAAGTGCTAGATTCTTGTTCTTCGCACACCAACTCAGAACTGACAGATCCCATCCAGTTTTTATAATTCACCTTTTCTCCAATTAGTCCCTACTTGGCCAGTTTTTTGTTCTATAAGTTTGAGAGCAGAAACCCTACACTTTTAAAAAGCCCCACATAGTTTCATATAAGCCCTACTTAAAGCAGTGGAGAGGAAATGATTCATTTCTGTAAGAAGCTGCATCTAATGGCCAAACAGCATTACCAATATGTGTGGACCTGGAGGAAGTGAGGAAGGTAGAGTCAGAAATCTTTCTGAATCTTTTTTTTTTTTTTTTTGGAAGCTATTTAGGTGCCCATCCATTCCAGATGCATGTGCATGTGAGGGAGCAGAGAATATTTGTTAGACTACCTAACCATTCATTGATCCACGGTTGGGTGGACTTTAGGAAAAATAATGTACCATTGTGAGACAAGAAAAGCTGTGGAAACTGAAAACATGGCACAGCTTAATATCCATGGCGAGCAGGACATAACTGGAGATGGCTGGTAGGATGGGAACAACAACACGGTTAACCAGAGTTTCTGCATCTTAGTACTACTGTCATTTGGGACCAGATAATTTTGGGGATGCTGCCTGTGTGTTATATGGTGTTTATCAGAATTCCAGGCCTCCACCGACTTAATGCCAGTTGCATCTCTCCCTAAGTTGTGATGAGCAAAATGATTCCAGATAGTACAAATGTCCCCTGGGAATAAAGTCACCCCTAGTTGACTATGTGCTCTGTAGCAGCACAGTCACCAGGACTGAAGACCAAATATAAAACATGAAGAGGACTTGAGCCAACAAATAGATTTTCTAAACATGCTTTAATAAAGCAAAATGCAGAGCACCAAGGAGGGTAAGAGGTTACACATGAACCAAATGAGGAGAGGACAGGAAGGATGGAAACTACTGCTGAGAAACAAGGTGGGCACAGCCAGGTTATAAAGGAGAGCAAAGAGTTCTATAAAAAGAGCTGGAGATGTGACAAGTCCTTTCAGGAAGCTGCCAAAAACATATAGAGGCAGAGAGGAAAGATCATGGCCTTGGAGTCTGACCCCTGGATTTGACTGCTTCTGTAACATGGGCAACCTTACAACTTTGGACAACTGATCTTAGTTCTTCTGAACCCCAATTTCCTTATCTGAAAGGCCCAGATAATAATAGTAGCAGTTAGATAGGAGGAACAAGTTCTGGTGTTCTGTTGCTCGGCAGGGCAACTACAGTTCACAGTAATGCTTTGTATATTTCAAAAGGGTGAAAGAGAGGATATTGAATGTTCTCACTACAAATAAATGATAAATGTTAGAGGTGGTCAGTCGATACACTAATTACTTGACTTGATCATTCCATGATCACTTTGTATTGATAAATATGTATAACAATCATATGTCAACTAAAAATAAAATTTAAAAATATAATAGAAACTCCTGTGGGTACTTGTAAGGGATGAAATGAGAGTTTTCAGTAAACCTAAGAAGCATCCCACAGATTTAGAAGCAAGGAATCAGTTGTTGGATTTGGACAAAACAATTTCATATTCCTGGGAATTGACCACAATTTCTCCTAAATAGTACCTGAGGGGTGGGCTATATTTCACTTTCTTCTCTAAGAACCCAGGATCTATGTTCAAAAAAAAATCAAACCCTCCACTTACATAGAAATACACCCTACATACTCATATTTTACTTTTAGTTTTTACTGAATAAATTATCAGAAATTAAAGTAAATGCTTAATTTCTAATTGTCCATACCATTTAATTACCCATATGTATCAATTAAATCATCAGTTATTGAATTTTGAACTTACAAGAGATATGGAACTATTTCTATTTTCAGTCTTCTAACTTAAGATTTTATTTTTGGCCTTACAAAGTTATATTCATGGTAAAGATTAGAGTTTTTTAAAATGGATCCATTTCTTACTTAATAATTCATCAATCCTTCTAACTAGAAAAATGTGGCAAAAATAATAATAATCACTTCAGCTATCAAAACTTCATTGTAAAATATTTTCAACTAAGCCATTTGGTTGTGCTTGATATTGTTGGGATAAGAAAAATAGTCATCAAAGGATAACTGCTGAGATTGTGTGTATAAAATGGAATTAAGTCCATAATATGATAAGAGCAGAAAACTCTACAGCTGCTTCTGTCATTTACATGGATATAATTAATTTTTAGTTTAACAAATTCTTATTAATTTTAAAGCAATAAAATTAATATAATTTAAACAAAATTTAAATAATTTCATCTCCTTTCATTGAAATGGTGGATCCTTAAAATATATTTAACCAACATATTTTGAAGTAATTTATTCCTTCTAGTTTCTTGTTGGAATGTTATTTTAAAATATGCATGCTAACAGTTCATGTTTACTATTAAATGCAATTTTTTGCCATGTTTAAGGGATAAAACGATTAGTACTAAAATAGTGAAGAAAAGTATAAATTATCATCTTGAAATGAAGAAATATCAAACATTAATGTAATGTCTGGGAAGAAAGCAACAGACTTTCAAGACTAAATTAAAATTGGTATCATGTGCTAATAATCTTCTGTTTTCTAATTATATGCTATTAGCAATAAGTATTTTCTGATCTACAGATGCCAAATAGTGATATATTTGTTTTATGTTTTTTATGTGTCTATTTATAAAGAGAAATTAATTAAGGATTATGAAATGAATATTTTATTTGCCATTTTGAAAGGCAAATATTATAACCTACATGAAGATTTTGGAATTGGAGTGATGTTAGTCACTTCAATTCCTCTGTTCTCTTAAGCCAATGGCATATGCAATTGCTCTATTCTAGGCACTATTTCTACCTTCATGCCCTCACATCCCATCTAACCCCACTCCATTTTCTAAATGTATGTGATGTAATGTGATATGATATAACTCTCCAAGAAATCTAAAGATATGCACATGACACATGTGCACATCTTATTCCTAGGGCCCCAGAGGTCTTCTGTGTGCCTTTCCGTACTATGATAGTTTCTCTCTCCTCACAGATCACCATTATTATCCTGATTTTGAGTTCACATTTCTCATGCTCTTGTTTTTGTTCCAGTTCTGCCTGGTTTAGGAACTCCATGTGCACCACAAAGGTGGAAGCACTACTTAGTGCTTTGATTCCCTCCCTGAACACTACAATTCCATTACTACTGTGCTTCGTTACATTTTACTAGTTTCCATTGATATATGATAGCCTATCATAAACATACCACAATTCATTTATCTGTTTTTACTCAAAATAGATATTTAGGACTCTAGCCTTTTGTGTGTGTGTTTGAGGTTATTTCAAACATATTGCTAAGAAAATTCTTGCACATAAATGTTGGTGCACATATACAGAAGTTTCTATGAGATACATACTTAACAGAGGAATGGCTGAGCCACACAGAGGATAAATGATGCTAACCTATCTTCCAATGTGGCAGTACTGTTTTTATTCTTGGAAGCATTGTGAAAGAATATCAATTACTCTACTTTCTTGTCAACACTTTGTATTTTCAGACTTTTAATTTTTGACCAGTGCACTTGTATATGTAATGATACCTTACTGAGGTTTTAATTTGCATTTTGTCTCTTACTCTAAAGATCGGAGCCCCATTTCCTCTTTTGTTGGTTATCTGCATATCTTCATTTTTGGGGTATCTCTTCAAGCCTTTTGCCCATTTTCTCCAACTAGTCCTTTTTTTAAAATTTATGTGTGGAAGTTGTTTAGATGTTTTGGAAATTACTCCTTTATTACAAACACCTCCTACTTGGTACCTTGTCTTTTTATTCTTTTAATATTGTTTATTTTTATGATTAGTAGAAGTTCTCAATTTTAATGTACTCACATGTGTTTTATGATTAAGGCTTTTTGTGTCCTATTAAGATGTGGTTCCAGGTGGACCCACACAGCGCTTGGTGCAGACGGAAGGTGGCACAGAACGCAGAGGCTTTGCTTGCCGGTCACCAGACCGAGCTCTGGACAAAGCACAAGGTTACCCCAGGACCCCCGACCTCACCAAACACCCTACATGGAAAACAGACAGAATCCATCTTGTAAAACCTTACTCACCATCTATCGGTGGGCGTGGCTAGCAGCTTGGTTCTGCGGCTGATCAGGTACCTGGTTTCCAACTCCCCCACCCCCAGCTGTGATAATTAATAATTTTTCTCACAAGCTTTTGGGGGGTGTAGCTATCAAAGCAGAACAGCAACTGTACAGGCACCTGGTTTCCATCTCAGAGACTAGGAGCAGGAAGCTCCAGGCAGAAGCTCAAGCCCTCTTACACTGGCTACCTCCACCATCCTGAGCACAGAGACTCAATCTAGGAATGGACAACTCCACCTACTGCAAGAAAAGAAAACAAAGTTCTAAGAGACTTTTCTTTCTTTCTTTCTTTTCTTTTCTCTCCATTCTCATCCATTCTCCTCTACTCTTCCCCCTCTGGTCCTCACAACCTCAACATATGTGAAACCAAGAATTTTGTATGAAATAGGACTTTAAGAACTGAATCACCAGAATAATATAATATAGAGGAATTACATATGCCCCACCTCCTCTTCTTTTTTTCTTATTTTCTTTCTACCTCTCTCTTTTTTTTTCTTTCCTTGTTATTTTTCTTTTTCTTTTCTTCCTCCCTCTATCCCACTTTCAACCTCCTAACTTTTACTATTTATACATAGGGTAATTTTCTAAATACAGATAGCAGTTTGAATTTATACATTCTTCTGTAAATTACACCTATTCTTTAGAATTCTCCTCCAAAGTTGCTAAGTTATATTAATCTCATATCCTCACTCCTTTTCCCCTTAACATAACATTCTTCACCTGACCCTCAGTTCTCTATACGCCACCATAAATGGTATGCCTTTTATGAAACTAATGACTATATTCTAAATAATAATTTAAGCCAACATCTGTAGACATAGAGTCTAACTATAAATGTATTAATAATGAAAACTTGCTCATAGATGATGTATTATCGATATTGGGAACTGTTAACATTGTCTTTCTTCACAAAAGAGAGATTTTGAAACTATACAAGAGCAATATAAATATATAGGGGAAAAACATTAACACAACAGTTTCACAGAGCTGGAAAGAAATGTGAGCAGTATGAGAAGACAAGGAAAGAAAGGACCACAAATAAGGCAGGACAATTCAACATAAAAGAGGTAACATCTGCAGCAGAAGGAATGTCAGATAAAGATTTCAGGATATACATGATTCAGATGATCTGGAGTCTCAAGAAAGACATTAGACAGCAAATGCAGACAATGAAAGATCACTTTGACAATGAATTACATAATTACATAAACAAATCCAAGAAGCAAAAGATCAACTCTACAGGGAGATAGAGGTTATAAAAAAATAGAAATCCTGTAAATGAAGGAAATAATAAAACCAAATTAAAAACTCAAATGAGAGTATCACCAGCAGAGTAGAACACTTAAAAGCTAGAACATCAGATAACGAAGACAAAGTATATCATCTCTAAAAGAGTGTAGACAGCACAGCTAGACTGATAAGAAACCACAAGCAGAACATCCAAGAAATATGGGATAGCATAAAGAGACCAAATTTAAGAGTTATTGGGATACAGGAAGGTATAGAGGTCCAAACTAAAGGAATGAGCAATCTGTTCAATGAAATAATATTAGAAAACTTCCCAGACATGAAGATTGAAACAGAAATCCAAATCCTAGAAGCCTACAGGACGCTGAATGTGCAAAATCACAAGACATCCACACCAAGACACATTATAATGAAGAACAAGGAGAGAATTTTAAAAGCCACAAGAGAAAGGAAGCAGATTACATTTAGGGATAAACCAATTAGGTTAACAGCTGATCTTTCAACACAGACTCTGAAAGCTTGAAGATCCTAGAACAACATACTTCAAACGCTGAAAGATAATGGGTTCCAACCAAGAATCTTGTATCCAGCAAAATTAAGCTTCAGGTTTGAGGATGAAATAAAAACCTTTCACAATAAACAAAAGTTAAAAGAATTTGCAGCTAAAAAACTGGTGCTTCAAAACATCCTTGGCAAAACATTACAGGAAGAGGAAATGAAAAATAACAATGAAAACCAACAGCGGGAGGTAGTACAGTAAAGGAAAAACTAATCATAGAGGAAAAACAAATCAAGTTAAATAACAAAAATAAACAAATATGACTGGAAATACAAACCATATCTCAATAGTAACCCTCAATGTTAATGGCTTAAACTCACCAATCAAAAGACATAGGCTAGTAGACTGGATTTAAAAAAAAAGATCCAACAATATGCTGCCTACAGGAGACTCATCTGATAGGAAAAGACACACAGAGACTGAAGGTGAAGGGTTGGGAAAAATCATACCACTCACATGGAACTTGGAAGCATGCAGGGGTGTCCATATTCATATCAAATAAAATAGACTTCAAGCCAAAGTTAATCAAAAGTGATAAAAAAGGACACTACACACTGCTCAAGGGAAATATACACCAACAAGACATAACAATCATTAATATATATGCCCCAAACAATGGTGCAGCTATGTTCATCAAACAAGTTCTTCTCAAGTTCAAAAGTCAAATAGACCACAACACAATAATCATGGGTGACTTTAACACACCTCTCTCACCTCTGGACAGATCTTCCAAACAAAAGTTGAATAACGAAACTATAGAACTCAATAACATAATTAATAACTTAGACTTAATTGACATATACAGAATATACCACCCAACATCAAGTGGATACACTTTTTTCTAAGCAGCACATGGATCCTTCTTAAAAATAGACCATATATTATGTCTTAGGGCAACTTTTAGCAAATACAAAGCAGTAGAGATACTACCATGCATTTTATCTGATCATAATGGAATGAAATTGGAAATCAATGATAAAATAAGGAAAAAACAATTCCTACATCACATGGAGAATGAACAATATGCTACTGAATGAACAATGTGTTACAGAAGACATCAAAGAGGATATTAAAATATTCTTGGAGGTAAATGAAAACTCAGACACAACATTTCGAAATCTCTGGGACACTATGAAAACAGTACTGAGAGGAAAATTCATTGCATGGAGTTCATTCCTTAAAAGAAGAAAAAGCCAACAAATAAATGACCTCACTCTATATCTCAAAGCCCTAGAAAAAGAACAAATCAGCAGCAAATGCAATAGAAGGCAAGAAATAATTAAAATCAGAGCTGAAATTAATGAAATCTAAATAAAAGAAACAATTGAAAAAATTGACAAAACTAAAAGTTGGTTCTTTGAAAAAAATAAATAAGATTGACAGACCCTTAGCCATGCTAAGGAAGAGAAGAAGAGAGAGAACCCAAATTACTAGCATACGGGATGAAAAAGGCAATATCACAACAGAAACTACAGAAATACAGAAGATAATTAGAAATTATTTTAAAACTTTATACTCTAATAAAATAGAAGATAGTGAAGGCATCGATAAATTTCTTAAGTCATATGATCTGCCCAGATTGAGTCAGGAAGATATACACAACTTAAACAAACCAATATCAAGTGAGGAAATAGAAGAAGCCATCAAAAGACTACCAACCAAGAAAAGCCCAGGACCGGATGGATATACAACCGAGTTTTACAAGACCTTTAAAGAAGAACTAGTACCAATACTCTTCAGTCTAATTCAGGAAATAGAAAAAGAGGGAGTACTTCCAAATTCATTCTATGAGGCCAATACACCCTGATTCCAAAACCAGACAAAGACAGCTCAAAGAAAGAAAACTTCAGACCAATATCTCTAATGAATATAGATGCAAAAATCCTCAATAAAATGCTGGCAAATTGGATACAAAAACATATCAAAAAGATTGTGCACCATGATCAAGTGGGATTCATCCCCAGGATGCAAGGTTGGTTCAACATACGGAAATCAATAAATGTAATTCATCACATCAATAGACTTACAGATAAGAACCATATGATCATCTCGATATATGCAGAAAAAGCATTTGACAAAATACAACACCCATTTTTAAAACACTAGAAAAACTAGGGATAACAGGATCTTACCTTAACATTGTAAGAGCTGTCTACGTTACGCCTCAGGCCAGCATCATTCTAAACAGAGAAAAACTGAAGGCATTCCCTCTAAAATCTGGAACAAGACAGGGATTCCCTCTCTCACCACTTCTATTCAACATAGTTCTTGAAACACTGGCCAGAGCAATTAGATAGACAAAAGAAATTAAAGAATAACTATAGGAAAAGAAGAACTTAAACTAGCACTATTTGCTGATGATATGATTCTATACATAGAAGACCCAAAAAAACTCTACCAAGAAACTTCTAGAACTAGTAAATAAATTCAGCAAAGTGGCAAGATATAAAATTAACACCCATAAATCAAAGGCATTTCTGTTTATCAGTGACAAATCTTCTGAAAAGGAAATGAGAAAAACTACCCCATTCACAATATCCTCAAAAAAAAAAAAAATACTTGGGAATCAACTTAACAAGAGAGATGAAAAATCTTTACAATGAAAACTATAGAACCCTGTAGAGAGAAATAGAAGAAGACCTTAGAAGATGGAAAGATCTACCTTGCTCATGGATAAGCAGAATTAATATTATTAAAATGACCATACTACCAAAAGCACTATACAAGATCAATGCAATTCCAATCAAAATCCCAATGGCATTCCTCATAGAAATAGAAAAAGCAATCATGAAATTCATCTGGAAAAATAAAAGACCCAGAATAGCTAAAGCATTTCTAAGCAGGAAGAGTGAAACAGGTGGTATCGCTATACCAGACCTTAAACTATACTACAGAGCAAAAACAAAAACATCATGGTAACAAAAACAGCATGGTACTGGCACCAAAACAGACTGGTAGACCAATGGTATAGAATAGAGGACACAGAGACTAACCCACAAAATTACAACTCCCTTATACTAGACAAAGGTGCCAAAAGCATGCACTGGAGAAAGCATAGCATCTTCAACAAATGGTGCTGGGAAAACTGGAAATACATAGGCAACAAAATGAAATTGAATTCCTATTTCTCACCATGCACAAAAGTTAACTCAAAAATGGATGGAGCTAGGGATTAAACCAGAGACTCTGCATCTAATAGAAGAAAAAGTAGGCCCTAATCTCCATCACGTGGGGCTAGGCCCCAACTTCCTTAATGATGCCTATAGCACAAGAATTAAAACCAAGAATCAACAAATGGGATGGATTCAAACTAAAAAGTTTTTTTCTCAGCAAAATAAATAATATGTGAGGTGAATAGCGAGCCTACATCCTGGGAACAAATTTTTACCCCTCACACATCAGATAGAGCTCCAATCTCTAGAGTATACAAAGAACTCAAAAAGTTAAACAACAAAAAAGCAAATAACCCAATCAATAAATGGGCCAAGGATCTAAGCAGACACTTCTCAGAAGAGGATATATAATCAATCACAAATATACGAAAAAATGCTCATCATCTCTAGCAATCAGAGAAATGCAAGTTAAAACTACTCTAAGATACCATCTCACTCCAGTAAAAATGGCAGCTATTATGAAGACAAACAACAACAAGTGCTGGCGAGGATGCAGGGAAAAAGGTACACTCATACACTGCTGATGGGTCTGCAAATTACTGCAGCCAATTTGGAAAGCAGCATGGAGATTCCTTGGAATACTGGGAATGGAACCACCAATTGACCCAGCTATTCCTCTTCTCGGACTATACCCAAAGGACCGAAAAACAGCATACTACAGAGACACAGCCACATCAATGTTTATAGCAGCACAATTCACAATAGCTAAACTGTGGAGCCAATCTAGATGCCCTTCAGTGAATGCATGGATAACAAAAAAAAAAAAAAAAGGTGGCATTTATACACAACGGAATATTACTCAGCAATAAAAAAGAATAAAATCATGGCATTAGAGAAGATTATGCTAAGTGAAGTTAGCCAATTCCAACAAAAACAAATGCTGAATGTCTTCTCTGATATAAGGTCGGGGGTGACTCAAAATACGGTTGGGAGGTAGAGCAAGGGAAGAAGATTACCTCTAGATAGGGAATAGGTGGAGGGAAAGGGAGGGAGAAGGGGAATAGCATGGATGGTGAAAGAGGCCCTCATCATTATACAAAATACATGTATGAAGATGTGAATTTGATGTCAACATACCATATATATATTCAGAGATATGATAAATTATGGTACAATGGTGTATTAAGAATTGTAATGCAAAAATAAATAAATTTTTTTAAAAAGATGTGTTTCCACATAATGAAGGGGGAAAATGTTCTATATTGTCTTCTAAAGCTTTAGAGTATATATATATATATATATATATATATATATATATATATATATATATATATATATAAACTTTTTTGTACTTTTTTTCTTCAATTGACTTTCTTATACAATGTGACAAGAGCTTCTACTTGTGCCATGTGGATACTAAATGCCCCAACACCACAGAGTTTTTGGTGCCAGTTCTGTCCTATGCCAGTGTCACTATATAGATGGGTCAGTTTCTGGATTTTCAGTACTGTGCTCATGGTATATTTACATCTACTCTTAAGGTAAGTTTATTAAAATTTTATAACTACTGCTGATAACAGGTACAGCTAGGCTTCTATCCATGTTTGTCTTTGCAATTGAAAGAACTTTGTATCTTGATATAAAATTTTTGAACAATGTAAAAGGTTCTTTGCAACATCTGCTGGGATTTTGACTAAGATTTGTATTGACATCTTTATTGAATCTTCCAATCAATGAACAGGGAGTACATCTCCATGTAGGGAAATCTGCTGTGATGTATGAAAACAAAGTGATTGTTGAATGTTTTTTCTCTGTAGAAGTCTTGTATATTCTTTTGTTAGATTTATTACTAAGTTCTTGATTATTTTGCCTTTTAAAAAATTTTTAATTTTAATTTTTTAAAATTTGTTCTTTTTAGTTATACATGACATAGAATATATTTTGAAATATTGTACATACCTGAAGTATAACTTCCCATTCTTGTGGTTGTACATGATACGGAGTTATATTGGTCATGTATACATAAATGAACATAGGAAAGTTATGCCAAATTCATTCTACAGTCTGGTTCTTGATATATTTTTTTAAGAGAGAGAGAGAAAGAAAGAGAGAGTTAGTTTTTTAATATTTATTTTTTTCGTTTTCGGTGGATACAACATCTTTATTTTATTTTTATGTGGTGCTGAGGATTGAACCCAGCACCCCATGCACGCCAGGCAAGCACGCTACCACTTGAGCCACATTCCCAGCCCCTTGATATTTTTAATGTTACTTTAAATGGCAAAATTTTAAATTTTACTGATAGTGTTTTTCTAATAGATGTAGTTTCAAGTGATTTTTTTTATATTGGCTTTGCATTTAGCAGCCTCACCAAACCCTCATACTTCCAATCCATCATCAGCAGATCATAACTATACCCAAACCTCAGGTGGTTTGTATGGCTGTGACCAGACAACATAGGTAAATGTTTTCAAAGCTTCTGATCAAAGTGCACAACACCTAGTGATAGAGTCAGGCATACATCTGTACCTTCATCCATTCTACATTTATTAGAACTTGCAGGTGGCCTTATGCCTGGCACACACTTAGGAGAATCCCAGTATAAGTAGCAAATGGGTCTCAGGGCATGGCCACTTGAGGGCGGAGACCTGGGTAAGAAAAGGGCTGTGTGATGATTTAGATTTCTTGGATATTTTGTGCCTTTTCAGGATCATGAACTTCCTAGCCTCTGAAATGTCCCTCCCTCTGTTCTTCTTTCTTACAAAACTACTTTAAATGTCTCTCTCACAGAGAAAATAACTCTACACCCCCTGAGTTAGTTGCTCTGTCCTCCACGCATACTCACCAGCTTTATTCTTATCTCCAAATAGCACACACCCCAGGGTATCACAGTGTATCCATCTGTAACTCTGTCTCACCCCCTCCACTTAGCTTCCAGAGGGCAGACCTGTAATCCCCATATGGACAGTGCGCCAGACAGAGAATGAGTTCACATAGATCTTAACATGCTGACTATAGAGCTTTATGCATTGGTTTCATTTTTACTGTATATCATTGACATTAAATCTTGAAGAGTGTGTGTGTGTGTGTGTGTGTGTGTGTGTGTGTGTGTGTGAGAGAGAGAGAGAGAGAGAGAGAGAGAGAGAGAGAGAAAGAGAGAGAGAGATGAGGAGTTAGAACTCCTTATTTCCATTTAGGTTACATGAATCCTTTGACTAAGAAGGTACACGAGTCCCATCCCTCTTCTCTTCTCTTCTCTTCTCTTCTCTTCTCTTCTCTTCTCTTCTTCTCTCTCTCTCTCTCTCTCTCTCTCTCTCTCTCTCTCTCTCTCTCTCTCATCTTTCTCAAAACTGGAAACATTTTGTAAAATGTAATTTTAGGTAGAAATACACTGAATACACACTAATAGAAAAACAAGACATAGATATTTTGTGATGAGGAAGAGAGGAAGGGAGGAAGCTCAGGGTTGGGTTTTTTGGTGTGTTTTTATTCTTGTCTTGTTTTGTTTTTGGTTTTGTTTGTGACAGGGATTGAATGTAGGGGCTCTTAACCACTGAGCTCCATTTCCAGCTCTTTTTATTTTGAGACAGGGTCTCACTAAGTTGCTGAGGCTGGCTTTGAACTTGTGATCCTCCTGCCCCATCCTCCCGAGCTGCTGGGATTATAGTCATGCACCACAGCACCTAACTTCAGGTGTAGGTTTTTAAATGACATTGAAACTAATAGATAAAGATTCAAAACTACCTTAACTGTAGTCATGCCATCTGACCTGCATGGCATAAATATTGTTGCAAAGTTGCAAGGCAAACTCTCCACCACAAGACAATCTGAAATGATGGCTTGGGAATATTTATACACAGATTTAGATTTTATGAAAAAACATAAATTCCACAATTAGATTCACTTGGACAGTGAATTATGCTGCAAAGCAATTAAAAATAACACTTAGTAAGTTCATGGTCTTGGAAAGACTCCAGTGTAGAGTCCACTTGACATTGGTTGGGTTTTGTGGTTTGCAAAAAGGTCTCATTCTAATTTTAGAGCCAAGTAAAGAACTTTTTGTCTGGAATTATATAAAGGACATGATCTTGATCTTAGAGATAATGGTTTCTATAATCATCATCCAGACTGATTAATAAAAACCTTTTCACTGAATTGGCTATTCAATGAAAACAATTCAGTAACTTCAAAATCTCATTTTGATATGTGTTGAAATAAATCATTATTTGGTCTGAAATATGATTCAAATGCTTTATTCAAACTTCTCACTTTGCAGATCAATAAACCTGCTTTCAAAACACCTTAGTGACTTGCAGCAAGGGAACAGCACACATCTTTCTGATGTGCCAATCCACATTCCTCTCTGGAAAGTGGTATGTGGTGTTGCCTTCTATACTGTATCACAGTATCATTTTTTCAAACTTTTCTTGTCTCTGATATTTCCTGATGCAATCATTCTAAACCTTCTAGTGACATGGGGAACCTATGGATCAACATTCAGATGGACTCTATGAAGAAATATAAAGTCTGTTTCTTACAGACAAGGAGGCCATAGGATTCCCCTCCAAGGGGACCCCAAAGATTCTGAAACAACTAGTTAAAGGTAGAAAGATGAACCAGGAATTAGTAATCTTTTAATGGATTCCTCTCAAGTTAATTCTCATATGCATCTGGAAGTGAAACCCATAGTTCAATATCAATATCTCCCTGAGCAAACCATCTCATAAAAATAACTAAGAGCAGTCATTCTGTCACAGGAGTGGGAAAAATATATATGATTCTGCAGAACTATTGATTCTGTAATCTTTTTGGAAGAGCCTCCTATTTTGAAGCAAAACCTACAAGAAGAAAACTATAACTCGTTTAAGGCATAACTAGCAACAATTATGTTGTTCAGTATTTTTCACCTGGTTAGAAAATGCTGGCTCAAGTACTACAGATTTACATGTTTTAAACTGGGTCTCTATTGCCACTAATTTTGTGGCCAGTTATCCTGGATTCAGAGTCAGAAGCCTGACTTCAGCATTTCTCCTGGTGGCTGAATAAATCATATAACTTTGGAAAGCCTCAACTTCTTTCTCTGTAACAACAGGACACTAGTAAATGCCTCAGTTGATGTTTGAGGGTGGTGTGACATTCAGATGAATAGCAATACTTTGCACTTAAGTACTTTGTAAATTGCTATACAAAAGAAAAGTCAGTAGCAAAGACTGATTTTATTTATTTATTTAGTTAGTTAGTTATTAGTTATAATCAGTTATATATAACAGTAGAAAGTTTTTAATTCATTTTACATGAATGGAGAAGAATTTTTCATTTCTCTGGTTGTACATGAAGTACAGTCACACAATTAGTGCGATCATACATGTAGCCAGGGTAATGATGTCTGTCTCCTTCCACCATATTTCCTACCCCTCCCTACTCCCCTTTGTCCCATCCAAATTTCCTCCATTTATCCCATGCACACACCCCTGACACATGGATCAGCATCCACCTATCAGACAAAACCCATTCAGCCCCTGGTTTTTTGAGATGGGCGTATTTCACTTAGCACGATATTCTCCAACTCATCCATTTACCCGCAAATGCTCTAAGAGTTTAAAAATTTTATCTTGTATGTTTTTAACCATTTAAGACTTTTTAAAAAAAATATTTATAGAAGTAGTTGGACACAATACCTTTATTTTATTTTATTTTATTTTAATGTGGTGCTGAGGATTGAACCCAGGGCCTCGCACATGCTAGATGAGCACTCTATCACTGAGCCACAATCCCAGCCCCCATTCAAGACTTTTTAAAAATGTTTATTTGGTAGTTTTGCCCTGTGAAGCTTTTAAAGAAAAATCTAATCCTACAGTTTATTACCTCTCATTCTTGTTATTTTCTCTTGTCCTTTATAACTGCAGATTGTAACTTCTTCATCATCAGGATTTTAGCTATGGGAATCATGTGAGAACTTGTTCCCCCGTATAAGGCTTGCATTTTTCTCCTTCCAGATATCCATAAAAATGTGATCTAGGACCATTCTGTATGTTAATTTTTCTATTCAGGAATTAATGTACTACTTCAGTAATAAACATTTCAACCCTAACTCTTTGTTAGTCACAGACAGAATAGTATGAATCTCAGATTTAGAGCTCAGGTTTAGATAGATAGGATTTTACTGAGGGTTTAGTCCTTTACCTGTTTTTGACTTGATGTACGAATCTCATTTTCAAATATGCACTTCTCCAGGGCCCAAAGACACACTTCATATCCTTACCTGGTATAAGCATTAACGCACAAGTCCTGAACTACAAGCTACAACAGCAACCTCCCCCAAGGCAGAGCAGATGCAGTGGTAGCACACACCCCTGGTTTTTATTCCACTTTTCTTCTTAACTGCCTATAAAGTTTCCTCACATTTTTGATTTTTGTGTTTTATCTTGTTTTCTGAAAGAGAAAAATGCAATTTTAGGAATATTTGTTAGGCTTTATTCAGCACCCAGTATGTTCAGGAAGGTACAGTTTTTAAGTTTGTATTCTCTATTATTGTTATGCTTCTTTAATATTTATTAGTTCAGGCTTGCTTTGAAAGCAGTCTAAAGGTATGGTGTAAAACATTATCTTTGGAGATAACAGACCTGAATTTAAATCTGTCCTCTAACATGATTCGTTGTTTGCTCTTAACCTTACTGTGACCCAATTCTTCATTTATGAACCAAAATAATAATTCCTTCCTTATCAGGCAGTTCAGTTTCAGGGGGAAAATTATTTTCACTAATAAAGCAATAAGGAATCCCATACAGAGAACTGAGGGCTTACTGAACTATTGACAGAGCCAGAGTGACTGGCTCTAGTCTTTACCTCTGGGATTGGTGCCCAGAACTGAGAAACCAGACCCTCAGGGGAGCTGTTGGCTTCAGAAAGTATGGTATACTGTGCTCCAGAAGCAGGAAGCCCCTGCACTGAGATGCAGCTAGGCCATACCTGCTGATCCACAGGTAAGCAAAACACAAACCCCAAGGGATGCCCCAGTATAGTGTACCTGTAGGTATCCACAAATGACAGGACATTGGACTGCTGACGATTAAAAAAACCACTGTCTCTAACTGTGCTTACCAAAAGGTCAACCTGAAGGGCAGAACCCATATCATGCCTGCCCTCCAAATCTGCATCAAGATTTCTTATTGGAAAAATAAACCCCTTTTAGTATCCTTTCTGCAGTGTAGTGTGGGAAACTGGACTCTATCTTTCCTGCCTAAGCAGAACAGGATGACAAGGGGTCATCATTCAAGCCATCCACCTCAGATCTCACAGAACTGGGTGGGGAATAAATGGAACAGTGTATGCCATATGCTCCATACTGAGCTTTTATGTGGCAAATTTTTTAGCTTCTAGTGCCCTGAGTGAAGCAGGACTACTGCCCCCTGAAGCAGAATTTGTTTCATCATGGGTTTTTCAGGCTTGAGGATGCAGGACTCAAGCTATAGGTGCCAAAATCTGATTTTTTTTTCATAAAAAATAAATTGGAGGTGATGATTTATAGGTGAATCCATGGTTCTCCTCCATGAGGTGGTATTACATGGTCCATCAAGAAAGGATTGGCCGCTATGCTAACCCTAAGGGCTAGCTTGTGTCACTGGCACACAGCAGTGCAGAAAGCAGCAATGGAATACATGCATGACCAGCACTCAGACCCCATCATAGTCATCCAGATACAGGACCAGCAGGGTAAGCTGGTATCATTTCTCCTTCCTCTTGGTCTACAATGAAATCCAAATACGTCATTCTGCTAATGACGTATTCCCCATTATATACAATGTGTAATTCCATACAAAAGGGAAAAACACAGCATGAACCCTCTAGTGGAAGACATTTGATACAAAAGAAAGACACTAAATTGAATTTTATTTTAAAATAAAATTTACAATACAAAAAAATAAAACTTTCTCAAATAACCTTCTCCTGAAACTATAAAGGATATTAACAAATTATTAAATAGGACAGTCATTATTCATCACAGTGTTTTAATTTAGGAAAATTTTAAGTGGCCTAAAGAGACAAGAAGCAGAGAGCTTTCTCTACGCTGCATGACTCTGCATGGCCTGGCCTGTCACCTCTGTGACCCACATCAATGACTCTCCACATCAGAGCTGTCACAGAGAATCCTCCCACTCAACATTTCCATGTTTATCTCATGTTATCCCCATCGTGACCCTTGGGGCAGGCACAAGCTGGTCTCCTGAAAATTTAATGTACTCCCTGAGAGAGCTGAAATTCTGAACATTTTAAGGTAACTCTTACTCATGAGAATGCAACAGCATATATTAGAGATCTGGTCTCAAAAATTAGTTTTGTTTCTATACAAATATCAGAACTCACAGAATGAATGAAAAAAAAATAAAGAAAAATCATAGGTCTTGTAAATATATACAAAGGCTTCATAACCAAATGATTGAAATGTGTAATATCACCATCTTGGGTCCTGCTACTACACTGGTCAGATGTTTTGTAATAACACACCTTGCTCAAACTAGACTCATGATGGTATCTTCTCTTCAAGACCAGACATCATGATTAGGGGTTCATACACCTCATTATCTTACTTGTATTCTCACATCTGCTACTGGAGATAGTTGTGACCAACTTCAGGTAACAGGTGAAGACATGTGCCACGCAGGCTGATGGCCCCCGAACCCACTGCAGATCTCTGCAGCAGAAAGCAAAGATGAAATCCTACTGAGAGGTCACAGAGCACTCTAACTGGCCTTAGCTTGATGCTACTTGGGAAGTAGACTTTAGACACCTGTCCCTCTGTCCTCAAGATTGTGAACAGCTATCCCAACCAGGTCAAAAAGGAAGCAGGGAAACCTTTCACCATTAGAAACTGTATGGTGAAGTCGGCTGAATTTCAGACCATCTTAGTTCATGGCCACAAACAAAAAGGAAACAGGCTGGCAGAGTAAATGCTTGTGGTCTGAATCCTAGCTTCCTATGCACATAATTTCACTTATTTAACATAATATTTGATAGATGCTTCTTTCCCCTCTTTGGCATTCTCCTTAAAGTCTTAACATTAATTAAATGGTGTGGTTTAGAGACACTAACTGATTAACTACTAACTGAAAACTCTAAAAGGTAAAGCATTTATATCCTATTTTCAAGAAATCTCGGATATAGATCAGTGATAAAGCATTTGCCTAGCACATGCAAGGGCCTCAGTTCAATTGACCATGCTGAAATAAGAAAGAAAAAGACAAATAAATCTACATTCCTCTAGATTTGAACTCCCATCTTCTCTCTTCACTCTCTGCTAAACAGGCCGAAAAGAAAAGCATCCAAAGATGGCATCTAAAAGCCAAACCAGGCAACCAAGTTGGGCTCAGCCAGCAATCCACATCCCTACCTAGAATTTAAAACATGACATTATCCTCTGAAATCATCTCCAGTCATAGTAGAGGTTCATAATGAAGTTAGTAATGACAACAATAGTCAAACACCTGACAGTTACAAGTTATTGAATATAGTTTACATTCAACACATTAAAACAATTTCCTTTGTGGTTCTGTCAAAACTAATGAACTTAGAAATAGAAACTGCAAGAATTCAGAATGTCAAAAACATTAGAGTGAGTGTCCCACTCATCATATGGGAATCGTAGCCATAAGGAAGTTTCTTTGGTAAGTCTTGCCTTCTGCAAGTAGAATTAGCGGGGATAAAATGTGAAATTGGGGAAGAAGTCAGCAATTTGCAACCTTTTGGATGTCTTTAATTGCAGGCCAGATTCTGAGTAATGATAGCCTGTTGCCCTACCAATCCTTGGATATTTTTAACCATGAGTTTATTTTTATCACTTTTGTTTTAGCCATTTCAATGGGAGGAAGTCATCTTTTGCATCCTCTTGTGATTTCTGTGATATGTTTTGGAGAAAATAGCTCAAATTCATTTCACACCTATAATTTCATTGCTTTGGAAAGGACCCCAGGCCTTGGCAAGCATGGTGGTATGACCAGCTTATGGCCTCCTGCTATCCTAATTCCAGCCCTACTGAAGTGGAAGCTATGCTGCATATGCATCTCTCCCACACAGATATACTTGAATTTTTACCATATTTTGGACTCATGGAAATTTCCCAGAGTAGTTGATATTCCCCCAGCATGCACAGTGAATCTTTTGAGTCCCTTTTCCATTTTCCTCCTGTTATATCTTACTGTCCATTTTTATGTTTATTCTAGGACTCATTCTTATTTATCAGAAATGCATTAAGCCAGGCATGGTGGCATGCACCTATAGCCCTAGCTACTTGGGAGGCTGAGGTGGGAGGATTACTTAAGGCCAAAAGTTTCAGACCAGCCTGGGAAATATAGCAAGATTTCATTTCAAAAAAAAAAAAAATCTAAAATGCTATTTCTTTCTTTCCACCAAAGTTACCACCTGCACCACCTCACCTCCTAATTATGGATTGATTCATGTGTTTCCACAAGCTTGATTTATGTGTTTCTGTGTTCAGTCACACACTTTATCTCATCCAACCCTGAGTAGGCTGTTAATCTCTTTTTTTTTTCAGTAAGAGTGCATGTAGTTAAGTTTGCCCCTTTTATTTGACTAGTAATTTCAGACAAGTAATAATTACAGAACACATATCAGCTTCCATCATGATGATGAAGGTTGGAAATTCAAAGACAGGAAACAGTCCTTGGCTTTCGCCTCCTAGGAGCTCACAGCCTATCCTTCTGTTCTGTGCCATTTCACTTAGTATAAATGAGGGTGGCTGTTTCTGTTGTGAATGCGCTCCCTGCTCCCATACAGAAGGACACTGCAAGCAATTGCTGCTGAAATGAGCAACTGCTTAACTGGAAGAGGTGTGAAGACATCATAGCCTTCTGGTATCCTGGAAAAGTTCATTTGCATGTACTCTTCATTTCCTTAATACCAGGACCCACTTTCCTTCACAATCACCCTAATTATCATGCCCCCAAATTATCCCAACTCTAATAACCATTAGCATCCCAAATAGTTGAGCCTCCCTTCTCCTAGTTTCCTATGTCAGCCAGTTCCCTAAAACTCCATCAGGAACTCTGCCTCACAATCACCGTCCTTTATTCATCCTCTCACTTCGCGAGCTTCAATCCACTGTTCAGGATTTCAACAACAGTCTTGCCTCTATCCTCAACTCCCTTGCTTTCAGTCTTTCTGTCATACCAGTAGACAAATGGTATTCACCATGCCTTTGACTTCTCTATGCTGATGCTTTGACATCTTGGGCCACTGCTGACTCCCAGGGACTGCCTCACCCAGACTACCCAAATCCTAGAGACAGGAAACAATTCACCCTTGAATTGTTTCAAACACAAAGCAGCCAATCCAGAGCCCAAACACCTCTTTTATGGGGCTCTCAGACTCTAGGCCACTTTCCCCTGCGCTTATCACAAGGAGACCAGGTTTAGGCAACAAAGGACAGCCCTGTGCCACACAGCAGACAATCCAGAGCCTGTTTCTCCTTCCCATGGGAACCACAGAAAAAGCTCTTGCCCTTGGTTCTTTTACCCTCTGTCTCCTAATCCACTCTGGTGCTTCTTCTCCTTGTGGCTCCCAGTGTGGCTCCCAGAGTGCAGCCCGCTCTTCTCTTGGGAACTGTGAGGAACAAGCTATCCTTTCAATGATAGCCATCTTACTCTGTGGGCCTCACCATGCCTGAATAATAACAAAGCCTATAATTAAAACATAAAACCCTGCCTCAAGCAAACCAAATATCTCCTTTATCAGAATTCAATGAGAGTGACCAAAAATTTTCTGAAGAAACCCACATAACAGGGCTAATTGTTTTCACTATGAATTCCCAGTGAATTACAGGCCGTCATCCCCAGCTGTGAAACCTGCTCACTTCTGCAGATGCTTCTGGCAGCAAGGACTATTTCAAACCTTCTGCCTCTCCCACACCCCCCACCCACCTGACCTCCCCTTACTGCTGTCACAACTCCTACTTGATAGAGAAAACATTAGAGGCAAAATTCCTCGCTTTTCCCTAATTTAAACCCACCCCTGCCTGCACGGTCCCCCCCACCCTCTCCATTCTCTTGCAAGAATAGGAAAACTTTCTCTTCTCCTGGACAAAGCCTGGTCCTTCACTTAAGGGCATGGCTTGATCTCTTTTACCCTGTCAGTGAAACTGCAGCACAGATCAACCTTTCCTTTCTTCAGGTCCTTTTTTTCCTTTAAATTATCTCCCCTCTCTACAGTGCAAGTGTAGAGCCTAAGTACCTCACGAGTATATCACCCAGATGTAGTGGTGGTCAACACATGGCCATTCAGGTACTTGAAGCAAATCCCAAACATTTTGTCAATGCATCTGTAAATGTATCTCTAAAAAAATAAACATTTCTGAAAAATAGAAATAAAACACATTATCACACATAAAGAATTTAACAGAAACTCCTTAATACTATCAAATATCTAGTTAGAGCTCAAATTTTCACAATTAAATTGTTTCATTTTCCCCCTCATAATTGGTTTGCATGTATTGATAACCTAACAATCGAAATGACTGCAAAATAGTCAAAAAGAGATTTAAACATCACTTCCTAAGCCTTAGAGAATTTGCTGACAGGAGGAAGTTGCCACACAAATATGATATCAAGAACTGGATCTGCTAGAGGAAACAAATTTCCAGAATCTAACAGAACTTTGCAAGGTTGGAGAAATGCTGGATTTGCCAGGTTGTCTCTTGGGCTAAACATTCCAATGGACTTAAAAAATTTAAGAGCACACTAGTTTGACCACCCAGTTTCTAACACTGAGCTTATCTCAATCCAGTTTATTCCCTCCTTACCCACAGCAATGCTAAACTGCTTGTATATCTTTACCCTTTCTGTCATAAAAGCCGCAGTCCTGATTAACTTTAGGGGAGTCCTTTCTTAGTTGCTAAAAAGAGCCTTCATGGTCCCAATTTACAAATCTTTTCTGTACCTGCACAAAGCTCTTTCATTTAAGCCTTACTTGCGATTTTTTTTTGTTGTTGTTTACAATTATACGTCGATATTTATTTAATATGCCTGGGGTAGGCTGAATAATGCCACCTCTAAGCGTTCATATCTGAATCTCCAGGCACAGTGAATGTTACCTTAAATGGCAAAGGGAGTCAGCAGATGTGAACAAAATAAGCCTCTTGGGATGGAGGGAGATTTTCCTGGACCTCTGGGTGAGCCCAAAGCAACACAAGGGTCTTCTAAGAGGGAAGCAGGAGGAACAGAATGAAGGAAGGAAGAGGGACCATGAGGGCAAAGCTTGGCATGATCTAGGGCCAAAAGATAAGAAACACAAGCATCCCGTGGAGGCAGGAAAGGCAAGCAAAGGGATTGTTCCCTAGACATGCCAGAGGAACTCAGTTCCACATACCCATATAAGACCTCTGACCTGTAAAACCCTAAGAGAATAAACTTCTGTTTGTTCAAGCCACTGATTTTTGCAGTACTTTATTACAACAGTCATAGAAAACTAATACAAGGCCTTGCTGATCTATTTTAATCTATAACATTCCCCTGGTTCTTTTTGTTTTGTTTTTGTAATTTATCTGTTGAAAAAAAAGTGATCATTATTGCCTATAAAATCTCCCTCATTTTGGATTTGGCTAACTGCATCTTCATGGTTGTGTTTAATTTGTTCTTTTTCTTTTCTTTCTTTTTTTTTAAATCTCCTACAATCTGTAGGTAGATCCAAAAGTGTGGTTATACACAAGCTTGATTTGGGGGAGCAAATAAATAATAGATGGGACTGTAAAATTCCTGTGCCATCAGCTCAAGAAGCACATCCTACCTGAGTGTCTTTGTTGTTTTTTTTTTTTATTTTGTTTGTTTGTTTTTGTGGTATCGTGGATTGAAATGAGAAGCACTTAACCACTGAGCCACATCCCCAGACCTTTTTTAAATATTTTATGTAGAGACAGGGTCTCACTAAGTTGCTTAGGGCCTTGCTAAATTGCTGAGGCTGGCTTTGAACATGTGATCTTCCTGCCTCAGCCTCCCAATGTATACCACCACATCTGCTTTTCTGGCTTTTTGAGTAAAGATTGATCATTTGATTCAGGTGTCATCTTGGTCAACTCCTTATTCTGTTCCCATCAGCCTGCAACTGATGACATGGACAACAATTCCTTAGATCTATAATTTTATTAAGGAAAGCAAAATGGTCTCATAGGAATGATCCCATCCCCTATGCAGTTCTTAGTTGGATTTATTTCATTTGAAGAATCTTTCCTAATTAAATATTAAATTACCCAGAGGCACAGTTTGAACAGGAAAGGTAAAGTAAATATTAGTTTTTAGACATCAGTTTCCAGAAAAATGAATTAATTTATTTTACTCACTGAAAGTGATCTATACTTTTTAAAAAAATTATTTTAATGTCATGGACTCTAAAATATTTGATGTATTTCAATCTATTGCAATTATTATTCTTTTTGCTCCTAATTGCCTCCTCTGGCTGTTCACCCTGGGTATGGATGTCAACAGATGCCACTGGTTCTCTAGCACACTCTCTGAAGGTTCAGCTCTTTCCCGGGGCACAGGGCACTGGCCCAGTTGATGATTTTCTTTTATAATGAAAAGTAGTTCTGAGACTTTCATTTTTATATGGGAGCTCATGCCAAGCTCCCTCTCCCTATGTGGGCCAAAGCCACAGCTAGTGTTGGCACATGGATGTGAGGGGCTCAGGTCCAAGCACCTGGATAGACCTACTCTATAAACCAGTTGTGTGCAGCAGTCTTCTTGGGCAGACTCACAGGACAGATTATAGGCATCCTTCCAAATTCTGTACGCTTGGATGGCACATTGGCAGCTTGAAATCAGCCATGGTGAAAATAATTACCCCATGGAAGTTGGCAAACACTAGAAATCAGAGTTTTCCCTGCCCCTGGAATTTCACTATTAAATATTTACTACACAACCCTGTAGAACCCCCACAAGCCACCCAGCATCTACGTGCATTCCTGATCTGCCTCTAATTTTTCTTTCTGTTTTTTTGGCTCCTGGGAATTTCCCCTTGTTTATTTCAAATTGGCTGTGTTTTATGTTTAATAATATATCTGATTCAAAATTTATTCACATTTGTAGCAGAAAAGAAGGCCTTGATCTATGTGCCAAGTTGTAGGAAACATCTATGGAAATTGTGATAGAAGTTGAGAGTTGATAGAGTAGGGGTAGGGAACCAATGACTCAAAAATTGAGGAATACAAGGGCCACTGAGAATCTGCCCACAGCTTCCCACACACAAGTTTTCCCATGGTGTTCAGATGCAGTAGCCTGTATTCGGATATACTAAAAGTTTTAGGGACGTGCATGTAGCTCAGTGATAGAACTCAAACACAAAGCTGTGGGTACAATGCCTAGCACAAGTCAAAAAAAAATTTCATAAGGCAATAGTAATTACTATAGCAAAATGGAAACATGTTGGGGCCAAAGAATGCAGATTCAAACTCAAAACACATGAAAATTTCCTACATGGTAAAGAGCTTTTCAAATCAGTGAAGAAAAAAGTAGGTGAAGCCTCAAATCATAATTAATTATACTAGGGGTTGGGGTTGGGGCTCAGTGATAGAGCACTTGCCTGGCATGTGTGAGGTACTGGGTTTGATCCTCAGCACTATATAAAAGTAAACAAAATAAAGCTATGTGCCAATCTACAACTAAAATATATATTTTTAAAATAATTATATTTATACTAACATAATTTTAAAATGTGATGAATTCTATCATTCTTAACTCACTCCTTGCAACATATGAGCACCAAAAAAATACATATTTAATTTTTTTAAAAAAATTCTAAAAGAAAATTAATATGATAAAATTTAAGTGAATATTTTAATATATTCTCATAATTAGCCAAAGATATTCTCTAAAACAAATAGTATAAGATGATAATGTTTGTTAACATCAAATAGCATCCACATGAATGCTTCTTTTAACTTTAGAATTTACTATTAGATTACCCAAACAAAATAAAATATAGAATAAGAATTAGAAGCAAATTAGAATATACCAGAATATATAAACAGACAAATTAAAATGTAATTTAAAAACTAGAAAACTGCTTACCAGCTTATAAAAAAGGCACAAAATCAATAATATGAATAAATTCCATTTTAGAAAAAATGGACAAAAATAATAACTTGACAACAAATAGAGAAACTCTAAGAATTATGGATGCTCCTGTGACATTAAGCAAGAGATGTGACTTTGGAATAGCAAAAGCAATTTTAAAAGACATGTTTCTAAAGTAAATAATTTCAAAACAATATTGGTAAATCAGGGATCCAGGGGGTTAGTTTCAAGTAAAAGATAACTGTATTTCCCTACCCTTTACCTTCCTTGGGATGTGGAGTATGTGTGATGCATCCCAGGAGCAGAGTTCAGGTGGGGAGGGAGGAAGATTGGACCCCTGGGCTTGCTTTGCTAGTAGCTGTGTAAATTCATTTGGGGTTTTCTGCTCCTAAATTTTAAGAAATGGAGAAAGGTCCCCTTTCTTTAGTTTTTGGTGGTGTCTCCTTCCATGTATGTATATTCTGGGGTAAGACCAGCTAAATGGCAGGCAGAGTGATGGTCACAAAGCAAATCCACCAAAACATAAGGAGGGTCTAAGAGGGACCAGGCATAGTTTCTGGTGCTAAGAATCCAGCAGTGTACAAAATGGGCTGAATGTTTCCTGTGGAAATGAACAAATTCACAGAGATTCAAAGGCAAGCTAGTCTAACTGCCCATAGAGCCAGGGAAGATGCCTGGGGTTGGTGGGAGGTGACCCAGTGCCCTGAGGAAGTGTGCTTGGAGGGACTGAAGGAAGCAAGGTGCTGGCAAAGGAGGCCAGAGGCAATAGAGCCCCACAGAGGAAGACTGGCAGATGGAGTCTGAGCCAGACCTGCTGGGCGCATCTGGGAACAGCGCAGAAGAAGGTGCTGGCCACAGCGCACACTCAAATCCATTGTGCAAGATGATATTAAATGATTAAGGAAATGATCACTGGGCACAGTGGTGTACACCTATAATTTCAGTGGCTCTGGAGGATGAGGCAGGAGTATCATGAGTTCAAAGCAACCTCAGCAAATTAGCAAGGCCCTAAAGCGAGGCCCTAAAGCAATTTAGAGAGACTGTCTCTAAATAGTCTCTAAATAATAATAAAAGGGCTGGGAATGTGGCTCAGCAGGTTAAAGCCCTTGGGTTCAATCTCTGTGACCAAATAAATAATAAATAAATAAATCACAAAACAGTGATGAATATTTTTTTAAAGCCAAATTTATTCCAACATTATAATTCTCTAATATTTTTGTTTAAAAATCAAGAGGAAGAGTGAAAGAGTAGCTACATGATACCAAAGGACACTTTTTGTGGTATAGAGTTATTCAGTTATTTGTAATTTGAATGGTGACTTTCTATTATTCTGTTTCCTAAAATTCCTCAATATACATTTTTTTTTTCATTACACAAAAGTAAGGAGTTAATTGACTTCCTTTTATAACAGTGTCAGAATCAAAAACAATGAAATGAATCTCCGTGTTAAAAGGTTTTTCATTTGGGCAATAACAACGAATAAGGGACCAATTCAGGACATACATGAGCAGGCCATGGTGGTCTCTGGTATGTCCAAGGAACAAAGGAAAGTCTAGGGCTTTATTGAGCTAAAGAGAAAAGCTACCCCTACCCGAGGTGTTTCAAAAAAAGCTCATTGGTAACTGGTGTCCTGACATAGCTGTGGAGCTCTGATTGGTGAGTGGCTACAGTTAGTTTTCCTTGGATGGGCTTCCAAATCCTGTGTTAGGCAAGTTTTCTTACATAAGCAATCAGGCTGTCCTTGAGATATTTCCTGTTATCAGACCCTTCCTAGCCTTCCCCACCTCCATTTATCAAGGCAGGACATGAGTGACTTCATTATGAATCTGACAGCTTTCACAATAGCATGGTGACCCTGAAAAACCCTCCCACTGAATACAATTAAAAATGATGGAAAAGTTAAAATATTTTAAAGTAGATAACATAATAAAGAGAGCTTAAAAACAAAACAGAAGAAGTGAAAGTAGAGGCAAAATGGCACGTAGCTTTAACCACTTTTCTTTCTGAACATGTTCCTTGGGAAAGAATCAGAAGACAGCTGAATACCAAGGGCCAACCCTGATGGACACCGGGACCCAGATGCCTATCAGAGATAGTGATTGGACAGACCTTCCTTCAACTTGGGTGAGTGCAGCAATCACAGACCAGCCTTGTGTGGGCTGGTACCCCAATTTCATACTTCTCATGGTTTCTCAGAAATCAAAAGTGGGAATTTATCCCAAAGACTTCCCAGACTGAGCAATTAGATCAATCTCAGAAACAGAATGAAAAACAAAGCAAGCAACCCAAAGAAAAATAATTTCTGTGTGGTTCAACTTCAGGGATTTCCAAAAATACTGAATGCATTTGACCATGCATTGTTTAGGGATGCCGATGGTAAAATTTTATTTAGAAAGCATGATAGCTTAAAAATATAGAATCACTTATTCTACATAGATGTAAATGTAAACACATACTCTCAGAGAAGGACAGATCAAGTAGGTCAAATAATTAAGAATTGGAGCACTTTAAATTCACAATCTGCAAGTTATATTCGTTGTTGAGAAAATATGCTTGTTTTTTATGTACAAACATAATTTTCAAAGTAAATTTAATCATATCCTTAACCACAAAGACAACTGTCATGAATTTCCAGAGGTCCCTATCATTCTAACCACATTTACCTTCAGAAAGCAAAAAAATTAAAAAACAATTTAAAAGCTAAGCATTTATATAACTTCTAATGACAAAATCAAATAAAAGTAAAAGTTGCAAACCAGCTATAACTGGATAATAAATAATAACACTGTGCTCCAATTCCATGTAATAAGAGAGGTGAAAAGAGACTTTTAGAACAAATATCTTAAATGCATTGATTAGATTCAAAGATAGATTAAAAATAAATCAAATTACGCTTTCCACTCAAGAGAGAAGAAATTCAGGAGAAATAACAACACAATAAACCCAGACAAATTGGAAGAGAAAACAATAATAAAGAGAAAAACAATTTAATTCAATAAAACTTTTTGATAATCAGTAGCACCACCAAAAGAATAAAAAAATTTTGGAAAAATGAAATAGAAAAGGGGTGACACAGTTAAGTAATAGAGGAGACAAAAGGCCCACAGGAGTACTGATGGAGCAGGGATTCATTCGTTGTAAAAGGTTGATGATCAACTTCAGCTCAAAGAAAATAAGGGTAGGCTTGAGAACCAAGTCGTATCTTGGTGATTCTTCCCCATCCTATTTTATTCATGCTGGAAGGTTTCCTTCTACTTAGCTATTAGATGTCTGTTAAACATGTCTCTTGTGATAGTCCGCACTCAAAGGTAGTCATTTTAAATAAAGCATATTATGAAAAATCCAGAATGATTATGAGATCCCAGAAGGAGGTAAAGGACAAATATGTAAACTAGTGTACTCACACTCAGGAGGAAAATGAACATGCAGCATATTTTCCTCTCCTTTGCATGCAACTTAAATAAATAAGAAGTATATTTATGCCGATAAGATGAGCTGCATTGTTAAAACTGGTCCCAATCTGTTGTCAGGTACCCAAGGGGGAGCACCGACAGGCTGGAATCATCACTCACACCTCAGCACCATGGGGCATGCACCCCAGGAGCCACACCATAAATCATTCCTACCAGTCAGCACTGTGATTTATTGCTTACAAAGCTGCAGCAGCAAAAACACTCAAGTCCCCAGTACATTTCTATCTGTAAGTTGTCCAATCAAAAAGGAAAATAAAACCACTTAAAATGATCATGTCAATCTATGTGTGAAAAGAAAGACAATGGTTGGTTCCAAAAGCCAAATATTTTCACTTCCCTGTGAGGTAGGTATCTTTTGCATCACCTCTCTTGGGAATTGGTGTTCCAGCTGTCCTCCAAGACTTGGAGACTGATCTGTGTACAATGGACATTCAGACACACAGCAATAGGTACAACCGACTGCTCTATTCTCAACACCCACCTCATTGTCAAGTCTTTGATTCTCTTCACAAAAGCTCCATTCTCTGCACTTGACTTCTCTGAAAAAGGAAATTCAGAGTTGAGAGTAGCTCTCACAGATTTTTGTAAGTGGTGACATATATACACCATATACACCGTGTAATATTATACAGTAATGGTAATGATTGAAATTCTGTCATTTGCAGCAACATGGATAGAAATGGAGAACATGCTAAGTGAAATATGTCAGGTATGGAAAGCAAACACTTTGTGGTCTTACTCCTATGTAGAATCTACAAGTTAATCTCATAGAAGTTCAGAGTAGAATAATGCTTAAAAGAGGGAACAGGGAGAAGAGATTGGCTAACTTGTACGAAGTTACAAAGAAATAGAAGTAACAAGGTTTTTTTTTGGTATTATGTATTAGGGTTATGATAATTAATGAAGGTATTGTGTATTTCACAAAACAAGAGAGGATTTTTAATAGGTTCTCATTACAGAGAAATGATAAATGCTGAAGGTGATGGATATGCTAATTGCCCCGATTAAATCATTACACACCATGCCCATGTGTACCAAAGGCATGACCTATGCCCAATAAACATGCATGATTATTATACATTAATTAAAAATAAAACATTAAAGAAAACCCACTTTAAGATGATATTGTCCTAGTTATCATCACTTCCAACTGTGTTTGAGCCTTGGATATTTTCAGTATAATTAATTCTAGAAAAAAAAAGTCTGAAAAAGTGTCTTCATGGCTCTTTCTCAGCCATTTAATAAGCATTGTGAACTCTATCTGAAATATAGTTCAGCAGTCTCTATTCAGGCTCAGTGACCTCCATAAAGCTGTGAGTTCCTCACAACTGAGGTCACAGCTTCCCTGCTATAAGGGCCGTGTCCAGGACACTGCAGCCTTAGGTTTAATATTGAGCCAAAATAAGTGCAAAGCCCTTCATACCTGAGGTAGAGTGAAATGAATCACACAAACAACTCTAGGTTAACTGAAGCATATTTTCTTTTGCCAAAGAGAGATTTAAAAAAAAAAAAAAACAATTACTTGGGGGATTTTAACCTGCTGTAATTCACTCCAAGGGCAGCCCCCTTGATGAGCTGAAAGATCCCAAACCTCCTTAGCCTCTCCCACATCTGCTCATCTCTTCCTAGAGATTCTGCCAAGACAGCCCTAGTTGTCCCCACTCCCAGAACAGATGGCAGACTCTCCTTGCCTTGCCCCCATCCTAGACAATGTAGTCCTTCAGCATTCAGCAACTTAGGGTGATGAACACGCATGCTCTTTCATCTTCAGGTCCTACCGGATTTAACTTTAAAATGCAAGATTAGAAAATTGTCTGTTTTTCTACTTTCTAAATAACTTGCATATTAACATTTTAGTGATAAAAGCAATGTCAATTCTCTCATTGTCATTTTTGAATTTGTTAGAACAGTTTATTTTAAGTTGTAAGGATATATCTTTTTACTTTAGGATTCAAGCACATTTATGACAAAATATAACCCTTTATAACACCTATCTCAGTATAAAATGTGGGTCAAATCTTATGACCCCTTATAGAGTCCTACAGAGAACATAGTCATGACTCTCTACTTCCCACCTCCTCTTATCTCTGGTGCTTATGCCACCGGGCTAATTTTAACCTAGTAAGGACTATTCCAAAACCTTGTTCATTATACCTTATAAAAACATGTATAAATGGGGTGTTACATTGTCCATTGTTTTTAATTATCCAATTTATTTTTAGTAGATGATAAATATACGGAGTATAAATTTCAAAAGATCCAAAAGAGTAAAAATGGGTTGAAGTGTCCCTCAAAAATTCATATCTACCCAGAATCCCAGAAGGTGACCTTATTTAGAATTATGCTTCCTGAAAACCTAATTAGTTTAGGATTTCAAGATAAAATTATCCTGGATTTGGTGTCAGCCCTAAATCCAATGACTGGGGTCCTTGTAATAAGAGGAGAAGACACCCAGAGTCACAGACGAAAGAAGTTCACATGAAGACAGAAGCAGAGACTGGAGTGATGCTACCACAGCCCAAGAACACCTAAGGCCACCAGAACCTGGAAGAAGCAAAGAAGGATCTGCCCCTAGAGACTTCAGAGACCTTATACCCCTACCAACACCTTGATTTTATTTTTTGGTCTCCAAAACTCTGCTAGAATAAATTTCAGTTAAGTCACCAAGTTTATAATGATTTTTTATGCACCTACAATACACTCATACAAAAAGAAAAGATATAATCTGTCATACTTGTCCCATTACCATAATTTCCTTTTCCTGAGAACTCCCTGTGAGTAGTTTCTCATATGTTTTCCCAGAACCTATGGATGTTTAACAAGCACACACACCTCTATCAACAGGTTGTACCAATGCACCCTGTTCTGCATGCTACCTCCTCCTCTTCATAATAAATCTTGGAGTTCATATACCACTGTCACCTTGAATAATTTTCTTCCATCCTTTTGCCACTATGATGTTGCAGTGAATGCCTCCGAATTTGCACATGGGTGAGTTATCTATAGGTCATACTCCCAGTAGTGGAAATGCTGGAACAAAGGATATATACATTATTTATTTAAGTAGTCAAGTCTAAACTACTCTCTCAACAATGTATGCAAGTTCCATAGTTCCTGACCCCTTACAGACACGGTGTGCTACCAACTGTTTTGATTTTTGACTATTTGATAAGAGAAAAATGGCATGATGAGTTCAGTTCACTATTTAAAATATTTATACAGAGAGGAACAATTTATTTTCCTGTCTTGTAAAAGGTTGAGATCCTTTTCAAATGTTCTCATAGTTTGCTAAGAATTTTGTTTATTTTGCAGGAGAGATAATGAGTTAAGAAAATTGTATTTTTCTGTCATGTAAATCATTTATAACTTTCCCGGTTTGTTATATGTCTTCTGACTTTTTAGGTTGATAGTTTATTTTTTGTTTTTAGTTTTTTTTTTTTTAATTCTCTATGTGATTGCTTGTTTCAAACACTGTTTTATGCTACTACATATTTTTTATTATGGTACACAACATCAAGTTTACCATTTTAACCATTTTTAAGGGTACAGTCCAGGACCTTAAGTACATTCATCCACCACAATCATCCATCTCCAGAATGTTTTCAAAATATTCTGCAAAACTGAAACTCTGTTTCCATTAAAAACTAGCCCCTCTCTACCAGCCACTGAAGACTAATATTCTTCTTAGGCTTCTGTGTTTTATAACATTCTATTAAAGATTTTCCCTATTACCTATCAACAACCCCTTATATTTTAGTGTAGCTTTTATTGTTTATTTTGATTTTAATATATAAATATTTGATCTGTCTGTGATTTACTTGAAGAAGATATAAATTTATTTAGATATATATTAGTATCTATACCATTTGTGACTCTATTTTCTATTGATATTTAAAATTTGTATTAAAAATGTATTTAAATCAACGAATTAAAATTCTATTTATTTAACATATGGAACAAAGGATATATACATAACTTATTTAAGTAGTCAAATCTAAACTACTCTCTCAACAATGTATGCAAGTACCATAGTCCCTGAACCCTTACAGACATGGTGTGCTACCAACCGTTTTGAGTCCAGCACAATAATGCATGTCCCAGCTTCTTGGAAGGCTGAGGCTGGAGGATCTCAAGTTTAAGGCCAATCTGGGTGACTTAGTGGGAACCTGTCACAAAATAAAAAATAAAAATGTCTGGGGATGAGCTCAGTGGTCAAGTGTCTGTCCCTGGATTTAATTTCCAGTAACCAGAACAAAGGGGAAAAGTGTTGTTTTGAAAAAAGGAGTTGGGGATGTAGTTTTGTTTTGGAGCATTTACCTAGCACACATGAAGCTCTGGACTTGATCCCCAGCTCCATAAAGGGAGAGAGGAAGAATGACAAAGAGAGAGGGAGAGAAAGAAAGGAAGGTAAAAAGGAAGGCAGTAATGAAAGAAAAGAAAAATATGTATACATCATGGAATGGTTAAGTTGATATGATTAAAACACATTACCTCACATACATTTTTTTTGTGTGTGTGTGGTAGAAATACTTCAAATCTACACATCAATTTTCAAGAATACAACATATTGTTATTAATTATAGTCACCATGTTGTTCTTCTCTACTGACTTTTATCCAATGTGGTCATTTATGAATTTAGGTTTATTTTGGTACTTTCTATTTGTCACATTTATCTTGTTTTCCCCCCATGAGCAGGCACCACACTTTTTCTACTATGAAATCTTTTAAAAAAATGTTTTTACTTCTGATAAAGCTGCTCTTCCACTAATGTTTTTGCTTTCAATTTTTCCAGCCATTCTTATTTGTTTACTTTTTAATGAAAACTTTATAATTGGTTTGTCTAGTTCCCCAAAACACATTCTGTTGATAATGCATTGCAATTATTTTAAATGTACTAATTAATATAGTGACAATATCATCATGATACAATTCTTCATACCCAATAATATGGCATGTCTGTCCATTTGTTCATGTAGTTTTCATATAGATTTTTCACATTACTTAAGTTTGAATTCCTACATGGTTATTTATTGTTATTGCTAAAAATAAATCATTTCTGCCATTAAAGCATTTAACTATTTGTAACTGATACAAATGAAGCCGTTTATTTCTGTGTGTTAATTTTGTATTTAAGTAGCTGATTGCATCCTCTTTGCATAATATTTTCATCTACTGATTTTCTTAGATTTTTTTCCAAACAGCAAATAATTACCATTTTATTGCTTATTTTCCATTAAAAAAAACTTTACATTTAGTAGCAGGTTTGAAACAATGTTTCAGACTATTGTATGTTATAAGTAGTAGTACTATTTTGTATCCTTGTCTTTTACTTAGTTTTAAAGGTAAAGATTCTTTTTTATCTCTCATTAAACATGATTTTGGCCTTTAACTTGAGATTTCACACTCACATACACACACAGATTTTTAAAGGCTGAGGAAGTATTTCTTATTTTATTGATTAAAAAATAAATGTTAAGGCTGGACACAGTGGCACATGCCTGTAATCCCAGTGGCTCTGGAGGCTGAGGCAGGAGGATTGCAAGTTCAGTGGTTGAGTGACCCTGAATTCAATACCAGTATGAAAAAAAAAATCAAAATTTTAAGATAACTTTTCAGCATCTACAGAGACTATGATATTTTATATATAAATGTATCAATTACATTAATAAAATTATATTATGTTCAAAAATATATTAAGAGATTTCCCAGTATTGAACTATACTTGGCATCCTTTCAATAAACCAGAAATTGGTCAATCCTTTTAATATTGTGTAATATGACATTTTAGTAGTTAGAATATGTTATTTAAGATTTTACATCAATATGTCAGGTTAGTCAATATTTCTTTATTTTATTCTTTTTATTTATATTTGTTTTGTTTCATAAATTTTATTTAAATAATTTGAAAGATATGCTTTTTTCTCTGCCCTCAAGCAGTTTTAGATAATAGTTATCCTTAAAGTTTGTGTATCCTTAAAGTTTGTGTATCCCTGGACCTCTGGACTACCCATTCCCCACCTGGAAGAGAACAAAGACTCCAGGTCACTTCCCCCAACTTTGCCCTCTCTCAGCAGGAAGCAGCTTGGAGATGTTGTCACCCACTTTACCACAGAAACAAAATGTAGAAATTGACAGAAGGACATGGAACAGTAGTCCACATTATGCTTTGAATATAGCCTTGCTGCTCTGCCACTGAGACTTATTTTTTAAAGGGACACTTTTCTTCGTCTTCCTTTCTCCCTTCTCTTCCAAATCTTTCCCACTCCCTAATCTCCTGGGAAACAGGATTACCTTTCTTCTCCATCCTAGGCAGTGTTATCTGTCCTTGAGTACACACCCACCATAGGAATGAAGTAATTCAGACTTTGGAGATGGTACCAGGAGATCTCAGAAATTACTGTGTCCCAAGTTAAGTGAATTACAACTCCAGAAAATATGTGGAATGTAACCTTTGAATTACCTCTTTAAAAAATCATGGTCCCAAAAAAGTGTTGGTGAGAATGTGGGGAAAAAGGTACACTCACACATTGTTGGTGGGACTGCAAATTGGTGCAACCACTCTGGAAAGCAGTATGAAGATTCCTCAGAAAAACTGAAATGGAACTCCATTTGACCCAGTTATCCCACTCCTTGTTATATACCCAAAGGTCTTAAAATCAGCATAGTATGGTGACATGACCACATCAATGTTCACAGCAGCTCAATTCACAATAGCTAAGCTATGAAGCCAAACTATATGTGCTTCAATAGATGAATGGATAAAGAAAACGTGGTACATATACACAATAGCATATTACTCAGCCATAAAGAAGAATGAAATTATGGCATATACCTGTAAATGGATGGAACTGGAGACTATCATGCTAAGTGAAATAAGCTAATCCCCAAAAAAGGCCAAATGTTCTCTCTGATATGCAGATGCTGACTCACAATAGGTAGGTGGAGGAAGGAGTAGAGATCCACCAGATTTGACAGGGGAGGATGGGGAAAGGGAGGAGAGATGGGAATGGGAAAGACAGTAGAATGAATTGAACATAACTTTCCTTTGGTCATGTATGAATACATGACCAGTGTAACTTCATATCATGTACAACCACAAGAATGGGAAGTTATACTCCATGTACACATGATATGTCAAAATACATTGTACTGCCATATTTATAACTAAAAAGAACAAATAAAAAAACAAAATTAAAAAAAAAAAAAAACACCTTTTCCCTGGCACGGGCAGATTCACTGCTTCTGGGACTGGAGTCTTCTGTATGTTTCTTTTTGCTAGAAAAGCAGTGAAACTTCTTTTTTCTTTTAAAGAAAAAAAAAGTTTGGATAGGATTCCTATCAGTGAATACTATAATTATAATGTCTTTTGTGGTTATCCTTTAGTTGTGGTGTTTGCTTTGTTTGGTTTTGTGTTAATGTGTCTTTCACCAGCCCAGAGGTTTTTACTTAGCTTTTATTCTAGAAAAAAACATTACAGCTTTAATGTTTTCCAAAAATCAATCATCCGTGCCACAAAGAGAGATGGTGCTGGATGGCATGGTGTTCCCAAGCACGGGTCAAGTAAGATCTGAAAGATCTCATAATGTGGCAACTCAGCTCCAGTGTTTCCAATGTTCAGGTTCAGGATCTCCTGTGACTCCATTTTTGACAATCTTACTCCATACTAACCTCATAGTTGCCTCTTGCATAAAACCTAGCTTTCTCCTAGCCATGCAGATCCTGGCTCACGTTGTGCATGTGAAATGGTTTCTACAAGGTCAGAAACCAGCCACCACTGCAGAATTCGCCCAGCTCTCCCTACAAGCAGTATCTCAGGAACAAGGAAAATTGGGAAGAAAGTTGATGTCACAGAGTCAGTTGGTTGGACACCTGAGTTTCTCCACCTCAACACTATTGACATTTCTGGCTGCATAATTATTTTTTGAGGAGGATTGTCCTATGCATTATGGGATGTTTGGCAGTATCCCTGGTCTTTACCAACTAGATACCAGTAGCCAATCCCCTGCCCTAATACTGATAAAGAAAATTGTCTCCAAAGTCAAATGTGTCACCCAACCTTCTTCCCCCTCTCCTAACCTGCTTTAAATTTTGCCTCTAGTAATAGTCACAAAGAAGCTGTTGAGAATGCACAAGCTAGGAATATCAACCATCCTGGTACCAGAACTATGAATGTCCAAATTTGGTTTTTATAGCACCCATGTATATCAGTCAAAAAATGTTTTAAATGAATCCAATCAAACTGGGGTTGAGGTGAGGGTGGGAATCAGATACATCCAGACTGATCAACATTCTGAAAAACAACTCCACTTCAAGCAATCATCTCAGGAAAAAAACACAAAAAAGCCAGGGAATCTGTCTAGATAATGGAGACTACACCAAGTCCATCAGAGGAACCCTGATCCCCAAATAGGTTGAAGGAAAAAGCTTCGAGAGATCTAAGGGACAATTGGAAAACTTTCTAGTGAGTCATAATTAAAATTTTCAGCTTTATGATGGCTATTTCTGAGCATGTCCTTGTTCTTTGGAGATGCTTGGTGAATCATTTAAAATGAAGAACCCCGGTGGCTACAATTTATTCTCAAATGACTCAGAAACAGATGCATTTTATATGGAGGTAAGGGGAATGTAGCAAAATGTCAACAATTGAACCCAGGTGATGGGTCTACCAATGTTAATAATGCAGTTCTTTCATTATGCAATTGTTTTCAACTTTTCTGAAGAACTTAAACTTTTCAAAAAAAAAAGTTAGAAAAATAAACTCAAGTCATTTGTTTCTTTAAACAACATGAAGTTGTTTATTAGTACCACAATAAACCTAGTGTATTCCCACTGCTAAATATCTTTCCTTTCTCTCCTCTACCACTATATTTTAGTTGGATATTAATTTATTATTTATTTTTAAAATTTCAAAATGATTTTGGTTCATGGCCAACTCATGAAAAAAATAAACAAATGCATTACTAAAATTTAAAAATACACATACCTCTATTATTTATTGGTTTTGAAACTATTATATTGAATAGCTAGAAACAAGGGTATGATAATATTTAAATTATGTTTTATTTTCACTCATTTCCTTTGGAGTTTTGGTTAGTAGGCACTCTTTATAGAAGTAAGGTATGTAACATTTATATAAAATTCTCTAATTAGAATTCCCACATTGGCTTTATTTAATCCTATGTCACTCAATAAATTTAATCCCAATATCCTGTCTTTTTTTCCCATAGCTTATCCACTCATCATTTGCCTCTAGTAATAGTCACAAAGAAGCTATTGAGCTCAAATTTGTCTTCAACACTTCCTCTAAGACCAGGATCTATCAAAATTTATGGAAATGTATTCTGCTGCCTTTATTGAAAGACTCCTAGGGCTGGGTGTGCTGCTCGGTGTTAGAGCACTCGCCTAGCATGTGTGAAGTCCTGGATTCATCTCTAGTACAGCAAAAAAGTAAAAGAAAAAGACAATTTGCTTTGGAATAGAATTTTGGCCATACTTCCTTTCATGAGAACTTGAAAATACTGTTCTACTGTACTTTAGTATTGAATATTTATGGAGAAAATCTAATCCCTAAAGTCAGTAGTGTGATATTTTTTAAAAATTCTCATTAAATGTGACTTAATCATTTACATAGTTATAAAAGTACTGCTTTCCAGTTCTTGAAATTCAATAATTTTGTTGGGATGCATCTAATACGTAATGTTCTGTATCAGTTTTCCCTGGACAATAAATTTGTTCTTCCTTATGTAATTTATATATATTTCATGGATTCACATGTACACTGTATTTCGACAATCAAACAATTAACACAATACCAGTTTTCCATCACACTAACTATTGTCTTGCTTTTTCAGATTTTAGATATTGCAAGATTCAGGAGGCATCAATCTTCTCACCTGTCTTGAGATTTCTCTCCAGATTCCAGGGCTGTTTCAGAAACTTTCACCAATGCAGTAATGCATTGATCGGTGAAGGGAATATGTTATGAGAAAATGTAGTATCAGGTGATTTTGCCATTGTGTGAACATCACAAAATGTACATAAACATGTACTAAGACAGCTATGATGTCACTGAGCAATATGGTCTCAAGAGGCTACCATCACATAAGCAGTCTCTCACTGACCAAGCTGTTGTTCAGTGTTGTAAGACTGCATTTTCTTCATCTATAATAGTTTAGGTGATGTATTCTAAACCAATACACATCCAGAAATGTCTTTTTTAGCCATGAAAAGTGAATGACATTTAGTTGGGAATATGGGTTTGTGTCACAATCTTTTGCTTTCATTGTTTTAAAGATGTTATTTCACTTTTCCTAAAGACCTGTGCTGGAATAAAGAAGCATAATGCTGTTCTTATTTATTTTTATTTATTTTTATTTTTTTAAGAGAGAGAGGAGAGAGAGAGAATTTTTTTTAATTTTTTATTGTTGGTTGTTCAAAACATTACAAATTTCTTGACATATCATATTCCACACTTTGATTCAAGTAGGTTATGAACTCCCACCTTCACCCCATACACAGATTGCAGAATCACATCAGTTACACATCCATTGATTTACATATTGCCATACTAGTGTCTGTTGTGCTCCGCTGCCTTTCCCATCCTCCACCATCCCCCCTCCCCTCCACTCCCCTCCCCTCCCCTCCTCTCTCTCTACCCCCTCCACTGTATAACCCTGAGGGTCTCCTTCCATTTCCATGCAATTTCCCTTCTCAAGAGAGAGAATTTTTTAGTATTTATTTTTTTTTTAGTTATCAGCGGACACAACATCTTTCGTCTGTATGTGGTGCTGAGGATCGAACCCGGGCCGCACACATGCCAGGCAAGCGCACTACCTCTTGAGCCACATCCCTAACCCTCTTATTTAGTTTTAAATAGTTATTATTTTTCATCTTGAAGCTTAAGCAATTTTATGTTCATACTTGGAATGTCAGAATGTCAAAAAGGTGTGTATGGACATCTTGTTATTGATTTTAAAAAATTAATCTTTTCCACTATCCAGTAGGCCTTTTCAATCTGCAGTCTCAAAACTTTATCAGAGAAATTTTACTTTATTATTTAAATATCTCTATTCAAGCTGCTTATTTTTTGTCTCTTTAGATAGCTTGATTATTTGTAACATTTCCTAAAATTACTCTTGATTTCCACAGTTTCTAGTATCTTTTTTTGTATTATTTCCATCCGTCCAATATTCTGTTCTAAAATGATGAAATCGTTCCAGTTTGCTTATAAAATTTAAATTTAAGAAAGCCATGTTTGTGCTTGAATGAAGTCCCCTCTTGAGTACTTTTTTGTTAAAATCATCAATTGGTTTTTCTACCAGTTCTGCTCCATCAATGCAGACTTTTAGCATGTAGTTTCCCCTAACTGAGTTTCAATTCTTGCTTGGAAGCTCTTGGATTTGGGCATGCCCTCAGCTGCTGGGTCACTTAGGGTCTGTAAGGAAGCGGTAAACCACAAATGTGGGTAGATCTGCTTCCTCTGTGGTGGACTGGCAGTGAACAAGCTTGCAAACTAAGCTTTCTTGAGGTAGAAGGAAGATGTATTTTATAGGTAAATAGCCTGTAAACTAAAGGCTTCCAAATTGGTCCTTAAACAAAAATTATTTCCCCAGATATATTCCACTGCCAGACCTTTACATCAAGATTCCCCCAGGCTGCCTTCACTGAACACCAGCCCATCTCCTCCATGGACCATGCCTCCTTATAAGTGGTCCATTCCCCATTCACAATCATGGACAGATTGACATAGTAGCTATATTCACAAGCAATTCTGGGCAAAGAGCCTGAATGAAGAAAGCTTATTCCCTGCATCATTTCAAGTCATTCTGACAAAAACCATGGGAAGCAGAGAGGGTATTTCCAGTTTCATAAATGAAGATCCAGACACCTGGAGAGTTAGCTATATACCACATCGTTGTCCGAGTCATAGAGAGGCTATGCTTTAATCTGGCTTTGTCTGACCTAAAAGCTGAGGCTCTGTGCTCCACCCTCTACTGGTCTTGCTTTGTGATTAAAAATATGTTTCCAAGACAGCTTGAGAAACAGTTGTGGTGATGACTCAGACTAAAACGAATCTACCACTAAGGACACAAATGACTACTTTACAAAAACTATTCTAGGAAACCAATTTCAGGCATAATAGGAAATGTTCAAACTTGCTAGTAAATTAAATACATCTAAACCAACACAAGATGCCCATGGTGGGCTGACAGCTCGACAAAGATGAACAACACTGACCTTCCTCAGTGCTGGTGGGAGTGTAACCATGAACATTCTCAGTCCCTGCCAGTAGAAATAACATGTTAGCAATTTTGTGAAAAAGCAATTGGGATGTGTGTAATAAAGAACCTTTAAAAAGCTGTTAAATTCTTACATGGTAATTCTAATTCTAGGATTTCATCTGAAATGAGTTCAAAGATTTATGAAGCTTGTGGTCTGCTTAAACAAGATTTAAGATAAGAAGAAGTTCAAAATAAACTCACTGTTCAACACCCAAAAAAAAAATACATGAAGGGGGAAAATAATTTCATAGGAGAAAAAATTACCAGAAGGAATTGCAACAAATTGATTGAATTGCCTATTCCTGCCTAGGGGTAAGAGTCGGTGTTTTAGCCAGTTTCTGTTACTATAATAAATGCACAAGATAAATTAACAAGAAGATAAAAAAGTTTATTTCAATTCACAATTTTGGAGGTTTCAGTCCATGGTCACGTGGCCCATTGCTCTGGACAATACATTATGGCAGGAGGACATGATAAAGGAAGCTGCCAATCTTGTGGTGGCTGGGAAGTAAAAAAGAGGAAGAGACATCTACTAGAATGGGTAAACACTAACTAAATCAATTGTTAGAAAGGATACAGAATACTGGTGGGAATTCAAAATGGTACAACCACTCTGGAAGACAGTTTTGTAGTTCCTTAAAAAGCTATACATAGTCATAACATGTGATTTAGAGATTACACTCCTAGGTATTGATTCAGCTGATTTGAAAATTTATGTCTACACCAAAACCTGCATACAAATGTTTATAGCAGTTTTACTCATGATTGTCAAAAACTGGATGCAACCAAGATGTCCTTCAATTAGTGAATGGATAACTGAACTGTGGCCACAATGCAAGAAAATATTCAGTGATAAAACAAGAATGAGTCATCAAGCCACAGTAAACATACAACTCTTTGACACATGTTGCTAAGTGAAAGACACCTGACTGAAAAAGCCCGATAATATATGGTTTCTTCTTAATGATATTTGGGAAAAGGCAAAAATATAGAGACAGTAAGCAGACAACAGTAGGTTAGTGTCAGATGTAAGGAGGGAAAATAGAGCACAGAGGATTTTTTAGGTAATGAAACAATTTTTTATTATACTGCACTGCTGAATACATAAAGCTAGTGTATGAAAGTTTATATCACAAAGAAAAACTTTAAGGGTCCCAAATTTTTATAAAATCATTTAGGAAGTCTGTGCCCTCAGGATGGAATGCAGACAGACAAAAGAATATAGCTGTATTACAAATGTATGACACAACCTCACTAAAGAGAGTTGGGGCTAAAAGTGGTAACACAAGTCATTTTAGAAATGAGTAGAAATTGCAAGACTAATGGCAAAAACAACTGTATATAGAACAGTTCTCTATGATGGCAATTTTTTTTCACTCCCAGGACAGGAGTTGACACATCCAAAACTGCTATACACACATTTGGAATTGAAAAATTAAATGGATGTGCATGGTGGATGCCAAGTTTCTTACTGTTAAAGTTCGAAATTGAATATAACAAAGAATAGAAGCCTAGAATGATCTACAGGTGATGGGTTAGGTTTTGAGACATCAGTATGAACTCATATTTAGCTTCAAATAGATGGATAATATGGGAATATGTGTGGATCTCTTTGTGTCCATACATACACATTCACTACATGTACACATTTCCTTACTTTTTCAATTGAGAAGGTACAGAAGCAGTATCACCTCAGAAATGAGTGCTCCCAGAACCCAGATCTTGGTTTCTAATATCATTCTCCAATAAATGGAACTGGGCCTCTTCAGCGAAATGGCTGATTGTAGGATTGGGACAGGAAATTTACAAGAAAGCCTGGGACATAATATTGTGCAAAAAAGGAAGAAAATGCTAAAACACACTGGCACACAATAAGTGATTAAATAGATAAATAAATGTAAGAGTGTCACTGGAGAAGGACCTAAAAGTTACTGGAGTGGGCAACCTCAACTCAGGACAAGTGGGGCTTTTGACAAACGTCACAGAAATTGTTTAAGAATGTGTCAGAAGCACAGATAGAAATTGATTTAGGAAAGCATTTAAGGGAGAATGCGGGCAATCGCAAGCCTGAGAGATGCTTTTTGGGGTTCTCAGGCTGTTCTTTGAAAGGAAACTTAGTGTGGGTGGGCACTGTAAGCTATGTGGGGCTAACATCAGTTCAGTGATCCCAAGATGGTTTATGGTGGTCTGGGAATTCTCCGTATCCTTGGGTTGACATTTTCTCCTTTATCTGATTAGTAGATAATGTTAGAAAGGACCCTATTTTATGGGTTTGACATCTCCCTTTGCTCAGTTAATTCTAAAAATACATGTATCAGTGGGGGAATGAACAGTGCATATGGCAATTTTCTAAGTGGATGAATTTACAGTAACTATAAGATTGTGAGTAAAGATCTTTAGATTTCCCAGAAATTTGGGAGTGACAGGTTTAGAAGAAGAACTCACTAGAGGCGTGGCAGGCCTGGGGGAAGTATGGGCTTAGAAAGGAAGAGAATTTGGAATGCTAGCATAAAGGTTTTGGATTAAAGTTATAGTTTCCCTGACCTCCCTTTTGTTTTCTTTCTACATAACTTTTATTTCTTCCATCCTAACTCAGAAGAACAGAAAAATTTCCTTTTTGTGTAGGAAAAAAAAAGCTTCAGACTCAATTTCTCCTTTATAACCTTACGACAGGTCCCTTCTGACACCAGCTATGTAGAGATTATTTTCTACACAACAACCAAGCAATGTTGCAAGAGCAGACACCAGCCAGGTATCCTGTAATCCGGTTCAGTTCTGACTGGACATAACATTATGTCCCACAGGTTGAGGCTTATTTCCCTGCCTGGCCCCTCCTTCAGATGCTAGGCGCAAGTCCCAGGTTGATTTTACTTGCGCTTCTGACCAACTAGGTTTAAATCAGGACTCCCAGAATTTCCTCCTTGGGTTCAATTAATCTGCTAGACTGTCTTGCAGACTTCAGGGGAAAACTTTACTTACATTAACCAGTTTATTACAAATAATGTTACAAAGGATGACAATGTATATAAAGGATGAAGAGATGCAAAGGGCAAAGTTTGGGAACAGTAGTAAACTAGATCCTTTGGAGTTTTTATGGAAGCTTCCTTATGTATTCATGACTGATAAAAATTATCAGCTGTTGGTAACTGATGTAACCTTTTCTCTCTCCCTTCCTTGGAGATGGGGGAGTTGATTAGGGGAGGGGAACTCAAAGTCTCAACCTTCTAATCCTGCCTTGGTCTCTCCTAGGACCAGCCACCATCTTGAAGCTACCTAGGGAGGGGTTGTCAGCCATCAGTCAACTCATAAGCACACAAAGGACACTTCATTTCAAAGATTCCAAGGATTTTATTAGTTGTCTTCCAAGAAACCAGGAACTAAGATCAAATTTGAATTTCATAGTATCACATCTTTGCAGAAGAATTTCAAGCAATTGATATAGATACTCCATATTTGATGAAGTGTAACATAGTTCCTCCCTCCTTAAGTGAGGCTGTGCCTAGTAAATTCCTTTTGAATAATGAAATATGCGAATGGAGGAAAGAGAATAACATTATAGTGGAGAAATCTGAAATACACCAAATGGTTAAAATCAGGATCAGCGATAACAAGTCACATTGATAAAAGGTACCCTTGAAAGGATCTGATGAGAATGGCACTCTGCCTGTCATCTTTCTCCTAAAAATGGTGTCACCACTTGTAGTCCCAACTACCTGGGAGGCTGAAATGGGAAGATCATTTGAGTGCAGGCATATGAAATCAGCCTGGGCAACAGTAAAACAACTTCAAAACAAACTAAAAACCCTGAAGTACAGTCTGATCAAGAAACTATTGAACTCAATAACACAATTAATAACTTAGACTTAATTGACATATATAGAATATATCAACCAACATCAAGCAGATACACTTTTTTCTCAGCAGCACATGTATCCTTCTCAAAAACAGACCATATAATATGCCATAGGACAACTCTGAGCAAATACAAATGAGTAGAGATACTACCATGCATTTTATCTGACCATAATGGAATGAAATTGGAAATCAATGATAAAATAAGGAAGAAAAATTCCTACATCACGTGGAGAATGAACAATATGCTAATAAATGAACAATGGGTTACAGAAGACATCAAGGAAGAGATTAAAAAATTCTTAGAGGTAAGTGAAAACACAGACACAACATATTGAAATCTCTGGGACACTATGAACACAGTACTAAGAGGAAAATTCATTGCATGGAGTTCATTCCTTAAAAGAAGAAAAAGCCAACAAATAAATGACCTCACACTAATCTCAAAGCCCTAGAAAAAGAAAAACAAATCAACAGCAAATGCAGTAGAAGGCAAGAAATAATTAAAATCAGAAAATTATTAATCAATTATTTATTGAGGAATATCTACAAACTGCTTAACCAGTACTCCTCTAAATTGTCAAAGTCATTTACAACAAAGCAAGTCTGAGAAACCCTCATAACCAAGAGTAGCTTCAGGATGTGTGATGGCTCAATGCAATGTGGTCTCCCGGATGGGATTCTGCAACAGCAAAAAACACGAGGCAAAAAGATTTGGGCAATCTAAACAAAGACTAGTTGACGACAATGTACCAATATCATATCATCAATTGTGACAAATATACCCTACTAATGTTAGATATCAATCATAGGTGTTAGAAATAGGAAGTACCACAAGAAATCAAACACATGGTGGGCAAGGCAAACTTCTGCCAGAGGGTGTGCTTCAGTATTTGGCTAGCAAGAGCACTTTGACCAGCAGTCCACTTGTTTTTATACCTAAGGCAGTCCTCCCTGATAGCAAGACTCAGAGTTATGATCTGCACGATTGGCTAATTTTAAATTTGGGATGACAAAAATAAGAGCTAATAGTTAAAAGGGCTACAATTGGATTTTTACATCCCAGTTAAGACTAAATAATGTATTCTGAAAATGGATCACTGAACTGTCTATTTCTCACATAGGGAATGCCAGAGATGGGGTATGTGAGAATGCTACATGCTGGCATCAAAACTTTTCTGTAATCTCATAGTATGCTAAAGTTGGTATTTATTAATAAGAAAAGACATTAGCATTATAACTGTATTTAACTGAATACAAATTTATACATATAATATTAATTTTCAACAGTTACAGAAATAGTGGAAACTTAACTCTCAAAACCCATGTAGGATATTTAAAACATAAAAAAAAAATTAACCTTGGTCTTGAATAACCAAAATACTGTTTTAATGTTTTTATGGTAAACTCATTGTCCAAGACTAAATTCTGTCAAAATTCTCTTTTGAAATTGAAGACTTTTCTCAATGTCTCCTTGTTATAATAACAAAGACTTTAGCCTATAAACAAAAATATGCATAGTCTGATAACTTTGTTTTTCAACCACTTTAACTGTTTATCTGAACTAAATGTTCCTAGAGTATGCACATAACAGCTGATTTTTTTCTTTCCTTTTCCTTTTTTTTTTCCGTTTTGATCACTTAGTGTGTCAAGTTTCTCATGAGAGGGAAAAGAATGAGACAGAAGATAGGAAGCAATCTTCAGAGATATAGGTAAGTAACCTTTTTTTTTGGTTAAAAAGAGGAAAGAAAGTTTATATGTATAAAAAAGATTTTGAAATTTCTCACACAAAAGAGTGTCACACAGTTGGTTTTAACATGGTACGGGTCCTTGAGGTTTTTTATTAAGCCATTTTATCAAAAAATCTCACATTCAGTAATCCCCAGAGTAAAACAAGGAGATGCCTACCATATTAAACAAAATGATCTCTCTTTTAAACAAATGAGATAGTTCATTTATGAGTGTTTTAAAATTCAAGGTATCTAAAGTCTCTGTAATGCATTCATACATTAAAGTTTATGCAGTGAGGTGATTCATCATTCAGATAGGATCATCTATGATCCTATCTGCAATTTCTGGCTTCTAACTCTTGAGAAAAAAATATAGAAAGTATATGAGAATGTCAATAGTGGCTATCTTGAACACCCTCTCAAGTTGTTTCTTAGTTTCTCACATTTTTTATTAGCTATCACTAAAAAATATTTTAGTGGAGTAAATGTGAGACCTAAATTTCATTTAAAAGACACCTCTTCCTATTGATTAAATAAAGCAAATGACTAAACAGTTGAAATTTTGTTTCCTTTTTATTCTAAAGTACTGCTTAAATGAGCAAGTCTCCTATATTAAAAGTCTTTTGACTTGTTTCAGTGAAATTGTGCCAGTTAAAAGGTATGCACAAGAGTTGGAGTTTCAACTCCATAATGACAAAAACATAAAAAAATCAGTAGCACAGTTAGAAGAGGTGCCATTTGTGTGTCTGTAACTTTTACTCTTGTGTGATTCTATGCCTCTGCAGTTTAGCAAAGTCCAAGCATCACCCATTGGGGCCAGACAAAATCTCCTGGCACCAAGCAGACAAAATTAATAAAAGCAGTTTTTATGGACACACATAAAACAAGACTGAGGAAGAAGTTCTTCTAAGGTTTTGAAATGGTGACCCAGAATCAAGCTTGCCCACAGAATTCTGATCTGAGTAGGAACCTCAATTTTTCAGAACCTGCAGTTGAGTTGATTTTGGAATTTTCAGGCTTAGATCCATTCTCTTCCATTGGATTTTTTTCCTCAATGACAAACAACTTCAAAACACTAGACAGATAAGGCAGTAGCCAAGCAGAAGTTACATGTTGGAAAACAATTTTGATTAAAAAAAATACAAATTCAATTTGATAACGAAAAATCCTCAGGAACCCTTTACCTAGAAAATAAATCCTACGTTGAAAAACCTTCAATGAAATGTCAGAATGCAATTTAGCATGAATTTATCTGTTCACCTGAAATAAGTCGGTGCACAGGGGACTAAACATATGTGCTGCCCCTGAGTGAATCCACCCAGGTGGATGCAGCATGGATCTCAGCTGCCATCTCAGACAACCTCTATTTTTTATCCTTTAGGTAAGTAGTACCACAAGCACACCCATCAATAAACAAACTGGGTTTATTATTAGTCACAATAAGGAAGAACTCACACCTTAGAGAACCATGATGTCTCAGTAGAAAAGTGTTAGAAACAAACTTTTCTTCTATGATTTGGGCTCTAGTTGGATGAGTTGAGGAAGAATCAAAGGAAGTAGGAGATTGCTCTATTATGGATGCCAACACAGAGCAGAAGCAATTCCATAATTATATCAATCTTATCCATGGGGATAGTAGACAAGACTAGAGTGCAGATAAAGGCAGAAATCGATTAGAAGTTGCAGTCACTCATTTAAACCAACAGAGAAGAATGTTTGGATTTTGTAGGTGACCCAAGGACCTTATTTTGTTCTGTGCTTAAATAAAGTTATGGCATAGCCTTGTTTTGTCTCACTTTCCATGGCCTCTAAGAAATCTTATCTGAGGTTGGTGATTGTAAAATTGTTTATGTCAAAGAGGGAATAACATGGTCTAGCTGTCAGTGCCAGGAAAGCTTTCTGGACACTAGGGATTGTTTTGGACACTAGTTTTGTTTTGTCATTTTTTGTCAAAGTTGTTTGTCATTGAGGGAAAAAGTTTTACTTTTGGGGAAAAAAAAGATGCATTAACTAAATATAATAGGATGGGAAATGAATGAATCACAACCATGAGTACTGGTACAGTGGAAGTAGGATGGAGGGAATAATGCAATTGATGGGGGTTTGGGGGCACCATGGCAAAGAGCTCTGTTCAAGGAGAATTTTTAGAAACTATTTATTTACTTAAGGGGATTTCTATAAAGAGGTGACATCCAAGATGAGTTGTGGCAGGCAAATGCACATTCCTTAGGTAGAGTGGGCAAGGGACATTTAGAGTTCAAGAAAGAGGGCATTTTATGCAGAAGTAAGCTAACATACAAAAAGGAAAGGAGTTCTCAAGCAGTAGACCATGTAAGAGAAGCCACAAAGAATCCAGAGCAGAGACAAATGAGGCTACCTCTGTGGCAGAAGTCAGATGTTAATGGGCTTTTGGAATTGCTGAGGAAGTTCAACCTGATGTGATATGATTAATAGTCATTAAAAGGTGCTAGACACTGAACTGACATCATCATAGTAGAGAGAGGACAAATTGGTGAGATAGAGACCAGCAAGGAAACTTTGCCAAGAGTTCAGGAGTCGCTGTGAAAACCTGCCCTGTTCTGGGACTAAAGGGTAAAAAGGGACAGAGATGTTCCTGCTTTACAGCCAGAGGTGGAAACTCACAAAGTCAATGAGGTTTCAGCTACTAGGAGCCTCACTTGCCCTGGTCCTTTCCCAGTTTCAGGGAGGTCTTCTTACAGTCATACATACATTACGAAATTGTACAAAAGAAGACATCGGGCACTGAGTCTGTTTTTGAACTCATGATCCTCCTGCCTCAGCCTCCGGAGGGGCTGGGATTATAGGTGTGCACCACCATGCCTGGATAAAAGAAGACAACTGCCAACAGTTAAGTGCCTCTTCCCCCTCACAATTCTATTACTTTTAAAAGCAGAGTAGGACCGGGGCTATAGCTTAGTGGTAGGGTATGTGAGGCTTGGGTTGGATCCCCAGCTCTGGGAAGGGTATGGGGTAGGGAAGCAAAGTATTTATACTCTGGAAGTAAGTACAGTTTTTTTTTTGTTTGTTTGTTTGTTGGAAAAACTCTGATTTTGATGAAATAGTGGGTTTCTATTTAGTCTGCCCTGTTAATGTAATAGATAAATATCATGTTCACAGTCAGGGAAAGAGGAATGAGGTTCAAAGATATGAAATGTCCATTGTAATAGTCAACGCCAGTAGATTAATGACAATTTCATGAGGTTAACATAATATAATGAAAAAATTACTTTTTAAATTTTTATTTTATTTTATTCGTTGGTGCTGGGAATTGAACCCAGGTTTCATGCATGCTAACAATGCCTTCTGCTATAGAGTTACTTGCCCAGCCCCCAAAATTACTTTTTTAAAAAAAAAATAAAAGATTATATAAATTGCTTTATTAACAGTTCTGACTATAAAACTGCTATGGAGTCATTTTACAAGATCTAAAAAGCCTGGGAAAGTTTAATCACCAAGATAGAAAGCCCAATAATCTTACCACCCAAGAGCATTTTTATATATTTCCTTCGAATGTTATTTCCCCCAGAATTACTTTTTAAATGGATGTTTTGCTTGATTTAGAGGACAACCAAAGATGCTTTTGTAAGCAATTTCGATTTTTTGGCTATCTTTGTTACTATTGCTCTATAGTATAGTCTGTTATAGTGATACCACCTGCTTCAATCTTCTTGCTAAGGATTGCTTTAGCTATTCGGGGTCTCTTATTTTTCCAGATGAATTTCATGATTGCTTTCTCTATTTCTATAAGGAATGTCATTGAGATTTTCATTGGAATTACATTAAATCTGACAATATTAATTCTGCCTATCCAAGAACAAGGGAGATCTTTCCATCTTCTAAGGTCTTCTTTAATTTCTTTCTTTAGCATTCTGTAGTTTTCATTATATATAAAATTTTTCACCTCTTTCTTTAAGTTGATTCCCAAGTATTTTATTCCTTAAAATAAGAATTCAACAAATAAATGATCTAATATTATATCTCAAAGCCCTAGAAAAAGAACAAATCAACACCAAAAGCAGTAAAAGACAGGAAATAATTAAAATCAGAGCTGAAATCAATGAAATAGAAACAATTGAAAAAATTGACAAAACAAAAAGTTGGTTCTTTGAAAAAATAAATAAAATTTATAAAGCCTTATCCATGTTATGAACAGAAAGAGAAAACTCAAATTACTAACATCCATAATGTACAAAGAAATATCACAATGGACACTACAGAAATACAAAAGATAAAAATTAATTTGAAAATTTGTACTCCAATAAAATAGAAAATACCAAAGGCCTCAACAAATTCCTAGAGGCATATGATTTGCCCAAACTGAATCGGGATGATATACACAATTTAAACAGATCAATTTCAAGCATTGAAATAGCAGATGCCATCAGAAGCCTACCAATCAAGAAAAGCCCAGGACCAGATGGATACACAGCTGAATTCTACAAGATCTTCAAAGAAGAACTAATAACAATACTCATCAAATTATTCATGAAATGGAAAAAGGCAGAACACTTCCAAATTCATTCTATGAGGTAATATCACCCTGATTCCAAAACCAGACAAAGACATATCAAAGAAAAAACTTCAGACCAATATCTCTAGTAAACATGGTTGCAGAAATTCTCAATAAAATTCTAACAAATTGAATACAAAAACGTATCAAAAAGATAGTGTCCCACAATTGAGAGGAGTTCATCCCAGGGACGCAATTTTGGTTCAACATACGAAAATCAATAAATGTAATTCATCACATCAATAGACTTAAAGGTAAGAATCATATGATCATCTCAATAGATGCAGAAAAAGCATTCAACAAAAATATAGAACACTTTCATGTTGAAAACACTAGAAAAACTAGGGATAATAGGAATATATCTCAGCCTTGTAAAAGCTATCTATGCTAAGCCTCAGGCCAATATCATTCTAAATGGAGAAAAATTGAAAGCATTCCCCCTAAAAACTGGAACAAGACAGGGATGCCCTCTTTCACCACTTTTATTTAACATAGTTTTTAAAACCCTATCCAAAGCAATTAGACAGACTAAAGAAATTAAAGGAATACAGATAGGAAAAGAAGGACTCAAACTATCAACATGATTCTATACCCAGAGGATCCAAAAAATTCCACCAGAAAACTTTTAGAACTAATAAATAAATTCAGAAAAGTATCAGGATATAAAATCAATAGCCATACATCAAAAACATTTCTGTACAACAGTGGCAAATCCTCTGAAAAATAAACTAGGAAAACTACCCCATTTACAATAGCTTCAAAAGGAAAAAAAAAATTGAAATTGAAAAATTGAGAAGCCCAGACTTTCCAAAAAATTACCAACATAATTGCTATAGTTTGGGTACATATTCCACAAAGACCCATCTAGTAAAGGTTTGGTGACCAATCTATGGCATTTTGGGTGGCAGTTAGGCTATCAGGGGCATGTACTTGAAGGGATTATTGGAACCCTGGCCCTTCATCTTTCTCTTTCTTTTGATTCCTGGACAACATGAGGTAACAACCTCCTTCCTCATGCACTCTCTACCACATTGTGCTGCCTCATCACAAGTCCAAAGGTAAGGGGGCAAAGATATCATGGACTAAAACCTCTGAAACCATTAGCCAAAACAAACCTTTCCTCTTTTTAAGTTGATTTATCTCAGTGATAAAAAGCTTAACTAAACTTTTGTAACTGTGATGGAAAGCTTAACTAAACTTTTACAAAATATTATGTCACCAAAAAGAGGAAATAAATCCATCAAAAATTATTGAACATCTACTGCATACTAGGCTCCATGCTTGAATGAAAAACTATTCAAATGAAAACACACTTGACAGAAAAACAAATCAGATATGGTTCTCCTAAGAAGATTATATATACATAAACACACACACACACACACATTCATACATACATAAAGATGATTAAAACCATAAGACCTTATACAATTACCAAAAAAATCATAACAAAAAGAAGTAATGAAAGCTTACAGTGAAAGTAAAAAAAAAAAGCCAAAGAGAAAACATACATCCACATGCAGACAGAATACATAAGATCTCTCTGAGCAGCTTGGCCAAATATTGACTGTATGTACTTTTTTTTTTTAAAGAGAGAGTGAGAGAGAATTGTTTCAATATTTATTTTTTAGTTATCGGCGGACACAACATCTTTGTTTTGTATGTGGTGCTGAGGATCAAACCCGGGCTGCACGCATGCCAGGAGAGCGCGCTACTGCTTGAGCCACATCCCCAGCCCCTGACTGTATGTACTTAAGAAAGGCACCTTCACTTCCTGAGAACAATGCCTCCACAGAACAATAAGCACACTGAGTGAATAATGGTGAAATGTTGCTAACTTCCTCAACCTGAGAACCAGCCACAAACTCCGTGAATGGAAGTTCCACAGATCCACCCTACTCCAATTCAGTAGCTGATGAAGGCAACCAGGTTGGATGACTTCCACCAGAGGCTTCAGGGTGACAGTGCTGACAACTGACATGAGCAAGTACCTTCTTTATTTTAGGCATAACACTAAGAGTTTACCCTCAGGAAAACTCAATGCCCTCACAATGACTCTGTATTATTATAGAGGAGAAATTCATTTTCAACAATTCAGTAGTTTTTCCAAAAATTATCAGCAAGTCAGCTTTCACAGTTAGGATTTATGCCAGGGATAGTTGGCTTCAGAGACAAAAGACATTTACACACACACACACACACATACACACACAAACACACACACACACACACATACACACAGTATTGTCAGCTTTTCACCACTATAATGAAGCACCTGATACAAGCTACTTATGAAGAAGAAGAGGTTTATTTAGCACACAGAGTAGGACATTTAAGTGCATAGCGCTAGCATTATGGGGGGAGGGGGGAATACAGGAACATCAAGTGATCATATTCTCCTAGCACCAAAAAAAGCTAGGTGGGCCAATTCAAACTTTTATTAAAACCCTCTTGTGGGAGAACTACTAAGAAGTTCCATGAGAACTACCTTCCAAAGGCATGCCCCAGGGACCTAAGGATCTTTCCAATGGTTCCACCACCTCCCAACACACCATTCTGGGGACCAAGACTTCAATCTCAGTTTTTTGGGGGACCCTTGCAGGGCACAAACTATATTCAAACCTTAGCATACACTACTCATATTGTTCTCCTAGTTTAACTTTCAGATTACCCAGATCATTAACCAATTGATTACCAATAATGTCACCCAAATTACAACTAATAGACACTGGAACTTAATAATTTTTTTTTCATTTAGAATGTGCATTGGCATGGAATTTTTCATCCCTCAATGAAAAAGAAAAAAACTGCTTTCTAGCTTTCATTCATTTCAGTATTTTCTAAAATTATCCTAATTGTGAGGTCAATATGAAATAATCTCCTAAAAGGATTTCACCCAACTACTAGTTTGATGATTGAAGCAAGTCATTTTGACCTCTTGGATTATTTTCTAGGTTTTGGTCTTGGAAGTCCCAGTTATCTCAATCTAAATATTTCTTAAATCTAAATTCTAATTTATTAAATTACATTAAAAATCCACAGTTATTTTTCAGATCTCAAAATTTGTTGCTCTAAATTCCAAATTATTATATTACATATCCAATGAAAAAATAGAAATGTGATTATTATTTATTTATTTTATTTTAATTGGTACATTATAATTATACATATTTATTTATTTTAATTTGTACATTATAATTATACATAATAGTGGGATTCATTATACAATATTTCTACATGACCATAACAATTTGATCAATATCATTCCCAGTACCTTCCCTATCCCTCCCCTCCTCCTATTTTCTCTTCAATTATTTAAATTAATACTACCAAACTGAAGACAATCCTGATACACTGCTCTGTAAAATAAAGCAAAATATGCAAGCCTTGCTTTCTATTGTACTTCAGTTTCTACCATACCTGCATAAATTCCCTCCCTCACCCCCCCAAAATAACCATTGCTGAGACAATTTAACCATCTACAGGAAAATTCCTTCTCTTTTCCATAGTGCTTGCTCTTGTTACAGAAACTCTTGTATCACTCAGAGTATTAAAAAACATGCCTCTAATTTCAGTGACTTAATGCAATAAAACTTTATTACTAGCTTTGGTAGCCTAATGTTGGTAGTTGACTAATGGCTTCCATGCAGTGATCTCTTTCCATTTTGTGACTCTGTCTCCTCATTTTGGGGATCAGAATCCTCTGAATTCAGGTAGTAGAGAAAAGATCACCAATTTTCTGAGCATCAGGGCTTGGAATCGACATTTATTCCTTACATTTTCATGGCTCTACTAAGATAAAGACCTGAGAAAGAGAATCTCTGAAAGAGCAACCAAGTCTCAGAAACAACTGCATAACATGACACGGAAGAAAGCTGGACATCCCATTCATTTGTAAGAAAGTTAAATGGGGATTCCACCTCTTGGATCCCCTTCTTCCTCTGGGAGAAGTCTTTTCTGCTGTCCTTTAATAAAGCCTCTACTTTCCACTCTAAAAAAAAAAAAAAGAAAGAAAGAAAGAAAAGAAAAGAAAGTTAAATGGCCTTGATCTAGTATAGGAGCTGCAGAGTGGCATGAAGAGGCCCAAAGTTTCCAAATATTCAATGTGCTACTGCAGGACATTGACCGCCTCTCAGACAGTCCCACGATATGTCTATCACAGGATTCCTGGCCATGGACAACACTGAATCAAAATTTCTGGATTAGATTCACATCTTCCACATTTTGGTAGATAATTGTTAGGTTGTACCTGCACCAGAGGAGTTGTACCTATTTTCTTTCTTTCTTTTTTTTTTACATTAGTTATACATGACAGTAGAATGCATTTATGCACTTTGATATATCATACATAGATGGAATATAATTTCTCATTTTTCTGAGTGTACCTGTTGTAGAATCACACTGGTCAAGCAGTCACATAGTCACATAGATACATAAAGCAATAATGTCTGTTTCATTCTACTATCCTTCCTAAACCTACATCCCCTCCCCACCCCTCCCTTCACTTCCCTCTACCTAGTCTAAGGTAACTCTATTCTTCTCTAGTGTCCAACCATCCTTATTGTGAATTAGCATCCACATATTAGAGAAAACATTCAGCTTTTTTCTTTTGGGGGTTGGCTTATTTCATTTAACATGATATTCTCCAACTCCATCCATTTACTGAAAAATGCCATAATTTCATTCTTTTTAAAGACTGAGTAATATTCTATTGAAAATATATACCACATTTTCTTTATCCATTAATCCATTGAAGGACACATAGGTTGGTTCTATAGTTTAGCTATTGTAAATTGAGCTGCTATAAACATTGACATGACTGCATTACTATAGTATATTGATTTTAAGTCTTTTGGGTAAAAACCAAGGAGTGGGATAGCTGTGTCAAATGGTGGTTCCATTCCAAGTTTTCTGAGAAATCGCCATACTGCATTTCATAGTAGTTGTACCAATTTGCAATCCCACCAGCAATGTACGAGTGTATCTTTTTCCCCACATCCTCACCAACATTTATTGTTGCCCGTATTCTTGAGGATAATCATTCTGACTGGAGTGAGATGAAATTTTGTAGTTTTGATTTGCATTTCTCTAATTGCCAGAAATGTTGAACACTTTTTGATATATTTGTTGATCAATTGTGTTTCTTCTTCTGTGAAGTGTCTGTTCAGTTCCTTAGCCTATTTATTGACTGGGCTATTTGTTTTTTTGGTGTTCAGTTTTTTGAGTTCTAGAGATTAATATTCTAGAGATTTATTGGAGGTACATATATTAAAGCTTTTCTCCAAATCTGTAGGCTCTCTTCTCACATTATTGATTGTTTCCTTTGTTAAGAAGAAGCTTTTTAACTTGAATCCATTCCATTTATTGATCCTTGACTTTACTTTCTTGCGCTTTAGGGGTCTTGTTAAGGAAGTCAGATCCTAGGCTGACATGGTGCAGATTTGGGCCTACTTTTTCTTCTGTTAGGTGCAGGGTCTCTGTTCTAGTGCCTAAATCTTTGATCCACTTTAAGTTGATTTTTGTGCAGGGTGAGAGAATTTCAATCTCATTTTGCTACATATGAATTTCTAGTTTTGCCAGCCTATTTTTATTGTTTAAATTTGTCACCTTCCTCAACTTAATAGGGATATTTTAGCAATGTTTTAAATTGTGTTGAGGGCTGGGGGTGTAGTTTAGTGGTAGAGCGCTTGCCTTGCATTTGGAAGTGCTAAGTTCAATTCCCACACCATTAAATAAGCAAATAAATTGTGTTGCCATGGTACCAGCAAGGCAAACTCCCTCCCTGACCCCATTTATTGACCAATCAGAGCTCCTCTCTCCTTATCCCTCCATCCATATCCTTGGTCCCTTTTCCTATGGGTGTTTCATGGCTGGTTCAGTTCATTAGTAAAGTAAGAGTAATCATCATTTCCTATCAAACATTTTCTTACAGTCTGTGACTGACTGTTGATCTTCTATATAGGCATTTCATCCCACAAGTGCTTGAAATCCTTAAGAATTCTTTCATCATACATACAATTAAAAGTCTTAAAGAATAAAAATCTCTTAATCCATCCACCTTCTTTAACTTTTGTTTAGGATGATTCTGCCCCTTCAATCTGATAATGTCATGATGCCTTTAGATATGTCTAATGTTTTCATAGAAGTATCCATGTTTATGTGTGAGAAGCAGTTCCAGAACAATATTGATTTTACAAAAAAAAAAAAAAGTTAATTAAAATTGCTTTGTCATAAACACGTTTAGGAAATCCTGACAATCTCCCTCTCCAATCAAGTCTTACAAGTTCCTAACAGCTTCTTTTTTCCTACATACTTCCCTATACTTGATATTTTCACACTTTTGCTGTTTGGTCAAATTCTGACTGTAAACCAGAAATACTAAGATCTTTTTCAAATGCTTTTTAGCCATGGGCTTCCTCTCAATAAAAGGGCCTTCTCATATCAACTTCTCCCTTTTATATTGCAGTGTTTGCTTTATTGTATTCAATGTGTATTTCCCTATCTATGTACATACAATAACAATCTTTTTTTCATTTCATTATGGGTCATAAATGTTTCTCTCTCAAATAGAGGTTCTTTTCACTTTTTTATTTTTCTTTTTTCCTGCAGCATAAAAGTTGTTATAATAATGCAATAAGTGGATTTTTTCCCCCTTCATGGCTGTCTAGGCTTTGCTTTAATAACATAGTCTACAAGATCTTAAAATAAGGAGTCTCAAAGGCCTCTTGTCCCCAAAGATCCCCTACTGGAGATTTCATCCATTCAGTTTTTGTTCTTAAAATTAAAACTAATCTAAATGAAAAAAATTCAGTCGTATCCTTAAACTACGACTGGAAAATGCTAGTTCTAATAGTTACCCTTAGCATCAAACGTGGGGATCTGAGACTTGCAAAATATTCTCATAACTTGGTGGTTCTTTTCCCCTTATTTTTTGAACCATGTAAACTATTCTTTTTCAAATTTCACCGCAGAACCTTTTAACGGAGATATTTGGACATTGAGGCCAGGGTGCAGGCTCCTGCAGGACGGGATCTGAGAAAATCCAGAGCCTGCCGCTTACCAGGGCCGGCTGCCGGCACTGGGGGCTGGCTGAACCACAAGCGGCTCAACACCATCTTCTGTGTTTACCCGCGGAACCCAGCACAAGCTGCTTGAATGCTGAGAGCCCGCGCAAGCGCAGGAAACAGATCTGGCACCGGAGGCGGAGTCGACCGTGGGAGGCGGAAGCAGATGCATCTGATTCAATTGGTTCAGACAGGGAGGTCTCACTATCGGTTCCCACATGGTCTAGCGGTTAGGATTCCTGGTTTTCACCCAGGCGGCCCGGGTTCGACTCCCGGTGTGGGAACACGCAGTTCTTTTAAAACTATTAAAGCCACTTAAAACTTAAAGCCACTTTAGCAAAGCTACTGAAAAATACTTGTTGAAAGAACACGCATTGTTCCGAAGATTCGCGCTCCGGAGTTTCCGACCTAAAATCCGAGTAACCACTTTTACTTTAATCTTCCATGTAATTCATTAAAAATTTTCCTTTAAGTGATATTATTTAGTGGTTACACTATTAGACAAAGCAATTCCTGTTCTAGCCAATTCAGAATTCCTTATGCTCCCACTGTTTTCTGCACAGCTGAAAGCAACATGTTGAACAGGATGGAGGGATGCGGAGAGGCCTGAAGAGCTGGTATTCTGAAGCTGCTCAAATTGAGTACTCAAGGGAGTGGGGGCAGTGCTTTTTGAAGCAGAAACCACTAGCGCTGAGATATATAAAGAAGTGAGCTTTCTTCACGAAGAAATATAGCTTTAGCAGAGGATTGCATAGGAAAAGAGGGTGAGAGGAAACCAGACCCCTTCGCCTACTCACTTCTGCCAAGTAATACACAGGGAAACTGAGGCATGCAATCAGCCTCTAGATAGAGTCATGCTTGTGGTTAGGTTGAGGTCTACGCTCCTATCGAAGTCAAAATTTCAGACACTAAAAGGGCTTGAAAACTTCGCTTCGAAGCCATTTCTAGAATGGAATTCAAATATTTATCTCTGTATTTAGGGAACGCCGTGGTTAATGCATATCCAGAAGATCTTCAAACAGCACTTTCAAAAGTTGTCTGAACCTCTCCTGGGCTCTACTAAATAATGTGACCAACTTTATGGTACTCCAATTGCTGATATCTTCAGCTTGATTTGGAAATTAAAAAAAAAAAAAAAAAAAGCTGAGAAAGTGAGAATCTAAACCACGGAGAATCCAGATAGTTCATAAACCGGTAGCATGAGTTGCAGGCAAAACTAAGATTTTATTTTGAATAAGTCGTACTGTTCACACAGAGTCATACAGCCTCTTTTACTCGACTGAGTATTAATTCTAGAATCTCAGCTTGTAATTTATAGGTTTTTATATTGGAGTCCATAGAAGATTTAACTACAAAGATCATCTGAGTCTTATTTTTTATTTAGCGTTACTGGGTATTGAACGCAGGGACCCTCTACCACTGAGCTACATCCCCAGCCCTTTTTATTTTTTAATTTGAGACAAGGTCACCCTAAATGGCCCAGGCTGGCATTGAATTGCAATCCTCCTCCCTCAGCCTCACTAGTCATAGGGACTTCAAGCATCATCTGGGTCCTTCAGAAATTTTTGTTTCAGCCATCATCCATTATGTGACATATGATAAATTCTTTTAGTATTTAGGTCCAAAAAGTGCCCTTCATAAATACCTCTCAGACTGGTTGCCTTCTCTCCATTCCCACTCTCACTACCAGACTCCAGGGTTGATTTTGGCCAGAATTTCCAAGAAAGCCACACCCAAGACTGGCTGTAGTGATAAAGAGAGAATTTTGCATACTACCTTGAGAAAAAGTGAGAATGTTTCATTTGTTTTAGATCATATCATCGGGCTAGCCTGAATTAATGTCATGTTGTAATATAGAAGTGAAATGTAGGTGTGAGACTGGGAATGGATACTACTAGCCCAAAGAGTGGACTTCTGCAGTCATCCTCTTGCTTGCTCTTATCTACTTTCATATCCTATCTATTGTTTGGGAGCATTAGATGTCTCCAAACCATATTTCTCAGACTCCCTTTCCAGCAGACTTCTGATACACTTCTGATACCTGCCTATGGGAAGTTCTATGGAAGATTAATGTATGTCACTTAAAAGCAGAGTCTTTTTCAATGCTTCTAATAGTGTCTTTGGGCATCCCCTGGTGGCTGCCAGAAACCAGAGGCATTCGTGATTCTGTCATGGGTTGCTGTCAGCCATGAGCCACTAGTAGTGGCAGCAGTGGGCTGCTGTGGGCTCCAGTAGCCCTGGAAGTTTCAGCAGCACATAAATAGATTTGACAGTGGTGGTTCCAATGGCAATGCCCAAAAGGAACCGCATAAAATGAGCTCCTGCCTTGAAGCAATACCATCCTTTTCTTTTAGTTCCTTTCAGCCCAGAGTAGTATCATCTGTGGTTGCAAATATCTGAATAATCAAACTGTTATCCTCTTTTGCTCCTCTAGCCCCAACTTTGCAAAATGTGTAACAATTCCCTCAATTAGATTTCCTGTTTGAACTATCTGTTCTCTTGTTCACACTAATACAAGTGTTATTATCATGTGGTTTCATCTACCATTATGTTCTCAGTATTACTGACTTATATTTTGGAGGGCAAGGCACACAATCATGCCACATGTCAGGACAAGTTCTTGTAATAATATTTCAGCTGAGACCTGAAAGATGAGTTAGCAAGGCGAAGGGGTGCATAAATGTACATAAGCCAGATTATTCTCAAAATCTTTTTGCCTTTTGCACTGGTCAAGTAGATGAGTTACTAATTAGGTCCTTGAAAAGACAAACTCTGCATTTTTTAAATCTTTGTTGGTGGCATTAATCTCTAACTCTCCCTGGATATAGCACCACTTTTGCTTTATTATTTTGTCAAGAAGGAGGAGGGTGGTCCAGGGCTACCATTTGTCATTTTTTAACCATAGCAGTCCTCATTCCAAGATTCAGGGAGCAATAAGATAAAGTCAGTGACCAAGGGTATACATGTACATGCATTGTACATTACAGAATTAGTTGGATCCACAAACTCAATGGAACCACTTTGAGACAGACTTAAACCAAAATTTCATTGATCTCTTAAGCTCCAAAGGGTTGCACAAAAGTATTGGAAGACAGGAGTAAGAAATAACCACAACAATAATAATTCTGAGCTTCCTTAATGCAGGAAAGTATCCATGTTAAATAAAATAAAATAAAAAAAAAAAAACAGTGTAAGTTCACAGGACAAATGGCCATATGGCCTCAAGTCCTCCGGGAAAGGTTATTGTGGTGGTTGGGTATCTACAATGTATTCTTGTGGCAATGGAGAAGAGTCTTGTGGTAATGGATCCAGTCTATTCTTCCTTCAGTGTGATTCTGGACTGTGAACTGATTCAGCTATTGGTACTAGATGACAAGCAATGTCTCCCTATTGCAGAGACTAAATCAGGTTTCTGAACACCAAAACTTGAGTTTTTAAGTTATATAAATTGAAAAATATATGCCAGTTAGTGGAATACCATTTGTTATATTCCTCAGATACCTCTGCCAAAGATTCGTGTTTCTCTAGCAATGCTTCCATAACTGATTGTACCTTATTCCTACTAGCCTTACTACTTGGATTGTCACTCTGGATTGAATCATGATCTCCTGTGATTTTTTTTTTTTTTTGCACCAACCCTGGCAATGAAAGACTGCTACCATTTTTTTTTTTTCAAGCAGCTGAGGGATCTCTTCACCAATGTATTTCTTAATAATTAATGAAGGGAGTATTTTCTGGGCCTTTCCGGGACATGTAGAGAATGAGCAAATTTGTGGTTCCAATTAAAAAACTGTGCAAAATGACTATTTGACTAAGCCTTTAAAAACCTTGGTCCATCTTATACCATGAATACACGGCATTACATCCTCGTGAAGGCAGGCCACTGTGAGCCCAAGTTTCAGTCAACTAATGAAGAAAATGGGGAATTAGAACCACTCCAAGACACTCAAACAAACATGTGCAATCCATATTGACAAGTTTGGCCCAATCCAATGTTATCTCCTGCCTCTTTTGCCTCACCATCTTAGAATCCATTCTCACAAAACTTTTCTAGCTTCCTTAAACATAAATTGACATAATCTTACAGGTATTCCAAAGTACATACTATCTCATGCTGGGTTAGATTTTAGACTTGATCTCCTGAACTATTCTTGTTTTAAATCTGGAGATATTGCAGGGTGGTGAATGTAGGCCTGGTATAGAATGGGCATCCCCTTTGGTAAGGTAACTGTGATGGGAAAGATCCACATGGAGTACCGTGGTGTGGGAAACATGGTCTGCAACATTGGCATCACCCAGGAGCTTGCTGTAAATGCAGGACTCAGGCCAATTCCAAGAACCACTGAGTCAAAATGTGCATTTTAACAAGAACTTCAGGTGATTCTTATGCATATTAAAGTCTGAAAATCACTGATAAAGACCTCAAGCAAGAGAAGACTATTTTCCTCAGATGAAAAAAGATGCTGCTTCAATCGTCAAGAGAAGGTTCAGGGAAATTTGGAGTTTTGTAATTCTCAGTTTCAACTCAGGCAGCTCAAATATTCCCATCAAATATTTCCATTACATTTTGTGGAGATCTATTCTTTCTTAATCTGTGCCTTCACTTTCACTTAATTGATTTGGACAGGCTGTGAATCTAACCCATACTGTAATTCTGTAACTTACAGAACCAAATCATGGGCTTGGATTTCAGCTGTGTATCTTATTTCTCAAAGTCGTGGGAATAATGGATTGTCTGAGGGCCATGATAAAAGAGATCTAGTCCTTTGAAAATATTTTGAGTTGAGAGTTTAGAGCCTTAAGTAATTCATTTTCTTTCTATAAACTCTCCAGTGTAGCCAAAACTAGCCAATCCAGCATCACCATAGTTTCTTATAGTATCCTTTGGTCCCAATACTTTATCTTCAATGACCCTGCCTTTATCTTGAATAATTCCAGGTTATAATTTAAATAAATATTTTGCTGCAACAACTGTGAACTACCAGTAGCTCAGTTTTTACAAATAATGAAGTCATTGCTCTGTTTATGCCCAAGGAAAGATAATCAATCTCCAATTTTCTTCTTTGAGAGTCTGTTCCCCAAGGATGTTGTTGATTACAAAAAACCACATCAATAGATGTCTAGCCAGAAAATCAGGACACATTTTAGTTTTTGTTTATTTGTTTTGCTGTGCTTGGAATCAAATCAAGGGCCTTATGCATGCGAGGCAAATATTCTACCACTGAGCTATACCCTAATAAAGGAAAGGACATGGAGCAAAGAAAGTGGAGGTGGCATTAAAAAAAAAAAACAAAAAAAAAAAAACGTAGGCACATCTGATGCTGACATTGTTTGATCCTGCAGATAATAACTTCTGGAACTTCCTAGGCTGCTAATTTTGCAGCTCAGCCACTCTGTGGTAGCCACTGTAGAAGCATGCCACACACTGCCTCAGTTCCTATAACTGCCTAGGCTGATGGACACCTTCTATTATTACCTCTCTTGAGAATGCCAGAGATGCTAAAATCTGGAGGCAATCATGATGGCAGAAAACAGAAGAAAAAATTTGCTATTCCTTCTACTATCCAATCTCCCATCAGTGCTTAAATTGACAGAATCTAATCAGAAACTAGCTGACCATATGAACTGGCAATGTCTATCAGATTACAGCCTTCTGAAATATAGAGCAGAGGGAATAATCCCAATATTTATCATATTTATTACTAATGCTTATTAACCTACTGGTCTTCTCTGAAACTGGAAGTTATAGGTTTGGAGTCTACATTAAAAAAAAAAAAAAAAACTGTTCCCAAAACATTCTTGTTTAAAAACCAACACCCTGCTTTGCTCACAATTCAGGAAGGGATCAGAAACGTGGTTTTGCTGTTGCATCTAACACCCACCACAGTCCCTTGTTTGACTGATTGAGCAGATAGTTGGGTTGGGCTGAGACTGGTACCTTACCACATGGCTTTTCATTCTCTAGGGCTTCTCCACACATCATGGACTTTTCAAGCATGGTGACCTCAGAGTAGTTGCACACCTTACATTGTACTGGCTTGCAACAGAAAGGAAGCAGGAGTAAACACTCTTAAAAGTTAGGCTCAGAACTGGCCTAGTGTCACTTGTGCTTTATTTCATTGTGCAATGTAGTTCCAAACCTGCATATTTTAAAGGGGGTGGAGAACTTCACCTCTCAGTAGGGGAGCAAGTGGCTTATTTTAAGTACAAAAGGGCCCTGATTTACAATGGATCCACACAATTCTTTTCTTAGCTTTATGATGGCACAAAAGTGATATGCATTCATAAAATACACACTTCTAGTTTTGAATTTTTATCTTTTCAAAGGATGGTAATATCTGGTGCAATCCTTTTGATGCTGAAAGTGGCAGTGAGCTTCAGCTCCCAGTCAATCACATAACAAAAAGAAACAATTGATACTCTTAAGTGCACTGTTCTGCTAACTAGGATGTTCATGAGGGCACATGTATTAAATGTATTTTTTTCTAATATTTTCAATTTACAGTGGGTTCATGGGAACATAACCCCATCATAAATCAAGGAGTATCTGTAAACAGTGAATATTTGTTGAATGCAAACTTTGACTATAAACTGTAACTTCCCTTTTTCTAAAAACCTGTCATGCAAGTTGATTTTCTGGATGCAGGTGTACACCTTGGTATCCTGGTGGGACCTAAAACGAACAGAGCATGGACCTACATTAAAAGCAAAAGATACCATCGACATTTGCAAGATGGACCAGGACAACAGAGATACTGGAAACTGCTCAATTACAAAGTATCAACACGTTCCACCTGGTCCAGCAAATTCTTCCACCCATAGTCTCTGTTATAGCAATCAACCTTCCAGTTTTCTCTTACCCCAGACTGCTAAAATGTCTTGGCTACCAGCCAATGAAGAAAGCCAAAAGAGCATTCCTCCTGCTTCCTTATTGGTCAATCTTTAATAAAACTCCTTCTTTTTGCAAAAACCTGTCATAGTATTAGTTTTTATGCATATTAACCCGTGAGCCTTTGCTTGGTATTGAATGGACAGATGAATGAAGTTCTGGAAATAGTAATTCTGCAGAAATATCCTTCCTTCTAGCAGGCAGTGCAATCCACAGAACCCATCCACTTTTCCCTATTCTTTGGCCACTAGGACCTTAAGAGTTAAACAATATGGCCAAGCACAATAACCACACGATACACAGTTTCTTAGTACTGTATCCTACTTCCTCTCTCAAGGCCCAATCTCCCTTTCACACTTTGAAAGTGCCTTCTGCAACTATGACCAATGGCTCTATTTGCAGCCTCAGTAAAGTAAACTTCAATTTTGTTGATGAAGCAAAATGTGGATAAATAACAACCAAAAAAAGCAATTGACCTTTTATTGAAGCCATCTTTATTAAAAGGAATGAGTTCTTCCTAATGCTCCCTGAGGGAGGAGCAAAACAATTGAAATTATCTGGTGGCATATAATCTAAAGAGGGATAGTATTGGCTGTGACCCATTTTCCTTATATTTGCATAAACTGCAAAAACCCTAGATTTGCACCACCTGGTTCACCCTTACCATTTGAGTATCACATCTATATTTGTTTCACACCAGCATTTTTTTTAGTAAAAATAAATCATTCATGGTTATGTATTAACAATTTCTATAAATTATTTTAAAAGGAGGTTAATATTATATTCATATTAAGATGTACTAAATATACAAGGAGCATGTTACTCAACAGAAGATATGAAGCCATAAACGTGCCCTGATGGTTAAGTTCTGAACTTCCTGGCATCATTGTCACACCGCTTTTGGCTTGGCTATTAGGTGCAAAACTCTGAAACACACATTCTCTTACATCCCCCAGATGGCAGAATCAGGTGAAAACATTTTATGCTGTTTAATATGTTCAGGGACATTTCTCAACCATGATGGAGCTATATACCCTCCCTAATGCCTGTTATAGCATAAAACCAAAAGTTCAAACAAGAAGCAGGTAATAATTATATTCTGAGTATTCAGCACTGCCCAGGGTGCTGTAGGCAACCCAAAGAAATGGCCCAATTCTTATTCCTTATGTTGTTTTTGTAAGGAGAAGTTGTTAAGGGGGGGGCAGTAAAAATATGGATAACTCATGCATTTATTTGCTGATTTACCCACTCTCACAAGGGAAAACCTGAGTAAGTTTGTCACCATCTTTGTTTCTTACAACTGACATCTAATCAATTTTGATGTTTCCTTGAGTTGATTATTTAAAGAGAACAATTTCTTCTTCCCCTTCTGCATTACCATGGCCTTGGATCCCAAGACAGCCCACTTAAACAATCAACCACTTCCCATTGGCTTTCTTGAACATCAAGGAGTATTTGGATTGCAAGGGTGCCTGGAAGCAGCCCCAAGACATCCTATATGATTTTCCAATAATAGGTCTATGAAGATTCTTACAGGGACACATGGTCAGAAACTCTCTTACTCCAACATGCAATTATGTCTCCTTCAATCAGATAACAAGCATCATAGCACCAACAGTAGGTTCCTGGGTTATGCCACCAGAGGTGGAGTCTGTACCCCCTACCAGGCAGTGGAATGACAGCCCTAGGATGATTGGTCCTCCTCTACCCACTGTCTTCTCTCCTCTCAACTCACTTGTCTCCCTTTCCCTCAACCACTGTTTCCATTCAGCTTAAAGATATATGACCTAACAGTAGAGAGCCTTATCTTAACAGTAATTGTTCCTAGAGGAGAGGACTGCATGAAAGGAAGAAGTCACCACCTGGAAGGGGCATGATCAGCATGACTGGTGGTATTTTTAGGTATCTTTTCCTGGAAATTCCATAATATTCTAAATATATTGCCATTTAGTGCTTTTCTGCTTTAGCTGTTGTCCTCATATCAACTCCTATCTTGAAAAAGTTGGAATCTGCCTGTTGATTTTGTCATGAAAATTATACAGGTGATAATCTCAACTGGTTTTGAGCATTTTTAGGAAGGGGACAAAATGAAAAGCAAAATATGCTAATGGAATGTGGAAATGGAAATGATCTTTCAAATACTTCTCTATGCTTTTCTGTATAATCTAAATACTATTTAATAACCAAGGGCTATCTTTACAGTTAGAGAAGGCTATGCTAACAAATTAGTGTATACCTCTTCTTCCTCTTCCTTTCCTCTTCCCTTCTTATGGGATGTCAGAGCACAAGTAGCACAAGAATGACATCTGTGCAGACGGTGTTCCTTCATGGGGTTTGGGGTATGAACATGGTGAAAAGAAATTCCTCCTGGAGAAATGACCCAGCATGGGGTATCAGAGGCCACACAGATCAGAAAGTATGGCTGGGAGGGAGAGTTGTGGTAGAAAAGACAGGGGATGCTTTACACAACAGGATTAAACAAATAAAACAAATGATGGGAGATAAGTTTATTACTGTTAGAGAAAAGAGTTGCACACATGAAAAAGGGGAGCCAACTGCAATGAACGATGTTGTGGGATTGGATTGGTATTTGAGGTATTGGTGTGAACTCATGCTTTTCAATATAGATAGATGATAGACTAGGCATACGAAGATATAGATACACTATCTATATATAGTAATAAAGATGTAAGTCTGTGTGCACATTTGTACATACATTTGTTCCTTAGCTCCCTCCCCTGAGAGATCCTGACAGCATCAGCACCCCAATATCAATGAGCACACCTAGATCCTTTGTGTAATAAAGAATTTGGCCAAAGAGAAGATCTGGCCTTTGATTCCCAGCTTCTGGGATGTAACCGGGAGATTCTTGGAATGTTATACCTGATAGGATTGTGTTTCCTTGCCTAGGGGCCTAGGATCATATTGGATTACCTAAAACTGTGATTAGAGCGGAGACTAAACACATCCATATGATCTTCAGACAGGACTGGCCGTAATAGAAAGAACAACAGTGTAATTTAGGATGAGGGTTTTGGGTCACACAATATCCGTTTATCTATAATCTAGATTAGTCACATAGGCAATCAATTAATCAAGCCTGCCTGAGGCAGCCCCAATGCAAACTGCTGGACAGAAAAGCTTGACAAGTTTCCCTTGATGGCAATCCTCGTATGAGTTACTATAGTAACACACCCTGATGACTCCATGGGGATAGGAAAGTGGAAGCTCTACATTGGTACTTAGTCTCTGTTTCTTCCCTAGACTGATTTTAATCTGTTTCCTTTCCCTATAATACACCGTATCATGAGAATAATAGCTTTTTGTGACTGTGTTAAGTTTAGTGAATTATTAAACCTGAGGGTGATTTTGCATACTCCTTTAACTTGCAATTGGTATAGAAATGAAGCGGTCTTGGGGGACTGTGTCCTCTAACTGACTGACTCTCATAGCCCACAGCTTAGCTTCTAAATAGGATGTTCCATTAAATGGAACCAGAACTCCTTAGAAAAAGAGCTGAACAAAGTGCAAGGGAAGGACAAATACAAGATGAGCTAAAGTATCTTTATATGACATAAAGCAAGAAAGTGCTCAAAGAAATGGGGGTGGGGTGGGTGGGGTGAGGGGGGTGGTGGAGATGCCAAAAAAGACACCAAAGCCAACCAAAGGGAAATCAGGGGCAACTTGTACATCAAAAGAAGTACAAGTACAAGGGGTTGGGACTGTGGCTCCGTGGTAGACTGCTCGCCTAGCACGTGCCAGGCCCTGGGTTTGATCCTCAGCACCACATAAAAATAAATAAATAAAACAAAGGTATAAAAATTAAAAAAAAAAAGTAATGATAGTAATAGACCGTGATATTTTGTAAAAATAGGAAGCCATGACCCTGTAACAAATATAGATAAATAAGCCCAAAGTTTGAGTAGGAAGGGATACCAACATAATTTCAAAGTTCTCAGAAATCCTGAGGTTTCACTCTTGCAAATCTTATAAGTTTTACAGATGCCAGGAGAAGACACAAGTTACATGGGTGAAAAACAAATGACCTTATTACTCACTGCACAGTAGGTAGAATGAGCTTCATGTTTGTCTTATTTTCCCTGTGCCCCAAATTCAATTTCACTAACATGAAGTTTCCTAGATAGATGCAACATACACAGTGTCTTCACATTACTACCAAGAAACCCTGAAATTAGAAAATCCTAAATGTCTCTAATGGCCTTTCAACAAATTATCTTTGCCCTAGAATGGAACATTACCTTTATTTTACTAGATAGCAAACAATGCTTGACTCTATACCAGGAAGAAACAATATCTTTGTCTTATAAAGCTATTTTCTGTAACATTATTGAAAAAAATAAAGATTGGCCAGAATAGATGGTTGTTAGTGCCTCTCAGATGTACAGAAATGCAATACTTCCAACAAAAGTATCTCCAACAAGGAGCTATAGAACCACATAGGATAGTTGAGCCATCCTGGAATTGGGAGATTAAAGCAAACAATACAATGATAAGGATTTGGAGGGGAAAAAAAAAAAGTCCAGCTCAGTACACTACAGATTGAAGCATATATAAGAAATGGGGTCTTACTACTCATGGCATTTAAAATTTGTTTCCCTATTCTCCTTTAAAACTGCTTTACTTTCTGTCTATGCCCTTTGGAGTTAGTCTAAGGTTATAAATAAAAACATCAAAAATCCCACTGCACCAAGTCAAGGCATCCAGGCCACGTGGATGCAGAACACTGGGTGGGTAGAGACCTGGAATTCATTCTCTGCTTGATGTCCTGTGGACATGTTCTCTCCATCATATTGTCCCCAATTCCCATAGCCATAGAGTCTGCACCTGTTCTTTTCCATGTGTATCAAAGCTGATTGTCTCCTTTAGACATTGCCTGTGAATTTTAATACCTGATAAAGTCCCTACTCAGCCTCCTGAAATAGGATGTTGAGAGCTCACAATACTGAAGTATCCTTCTGCTGACTGAAAGGAATTGGTTAACGAAGGAGAAATGCCTACAGATATAGATAAATATACACACACATACTCACACATACATATATATTGGAGAATACATACAAAAATATGTACGATCATATACATGTTTACATGTATATGCATGTGTTTTCTTCTTACATAGCAGGCTTTAAAGCACACACGAGAAAGCAGCATTAATAGAAGTGATGTATTAAAAATTTTAAGCCAGTGATATTTTTGATGTTACACAACTGATTTCCTTGGTGGTGACTGCTATATTTTTAGCTGTGCTTTGATCACTCCTGCTGGAGACAGCTGTTTCCATGATCCACAAGAGTATGTGGTGCATACATCCATCCTGTGATTTTGAATAACCACGATCAGTCATCTTCCCCCACAGTGGAGTTTCACTCTCCAGTTGTTCTCGTCATTCTCTTATTAGTTATCCCAGTGTTGGAAAAACAAATCTGCAATCCAGGTTTCTCGCTTACCACATTAATCTATTATTCAATAATAAAGTTCTTTACAGAGCTGCATTAATTAAAAGCAAGTACCATAAGAAAATTGTCACTTCAAGTGTCACTTGTCACAACAACCTGATGTTCTTTTCTTTCTGTCATTTTTAGAACTTTGGTTGCCCTGGTAACCCATTGCAGCTTTTATATATAGCACCACTTATATTCAGTTGGTTTATTTTCTTTCTTTCCTTTTTTTTTTTTTTTTTTTTTGGTACCATCAGGAAGACAAGCTGTTTTTCCTCCTTTTAACAAAGCTCATAATGTGGTGGAATAATCAGGCATAATGATAGGTTGATCCACAAAGGAATAGTACATGTTAAATGAAAAATTATTATCTTGCATCTGTATATTAAGATGCTCTGTTTGAAAAATAAAATTTCTAAGAAGCAAGTCCAGCTTTAATCTCCCAGGTACAGGCTCATTAGAAGTCTGTAGCTCTAGGATATAATTAGTATCTTGTAAAATAGCAGACAAACAAAACAACTGCAGGTTCAAGGTAAATTCAATATGTAGCTTTGAACTAGTCCCTTGCCAGGGGCTATGGAGCTCCCTGACACTGTGCAGGTATCTTTCGTGGTTCTCAGTGATTCCCATCCATTCCCCTGGAACCAACACCAAAGTGCAATGAGAACAAAGCCTTCCTGCAACTGACAGTCAAGAAAAAGAAGTATTCTCTAAGGGCCAGATAACATTCTGAAAGATACCAAACTACATACCAAATAGGGAGAGACCAGGACAGAGGCACCACAGGCTGGCAATGTATCTGAATGCCCAGCCCACATACACAGGCAATTCTCAGTTCTCTCTTATTCTGATTTTGTTATGGTTTGAGTGTGTCCCCCACAGGTTTGACTGTTGGTAACTTGATCCTCGTGTGGCAGTTTGGGAAGGGGGTGGAAACTTTTAAGAGGTAGGAACAGTAGTGAGGTTGTTGTGGTTTGGATATGTGGTATCCCCCTTATAAGCTCATGTGATAGACAATGCAGGAGTGTTCAGACCTGAACAGATTAGATAGTGGAAACTGTAACCTAATTAGTGGATTTATCTATCCGGTTGATTAGTAATTTGAATGAATTACGAGGAGGTAACTTAGTAATTTGAATGAATTACGAGGAGGTAACTGTAGGCAGGTGGAACATGGCATGAGGGAGTAGATTACTGGGGGCATGCCCTTGGGGATTAGATATGTTGTCTCTGGATGCTCATTCTCTCTCTCTCTGCTTCCTGGTTGCCACAAGCCAAGCCACTTTCCTCTGCCATACCTTTCCGCTATAATGTTCTGCCTTATCTAGGGCCTAGAGCAACCGAGTTGCCCCACCATGGACTGAAACTGTGATCTCAAAATAAATTTTTCTCCTGATTTTTTTCTTCTCAGGTATTTTTGTCACAATGATTTAAAAAATCAACTAAAACAGAGGTGGTTGGGTCATTGAAGGCACTGCCCTTGGGAGGAGTTGCTGTAGTTCTTGTGGGACTCTCGTTACTTCTTGAGAGATGGTTGTTACAAAAGTGCCAGTCTGACCCCTGAACTGCTCTCTGGCTACCTGTCTTGCCATGTGATCTCTCCCTTTTGCATACACTCCCACCATTCTGATGGCATCAGCCATGAGGTCCTCACCAGAGTTGAGCAGGAGCTGATGTCATGCCCTTGAACCTCTAGAACTGTGAACTAACCAAAGCTCTTTTTAATAAAGTATTCAGCCTTGAGTTTTTTCTTTATAATAACTGAGAATGGTTTAATGCATCCCTCAAGCCCTTTACCTTCTAATTTAGTTAGGCTTATTATTTCCACGGGAATCCACGTCTATTCTCATTTCACTTCACCTTCTAATTGGAAGCCCCTTGCCTGAATTGATCCTTTTTCCTCCTATTCAAATCCTGCGCAGTTGAAATGATCTGAGTGCTTGTGTCCTAGGTGACCCCTCCTAATCTTTAGCTCTTGGAAAACTCTTAACCTCTTTTCTTGTCTCCGTGACTTTTACAACCACTCTATGTCACTCAATTTAAATATTCGCCCACATTTTATGTAGTTCAACATGTTTATTGGGCATGTACTTTTTATGTGTCAAGCTTTTATTAATCACTTGTGTGTGGGAGAGGGGATGTAAGCAAATGGAGGTTTAGACAAGAGCCTTCAGTCTAGTGGAGGAAAACCAACACAAAAACAGACCATTTCAGTATAATTCAGTCAGAGAAAGTGACTTGTACAGGCAACAGTACAAGCTGTCCTTAAAAATTTCTGGGGTTTCCTGGAGAAAAATAATGCCTGAAATGAGTCTTTAAAGATGAAGAATATTTAACTGAGAACAGTGAAAGGATAAGGGCACCTGAGGCAAGAGAACAGCATGGAGAAAAGCCCAGAGTCATGGAACATCAGGGACTGTACAGGTCAGAACAATAAGCACCGCAAGAAAATAAAAGGAAGGAAGAACTGCTGGAGATGTGAGTAGGAGCCATGCATTAAAGTTCTTGCTTGTCTTGGAAAAGGACTGGAGCCTCATCTGAAAAAGCAAGAACCATTAAAAGATGCTAAGTTTGGGAATGACCTGTTTGAATTTGTTTTTAGATTGGGATGTTCTCTATGTCATATCTCCCCCGTATTTGGGGGTATATGTTTAAATTAATATTAGTTGATTTCTTACATTAGGTGATATTTGAAAACAGAATTATTTTAAAATTTCCATGTATACCACAATCTATAATATATAAAGACAATCTAAAATATATTTTAAAAAAACTCTAGAAATACATGAACTGTTCAAAAGCCACTCCTCCTGAGTTTCTGTAACTTATTGAGAAGTCATATGAGTACAATGCACAAAAGTCCTAGACACAAAAGCATAGGAAACTAAAACAGTCTATCATCCATAACACCTAATTTTAATTGACCACATATTTTGAAGGCAACAAAATCAGTGCTCAGAGAGAAATTCAGAGTCCTAAATGCTTATATTAAAAAAGGAGAAGCTGAGTGTGGTGGCACACACCTATTATCCCAGCTACCAGAGAGGCTGAGGCAGGTGGATCCTACATTCAAGATTAGCCTGGGCAACTTAGCCAGACCCTGTCTCAAGATAAAATAAAATAAAAATTAAGGACTGGAGATGTAGCTCAATGGTAGAGTGTCCCTAGGCTCAATCCATATTTCCACAACATAAGAAGTAGACAGAGAAAGAGGGGAAAGGGAAAGAAAGGACAAAGACAAGAACAAAGAGGAGGAGGAAGCAAAGGAGGAGAAGAAAGCTAAGAAGGAAAAGGAGGAGAAGAAGTTCAAACTAACATCAGAGAATGAAAGGAATAGGAAGGTTACAGCAGAGATAATTGAAATTTAAAAAGTAGAAGAACAACAATTAAAATCAACCAAACCAAAAGTTGGTTCTTAGAAAAGAACAACAAAATTTTCCAATGTTTATCTAGGCTGAATAAAAAAAAAAAAAGAGAGAGAGAGAGAGAGAGAAGACCAAAATCCCTAAAATCAAGAATGAGAGGACATTATGACTAAATGTACAGAAATAAAAAGAATTGTAAGAGAATTCCAAGAATAATTTTACAACAAATTATATAATCTATATTAAATGAAGTAATTCTTAAAAACACAGAAACTACTAAAACTGACAGGAAGAAATAGAAAATCTGAATACACCTATAACAAGTAAAGTAATAGAATCAATAATTTAAAAACTTCCCAACAAAGAATGGTGAATTCTGCCAAATATTTAAACAAAAATTAATACCAATAGTTCTCAAATCCTTTCAAAACATAAAAGAAGGAATACTCTCTAACTAATTTGATAAGGTCAGCATTATTCCTGATATCAAAGTCAGAAAAAAACACAAGAAAACCACAGATCAAAATGCTTTATGAATATAGATGCAAAACCAACAGAATACTAGCAGATGAATCTGAAAATACATTAAGTGGGTTATGAATTAAGACCACCAGAAATTATTCCAGAAATCCAAGGGTAGTTCAACATGTGGCTGTCGATCAACATGTTATATCAAGTCAACAGAACAAAGACAACAGATGCAGGAAAGCATTTTTAAAAATCCAACAAGCTTTCATGAGAAAACAAATTTAATAACTTGGTTAGAAGGTAACTTCCTTAACCTGAAGAAGGGCATTTATGGAAAAAACTTATAAATGGCATCATATTCAATGGCAGAAGCCTAAATATTTTCCCATTAAGTCAAGACGGGGCAAAGATTCCCAGTTTTGTCACTTATATTCAACATTGTACTGGAAGTTCTCACCAAATCAATTAGGCAAGAATATATAAAAGATATCCAAATTTAAAAGGAAGTAAAATTCTCCCTATTTACATTAAATTTATATTTAAAAACGTCCCAACAAAGAATGGTGAATTCTGCCAAATATTTAAAGAAAGAGACATGATCACAAATATTTATATTCCTAAAGAATATACACCAAAAAAACTATAATAGCTAACAAATTCAGCAGTGTTGTAGAATATAAGATCTATATGCCAGTAACAAACAGCCTGAAAAGCAAATTAATAAAATAACTGATATGATATGTCAAGAGCTTTGTAATGTTTTGAACAACCAATTAAAAAAAAATAAAGGTATTTTTTAATAAATAAATAAATAAATAAAATAACTGCAATCACAGTAACTTCAAAAATAATAAAATAGCCATGCAAAGGTTTAATTAAGTAACACAGTAGTTATACTGAAAACTATAAAATATTTCTGGAAGAAATTGAAAAGCTAAATGAATGGAAAGATTTGCTATATTCATGGGTTAGAAAACTCAGTATGCTTTACAATGGTAATACTACCTAAAGCCATCTAGGGTATACGACTTCAGGTCACATATTATAAAATTTCTTTTTTTTTTTTTAATTTTTTATTGTTGGTTGTTCAAAACATTACAAATTTCTTGACATATCATATTCCACACTTTGATTCAAGTGGGTTATGAACTCCCACCTTCACCCCATACACAGATTGCAGAATCACATCAGTTACACATCCATTGATTTACATATTGCCATACTAGTGTCTGTTGTGCTCCGCTGCCTTTCCCATCCTCCACCATCCCCCCTCCCCACCTCTCCCCTCCCCTCCCCTCCTCTCTCTCTACCCCCTCCACTGTATAACCCTGAGGGTCTCCTTCCATTTCCATGCAATTTCCCTTCTCTCTCCCTTTCCCTCCCACCTCTCCTCCCTGTTAAATGAAATTTCATTTATATGAAATATCCAAAATAAATAAATGTATTTGGGACATGGATTAGTGTTTACTGGGTGATATAGGAGAGGTAAATAGGACTGATTGCTTAATAGATGAGGCATTATCATTTGGGGTAATGAATATATTTTTAAATTTGATAGAAGTGGTTGCCCAATATTACTAATGTACTAAATATCATTTGAATTGCACGCTTTAAAATAATTAATCTTGTTTTGTGAATTTCACATCAATAAAAAAGAAATTATTTCCTTAAAAAGACACCTAATATTTTAAAGGAATTGTATAATTTAATTAGAATTAAAAGCGGCATTAGAAGCTTCTGGTCCAAGCTCCTTGTCATGGACCCTTTGGTGTGGTTGACCTTTTACACACTTTCTAGGCCCTTCCTTCCTTCCTTCCAGCTAACCCTCATTAGGGCTAGGGGTGCAGCTCAGTGGGACATCACTAACCTAGCATTTGTGAGAACCTAGGTTTCATCCTCAGCGCTACAAAGCTACAAAAACAAATAAAACAAAATCCAGCTGATCTCCATTACTACAGTGCCAATGAAAACATCAGGGTTCACACTTCTGGACACCAACACCACTCACCACCCACTGAGAGTGCTTACTCTTTGTGTGAGTTCCTAACTCCCAGGGATCAGTCTGAGGCTGTGTCCACCTTCAGACTTGGAATCTGAATCAGAAGTTTCCAGGTTTGGTCTGGCTGAGTGCAGATGGGCAGGCTCCCCAGTGCTGTTGACTGTGTTTTGGAGTCCAGAGTAGAGGAAAGAAAAATTAAGCAGTCGAGGAAAGAGCAGTAGAAAGGCATGACAGTGAGAAATTACTGACTACAGATCATTCCTGGGATAATTCTCTCCTGAGAACTAATTGACGCTCAAAACTTGGGCTCCAGATGGGATCCAGTAACTCTTCTAATTTTTTTTTTCAGGTAAGTCACTTTAATGGAACTCTGTGCCTTACAACCTATATATTCTTTTTAAACAGATCAAACCAAGGACCCTACATGACTTAACTATAAAGATTAGTTATTTAATTGGCATTCTCCAACACTCATAAAAAATAGTAATTCTGAAATAAGTCAAATCAGAAAGATTGATATCAATAAATAATGATGTTGGTGTAGTTTTGTTGGTGTCAATTGCTATTACCAGAAAAAGAAAGTGTGCTTAAAAAACAGCTACAACAATTCTTTCTCCCTAAACAGAGGGAATTATAATAATCTAGCTAGAAGGCAGAAGACGGCCTCAAGACCATCTTGACTTCATAGTCCAGTCAAAAAACAAGTTACAAAATCTTGAGATAATGAAGAATAATTTCACCTTAAAAAAGGACTATGCAGCTGGTGGTGCACACCTGTAATCCCTGCTGAGGCAGGAAGATGGAGGGTTCAAAGCCAGCCTCAGCAAAAGCAAGGCACTAAGCAACTCATAAGACTCTGTCTCTAAATAAGATACAAAATAGGGCTGGGAATGTGGCTCAGTGGTCGAGTGCCCCTGAGTTCAATCCCCAGTACCAAAAAAAAAAAAAGAACTATGTAAAGAAAAATTAAGGTTCTAACATTTGGATTTAATTTTAAATTAAATTAAATTAATTTAAATATTAAATATGCCTTCATTAAATATGCCTTACCTGCACTTTATAAACTTTCATTGAAGGTTTTATTTAACATTGTTAAAATTTTTTTCATGTATATATTTCTCATTTTCCATATTCATTAGCAAATGCTAACAGTGTAGTTACATAAAACTTAAAAGTTATATATGCCACAAAAATCCTTGGCATTTGATTTATCCTTAAAAGATTAAAAAAAATCCAAGGCACAATTTTTTTTGTGGGGGAAAGGAATATAGATCCTTTTATGTAGCAAAAAAGGCTACATAAGTCATTTTATCTCCCAAAGCTCCAACAAACTGATAAAGTCAAAGGAAAGCTGTTTTGGTACAGTACTTACTTTTGAATTATATATAAAAATCATCAGTTCTGTTTTTAAGATTGAGAAGATGAAAAATTAAAGTTACACTAATAAATATGTCAGTAAATTGATACCATAGTCTATACCAGAAAGCAAATAGATGAAATTAACTTGACCCTGATTCTACCATACATACCTAAGTCCATTGTTTTAATTGAAAATTCAGTGAAATTTGAGGATAGAATCAGAGTTGCCTTTGTATAGAGACTGTTTCTGAACCACTAAAATGATTCCTCAGTGTGTATGTCTGTGCTTCAAGATGAAGATATATATTAATAATTGACAACTTTCCTTCCCCATTACTTTCTAAGACAATGTAATGAAATCTATAACAGCAGTATAGACCTTCTCACTACCCTTTCTCTAATTTTAAGGAGGAATATTGAGGCAGAAGTTAAGCACAGAGGAAAGAGAAAGTCACATAATTTATGTGCATGTCTACATGTTTATGGAAGTGCAGATGAAAGAAAAATCGAATCTACCCTACAAATAGAGATCCAAAAAATCACAAGTTTGTAAAAGATCGAGCTTAGAAAACCCAAAAGTGTTTTCCTTGAGATTCTAGAACTCTAAATTTGACTGTTGAAAGTACCAGTATGATAAAGGACTTGTTTTACTTATTAATGCAAAAATCTGTTATCAGGCAAGCTAACCTTGCAGATGTAGCTCAGCACTTTGTAAAGTACAAAAACGAAAGAAAAGGGACTCAGTTTCTCTAACATTTCATTTCACATGGTGATTGACATGTTGCTTTTTACCTGTGATGGACTGTTGAACTGTGTTCAGTTAATTGTTCACCATAGTAATATATTTTTAATAATTAAGATATAAGCTCACTGAGCACAAAATATATAGAGTGAGAAAGTCAACCCTTTGTTTAGTGAGCCCAAGACTATCATCCCATCTTATTGCATTTTTGTAAGTAGAGTTCAGGTGTAGAGTAGAACATTTTTTTTCCAGACACAGTCATTCACCTGCACAACACAAAGCTCACTCTTTTAGATTATAGTTCAGGGATGTGCTAATTATATAGTTTCTTGTGAAGCAGGATGGAAAAATACAAATGCCACAGGGAGGTTGGATAAAGTACCTTCATTAGTGAGTTTTCCATTATTATAACAAATATCTAAGATAAATCAACTTAAAAAGAAGAAAGATTTATTTGAATTCATGGTATCAGAGGTTTCAGTCCTTGGTGACTTGGCCCATTGCTTTGGGGCTGGTGGTGAGGCAGAAATCATGGTGGAAAGAGCATGGTGGAACAAAATGCTCCCCTCATGACAGCTGGGAAACAAAGAGAGGAAAGAATGGGCCAGGGTCCAAATAGCTCCTTCAAGGGCACACCCTCAATGACCTAACTTCCTCCCAACTAGGCCCCACCTCACCAACGTTCCACACCTCCCAATAGTGCCAGAGACTGGAGATGAAGCCTTTAACATATGACTTTGGAGGACAATTCAAATAGAAATCATAGCAATATCTTTGGTTCTGTTTCTACCAAGATACATGCCTTCTCAAGGCACTGGTTATCCCTCTAAAAAGTAGAAGTAATATTGGTAGGAGTTATCACTATGAACCTGAGACTAATAGGAGTACAACTCATACACTCACATATCCACTTCCTAATCTCTTCACCCCTGTAAGCCTACTGAGTTTCACTGGGGCAGAGCATGCACTGTTACAGGGGAACAGCAAGTTTCTTCACCCAATGGCTCATACCAGTTGAGTTGACAAGTCTCAGAAGCAAATGAGATGGAATCTTTACATTTTAAAATAAGCATAAAATTCCATGAAACTGTCATCTCCAGGAAAGCTCATAGCAAAATTTACATTGTTATAGAAGAAAAAGTTTTCCTGTCCCAGTCACCCGGAACCCTCCTCTAACTCTGAAGATGTATTCTGTATATGAAGATACCCTGTGGCAAATTTCCTTCCTGCAACAGAGCTGACTTTCATAATCAGACGAGGAGGCCAATTTTCATATAGCCTCCATCACCCCAAAGCTTTCTTGGCAAGCATTAGAGCTGGTTTCTCTAGCCATGTTTAAACTTTTTCTAAGACTCCATTTAGAAGTCAGCCTAGTTTCTTTTAAGATGTTATTCAAGGCCGAATCATAATCTGTAATTCAACATTCAACACTTCTTTCACATGCTATTTTAGACCCTCTTGTTTAAAACAAGGATTTATTTTACTTTATTTTTCTTTAATACCTCTCTTATTCTAGCCGTTCAGATCCTTCCTGAAGCTATTTGCTTTGCCATGTCCCAATTTAACACTGGGGAAATGAAATTGATGCCACAAACAGAAAATTATGGAGATGAATCTCTCTTTGGGGGATGGATTTAGAAAGAGTAGGACTTGGAGGAGCTTTAAACAAGAAAATAATGGATAGCAAACATTGACATAAACATTAATAGTAAATTAACAGTAAGTTAAGGTAGCAAGGGAAGAAATAGAAACAGTAGATGAAGGAGAGTTGGTTTCAAATAATTCTTGCAAGGTTTTAGAGGAAGAATCTGCAGATTACTAAAGTAAATATGGGAAATGAAGATGAGTAAAGGCTTTGAGAAAAATGCTAATGCTCTGGTGACTTTCTCTGAAGCCCTGGGATGGCTCTCTGATTTCTACAAAGAGTAGCAATCAGAGCTGACATATGGAGCCCTAATGTCCCACCAACTGGGATCAGTGTCTGCTTCATTAATTTTTAAAAGTCACACAAATCAAGAAATTACTAAGCCGAGTGGATGGCACATGCCTGTAATCCCAGCGGCTCAGGAGGCTGAGGCAGGAGGATGGCAAGTTCAAAATCAGATTCAGCAAAAGTGAGGCACTAAGCAACTCAGAGAAACCATCTCTAAGTAAAATACAAAATAGGGCTGGGGATGTGGCTCAGTGGTTAAGTGACCCTGAGTTCAGTCCCCTGTACCAAAGGAAAAAAAAAGTTACTAAAAGTATTGAAACATTCTTTTTTTTTTTATTGTTGGTTGTTCAAAACATTACATAGTTCTTGATATATCATCTTTCACACTTTGCTTCAAGTGGGTTATGAACTCCCATTTTTAGTCCATATACAGATTGCAGAATCACATCAATTACACATCCATTGATTTACATATTGCCATACTAGTGACTGTCGTGTTCTGCTACCTTTCCTATCCTCTACTATCCACCCTCCCCTCCCCTTCCCTCCCCTCTTCTCTCTCTACCCCCTCTACTGACCTTCATTTCTCCCCCTTGTATTATTTTTCCCTTTCCCCTCATTTCCTCTTGTATGTTCTTTTGTATAACCCTGAGGGTCTCCTTCCATTTCCATGCAATTTCCCTTTTCTCTCCCTTTCCCTCCCACCTCTTATCTCTGTTTAATGTTAATCTTCTTCTCATGCTCTTCGTCCCTACTCTGTTCTTAGTTACTCTCCTTATATCAAAGAAAACATTTGGTATTTGTGTTTTAGGGATTGGCTAGCTTCACTTAGCATAATCTGCTCTAGTGCCATCCATTTCCCTGCAAATTCTATGATTTTGTCATTTTTTAATGCAGAGTAATACTCCATTGTGTATAAATGCCACATTTTTTTAATCCATTCGTCTATTGAAGGGCATCTGGGTTGGTTCCACAGTCTTGCTATTGTGAATTGAGCTGCTATGAACATCGATGTAGCAGTGTCCCTGTAGCATGCTCTTTTTAGGTCTTTAGGGAATAGACCAAGAAGGGGAATAGCTGGGTCAAATGGTGGCTCCATTCCCAGCTTTCCAAGAAATCTCCATACTGCTTTCCAAATTGGCTGCACCAATTTGCAGTCCCACCAGCAATGTACAAGTGTACCCTTTTCCCCACATCCTCGCCAGCACTTGTTGTTGTTTGACTTCCTAATGGCTGCCAATCTTACTGGAGTGAGATGGTATCTTAGGGTGGTTTTGATTTGCATTTCTCTGACTGCTAGAGATGGTGAGCATTTTTTCATGTACTTGTTGATTGATTGTATGTCCTCCTCTGAGAAGTGTCTGTTCAGGTCCTTGGCCCATTTGTTGATTGGGTTGTTTGTTCTCTTATTGTCTAATTTTTTGAGTTCTTTGTATACTCTGGATATTAGGGCTCTATCTGAAGTGTGAGGAGTAAAGATTTGTTCCCAGGATGTAGGCTCTCTATTTACCTCTCTTATTGTTTCTTTAGCTGAGAAAAAACTTTTTTAGTTTGAGTAAGTCCCATTTGTTGATTCTAGTTATTAAATTTTGTGCTATGGGTATTCTATTGAGGAATTTGGAGCCCGACCCCACAGTATGTAGATCGTAGCCAACTTTTTCTTCTATCAGACGGCGCGTCTCTGATTTGATATCAAGCTCCTTGATCCATTTTGAATTAACTTTTGTGCATGGCGAGAGAAAGGGATTCAGTTTCATTTTGTTGCATATGGATTTCCAGTTTTCCCAGCACCATTTGTTGAAGATGCTATCCTTCCTCCATTGCATGCTTTTAGCCCCTTTATCAAATATAAGATAGTTGTAGTTTTGTGGATTGGTTTCTGTGTCCTCTATTCTGTACCATTGGTCCACCCTCCTGTTTTGGTACCAGTACCATGCTGTTTTTGTTACTATTGCTCTGTAGTATAGTTTGAAGTCTGGTATCGCTATACCGCCTGATTCACACTTCCTGCTTAGCATTGTTTTTGCTATTCTGGGTCTTTTATTTTTCCATATGAATTTCATGATTGCTTTCTCTATTTCTACAAGAAATGCCGTTGGGATTTTGATTGGCATTGCATTAAACCTATAGAGAACTTTTGGTAATATCGCCATTTTGATGATGTTAGTTCTGCCTATCCATGAACAGGGTATATTTTTCCATCTTCTAAGATCTTCTTCTATTTCTCTCTTTAGGGTTCTGTAGTTTTCATTGTATAAGTCTTTCACCTCTTTTGTTAGGTTGATTCCCAAGTATTTTATTTTTTTTGAAGATATTGTGAATGGAGTGGTTGTCCTCATTTCCATTTCAGAGGATTTGTCGCTGATATACAGGAATGCCTTTGATTTATGCGTGTTGATTTTATATACTGCCACTTTGCTGAATTCATTTATTAGCTCTAATAGTTTCTTTGTAGAGCCTTTTGGGTCCGCTAGGTATAGAATCATATCATCTGCAAATAGTGATAATTTAAGTTCTTCTTTTCCTATTTTTATGCCTTTAATTTCGTTCGTCTGTCTAATTGCTCTGGCCAGTGTTTCGAGAACTATGTTGAACAGAAGTGGTGAGAGAGGGCATCCCTGTCTTGTTCCAGATTTTAGAGGGAATGCCTTCAATTTTTCTCCATTCAGAATGATGCTAGCCTGAGGCTTAGCATAGATTGCTTTTACAATATTGAGGTATGTTCCTGTTATCCCTAGTTTTTCTGGAGTTTTGAACATAAAGGGATGCTGTACTTTGTCGAATGCTTTTTCCGCATCTATTGAGATGATCATATGGTTCTTATTTTTAAGTCTATTGATGTGGTGAATAACATTTATTGATTTCCGTATATTGAACCAGCCTTGCATCCCAGGGATGAATCCTACTTGATCATGGTGCACAATTTTTTTGATATGTTTTTGTATCCGATTCGCCAGAATTTTATTGAGGATTTTTGCATCTAGGTTCATTAGAGATATTGGTCTGAAGTTTTCTTTCTTTAAAGTGTCTTTGTCTGGTTTAGGTATCAGGGTGATGTTGGCCTCGTAGAATGAATTTGGAAGTTCTCCCTCTTTTTCTATTTCCCGAAGTAGCTTGAAAAGTATTGGTATGAGTTCCTCTTTAAAGGTTTTGTAAAATTCTGCTGTATACCCATCCAGTCCTGGGCTTTTCTTAGTTGGTAGTCTTTTGATGGTTTCTTCTCTTTCCTCAATTGATATTGGTCTGTTTAGGTTGTCTATATCCTCTTGACTCAATCTGGGCAGATCATATGACTTAAGAAATTTATCTATGCCTTCACTATCTTCTAATTTATTGGAGTATAAGGATTCAAAATAATTTTTGATTATCTTCTGTATTTCTGAAGTGTCTGTTGTGATATTGCCTTTTTCATCCCATATGCTAGTAATTTGAGTTCTCTCTCTTCTTCTCTTCGCTAGCATGGCTAAGGGTCTGTCGATTTTGTTTATTTTTTCAAAGAACCAACTTTTAGTTTTGTCAATTTTTTCAATTGTTTCTTTTGTTTCGATTTCATTAATTTCAGCTCTGATTTTAATTATTTCTTGCCTTCTACTTCTTTTGCTGTTGTTTTGCTCTTCTTTTTCAAGGATTTTGAGATGAAGTATGAGATCATTTATTTGTTGGTTTTTTCTTTTTTTAAGGAATGAACTCCAAGCAATGAATTTTCCTCTTAGAACTGCTTTCAATGTGTCCCATAGATTCCGATATGTTGTGTCTGTGTTTTCATTAATCTCTAAGAATTTTTTAATTTCCTCCTTGATGTCTTCTATAACCCATTGATCATTCAGTAACCTATTGTTCATTCTCTAAGTGATTTTCAGTTTCATTCCATTATGATCAGATAAGATGCATGGTATTATCTCTACTCCTTTATATTGTCTAAGAGTTGCCCTGTGACATAATATATGATCTATTTTTGAGAAGGATCCATGTGCTGCTGAGAAAAAAGTGTAACTGCTTGATGTTAGGTGGTATATTCTATATATGTCAATTAAGTCTAGGTTATTAATTGTGTTAATGAGTTCTATAGTTTCCTTATTCAACTTTTGTTTGGAAGATCTGTCCAGTGGCGAGAGAGGTGTGTTGAAGTCTCTCATGATTATTGTATGGTGGTCTATTAGACTCTTGAACTTGAGAAGAGTTTGTTTGATGAACATAGCTGCACCATTGTTTGGGGCATATATATTTATGATTGTTATGTCTTGTTGGTGTATGGTTCCCTTAAGCAGTATGTAGTATCCCTCTTTATCCCTTTTGATTAACTTTGGCTTGAAATCTATTTTATTTGATATGAGTATGGACATTCCTTCTTGTTTCCAAAGTCCACATGAGTGATATGATTTTTCCCAACCTTTCACCTTCAGCCTATGTATGTCTTTTCCTATCAAATGCGTCTCCTGTAGGCAGCATATTGTTGGGTCTTGTTTTGTGATCCATTCTACTAGCCTGTGTCTCTTAATTGGTGAGTTTAAGCCATTAACATTTAGAGTTATTATTGAGATATGGGTTGTTGTTCCAGCCATATTTGTTTATTTATGTTACTAAACATGGTTTGTTTTCCTCTTTGATTATTCCCCCCCCCTTTACTATCCTACCTCCCACTGTTGGTTTTCATTGTTATTTTCCATTTCATCTTCCTGTAATGTTTTGCCAAGGATGTTTTGAAGAGATGGTTTTCTAGCTGCATATTCTTTTAACTTTTGTTTGTCGTGGAAGGTTTTAATTTCATCTTCCATCCTGAAGCTTAATTTCGCTGGATACACAATTCTTGGTTGGAACTCATTTTCTTTCAGTGTTTGAAATATGTTATTCCAGGATCTTCTAGCTTTCAGAGTCTGTGTTGAAAGATCAGCTGTTATCCTGATTGGCTTGTCCCTAAATGTAATCTGCTTCCTTTCTCTTGTAGCTTTTAAAATTCTCTCCTTATTCTGTATGTTGGGCATCTTCATTATAATGTGTCTAGGTGTGGATCTCATAATTTTGCACATTCGGCGTCCTGTAGGCTTCTAGGATTTGGGATTCTGTCTCATTCTTCAAGTCTGGGAAGTTTTCTCGTATTATTTCATTGAATAAATTGCTCATTCCTTTGGTATGGAGTTCTATACCTTCCTGTATCCCAATGACTCTTAAGTTTGGTCTCTTAATGTTATCCCATATTTCTTGGATGTTCTGCTCATGGTTTCTTAACAGTCTTGCTGAGCTGTCTATGTTCTTTTTAAGTTGAAATACTTTGTCTTCATTGTCTGATGTTCTATCTTCTAAGTGTTCTACTCTGCTGGTAGTATTCTCAATTGAGTTTTTAAGTTGGTTTATTGCTTCCTGCATTTCTAGGATTTCTGTTTGTTTGTTTTTTATAACCTCTATCTCCCTGTATAGTTGATCCTTTGCTTCCTGGATTTGTTTGTGTAATTCCTTGTTGAAGTGATCTTTCATTGTCTGATTTTGCTGTCTAATGTCTTCCTTGATACTGCAGATCATCTGAAGCATATATATCCTGAATTCTTTATCTGACATTCCATCTGCTGCAGCTGTTACCTCTTCTAAAGTTGAGTTGACCTGCATTGCTTGTAGTCCTTTCTTTCCTTGTCTTTTCATACTGCTTGCGTTTCTTTCTTCTTGGTGAAACTGTTGTGTTTTTGAAATTGTTCCCCCCCCTATATATTTATATTGCGCTTGTATAGTTGAAAAGTCTCCCTTGCAGGTTCGGGCGGGGGCTCTGCTCTGCCCTTCCTCCAATTGGTGTGAGGTGTCTACCACGCCCGCGGACCCCTGGGCCTGATCCGCCGTTCTGTCGCAGGTCTGCCTACCTTGCAGGTGGGGGCGAAGGCTCTGCCCTACCCCTCCTACCACGCCCGGGGACCGCTAGGCCTGATCTGCAGGTTGGTCGCCGGTCTGCCCACCTTGCGGGCACGGGTGTCAGTTCTGCTCCGCCCCCACTCCAATTGGGGTCACTTGACCACCACACAGGCGGGTCGCTGGGCCTGATCTGGGCGCGGGCGAAGGCTCTGCTCTGCCCCTACTCCAGTTGGGGTGAAGTGTGTACCACGCTGGCAGGCCGCTGGGCCTGATCCGCCGGTCTGTCGCAGGTCTGCTTACCTTGCCGGCGCGGGCAGCGGCTCTGCCCTGCCCCTCCTACTGCGCCTGCAGACCGCTGGGCCTGATCTGCAGGTTGGTCGCAGGTCTGCCTACCTTGCGGGCGCGGGCGGCGGCCCCGCTCCTCCCCTCTGGCTCAATGACAAAGCGAGAGAGACTCGGGTATCTGTGACTCACCCTCCCTACCAGGAGACCAACTGTTTCCGTCGCCGCTGACACCAATGAAGTTCTCTCCTCGGCCGCTCTCCGATGACATCAGATCTCTGCCATGCTGGCATCCCCTGTTCTATGGCTGAATCCCATTTTCTTCTCTTCCAATAGGCGGAGCTGTGCCCTCTGAGCCGAGCTTCTGCCCTCTATGTGCTGACAGAAATCCCTGTACGGTGGCTCCTGGGAGTCTCTCAATCCTGTTAGTCCAGAGCCCTTTCACTTATCCGGCCCCTTCCCCTGTTCCTTCTCCCAGCCAGCCAGCCAGGTCCCGTTCACCAGAGGCGGTTCCCCAAGGATCTGATTACACTTGCAGCCCCACCGCGTGTCCTATATCCCGAACTATGAACACCCTCTCTGTCATTCATCTAAGCCCCAGTGCTGTGGTGGGGTGATCTGGGAACCAACAGTTTAATTTTTCCGGACCCCTTTGGTGGGCACGCCCCCAGAAACTGGCGGCTAAGATCTTGGGTGTCGCCGCTGGTGTTAAGGGGAGGTGGGGATCTGGAATCCCCTCTGCTTCCCTACAGACACGCCCCCGGAGAGATTCCCGAGGTTTCCTGGCTGCTTGTATCTGGAGGGGGTGGGAGTCACACACCTGCTAATGTGGATTCCGCTGGGAAGGAATTCTGTCCGCGGAACTCTGGTGATGTCACCTCTCTGCTATGGCGGGCCCCAGGCTCCTTGCCGGAGTGTCTGAAGGGAGGGATGGGACTGGTCTGTCTCTGGTTGGTTTCAGCTCCCGGTTCGCTATTTCATGAAGGCTTGGCGAGAGACCTCTTCCTAGAGTCCCTGCACCGCTCCTGCTGCGCTGCGCTATCCGCCCTGCGCTATCGGAGGCTATCCGCCCTGACGCGGGGCCGCGTGCAGGCAGCCGACAGTCGCCGAGTCGTGCGGGCAGCGGATGGCGGGTCTGGACCTCTGCGCTGCATGGCGGAGATTCACTCGTCTAGCGCAAACTGTCACCTCCAAAAATCCTACCGATTCCTGGCCGGTCTCTCTTTAGTGGAATTTTGCTAGGAGTTTCTCAGCAGGTCGAATCTAAGCATATCCGTGTGTCTCTCTGACCCCGTTGTTGAGGAGGTACTGAAAGCGCTGCCTCCCCTCTCGCTGCCATGTTGGATCTTGAAACATTCTTTGAAAAAGGTTTTAAATCCAAATATGCAAATGTGTATTTATTAAAAAATCTTTGCCTTAGACTGAGATCTTTACTCCCTCCTTCCCCCACTCCCAGTACTGAAGATTAAACCCAGGGCTGCGTTACCACTGTGCTACATTCCCAGCACGTTTTATTTCATTTTGAGACAGGGTCTCTAAGGTGTTGATGCTGTTCTTGAACTTGCCATTTCCCTACCTCAGCCTCCTGAATAGCTGGGATTACAGATGCAAGCCACCACATCTGGCAAGATTTTTACTTTGCATATGATTGTCTTTCTTTGTTTATCTTGCATTAACCACACCCATAAAATTTAATTTTTGCTGACCAATTTGGGATCTCTGAAGTGAAGAATTTAAAGACATTTACAAAGCAATTTGAATGAGGAATCTTCCCAGATTAAGTTTTTCCTGCCGTTAACATCACCTTTCCCACTCAACAGTGGTAATGTCCAGTTTTTCAAAAGTATTCAACTCATTTTTTACAGAACAATTCTCTTGGAACATTCTTTTTTTTTCAAAGATTACACAATATTTCATTATTATTGTAGTTAGAATCTGAAACTTTCCCCAAAGATTCATGTGCTAAAGGTTTTGTCCCTAGCCCACAGTGCTATTGGGAGGCAGTAGAGCCTTTAGGAAGTGAGACCTGGGTTATTGGAGGTGTGCTCTTGAAGGAGATTTTGGAACCCTAGTTTTTTTCTTTCATTCCTGGCCAAAAGTTGTACAAGCTTCCTCTACTATGTGCTCTCATCATGATGTGCTGCCTTGCTACAGGTCCAAAAGTAATGGGGCCAGGCGACCATGGACTGAATCCTGTAAGCCAAAATAAACCTTTTCTATTTTTAAGATTATTACATCAGTTATTTTGTTACAGTAACAGAAAGCTAATAAACCATTACATTGCACAGTCCAATAATTCATGTAATGAGAATTCAGGTCTAAGATGACAAGACTCACTAGTTGGATGCATCCCAGTGGCCTTGGACATTCCCTGTACGTGAAGTCTGTTTTGTTTTAGGATATGTCTTAATCTGTTTGGTGTTACTTAATAAAACACCTGAAGCTGGGTAATTTATAAAGAAAATATATTTATTTATGTTTATTGTTGTGTCCTTGATTGGGCAGCCACATCTGATCAGCTTCTATTGAGGGTCTCATGTCAAGTCATATCATAATAGAGAAGCAAAAATAGGAAGCAGGAGCATTTGAAAAGAGCACATGGGCAGGAGAGACTCGAGGAGGTGCAAGGCTTGCTTTTTAAAACTGCTCTGGAAGTAACTAATCAGTGCTGTGAGACTTTTCTCACTTCCTTGAGACCTAATCCAGTCTCCAAAAAACTAACCCAGTCTCTTGAGAAAATCATTAATCATTCATGAGGGCAGTGCGCCCATAATTCAATCACTTCCTAAAGGCTCCACTTTCTGACACTGTTGCATTGAAGAATTAAACATCAATATGAGGTGGGTACAGGCCATATTCAAACCACAGCAGGAGGTAATGAAGAAAATTTATTACTCTCAGGCTCCAGCATTTGGTACAGGCACATCTACAGTACCAAGAAAGCAGAGCTGGAGTACCTACCAGCATCAGCTCTGAACTTTAATGCAGAAATGAAAGGCACCCAAAGACAGAATGCTATGCAAAAGAAATGGAAGAAAAGGGCAATGAATTATGGAGAATAAAGGAAAATGTCACCCAGACAATGCAGAAAAATGTCACAAAGCAACAAAATATTCAAGAATTCTATCAATGGAATTTTTTTGTTGTTGCTGTTCAGTTTTAAAAACTGCTTAAGTTTAAAACAAAAAGAACATTTTTATACCATTTTAGCACAAAGATTCAATAGGTTAACAGTTACCTGAAAGTTAGCTCTTTGATTTTTCTTGTTTTTCATGGAAGAATACTCTTGTCAAGTGAACACACACCATTTACATATGCATTAAGTAACATAATCAGGCCAAAGGTGCCAGCAAACATGGGTGAGAGCCCTGCTCCACACTCCACCACCTAGAAAATGTGTCTCCCTCACAGACTTCTTAAGACGATCACATGAAGTAATGTGTGTGAAAACATTCTGTTCTTTTTCCTCACCGTGTGTCATCTTTGTGTTGGAGGCAATGAGCCAAAACATGGAGCTAATATGTTGGACCAGATGCCTCTTGAATCAGCTATGTCTTACTTTTGGTTCCACCAAGTATAATTGGCTTTTCCAGAGATGCCTTTTCCATTGTGGATACTGAACAAGCGCTAATGAAATTGAACATAGAAATTTTCTGATGCTGACAATGTATTATACACCCTAACGGCCCCCACATTTTCATGCTTCTAATATTTCTTAATTACTATATGAGGATGATAGATGTGAAATAAGAAATTGTTTGCAATAAAAGGCAGTTTAATAGCTAATATGCATAAGACATTTTATCACAAATGACCTAAAGAGCCTAGAAACATAAAGTTAGGGAATGAGAAGTGTTGTGTGAAATCACATATGTCTCTGTAGACACATGACCCTTGTCCTCTACGTAATTAAAATGCTATTGAGGTCTTTAAAAGTTTCCTTTATACCAGAAAGAAAATGTAGGACAAGAAATAAGTATTGTAGACTTTAGTCTCCTTTGAAGAAAATGAATATAAAGCATGCTACTCTTATGTTGGCTAAATGAGCTGTATATAGTACAACAATGCCTGCAACTGAGAACGTAGAATGCAGGTTATGGCTGGAGGTCAAGATTTCTATCATTTATCATTACTTAAACTGCCTGCCAATTTGAGCAAATCAATCTTTTTTCCTATTTTGCTTTACCTTAGCTTTCATTTTCAAAAATTACATACAAGATATAGCTATAAGCTTAATTTTCTTTCCCTTTGACTTAAGCAGATATTGATAATGAGCAAACACATGCAAAGTAGGACTCAGCCGGCTCTCCAAATCCACTTAACTCCTAGCACTGCTCTTCTATGGATGATCCAACCACTTCTTCCAGCTCCTGGCTGGTCCCTTGTTGAAATCTCTGGTCTTATAGTGCTGAATAGAAGTCAGCACCTTCGGAGATGGAATGGATGGGCTGTTGTGGTACTGGTGGTAGCCTGTGAGAGGACCTCTGTGGTGAGCCACACGTGAATGCTGCTGAGGGAAGCACCAATGGTGATGGGGTAGGCAACTCCAACTTTCTTTGAAGCTCTTACTATGTCTGTATTTGAACTCCAGGACCACCTTGGCAATGCCAGGCAGCAGGGGAAGGAAACCCAGGCCATGCTAACAAAACGGAGACAATGGCTGCAAAGGCAGTCAGCTTGAGCCCGCAGCCAGGGTCCCCCCTGAGCAGCAAATCCATCAGTAGCAGAAGGAAGCTGATAAACTCAAGTCCAATGTAGGTGATTTGGGCTCCCAGTGATAACCAGAGGATCTTTGCTATAAGCCCCAAGGGAAGGCTGGGGAGGAAAGCCTTCTCCATCAATCACTCCCCTCCAAATCAGAGAGTAGGATGACATGGGCCTTGCAACGTGGCAAATTCCACCAGTTCTTCTCACCACTCTCAGCTGGAGGCATTAACTCAATGAAACTTCAGCACCTCTTCCCTGGTTCTTCCATGGTTTCCTTACAGGGTAGTCATATGCCACTCAGAAGGTAAGGAAGGAGAACTGGTTATCCCCAGTCTCCCAGCTGTATTGAACCACCGCCTGGGTTGATGCACTGGGGACACCCCTCTCCAGGGACATTGGCATGTCAAAGCACGTGGCTGCCAGACTCCCCACCCACCCTTGTTTAGGGACTTAGGCACCTTCTGTGTGCACACAAACCAGAAGCTGCTGAGCAGGGATGTTGTGGACAGGCTGAGTGACAGCAGGCTGAGGGCAGCAGATATGAATGAATCTGTTTTCCAGAGAAGCCCTTTGAGAGTTCCATTTCCTGGGTAAGAACATTTTTTAATCAGCTGAAAGGAACTGCTTATTCACTGTTGTAGTTCGGAAGTAAACAAGCTTCCGTTTCTTCTGATGGGTCTTAAACATTTGGGTAGAATAAGTGTTGGGTGAAAGGATGTATCAGGTCCCCTCTTCCCAGCAGAGGGGTCAAGTGGTGTATGGTGGGTTGGAGAACATGGAAAGGATGTTCTGGCAGTGGAAAACTTAATTTTTTTTTTATATACGAGGAGGTTTGTTGAACATTTCAGAAGGTAAAGAAATTATCACATTGAAAGGATAATACAATTTGCCATGATGACAATTTCTGGATGGACTATCACCAGTTATATTATATTATAAACAATAGTTTATTTTTTTAACATGGCAATAATATAGTTACATATTATATATTATAATATATTATATATAAAATATAACAATAATATAATATCTAGAGACTAGATACTATACAATTAGGACTCCTTGGCTAGTATGTACACAGAATATACAGTACAGAAAAGTTAAATGAAATGCACTTTACAGAGCAAAGGGTAAGCTGAAATTGTCTAATACACTCTAGTAAAACAACATTTGCAGCCCCCCCCTACCCCCTTGCCTCAACCCAATGAACAAGTACAGACAGTATACTGCTCAGAGGTGGTTTAACATTCCAAACACGTTATTTCCCATCACTTTTAAAATTTATTTATAAAACGTTTATTCTACTACTTGTACTTTTAAACATATCAAGCACTTATAAATACATAGAAGGACTAGATATTCACATAAAATCTTGTTCACTGCGCACAAGTCACTGGTGAAAAAAAATACACACATGGAAATGGCTATAATCTGAGGTATCTTTTAATATGACCATTATGCCGTTAACCCTTTCCCTCCTCACTTCCTTCTATTTTCAGTCCAGTGAACAAGTACAGGCATATTTAATGCTTAGAGACAGTTGAATAAATTCATACCCAGAAGTCATTTACAAATGACAAGCTTTCCTATGAATTTCAACATAACATGTACAAAATGTGCTAATTTTACTAAATACTTGGTAATACACTGGAAACCTCTTTAACATTTAGAAACTAAATGTTGCAAATTGGGACTCATTTTTCCATTATATATGCTATATACACATCAAAAAAATGCAGAAAACTTATGTCTGAAAATGTCCAACTACCAACACACTAAAATATTACCTTTTGCAATTACTTCCCTCCCCCACATCACTGAACAAGTACAGATAGTACTGTACTGCTCACAGAGGTGGTTTAATGATTTCATTCCCCAAAGATAATATTTCATATGAATTTTAGCAAAAAAAAGGATATTTACAAAGTGATATTTTATTAGCTCTACATTTAACATACACTGGGCACTTCCGAACATCTAGACAGACTAGATGTTTCAAGTAATGACTCAACTTGTCCACTATGTACATGACAGTCTTGAATAAACTTCACATGTGTAACAATAGTTCTAATTTGAAAATGTCTTCTCTATATAAAAGCATTCTGGTCCTTCACTAACCTAGTGGGCTATAATACTCAAATTTTCAGAAGACAATCTTTACTACGAATTTTAACAACAAACGTACAAATTTCGTTTACTAATTCTACTTTTGTCATACACTCTCAACCTCTTTAACATCTAGAAAGAGTAGATATAGTTTAGGACTTGTTTGTCCTTTATATATACTATGTACACAGAAAAGTAAAATTAAACACATAGACATAAGGAACAGTGGTTACTGTTGCCTCATAAGCACATTGGTAAAGGGCTCCAGAAAACCAGCACTCAATGCATACCACCCAACAGGAGGCTTTGGATATTGCTGGCTACCCCCCACCACTCCCCCCCACCACCAAAATTCATAAGAATGCTAAAAGAAAGAAATTTACAAAATGTGTTAACTTTTGTAAATTTTAACATCCATCAGGGACTTTAGAACATCTAGAAAGACTCAGTATTTCAAAAAAGAAGTAGTGAACATTGTCAAGTGCATATACAATAATGAGGAAGAAAATGTACACACAAAACACACAACAATTATAACCATAATACAAAAACGTCTTTCACATATAATCAATCTGGCACAGGAGCACCACCTTCTCATGGTGGAAGTCTCCTCCATGTCCCCTAACCCACTGAACAAGTGTGGACAAGTGTCGCTCCTAGAAGTGTCTACCAATTCCGTTTTAAAGTCACTTCCAGAAGACATTTCTTTCCTGATCGCTGAAAACAAATAGGCATTTACAAGCCGTGTTATTTTCTAATCCAATCATATGCCCACAACCTCTTTACATCTAGAATGTCCAGATGTAGCAGAAGTTTAAAAAGGTTGGGGGCAGAGTTGAGAGCAGCTTTTCCATGTCATTACACAAGCCTTCTATAAACAGCCAGTAAGTCTCCCCAAAGGGTGGTGGGCACTTCCAATTGGCACACGTGGTGGGTTCCTCCAGTTTCTCTTGGGTAGAACGAAGACCCCTGCTCGAGAGCCACAGACCGTCCACTGGTCTTGGTCTGGGGCTTCGCGCACCTTCCAGGGCCACTAAGGTCTTCATCCCCTTTGGCCTGGGTGCGGTCTGGTGGAGCCACCCAGAGCTCACTAGGGCCTGATATGGCCAAGCTCTCTGGCACTCTCGCCTTGTCGCGCCCTCGATGCCCACGAGCCTCCACCACGTCCGGCGCCCTCAGCCACCTGAAGGCTCCACGTCCTCAGTGGTGGCTTCGCCTGGGACCGACCAAACTGGGCTGGAGTGGCGGTCAGCCGCTGTCAGGTCATTCAGGTGAGGAGAGGTTCCAGGTCCTTCTCAGCCAGGCCCAGCCTGTGGGCAGTCGCCAAAGAACCCCAGGTGTCTGCAGGGTGGCGCCGCGGCCTGTCCCCCGCCAGAGGACCCCAGAGGGCCGGGAGCAGGCTCCACCTTTCTCAACAGTTTCTTCCCTGAACATAGTCCCGCTAAATAGTCGCAATATTCTCAGTCTCTTCTTCAATAATGGATGATGTATAAAGATTCTTGTTCCAAATTCTACACGTCAGGAAGCCTCTTTGTAGTCCATCGTCCCATCCACCACTTATGGTCCACCACTGCTGCTTTGGTACTATTTGTTTAACTCAAAAACTCTTAATAAGCTTTATTTATCCTCTTTCTTCATATGATTCATTTATTCATTAGTATTCCAAACAGGAGACACAGAAAACAGAATAAAATAAAACTCAAGCCCATTCATTTTCTTTTTGCTGAATATAGATATTTCTAAACCCAACATTCTTCTTATTTCAATATCTTCTCCAAATCTCACCCCTTCTCAGAGCTTTGACTATTTTTTTCCTTTTTAGTGACTCAAGTTAACATTCATTATTCATTTTCCTGTTGCCTCTGAACATTTCATCGTGGTGTCTTGTGGGCAATCCAAGTTCAGTGTGTCAAAAGGCATGTTCACTTTACTTCCCCACAAATCTGTATCTCTTTGGGGTCTTGTCTTCATCAATGATACCACTACAGCCATCTATTGGTATCTGTGGGGGACTGGTTCCAGGATCCCCCCACCTCCAGGATACAAAAATCCTTGGGTGCTCTTGTCCTTTATATGAAACAATTTTATGTTTTATATTTGCACATAATCTACACAGTCATTCTTCCTGTATTCTTTAAATCAACTTTACATGACTTAAATACTTAATTAAATGTTCTGTAAATAGGTTTTACACTGTATTGTTCAGGGGAAAATGATAAGAAAAGTCTGTGTTTAGTACACATGCAATTTTTTAAAAAAATTTCTGATGGTTGGTTGAATCAATGGAAGCAGAAACTGTAGATAGGAAAACCAAATGTACTAACCCAGTGGCCTGAAAAATTGGAGCCAAGTCTTTGACAAGAGCTGGGAAAGGTAGTAGGAGTAAGTTGCCTGTACTAGGTCAGAACCAAACTTTGCCTATTCAACTTTTGCCTTCTGCTCAGGATCTCCACTCTGACTCAGAGGATCAAGGCTCATCTTCCTTCTCTGGTTCCTTTTGACAGCTCATGGTCATTTTCTCAGCCTGCAAGATCTCCCCTACAACCTACTCTCTATATTGTGGTCAGATATATGATCCTGAATCACATTTTAATATAGTATTTCCCCTTCTCAAGAGCCTTTACATGGCCCTACATAATGCCCAAAGCAAGAGCTGTAGTGTGATGCTTCCCTGTCTCCCATCACCTTCCCTGTACCACCACCCCCTTCTACCCTCCCTCTAGCCACCTGGGGCCATTTATTCTTCTCTGCAACTGATTGTTGACCTTTCTTAATCTCTTATCAGTTTTCCTTCTCCTCAGATGAACCCCCCTTTTCTCTCGTCTTTCTTCCTCTCTCTCCCCCTCTACACCTTTTCTTTTTCTCCATCCCTCCCTCCTTCCTCTTCCCTCTCTTCAAATGTCACCCATGTTACCTCTTGGTTGAAGAATTTTTGGACTCTCCATGGAAAAATTAATTGCTTTCACCTCTGGACCTAGGATTTTGTTCATATTGACCAACAGAAATTTTTTTTACCTAGGATGGGGAGTCTCCTCTTACCAAGAATGAACTCACCTCTATACTCACCTGGGACATGGTGTTGGCCAGTAAAGGTATATTAAGTGAATGTCTGAAATGAATGAAAAACAAATTCCTTCTGGAATGAAGAGAATTTTATCTGTAACAACAAGTTGTGTCAGTAAAAGCTGATTTGGGAGTTATTTATAAGTGTAAATAATACCTAGCTTCTCTCCCCCTTGTACTCCTATGTCCCTAGCAGGATGCCTTGTTGTGGTAGATGAACACTGGATCTCTCCCCCTTGTACTCCTATGTCCCTAGCAGGATGCCTTGTTGTGGTAGATGAACATTGGATCCTACTCTGAAGTAGCTTACACATGTTAGTGCCATAAAAATACCCAACACATGAAAAATGAAACACAAACAAGATTAAAGAAATGGTCAAATAGTCTCTACATACTGCATATTTGAATCCAATGGGTAGGTTCATCAAAAAATAAAATAAAGAAGAGAGAGCCTACAGAATGGAAGAAAATCTTTACCACACTCACCTCAGATAGAGCACTAATCTCCAGGATATATAAAGAACTCAAAAAATTTAACACCAAAAAATAAATAAATAACCCAGTCAATAAATGGGCTAAGAAACTGAACAGACACTTCATAGAAGAATACAATCAATCAATAAGCGTATAAAAAAAAGTTTCTCTCTAGCAATTGGAGAAATGCAAATCAAAACTACTCTAAGATTTCATTTCACTCTGGTCAAAATGGCAATTATCAAGAATACAAGCAATAATAAATGTTGGTGAGGATGTAGGGGGAAAGACACACTCATATATTGCTGGTGGGACTGCAAATTGGTGCAACCAATCTGAAAAGCAGTATGGAGATTCCTCAGAAAACTTGGAATGGAACCACCATTTGACCAGCTATCCCACTCCTTGTTTATACCCAAAAGACTTAAAATCAGCATACTACAGTGACGGAGCTACATCAATGTTTATAGCAGCTCAATTCACAATAGCTGAACTGTGGAACCAACCTAGATGCCCCTCAACAGATGAATGGATAAAGAAAATGTGGTATATATACACAATAGAATATTACTCAGTCTTAAATAAGAATAAAATTATGACTTTTGCAGATAAATGGATTGAACTAGACATCACGCTAAATGAAATAAGCCAGTCCCAAAAAATCAAAGTCCAAATGTTTTCTCTAGTAAGCGTATGCTGATCCATAGTGGGGGCTAGGATAGGGAAGAATGAAGAAACTTCGGATTGTGTAGAGGGGAGTGAGAAGATGGGTGAGGCAGTGGGGATGAGAAGGATAGTAGAATTAGACAGATATTATTACCCTATATACATATATGATTATACTACCGGTGTGACTCAGCATCATGTACAGCCAGAGAAATGAGAAGTTATGCTCCATCTGTGTACAGTGTGTCAAAATGCATTCTACTGTCATATATAACTAATTAGAGCAATTTTTAAAAAGATTATATGTCAGAGCAAAATCTTGTAAATCTTCTCTACTGATATCAATAAAAAGCTTTGCCCTTGTAAATAAATAAATAAAATATCCAACCCTTGCAAAAGACCTACAAATACTTTTTTTTTTCTTTTTGCAATACTAGAGATCAAACCCAGGACCTTGCATATGCTAGGCAAGTACTCTACCATTGAGCTATGCCCCTGTCTCCCTTCCACAAATACTACATTTTTAATAAGCTCTTATATTATTCAAGTTCAACTCCATTTCACATACTAATATTTGTGAGCTAATGGTCTACCTGCTTCAAAATATTTCCTAAAAGCCAAACACAATAGCACATCAATCCCAGCAATTTTGGAGGCTTCAGCAACTTAGCGAAAATATAATATAAAACAAATGTAAAAATAATAAAGTATAAAATATCAAAATAAAATATAAAAAGGACTGGGGTGCTGGGGTTATGGCTCAAGTGGTAGAGCTCTTGCCTAAGACACATGAGGTACTGCATTTAATCCTCAGCACCACATAAAAATAAAATGAAGATATTATGTCCACCTAAAACTAAAAAATAAATATTAAAAAAAGGACCAGGATGTAGCTCAGTGGTTAAGTACCTCAGGGTTCAATCCCCAGTGCCAAGAAAAAAAAGTTTGTGTTTTTTTTTTTTTTCACAGGTGATGAGTGGACACTGAGAAGAATACCCATGGAAGATCTTATTACTGAAGATCTTATTCATGGTTTTTGAATAATGGATGGGATTTGGTTGATGTAATGAAGAATCACAGGGAAAGTTCTTCAGGTAGCATGAAGTTTATGGTAAAGATGTGGTGGTTGAAAGAACAGCCAAAGAGTTCCTGGATTTGGCTGAGGTAGAGATAGCTGGCAGACATGTGGTTGGAACTGTGAGTTGGAGCCATATTTCCTAGAACCTGCAATAACAGACAAGGTAATCAATGGTTGTTTAAGCAAAGGAGACATGGATGATGAATGTTTTATTTTAAGAATATCCAACTGGTGTATTGGATAACATGGTAGATAGAAAGGATGACAAGCAGAAACTCCATCAAAAGATGTTTTTGAATTAAGATTTGAAGTAATGGTAACCTGGGTTAGAGTGGTGACAGTGAATGGATGGGAAGAAACTGGGACAGCAAGATGATTAAGTAAGGGAAGAGAAGAACCATAGTCACCGTGGGGCAAAGGAGCCAGAAAAGTAAACCAGACCTCCATGGGGAGAACAATGACTCTACTGTCATCTTTTTTTTATGAACCCCACATTGGATTCAAATATTCAATATATGGAGGCTCCATTGACCATTTCTTTCATCTGGGAGGGAGCCAGGTAAAAGTAGAAAAAGGAAGTTTGATTTATGATGGTTTGAGTTTATTAAAAATCACAACAGAGAGGAAGTACAGAACTTAAATGTTGAAAAGAACATTTAAAAAAATAAGCCAAGTTGGAATCATATTGGTAGAAATAATGGCTAAGACTGAGACAGTAGGTTTGAGCTTTCTGAGGGAAGATATATAGACAGAGAGGACAGACCATGAAAGAGAATTGTTAGAATAAGAAAAGGAAAAGAAGAATCCTAAAAATGCTAGGCTGGGGCTGGGGTGTAGCTCCATGGTAGCACATTTGCCTACCATGCTTGAGGGCCTGGGTTCAATCCCCAGTACTACCAAGAAAAAAAAAAAAGCCATGTGACCACCAGAGTAATATGATTTTAATCAAAGAATGGAAAACATCTCAAGAATCACGTTGAATGCTGAGTACAAATAAGAAAAGCTCGATTTGATAATGGGCATCCCAGATGATCTTGTTTCTACAGGTATGGGGGTAAGACTGGCGGGTGGCCAACATGGAGGTTAGTTATGGGAGAATTCCTTCTGGGGAGAAGAAAGAGACAACAAACCAGGCTGGAGGTCAAACCCAGGTTTATCAGGAAAGCAAAGACTATAGTTGGATGACATAGTAGGGAGTCTATGCTGGGGCAGGGAAGATGTGGGTGATGTGGACTCCATGGAAGGAGAGAGTCATGTGAAAATAATGCAAGAAGAGAAAAGATAATACAAACATAGGCAAGCCACCATGAGCAGACACTGAGCAAGCCTGACTGAAGTTCTGTCCAGAAATACAGGTCTTACAATCTTCTTCCTTAATAACCTGCAATTGAAGGATGGAGTCCTGGGAGCCTCAAGAGTCCTCACCAGACATCTCAATGCTCTCAATAAAGTTAGAAGCAAAGGCTGATTATAGGAACACCCTCTCTATATTGAAGTCCTCAAGAGTCCATTTAGAATATAAGACAGTTTACCAGAATTTGTCTTTACTTACCTACCTTTTCTTTCTTTTTTTTTCTTCCTTCCTTCCTTCCTTCCTTCCTTCCTTCCTTCCTCTTAAACCCTGCCTACCAACACTCAATCCGCCTAACAACCCAGTCCTCACAACAGCAACTGATCAAAGATAAACTCTTCAAGTCTCAGAGACACACATATGCAGGACCTTCCAGCCAGGGATATGTCTTGTCAAAAGAAAACAAATCTGAACTCAGTTAAGTTGAGACTGTATTTGAGAGGATATTGCAAAGGGAAGCAAGATCCCTGCCATGGTGAAATTACTGTGACCGTCTGCAAGCATCTCAAGGTTTAAGCAAACAGGGGTTTTGTTTTATAAAGAGGAATAAACAAGAGGAGGAGGTATCAATTGTGGGGATGGAAGGGTGACTCTTTGGAGACAGATCTGGGAAGATTTGAGGTCAGCCTGCTGTCAGAAGGGGCTATTGAGGAGGGGCTATGTGATGGCTCAAGCTGAGGATGGGCTGGGAAAAGCAGAGAAGCTGACCTGATTCTGGTTAACAAGCATTTTGGTTTGACTGATCAGTGGGGACAAATAGTTCACCTAAGCACCCATAAAGCAAAGGATGGGAAGTCAGTGGATCTGTATGGCCTTGACGTAAACAGTGGAACATCATAAGTCATCTAAGTCCAATGGGGAACACAGGTCATTCCCTAGAGCATGATTGGGTGGGAGATGAAGTTTTTAATCATCCCTGTTTTCCAGGATCACTGAACCCTGGTAGAGTTTACCATTGTTGGACTTCATCCTGCAAATCAGGCTTTGCTTAGCTCCTAAGCCCAAGCTGCTATGCCTCTTTCTCATTGTTGCCAGATGGTGTTGGCAAATGCAGCCCAATTACTGCTGATCTGGGAGGTTTTCTTAGTTTTCTGAATGCCTTGACTCATGAGTCCTGGAGCTTCTCCAGTCCTGTCCATTGCTTGGATGGAGAAACAAATGAAATAAGGGGAATCATAACTTTGGTGATATTTTATTTACTTAACAACATAGCCCAGGCTCCTTGATGAAGACACTATGCATATCTCAAGCTGCTTTTTGAAGGATATAGCACAAACACAAAAAGGCCAAGAAAGAAACCCAGGGAAAGTCAGGAGGGAGGAGAACTGGGTGGTTAATTGTATCTAAGTATGTGCTGCCCTCTGCCATGATTTAGGGTACCTCCTACAGATCAGGTCATCTCTCTGCAGCCCAGTTTTCTCCTTTGTAAAGGGATAAAACCAGCAAGAACTTTATAAAGTCATTATAGGATTAAGTAAGTTATCCCACATGAAGACTTTAGAACAATGAGGCACTTCATAGTCATTACGTAAGTGCAGTGCTCACAGCAGTAGCAGAAATAGTAGTACTAGCTAGGAACCTTACATTTAGTGCTTCAAATTTCTGCAAAGGAGGCACATCATGAACCAGTCATGAAGAACTCTAAATGTTTGATCACATGTCTATACCCACCCAAGATGCATATAAACTCCATGAGGAACAGGAACCATGAGGCTCTTATAAACTGCACTACCCACAGAACCTACCACTGCATAGAACATCACATACAATAAAAATGCCTTTGTTGAATGTATGCTAATATGTGTGTAGATGGATGGATAGATAGATGGATAGGTGAATGGGTGGAAGAATGGAGAGAAAGAGAGAGCAAGGGATGGGTGAATAAAATGAGGGGGAGGAGGGTAATATGAGTAAGGAAATGAATAGAAGGAAATATCCATGGAGGGAGGGAGAAAGAGTTGCTACAAGCCTCTCTATTGCTTAAAATACGTAGCTGATCATGTTGGGGTTGATTACTTTCTATTGCAAAATATGTTGTGTAGCAGTGAAAAAAAGGAAAATGCCTTGTAATTGGATTTGTCCTGTACTCTGTCCTAATTTTCAGATAAAATGTCCCTCTTTGCTGGGTAACCAGGTGTTTGGATTCAGCACACTGTGCAATCTGAGCCCTTCTCCCTGTTTCCCTGCAGACATAATACCTTTGTCTCTGTGACAAGCCATTTGATTGGCTGGCCTTGCATTTCAGCTTGTTTTCTCATTGGCAGCTTGCAGTTTCCAGGGAATACACTGCGGTGTAGGATGAGGGGACAGCCTGTCTTTCACCTTCCTGTAAATTCTTGCTTAATGGTCTCCAATAACATTTTGCTTCAGTGATTATTCTATTACTCTTTCCTAAATACAGTTTTCCATGACTGAATTGAAACCATTTGCTTTTTTCAATTGACAAATTATAGCAGATAAATGCCACCCATTACTGCATAAACAATTAAAATCCTAGAAAGACGTGCTCAACTGTGTCCTGCTTGTGGCTGATTTGGAAATTTTTCTGACTTGCTTTATATATTGCAATCACAGAACCACTTTGCCTCCTCAGGTAATTTTTTTTTCTCAACTGTTTGCAAAAGTTTTGCCAGAATTACATCCCTAAGGATTCCACCAAAAATTAGCAAGGGGTAACTGAATTGAGCATGCAAGATCCAACCTTGGGAAGTTGTCTGACATCTCCAAATCTAATCTTAGCTTCCACATGTGAAAAATGTGTGTAATAAACCTTGAGCCACAGAGTGATAAAGGGTTGGACAGGAGTGTGCATTTGGGGAAAGCGCCCAGGAAGCTATGGGACTGGGACTCAATTAACAGGAGATGAGTCTGTATCTGAGCTGAACAACCTGGTACTAATCATTCCAAAAGTGTTCACAGAACACTCCACTTTGCTAAGATTAGAATCAGGAAAGGAAAGCACAAAGCGGGCATCCATTAATTAAATCATTGATTTGTCAACCCACTGTCTGGTTCAACAGTGATTATTTGACAAAAACAGAAAAGTTCAGAAAAGCCAGCCCATGCCTCAGAGACCAAGAACAGGGTGGTATTAAGAGATAAACCTCAAGCTCCTGAACTGTCAATCAAATATCCTGCTCTGTACAGCATATACCCACAGGAATTACTAATTTAAAATTTTGAAATCCAATAAAAGAACTTCACAGTGCAACTTTACTGGAATAATCACATTCATTCAGAAGGCACTTCAGCATCTTGCAATGGTTCATCTGCTCATCGATGAGCCTCAGGCTTGTCACTGTGATAATCAAATACATCTGTACTAATGATACTATCATCATCATCATCATCAATAAACTTACATTACCCATCTACTGAATCCATGATGCTCCTAAAAGAAACTATTATATTTTGATGGGAGAAGGGGACTTTTTAAAAGTTATATTAATATCAACCCAAATAATATAACATTGATTGCAAATGACTTGGAAAACTATGATATCATATGTGATTCCTTATATATTTTTGATCAGTGTAAATTATGCTGGCATAATGGATGTAAACAAATTGCTATTGATCAACCAATATATGCTAAGCACTATTCAGGACTAGAGCGGTGTAAGATACGGGTGTACTGGTATACAAATCAATATCTCATCCATTCTTCCATCTAAACATCGTAGACATATATAGTGGACAAGCTAATAGCAAGTCATGAGCAAAGGGAGCCATGGTCCTTGCCTTCAAAGAGGTTTCAACTTAGTGAAGGAGCAGAAGTGACTCACGTGACATTACAATGGTTGGTGTTCCAAACACTGAAATCCATTCCTCCAGGTCAAAACCAAACCCTAAAAAATGAAGCCTGTGTAATATCTCCCTGGCTCTACAAAGGTACAAAGAACTCAGCAAAACCACACCAGGATAATGTGATTCTTTAGGTGGAACAATCAGACCCTGTTCAGCTTGCAGTCCCCTCACTGGGTTCCTCTGCAAAGTCTCTTTGAAAAGAGCCATGATTTCCAACTACAGAACTGGCACAAATCCAGAGATGTTCTCAGTGGTTTCAACAGAAGTCTCTGGTTTCCAATTCTTTCTCCAAAGGATAGCCCACATTTTCCTCCTGCATACATGTTGAAGTGCCACTCAGATATTGCACAGAAAGTAATATCACTTCTGAAAAGGATTGTGTCATCAAATCAGTCACATCTGTGTAAGCCCCAAATTATTTTATTTTGGGTAAGCTAATAACTAAATCTGCCTGACATGGGCTATCAAAGTGGTGCCAAAGACAACCCAGAGGTTCAAGTGTTTGTTTTTACAGTATTGTAAAAGTCATAGAACAAAATAAGCATCAAGGAAATAATTACATAACAATTTCCACAACCAGGCTAATGCTACATATAGTTTCTACCAGAGGCTTCTGGTCTCAGGAGAGTGTAAAATTCCCAGAGAACATAGAGTTCCTCTGACTGATTCCAGGGAACAAATATTCTCAGGTAAATCTCATGCTCTTAGGAAAACACTGCAAGTAAATCATCTTTTATTTCAAATCCAAGTTTGTTTCAATTAAAGTAGAAGCCTCTGTTACCCTTGTTCCCTTACCCAGGCTAACCAAATTGACTTGTGGATCTTAACATATCCTCTTGAAACTCTTTAAAATTTGGTCAGCACAAATAGTCATAAAGTGGTTTACTAAAAGCATTTTATGGGGGAAATGAATTTATGTGCTACAGTGACAGAGTTAGTTTTGAATAAAAAATGTCATTATAATGTCAAATATTGATTCAGTATTTGTTTTGCAAAAATGAACAAATCCCCTAATTTCATACTTGTTGATTGTTTACAGTGATTAAAGGATATGCCCTGCTTTATTGGTTTATAGCATGAATTAGTGGTTTCTGAGGCCCCTTGTTGTGATCCAGGTACCTAGATATGAGTTTGCTATTGCCCTGGTTACAAGCAGTTCAGAACATAAAGATGAAAAATTCTTGGCTTTTATGTTTTAAAGTAAATAAGCAAGTCCAGAGGCATACGGAAGACAGAAAATTTTTAGGAAAATACTTGATAAAGATCTTCTAAGCTAGAAAAACAGATGAAGGTTTAGAAGGAAGCAAGAATTGGATACTGATGGGAGCCCAGAGAATGGGTTCTTCTTCTCCTTCTTCTTCTCCTTCTTCTCCTTCTTCTTCCTCCTCCTCCTCCTCCTCCTCCTCCTTCTCCTCCTCCTCCTCCTCCTCCTTCTTCTTCTCCTCCTCCTCCACCTCTTTCTTCTTCTTTTCTTCTTCTTCTTTTCCTTTTTTTCCACATTTTTATTGGTGTATTATAATTATACAAAATGGTGGGATTTGTTGATTTGTTGTTACATATTCATACAAACACAATATAACAAAATACTTTGGCCAATATCAATCCCCAGCACGTTCTCTTCCCTCCCCTCCTTCTACCCACTAGTCTCTTTCCTCTATTCTACTGATTTCCCTTTGATTTTCATGGAATCCCCTGCCCCACGTCCCCCCCCCTTTTCCTGTCTAGTTTCCATACACAAGAAAAAATATACAACAAGGATGGGTCCTTCTTAACCATGATTCCACAGTTCTATTCTATAACACTGTAGGCCCATAGAGATTCTCAGCTCTCTGTATGGGTATGGAACACAGCTGTATTAGTTTGTTTTGTGTTTCTATAACAAAACAGCTATGACTGAGTACATTATAAAGAAAAGAGGTTCATTTGGCTCTAGTTCCAGAAATTCAAGAGAATAGCATAAGCTCCTGCTTGGCTCCCATGAAAGCCTCATGGCAGACAGCATCACAATGGGGGAAGCACATATAGAAGAGATCACATGGCAACACAGAAAACCAGAGAGAGATTCATGGGTCAGGTGTGTCCTTTTATAACAACTTATACTTGCAAGAACTAACTTACTTCTTGAGACCAGCATTAAAGTTTTCTAAAGGCAGTGCCTCAATGCCCTTAAAATCTTATATTAACCCCTATCTCTTAAACTTCCTGCCACCTCTCAGTACCACACTGGGAACCAAACTTCCAATACATGAACCTTTGAGGAACAAACAACATTCACACCACAGCAACAAAAATATTTTGCTGCATCACCTCAAGTATGAGGCCAAGGTTCTAGAAAGCTTCAGAGTCAAGGCCAAAGGGTTCTTCCCAGGGAGTGGCCTTGACCATATCTGCAGAAGATATGTTCATGTAGAAGGGAAGAGGCTCTCATGATGAGGAGCCAGGTGGGGGTGTCCTAAGGCAGATAGTAGAAGAGAGGCCCCTCAAGTCACAGGAAGCTTCTACACAGTTGAATCCATCTGACAAGGAAGGAAGAGGAGGGAAAAAAATCTTGAATTTAGCAGAAAACCCAGAATTGCATATTACTTTTTTTAAATATAGTTTTATTTATTTATCTTTTTTTGTACCTAAATGTGTGACCTGAAACCTTATGCACACCATAAGGGATTCTACAACAATTAAGCAAACTCTGATTAGGCTTCAGGATGAAGAACTGTCGTCAGATGTAGAATTTCTGCTCCAACATTATAACCAAAAATGAAAGAAGTACCAAAGAGGTGCTGCAAAGATATGACATATTTCTTGGATTACTCTAGTTGAATTCCAAATTGTGTCATTGAAAAAAAAACATATACCATATTTTGTTGTGGTAAAACCAGATAAAAATCACTGCATTCTATTTACTCAACAAATAACTCACAAATCTTGAGTAAATTGTGGTCTTGTTGTGTTTTGTTTGTTCATTTCTTTTGTTTTTAAACCACTTAAAGTTACCAGGAATTCAGGCCAGTATGCCACAACTTTGGTGTCCACAGCTCTGTCCTGCTATTTGGTGGGACCTGAAGTATCTTGAGAATTACTACACATAAGAAACACAAGGTAGTTGGAGGGATGAGGGAGCATTATGTCTTCTAATTCCTGAAATCTGTGATTCACAAATGCTGTAGAAGGCAACCCTGCTAAAACCAGAATAACCTAGTGCTAGTTACTAATGACCCTAGGAACCCTAGGAGTGAAGGTCACTGGGCAAAGAACAAATGCATACTTTTCAATGAAAAATGTAAATTTAAAAAATTATCACATGTTATTTTGGATTTAGTATATGTTTATATCCACACTAAACTCTTCAATCATGGTCACTAGTCACAGTGTGCTTCTTGTTTATGTATATCATCACTAAAGATGGGGGACAGTAACACACCATGTCGCTGAAAGCCCCCTTTCTGTTCCCCAAGACCTCACCAAGTTCAAGAAACAATGAGAGCAAGCCTGGGCCTGAATTTCTAGATACACGTTATCTTGAAGGACACCGAATTTCTCTTACACACACTGGGAACCAGAGGGTTAGTGTAACCTATAGAAAGCTACTTTCTTTCAAATATACCAGGACAGTTGCTCCTTGGGATGCTGGTCAGACAAGTAAACTGAGCAAGCTAATTCTGATGATGCAGCCTCACAGCTTTCAGTGAGGACAGGGATGAAAATGAGGGCACTGTGGAAGAGATAAGTGTCATTTGCCAGCTGGCACTAGATAAAACAGCAAGGGAGAGGAGGCACTGCTTGGCAAAACACCATGAGGGACAGAGGTGCTGTCAGACTATAGCCACTGAACTCTCCTTGGAGCAGTCACTCATCTCTTATAAGCTTTGCCCAATAAACCATATGTCTTCCACATTTTCTCAAGGCACTTCCTTTGGCTTTTCCACAACCTACCCCACTGCCCTGCCCCAACTAGGCTGTGGACGAGACAATGTGATTACTTGAAATTAAGAAATGCTGCAAATATAAAATGCCTACCACATTTTAAACAGTTGACACACACACAAAAGAAGAATTTTTAAAATCTCATCTATGTTGTTTTACATTGAGTACATCTTGAAATAATACCTTGGATATACTGGGTTACATGAAGTATATTATCATAATTGATCTGTTTTTCTTTCTTTTTCCAATATGGCATACAAAATTTTAAATTACACATGTGAGTTGCATTATATCTCTACTGGGTAGTGCCCTATGTATTAGAAAAGAATGTAATTCCCACATATATGTTGAATGTCTATGAGTCCTATGACATCAAGAAAAGAAATGAGTGTACTACTATATGTACAATAGTTAACAATTGTTAATCAAGGAAATCAATGTTTTTCAGTGTATACTACACAGCAAACCCTGTTAGGTCTTTCACAAATGATTTCAGTTGAACTTCCCATGTCAGTCAGGGGTCAGGGTTGAATCAAAGTGAAACTATTAGGAAATATGCCTATATTCAGTAGTTCCCTTTTCTTTGTGGCTTCGCTTTCCAAGTTTTCAGTTACCTCTGACCAACGACTATTTGAAAATATGAGTATCCTTGATGCTTTCATCAGGAAATAAAAATTCCCATAATTTTTATTACAGAATATTGTCATAATTGTTCTATTTTGTTATTATTAATGTTATTGTACTGAGTTCTCCATAAATTACATTTTATCATACGTATACATGTATATATCAGAAAAATATAGTTTGTATAGGGTATGGCACTATTTAGCATCCATATGGAGTCTCAGAATGTTTTCTATGCCAATAAAGGGAAACTTCTGCATATATAAAATAAAGGGATTATTCTAGGGATTTGCTCATATGCAATGGTAGGTGATGCTTAGACAATAACTGTGAGGTTGCTATCTTCCAAACTAAGTTTGCAACTTGAAGTTTGCTGGGTTGGGGTCAGGAAAAAAAGATAGTTATGAAATTAGTAAGAACAAGGACAAGCTGGAACTCACAAGTACATGTTATAACTCATAAGAACTAACTGGACCCATGTCAGCAGTCATGTGCTTGATGGAGAACTCTCACACCAGCTCACGGAGTCTATTGTATTTATCTCTTCCCAATTCATGTTCAGTGACATCACATAGGAAGTTTGAAGTCAGCTATGATGTGGGTATATACACTACATGAATTGGCAAACATCATGAACCAGGAATTTGGGGGTTTTTTCAGGAGGGTTGATTTTTAAATACTTATCAATGTACTTCTTTGTGTCAGTCACTCACTGTCTTCCATGTTTATGTTGTAGGTGACCTGCAGGGGAAGTTGACACTGCTTATTGTGGAACTAAACACATTCCTGACCTGGGAATTGGAGGAGCTGAAATAGAATCATGCCAAGGCTGAGAAACTGCAGGCATGGCTGCTTCTGCTCACCAAGTCAGATATTGACACTCTGTGAGTCCTTGCACCTACCTTCTGAATACAATAGCAACACAGCTGCTGCTTCACACTCACCCACCTCAAATCTATGCCAAACATCCTTTTAAGACAATTCTAATCAGAGATATACAAAGAAGAGAATTATGAGGAACATAGTTCAGGATAAGCACGCTGGCATGTTGCAATGTCATCACAGTCTACAGCCAGTTGAGAGAAACATTAGTATGCCCACGCTAACTATGAAGATATCAAGACCCAGAAAGGTTGAACAACACTGATAGAGTCACAGAGCTGGTGAGGAAGTATATGGGTAAATCTTTAATTATACTTCCTATTTTTTTCCTGCTGCCCCTCATGAGCTCTAAAATCAAGACTTTAGGATATCTGCTCTGGAAGGAGTCTTCTGCTGTAGGACAGAAATTCACCTCCTTGGAAAATTAACTCATGACTGTATTTGTGGCAAGTGTTTCACATCCAAGGATCTTCTCACTGAATTCTCAGAAACCCAGTGAGATGAAAGGTGTTACTCATAGGTTAAGAATCTAAGGTTCAGAGAAGTTTTAAAATCCTTTATAAGTCGGGGCTGGGGATGTGACTCAAGTGGCAGCGTGCTTGCCTGGCATGCGCAGGGTGCTGGGTTCCATCCTCAGCACCACATTAAAAAATAAATAAATAAAATAAAGATGTTGTGTCCTCCATGATCTCCAGGCTTGCTCCTCACAAACCCTGCTCTCCCAGGCCTGCTCTTGAAGACCCAGCAAATACCTCTCCTCTGTAGATGGTGCCTCCTTACATTTTCCCAAGTGAGGCCAGGCACAGACCCATCTCTAAGGTAGGCAGGTAGAAAGGTATAAGGTAAGGGCAGGACAATAAATTGAGTGGACTACAGAATGAGAAATGACCTAGCAAAGCTGAGAAAGGCCCTTGACTCCAAAGATAGAACAACAGTTGATTCGTCCTTAAACTTCTCATTGATTCTCTTCTACACGTGTATATTTTGGAGAGAAAGATGTAAACAAAACCGTGCTGTCAACACAGATGCATCTGATGGTTATCAGCTTGGGTTTCAGGCAAGCCCTTGACTTTGCCTCTTGGTTCAGCTTTCCTGTATTATTTTTCTAGCTTTTATCAAAAGTCCACTTTATAGAAGCAAACTGTCTTGTTTCCCAGGAATGTGACCACACTGTCTTTTCTAACTTACTTTATGAAAAATTATTTATTTCTAAAAATACTTATGATTTCCTCTAAATATATTCTTAAGAAATAAGAAATTCTACATATGTATATTTATTTTTATAAATGTGCATCTACAGACATATATCTAAGGTGTTTCTTATTATTAAGCACATACCATGTGTCCATAGAGTCTTGCCACTTTAAATACCACAGGCTTTATTTGTGGTGTTGTATGTACTTGATGATTTTCATAAATATTAAAGCAAAAGCAGTGTAAATATTTTTAAAGAAATTTCAATCTGACTAATGTTTGTTGCAAAGTGGCCACAAAACATATTTGTTATAAAAGAAACTCAGAAAAGGAACTTATCTCTTTCAGAGAGGAGTCATTCAATTACTGCTCAGGCACAACAGCATTTAAGGTCTTTTTATTCCATGGTCAATACTGAGCAGGGTTCCCACGTTACATCAATAAAGAAAGAACTTGCTTTCCAAAGAAATATGTAATATCCTATAAGCTGAATTCTACACCCCCCTGCTGGATTTTCTGGCTTATAAGATTTTTTAAAAATCTTTTATTGGTGCATTGTGATTATACATAATAGTGGGATTCATTGTGATAAATTCATACATGCACGTAACATAATTTGATCCATTTTATTCCTCAGTACTTTTTCTTTCCCTTTACTTTCCTTCTCCTTCCCCCTAATCCTCTTCCTCAACTGTGCTGGTCTCCCTTCTATTTTTATGAGGTCCCTTTCTAGCTTCCACATATGAGAGAGAACATAAGACCCTTGAATTTCTGAGTCTGCCTTATTTCACTCATCATGGTACTCTTCAGTTCCATCCATTTTCCTGGAGATGACATAATTTCATTCTTCTTTTTTTAACAACCTGGAAGAAAAACTGAGATGTTATGTAGCTTGGAAATGTTTTAGTTGTTCTAATAGAGTCATCTGCTCTCCTACTCAAGCTGCAGAAAATAAGCATATGAACACATCATGAAAACTAGCATTATGAAGTTAGAATAACTAAACATGCAATTTCTGAAGGCATTTTTGCCCTGATACTATGTACTACCATGGTATTTAGGAAGTAAAATTTTTAAATGAGAAATATATATGTGCATGTACAATAATGTATATATTGTCAGATATATCTATTACAAATATTTTCTTATGGTCTTCCCATTTTTTTAGTGATATCTTTGGGTGATCAGAAAATTTTAATTGTGATGTTAATTTATCATTTATTTATTTTAAAATTTTTCAGGTTTTAAATGCCAAATATTTTCTCTGATATAAGAAGGCTGACTCATAGTGGGGTAGGGATGGGGAGCATGGGAGGAATAGATGAAATCTAGATAGGGCCAAGCTGTGGGAGAGAAAGGGAGGAGGCAGGGTAGTAAGGATGGTAGAAAGTGACAGACATCATTATCCAAAGTACATGTATGAAGACACGAATTGGGTGTCAAAATACTTTAGATACAACCAGAGATATGAAAAACTGTGCTGTATATATGTAATAAGAATTGTAATGCATTCCCGCTGTCATTTACTTTTTAAAAATATCAATAAAAAATTTTTCAGGTTTTATTTTAAAATAGGGTCTCATTACATTGTCCAGTCTAGCCTCAAACCCCTAGGCTTAAGGGATCCTCCTGCCTCAGCTTCCCGAGTAGGTAGACTATAGAGGTGTTCACCCCTATACCCGGCTTTCCTTAAATAGTGCATTTTGTGTCTGCAGCAACAAAGAAGGGGGCTTGATCCCTGTCCTGCCAACCATATAGAGTCACAGCTAAAACCCCTACAACAAAAGACATGTTAGCAAGAGAAAAGCTTAACAAATTTACTTGATCATAATTTTACACAACACAGGAGCCCCCAGATTGAACACCCCAAGACCCAGTATAATAAACTATTCACTTTTATGGTTAGTTTCAGTGAAGCATGGATGATTGTGTAGACATATGATTGGACAAAGAGGGCATGAATTAATAATAATAGACTGAGGAGGGGAACCCCACAAGACCTGTGTGTTTAAATTCTTCTTGGCCTCTCTGCACAGCATTACTTTCTTCTGAGTATGGGGTGGGACACTTTCTAGAATGGGAGTCTTATGACCTACAATCAAACAAGGTTGGTCAGAGAATTTCTTTATGGCCAACTCTTAAACAGAAATCCCAGGGAGAGTTAGAGTAATATTTTTAGGTTTTATGGTTCACTTCAGGGAAAGGGGGGTTCTGGTTATTATGACTCACCTTGGGAAAGAGGAATTCTACTTTCTAGGGCTTCCCTTGGGAGAAAGAAGAGTGAGAGAAGGTCAGAGAGACACTTTGTTTCTGAGGGCTTCACTTTTGGCTATAGTTTTCCTTTTTTAAAAATTTTCCTTTCATGTTGGGTATTTATCCAGGATATTTTACATGCTAAGCATAAGCTTTGCCACTAAGCTATGTCCCCAACCCCTTTGGCATCATTGTCTGAGTCCCATCATGTCCTAACTTTCCCGAAGTAATGCATATTTCTGCATTTTTCTTAAAACTTTGTAGTTTTATTTTTTTTATTTATACTCATAATTGACCTTAAATCACCTTTTTCCTACATTTTTATTGGTGCATTGTAGTTGTACATACCGATGGAATTTGTTGTTACATATTTGTACATGCACACAATACACAATATAGCAATATAATTATGTGTCTCCAAATGTTGTAGCATTGTTCCTGGACAACCTCCTTCCCTCAGGTCATTGACTTTATAGCTTTGTTACAAATCATTTGACATACATATATGGATCTATTTATGCACTCCTGATTTTGTTCCATTGATATGTCACTATTATGTTAATATTCCATGGATTTCTACTCCATCATGGCAAATAATGCACAGATGTTGAACAATGGCTAAAATTTTGACTTATTTATCCTCCTCATCATCTGTTACAGGTTTGTTCTTTGTTCTATCTTATCGTCCAAAATCAACAGTCATGAGTCTCTTTGTATCTGGGAAGAGCAAAAAGTCTTTCTAAAACTTAATCAATCTAGATTTCACTGTGTCCTCAGCATTCTTAAAAATGATGACCACCGTGTCTTTGATATTACTGCTAATCTGAATATTTCTTTTTAGTTACTGGGAAGACAGTGTTTTCTGCTTTCTTATTTCACACTAAAAGCAAAACTCCATGAGGTAATTATATTTAAGAGATACAATTCTCACAAGTAGACAGACTGCTCTAGATGGGAGAAGAGGGAAGCAAACAGAGCTTGGTGCATTCCGGGAGTTTTATTTTTTCCTACTAGCCCAAAGAATATGCCCTTGATTTATCTCCTTCTAAAAGGGTAACTTCAGATACAAGCTTACTAGACACTGGAAATTACCCTGATTATTCTCATCTATAATGTTAAACCAGAACTGAAAGCCCAGTAAATGGAACTAAGAGGAATCTGTATTTCCTAATGTATTCTCATTTGCATAAAGAAACACAAAACAAAACAAAAATCTGAACAGACTCTCTAGTCATTTCTCCAATTTTCTGTCCTTTTACTCAGAATTGAAACACTGGCACATATGAAATCCTGTTTCAACCAAATACATAATGAGAAAGTTCCAGATGCCGTGAAAAGATGAAGAAAGCTTGCTTCTTTAAAGGCCACATGGAGTCAAGACCTTATATATACATATTTCCTGGTCTTTTACGTGATAAAAAAATAAACACTTTTATCCTTAAGGTACTGAACCATTATTGGTTCACTTCCTTACAGCTTCGTCCCTGACTAATAATAATGTCCTCAGCAATTTGATACCTGTTCTTGTCCTAATCTGCTGTAGAGATGGGAACTAAGAACATAGACAGCCATGAGGCTCTCACAGATCATCATAAATTTCTCAAAGGATGTTCAATTAAAAGTCCTAGTCAATAATACCAAGGAGCAATTTTGCTTGTTTTGAAAATATAAATTGATAAAAGTATAGGGGAAGAAAAAGTTATGACAGAGAAAGTGAGTAAGGACCACAAAGAAAATTGTACAGAGTCAGAAGAGCTGAAAATAAAAGTAAAAGTCTGAAAAACAGAAAGAGAAGTAAATGATGTTATAGAACATTATTGTAATCAATTCCACATTGCCAATATGTGACAGGATTTGGGGGTGAAGGTGGCAGAAATCTTCATTTGGTAAAGCTAAACTTGGGACACCTGTAATAGTCCCATAAGAAAACTGTCCTACAAATACACTTGACCTTCTATGTATGTGGGGTCCCCATCCATGGGTCCAATAAACCACAAATTGCAAATATTGTAGAGAAACTAATAAAATAATACAAATAAGAATATACAGTAAAACAACTATTGTATAGCATATCTATTGTATTAGGTATTACAAGTCATCTAGAGATAACTTACAGTGTACTTGGGGATATGTAGAGTTCTATGTAAATACCATGCTATTTTATAGAAAGGACTTGAGCATCCAAAGATTTATGGTATACACAGGGGTTTCTAAAATCAATCACCTCCAAGAATACTGAATGATAACTGTATGTTATTATCTTCTTTATAGGCAGACTTTTAAAATGGTTCCAGACCTTTGTTCCCTGAAATTAATCCTAACATTATAGCATATTATATTGCAAAAAATTACCTGCATGAGTCTAATTTAATCACATAAGCCCTTTAAAAACTTCAATTGGCAATAGAAGACAGGATTTCAAAGCATGAGAAGGATTTGATCTGCCATTGCTAGTTTGAAGATGGAGCAGGCCATGGGAGAAGAAATGAGGTTGGGGATAGGGCTGGGGATATAGCTCAGTTGGTAGAGTGCTTGCCTTGCATGCACAAGACCCTGGGTTCAATCCCCAGTACCACAAAAAGAAAAAGAAAGAAAGAAATGAAGATTGCTTTAAATATCTGAGGGAAATGAAGGTAGACACCCAAGAAGAAGCCCACCAACTTGAGTGACCTAGGAATTGCATTCTTCCTGAGAACCTCCAAATGAGAGCCCAATGCATCTTGACTTGGCCTTTTAATAGTCTAAGCAGAGAACTCAACCAAACCATCCCAGACAACCAAACCATCCATACTTCTCACCTATACAATTAAGAAATAAAAGAGAACTAATAGATGGTTTTAAACCTCCAAGTTTGTGACTTTGTTACACAGCAATAGGAAACTAACATAACTCCCCAAGCCATGAAAGTAGATACAGAGGCTTACTTGTATGGTGGCTGGGGGAGAGCAGTCTAGGCTGGGTCCAGGGAGAGGAAGCTGGAATGCAGACATAATGAAGATGAAAGAATGAGACCCCAAAGGAGAAACTGGGAGTTGGTTTCCATTAGGAACGTGGATAAATGATGTCCAAGCCTGAAAAACTATGGCTATCTCAGGCATCTCCTTCACCTGGGCAGCCGCACTGAGCAACTCACCTACTCAGTGTTCAACATAAGATGCATATGCTTGGCTGATCCTAACCAGTCACTAACCAGGATATGGGAAAGAAGGCATGAAAGAGGGAAGTCAAATAAAGGTGGATATATTTCAGGATGCCAGCAAAACAGATTGAGCTCTTAATAGTGAGAAGCTAACCAATCAGAAATATCCCAGGCACTGGAGTTGAGCCAAGATACCAAGGAAAGAAGAAGGAGTGATGGGCTTGGAAAGGAGAACTGGGAGAGGTTGCAGCCACCCAGAGCTAACCTGAGACCCCATGCACTCCAGGACAAGGATGGTAACCCATCTCATCTTTGTTTACTAAACTGAGGATCAATTGAAGACCTGAAAATACACCACACCAGAACCACTAGCTTTGGTTTTTAAGGAGTTATTAAAGGATGTCAAATAGGTCTATGCAGTGCTTGTGCTGTGTAGGATGATTAAATCACTCCAAAACAATTATCCTCAGTTCAAGCTAGTGGTAGAGAAGTGGGTGACAGTTTCTGTGACCATGGGCACTTCCATTGGTGTTATCAACTTTAATTTTATGAACTGTTAAACTGGTATACAACACTCTAAAACAGGACTGTAGGAGACCAGAATATGCCACACACACCCTACACCCCCACTCCGCAATGTATCTCTTTTGCATTTTGATTATGTTGAGCTGGTTAGTTTGAGAATCACAGACATCAGAGTATATCTCAAAAATATGCCTTTTGTAAAGGAAACTTGCATCTATAAAGGAAATTTTACTCACCTTCTACTGTCTTGTCATGAAGTTAAAAATCATATATGTGAAAGTTCTCTAAAGTCTCAGAAGAGAAAAACTGGTGAATAATCCAAATCATTAATCATTACTGTCATTGTCCTCATCACCATCATCTTCATAACAGAGCTGGCCAAATGCATGAGGGATCTGACTTGACACTTCAAGTCACAGCAGGTGGACCTTAACTGTCAGTCTTCCTATTTGAAAATATTTTGATGTTAGCCAGGGCAAAGAATTAACCATATTTGTTAGATCCCATAGTCTAACATTTATCAGATACCTACAAGTTGGTGATATCAATACCGTACAAGGATGCAACAAAGATCAAACACTTGCCTGGTGACTGATGTCGACATTAAAAACAGGCAAAAATGCCACTCTCTGATATTTCTCACTTTCTAAATGAGTAGGAGTTGACTTTTCAGCTACCAAAGGCGGCAGTCCCTGGAGGGTTTTCAGTCAGCCACCCATGTGGAATTTAAGGTATTATGCATGATTAATTACTGAAAAATTCAGGCAGGCACTGTTCGTAAGGAGAGTGTTTAAAGCCTTCTGGTGGCAGATTGTGCTGCTAGGAAGAGAGAGATGCTTTAACACTGCTCTGTTTCTAAATGCAATTCCTTTATGAAATGCTTATGCTGGTGTATAAATGTGAGCTGTCTTCCTCTGGGATTTGAGATGCAGCAGTCCCAAAGCAAGGGCTCCTTTTCATCTTACCAAGGAGGGAGGTGTGTTAGAATGCACCTGCAGTGACATAGCTGTCTGTCACTCTATGCACACTGACCCCCTTCCCATCTTTCCTTCTCAGATTGTAAGTAATCTAGAGATAATTTAAAGTACACAGGAATATGTTGGGTAAATTCCTTGCAAATAGAAAGGACTTGGGCATCCACAGAGTTTGGTATCCACAGGGAGCCTTAGCACCAATACTACACAATACCTAGAGAAAATTATACATGGCTCCTTCCTATTATAGGTAGAATCTTAAGATGGGTCCCAGGCCTTGTTCTCTGGTGTTATTTATGAGATTATAATATGACTATTGTAGTTCCCCCTTATCCATAGATGATCCAAGAGACCCGACAACTGTCTGCAACCACTAACACAACCAAATCCTACATATATTGTGTTTTTTTCTTATACATATACAACTATGATAAAGTTTGACTTACAAATTAGACATAGTAAGGGATTAATAACAATGATAATAAAATAGAAAATCATAACAATATTCTCTAAAAAATTCTATATGAATGGTTTCTCTGTCAAAATATCTTATTGTACTCTTGCCTTTCTTATGGTGATGTGAGACAGTATAATAAATGTGCTGAGATGAAGGGAGGCAAATGATAGAGGCGTGATGTAACATTGGGCTATAGTCCAAGGGTTATAAAAACTACCCACAAATAGGCAGCAGTCAAAAACATGCTTCTATTTTGATACATTCATTTTGGGCAGTTAATGATGAGATAAAGAGCTTTTCCTGCTTTGACTGATAATTTGTTTTGGCTCAAAGCAATAAATATACTGGCATATTTTGGAAAGGCATGCCCCAAACCCCATCATCAGTTCTCTAACTAAGCCTATTTCATTAAGAAGTAGGACTTTGGAAGTGAGATCCCTGGTGGGGAAGATCCCATCCCTGCCATTGTGCAGCTATCTTAGGTAGATTTGGGGTCCTCCTAAAAAGTACAAGAAAACTTGTGAAATGTTTCATTCACTCTGCAGGTAGGGCATAACTACCAGAAGGGTATGCTATAAAGCACAAGTGACCATGCATAATCCCATCCTATGGATTCTATGGAATAGTACATAGCCATCAATGTCCAGTTGAGAAACATTAGCCTGGAAACATGATAGAATGTTAAATGATAAAATGAAGAAATAAAATGGTATGAACAACATATTTCTCACTATCTTGCCAAAAATTAATTTTTAAGCACTGAAAAGAAATAGACCAGGTAAGGTTTTTGTTGTTGTCATTTTCTACTTATTTATCCCTTTACTGAATATGTATTACTTTTTCAATAATAAAGGGAAAAAAAGAAAACAAGGAGAAAAAGGAACCTTGAGCAGAAGGATGTGCTAGCGATAGGCTATGTAATCTGGTCTGACGCCTCTCACTCCCTTCCTTCTTTCTGGACAAAATAAACCATGAAATGATTTCCAACCTAACATCTGACTTCTTCACTACAGGCGAGGTGCCAATTCAGCTTAAGCTTGCTGAGTCCCTTGCAAGCACAGTGCATCTGTTGGATACCATCCCAAACAAAGCAGCAAGCTACACTCCCACAGCCCAGTCCCTTCCTTCCTGTATCCTTTATCTGCACTTCACCTTTCCTCATCCCAGAAGATGCAATTGACCAGAACTGAGGCTAAGGGACTTTGGATGTGCAGGGCAAGAAAGAGATACCTTTCCTCATCCATCATAAGGATCACAACCATACCCTTATAACAAAAAGCAGATTAAAAAAAGAAAAGCATAACAAATTTATTTAATTAAATTGTACATGATTAAGAAAATCTTCAAAATAAAGAACCAAAGACTCAGGGGAAATAGTCTATTTTTTATGCTTAGGTTCAATGAAGAATGGACAGCTGTATAGAAATGTGATGAAACAAAATGGTATGATCTAATATAATGAAGTGAGGGTGGAAAACTCAGCAAGCCTTCTATTTGCATTTTTCTTTGACTTTTCAGTATGACATTACTTCCCTTGAATATGGGACAGGGCCCCACTGGAATGAAGTTCTATGAACTATGTTCAGGCAAGGAAGATCAGAGGAGATATATATATATATATATATATATATATATATATATATATAGAGAGAGAGAGAGAGAGAGAGAGAGAGAGAGAGACAGAAAGAGAGAGAGAGAATTTTTTTAATATTTATTTTTTAGTTTTCGGTGGACACAACATCTTTATTTTATTTTTATGTGGCGCTGAGGATCGAACCCAGCACCCCGCGCATCCAGGCGAGCGTGTTACCGCTTGAGCCACATCCCCAGCCCCAACATCAGAGGATATTTTTGTGTTCAGCACTTACACAGAAGAGTGGGGGAAGGTCAGTGTGACCTTCCTATTTCTGAGGCCCTCCCAATTTCTTTCAATTTAAATTACTTTGGGAAATAACTAGGATTGTGTCTCTGTGGTAGAGTGCTTACCTCGCATACGTGAGGCCTGGGGATCAATACCTAGCACCCCACAAAAAATTACTTTTGGAGTAGTACTTTTTAATTTTTTTTTAATTTTCTTTTTGTTGTTGTAGATTGGCACAATATCTTTATTTTTATTTATTTATTTTTATGTGGTATTGAGGATCGAACCCAGGGCCTCACATGTGCAAGGCAAACACTCTACCACTGAGCTACTGAGAAACTAATGTGACTCCAGTTTTAAAAATAAATAAATAACAGCAGCTTCTACCTCAAGGCCTGTCCTAAGGAAGGGGGCTTGACCCTTGTCCTTGGAAAAACCCACAGAGCACTCCTAGGCACATACCCACCCTGCTGAGTTGTTTGTCTGTAAATAACAGGAGAGATCTGCGATGCCAGGTGTCCCTGACTCAGTTAGGCTAGGTGAGGACCCATAGCAACCCCCCTAGCAACCTCCAATCAGCATGAGACAGGGAAAATACCTGGGATGCCAGATGACCCCCCAGTATTTTATGGAAGTTGATAACATGTTGGGAAACCATGTAGTTTAGCATGTACACCCCTCGTGGCCTAAACCAATCAGTTCTAAGGAATCCCCCACTTGTACTAACCAATCATCCCTACCCAAATTGTTCCCACAATTGAATGTGCTAATCAATGTTAAGAGTTGTTGTTTGATTTTCCCGTGGTATGGAATGATTTGCTGTGTGATGTTGTCACACATAGAGTATCCCCCCCAAACCTATAAAATCTCACTGAACAAAGGACCGGGACTCATTCCCTGGGACTGCTGCATCCGAACAGTTGTGAGTCCAGGCTTGAGCTTGCAATAAAGACTCTTGTGTGATTGCATCGGATTTGGCTCCTGGAGGTCTATTGGGGTCCCACGAATCTGGCATAACACCAGAACCCTAGCCCTGGAGTAGCATTTTTAAACCCAAATATTAGCTATAACCACAGATGTGGCAGTACAGCCCTAAGACCTGCAGCTTCCAGAGGCAAGCATTGATGTCCATTGCACTCCTGGGGTAGCACTTGCTCAGACCAAGGTTAAGTTGCTCAGTGTGTGTGTTCATCTTTCGTAGGCTTACAATTACCTGGCATGCCTGCCTTCCTTCCATTCTTCCTTCCTTCCTTCCTTCTTTTCATCTTTATGATTGATCAACCACAGCATATAAAAGGTTACCAGAAACAAACACCACCTAAAAAGCATAGACTGGAATGGACAGCAATTTTTTTCTTCAACCAAAGCAAGTACATCGTCAAAGAAGTGTACTCTGTCCACTGGAGACGAGGGAATTGTAATGTCATGTGGATTAATATTCTAATACAGGGAAGCTTGAATGTCCATTCAAAACAGAAGGTCAACTTCTGTCTAGGCCAATTGATTAGGCACTTGGGGAGCTGAATTACCTTGTTTGAGACATCTAGAATGTGAAATCAGTCAGTTAGGTATGAGACCCCTAATGACCCAGGAGACTTTATTGTCTTAAGTTTAAGGAATAGGTTTCCCTACTTGTATCATTCACAGCCCAGTTGTGCCAGAGCAGTGAAGTAGGTTGCTGACAGGCCAAAGAAAGTGGATGAAGATGGGATTGGAGACAAATTGTTTATTGGGGAAAAACTTACAAGATATCAAAGACCGCTGCCCTAAGAAGAGTTCAGTGGTGATAGGCTGACAGATAGTACCTCCACTCCTCACCTAGTGCCTCCTATCCCTCACTATGTTTTGTCCACTGGTGGCCAGCTGGATGAGTAACACATATCCTTTACACAATTTCCTCAGTTTCATGCCCATCACCACTCAGAGAGCAATTTTATACATTAGGCTGCAGACACGGTGATATCATCAGCATTACTTGCTCAGTTAATTTGTCTGACCAGCATTCCAAGGACCAACTGTCCTGGTATATGTATGTGTGTGTATGTATGTATATATATATATATATATATATATATATATATATATATATATATATATATATATATATGAAAGTAGCTTTCTACAGATAACACTTATTTGTCTTAGTTTCCAGTGAGCCTAAGAGAAAGTCAGTGTCCTCCAAAGAGTATGTATTTAGACTTTTTCAGCTTAGACTTGCCCCCATTTTTCCCTTAACTTGGTGAAGTTTTTGGAAACAGAAAGGGGACATTCAGGGACATGGTGTTTTATTGTCCCCCTTTGTTCTATGGATGATATATTAACCATAAACAAGTCACAACTGCAATACAGTATGGGTCCTTCAGTGTCACAAGCTTAAATCAAATTCCTTGTCTGCTTCTTCTTCATCTGTTAGCCCCAGTCAGTGGTATCCCAGGACACCCAGCCAGTCAAGCTAGAATCTCACTGGGCTTCCCAACTCATACATCTCCCTAACCTGCCATGTTCTGTTGCTTTCCAAACCTGTTTTCTGTGTCTGAGCCACTTCTCTAAACCACCTTTTCTTCCTCTCTACTTCTGTTGATGATTCAGACTATACCATCCTCATCTTTTCACTTAAACACCTTCTAATGATTCTCTACCTCCTCCTCTGCCATGCCGCCTTCAGAGGTAGCATCCTCAAAGTCAAAATGAATCAAGTCTTTAGATGTGTTTCAGGCTGTGTATCCTCTGGTGCTTTCTACCTCTGCCTGTGATATTCCATCTTCCCTGGGCACCCTTCCCCACTTTCCTCCTTGGTGGCCTCTGGCCCATCTTTCATGCTCTGGCCTTTTCATTTTTTCTTTAATATTCATTTTTCGATTGTTGTTGGACACAATACCTTTATTTTATTTATTTATTTTTATGTGGTGCTGAGGCTCGAACCCAAGGCCTCACACGTGCTAGGCAAGCACTCTACTGCAGAGCCACAACCCCAGCCCCCCGCCTTTTCATTTTTCTCTTCCTGTTCCTCTCCTTTCCTGGCTTTTTGCAGAAGTGCAAATGCTATGTATGCTTGGCTCTGCTCTCTACTAAAGCAGTCTGGAAAGGTTTTTCTGACCCTCAAACTCTGAACTACCAGAAAACAGCCCACAACCTTCTCGACTGTGTGACCATCTAGCACACATGCCTGGCTCAGGAGTGTTGCCATGGTGAATGAAAGAATAAGTGATGAACCATTTCTTTACAAAGCCCTGTGAATTAAGCTCAGTTTTCTTCTTCCCACAGGTAGTCAATGGCCACCCTATTTTCAATTGAACTTTCAAATTTACTCCTAACAGAATCTGATAACCAAAGAATTTTAGAGGAGAGCAAAAGCATGAGAAATAAAATCCTGAATAATTTAAATCCCTTAACGACTTCAGAGTAGCAAGCTGTGATCACCCATTCCAAAATTCCTACTTCTGTATGTTTCCTAAAATCAGTACTATTAATTTCACATTTGGCACAATTACCCAGTTCTTTAATATAACTTTTACTGTTTTTTTAATACCTGAGTGCTCCTGAACATGCAGCACATAGATGCAAAGGGTAAACATGTCTACATATCTAATATTCTTTGCAGACAAAGTAGCTTGAGGGCAGAAACCTAAATTGCATTGTATGTTATAGTTGAACATCTATCTGGGTCATGAATAAAGGCAGATCCACTTCTTTAATGGGTACATATATTAATCAGGTATGAACATTCCCAAATTATTCTCACTGGGACATAAAAGATATGACACTTTTTATGCCACTCTAGTCTTCTCAACTACAATGGCCAGTCATCCTTCAACACCCAGCTTTGAGGACCTCCAGTCCCACAACACAACTGTAGTTGTCAAAAGAAAGCTGGCCTGAGATGGGGCTTTAGGTGAGAGCAACTCACAAAATCAAAGCAAGGGGCTCTGTACCTCACCTCAAACACACTGCATCTATCTACCACCTCCAGGATCCACCAGTGAGAGCCCCCCTCACCCACTACGCCTGCTACTTTTTCCCTCCAGCCCCATCTTCTGTCCACTACCTATTTGTGAAGCAGGTTCACTAATGGTCAGTGCCCTGCATGCAAAATAGAAAAGACCATTACTATCCTAACTACCAGGAATAGGAGTCTGAACACTTCCACCCACTGTGTGATTGGCTGCAATAGTGCCATTTGCCTGAGTCTGGTGAGACAGAATGCATTCACACTTGGCAAGTTATAGGAAGCACATGTATTACTCAGAGGCAGCAAAAAGCAAAAGAATCCTAGAATCCATTGTGAGCTGTCCTCCAAGTCTTAATCTACCTCCAGTACTGCCTAGGGGTGAGGGATAGAGTCTCAATTTCAAGTGCTATACTTCACTAGGGCTGAGGGACCCTGAAAGGTGGTCCACCATGGGCTTTATATGTCAGGGGAAACATGACTCACTGAGCAAAGCTTTGAAGGACACCAGCTCCCAAGGGAGAGAGAAAAACCCAACCTAGGCTGCTCCTACCTCAGGATATTGCATTCCCAGCTCATTCCATAGTCATCCTGAGAACTACAGACACGATAAATAGGGGGAAGAAACTTGGTCAGCCAAGGGTCTTAGGGGTCTGTACACTTCAAATCTTAACACTCACTACTAGTTGAGGGACCAAAGCCCTATACTAATTCAGGGAGGCCTTCCCAGCACCTCCTGTAATTCACTCCCAAATGCTTAGTGCTTACCTGTCAATACTTGTAACTACACATTTTGTCTTGTTTTGTTTTGTCTCAAAGTCTGATCCTGTTACCCTTAACAATTCTTTGATGGGACCCAGATTTTGAAGTAGAAGCTCTCAGAGTGAACAGCCTGTGACTCTTGGATATCCAATCCTAGTGTTGTTTTTTCTTGGCTTCCTTCACTCTCTGCCAAAGGTTCAGCAGATTCTGCAACCTCTTCTTCATTTTTTCTTAAAACAAAATTCTTTAAAGCATTATGCCAGCACACCTGGAGTAACAAGACTCTGAATCTTGGGTGTTTTAGTCCCGGGTTTCTTATGCTCCCTGCTTATAAGATTGCTGGCAGCATTATTGGCTGACATCATCTTCTTTAGAGAGACTTAAAAGCTTGTGAATTTTACTGCTTTGGGATCCCAGGCAATCAGGCATCACAGTATTGGTCAGACCAGGAATATTCTTCTCTCCCCTTTTTTTTCTCTTTTGTTTTACAGTAACCAAGTTAAAAATACTCAGGTTGGCACCCACGATGCCTTCTCTCTCCAGTTCTCCTTGGTCTATAGTAGGAGTGTCCTTTACTCAGTAACAGGTGAGTTTTGGGTCAAAACTCCCACTTGATGGGGAAACCTTGTTTGTCATTCCCACCACTAATTCAGACCACATAACCCTCCTGTTCTTCACCTAGAACATTGACAGCAACTTCTGTAGCCATGCACTTCTTATAAAAAATTCACTATTCATTTTTCAAAAAGTTGCCAGCAACCAGTGACTGAGAAGTTTCATCTTCTTACAGCCAATTGCATATGAGGAGCCACAAAACAAGGCCCAACTTTTTAAAATGCCTGTCTGCCTATAATTCTGCTAGGCCACAGACAGAAATATTTTCTATCCATACAACAATAGTATCTTCAGCCCTTGACACAATGCCTGGCACACAGTAGCTGCCCCATCAATGTTGCTGGCTGGTTAATGGACTGGTTCTGTCTCAAAGAGTGCCTCTGGAGATACCCTGCTGTGGTGTCCTGTCTGGGTCCAGGTTAAGGAGCACCAGTGTACAAGTATGTGTAGGTGTGTAAGTCCAAGTTTGCAAATGGAGAGTTTGTGAGTATATTGTCTGCATCAGAAAGTCTAAGTAAATGAATGTGTGTGAATGGGGGAATATGTGCATGAGTGAGTGTGAATATGTGTATATACTCATCACTATACTTGCTTGAATGTAAAGTAAGACTTTCAAACCAGAAAGAGACAACATGAATTCTGTTCAGGTGCTTTATGGTTCCCATATTCTTATTTTAAAATGCATCCCAACCCTGTTCCTTGTGTTTACCAAAATATGTATTTATTCAAATTTAAATAAAGATTTGCATTTGACTTTTAAAGCCATAGGGAGATACCAGTCTAGCCTTTAAAAATCTCTGTCTGCTCTAGTCTGATTGCTGCTCTATTTGGACTCTGGAGAGTTTACATTCCAGACCAGTTTCCCCCAAACACTCAATTTCCCTGTGAACTTTGTAGGCTTCACATTTTCTGCATTATTGAATTGGCCCAATCTGACTCACTCCCTTTCTGAAGATTAGAAACCAATGTTCTTGCATTCTCCATTTTTCTTCAACCCAAACTGCATGTAGTAAGCGTTCCCCTGCATTTAGAGTATGTAAAGCAGATAAAAAGCTGGCCTCAAAGAGTATACAGTCTATCTCAATTGTAGAAACTCCAGAAATGACAAGGTGTCAATTGCAGGGTTTATTTTCCATTACATATTCAGAAGATGCTACTTTGGGACACTTAACAAGTCCAATAGTACTGTCCAATCTATTGCCACTTTGTCAGGGTAGGAAGGAATGTTTTCTAATGGGTATTGCTCTCCTTTGAGAGAATGAAAGGATTCTCCTCTCCCTTGTTCATTTCTCCAGTCATCACTTCCTCACTGGGTGTTTCAGCGAGCCTCTCCAGTGCCTCCATCAGTCTTCCTCCAGATGTAGGTGGGCTCCACCCTATCCCCTCTACAGAAGTCTCACTGACATGAATCCATACCCTTCACCCAAAAACAATTCTCAGCAGGCATGCCATGTTCCATCTAACTCTCTTCTCTTAACGATCCAATTTTTTTTTTGCATTTGACCCCATTATATGAAATAGCAAGCTTTAAAAAAAAATTGCTTCTTAAGAATAGCAATTCTATTTTAATTCTAGGAACCTTTTTCCATCAGTTTTTGTGTTATTTTCCTTGGTGTTGTTTTATTGGAGTTATTCTTCTTCCTTAGTCAACAACTCAGGGTAGGATTGTGAGTAACTCTGTGGCAGTCAGGCCGTGGAGTATAGAATCAGAGGCTGAAGCATCCTATCTCTTCCACCTGCACCAGCAGGACACTGGCCCAGAGACCTGGAAGCCCACACAGATGCATGTGCTTAAAGAAGAGGTAATAAGCCATGTGCGGTGGTGCACACTTGTAATCGAGCAAATCGGGAGGCTGAGGCAGGAGGATTGTGAGTTCAAAACCAGCCTTAGCAACTTAACGAAGCCCTTTCTCTAAATAAAATATAAAAAGGCTGGGGATGTGGCTGGGTTGTTAAACATCCCTGGGTTCAATCCCCAGTATCAAAAAAGAGGAAGAGAAAGAGAGATGATAAGTCAGCTATGTGCTGAAGAAGGAAATGGCTCCAGACAGACCTGTGTTTGAATGTGGAGTTCAACAGGGTTAGAGAGCTATTGACCCTTGGACTGAAAATCTCTCTTATCTATGTCCAGGTGGGAACCCAGAGAGGCCAGGTAGCCATGTTGAGGTGACATCCTTGAATAAGGAGGGTTGGATATGTACCAGAAAGGAGCACTACATTTCTTTTGTCAGAAGGTGAGACTTAGTAAACAAAGGCAGGTTCATATAAACCAGAAAGAGCTGTATCAGCCCTGAGACTAGGCATAAGGACCCTCCAGTGGGACGTGATAGAACTAGGCACGGGGATCCTAGGGACAGCAGGAGAGCCAGGAGCCCTTGGCAACGGGAAAAGGAAGCAAAAAGCCTGGGGAACCAGTTTAATAGGCTGTTTCACAGTGACAGCAATTCTCAAAAGCTGATTTATGGATGCACTGTTTCCATGTGATTAATTTTCAAGGAGAGCTGAAAAGGAAGAAAACAAGGAGGGACAGATGTATCTTTTATTCCTGAACAGTGTGTGGCAGGAAACTGTCATTAATTGTATTATGTTTATATGTTCATTAATTTTATTATTTGCATTTAGTATGTGTATTATATTTGTATGTTGTTAAACAAAACCATAAAGCAATAAAATAAAGAGAGGTATGCTTCCTTTGCTGAAGAAATTGGTTATTTTTAATCATGAGGAAAATTTCAGTTCAACCTTCTGTATACAACTGGGGCAATTGCCATGTTTTCCCTTATATTCCAATATCCAAACATTTACTCCAAGTGTAATTACCCAAAGACTTTTTAGACATAAAATAGAAAGCTCTAGCTAATCACAAATGTGGCCCTATAAGGAAAATTTTATAAAAACAACTTACAAATTTAGAACCCATGAGAATCGTCTGCCTGTCAGGCTTCTGGCAAGCAGTGCAATCTTCCTCTTCTCATGGTCACACGCAGAGCAAGCCCTTTAGGAGGTTATACTTTCAAATATCAATACCCAGCCTTCTCTTTCCCATTTGTAAATATTTACCATTGTGGACCATTATGAATGGAAAGACAGAAAGGAGACACTCTATCTATTAAATCTTAACATAACCAAGTACAATGGCATGTGCCTATAATCCCAGTTACTCAAAAAGGCAGGAGGATATCAAGTTCAAGACCAACCTCAGCAACTTAGCAAGACCCTATCTCCAAACAGAATTTAAAAGGACAGGGGATGGTATAAGACATGAATTGGTGTGAATATACAGTGTATACAACCAGAGATAAGAAAAAATGTGCTCTATATGTGTAATAAGAATTATAATGCATTCTGCTATCATATATAAATAAAAAAATATAAAAAAAAAGGACAGGTGATGTAGCTTTATAGTAGAACATATGCCTAAAAGGTGTGAGGCCCTGAGTTCAATCCCCAGTATCCTGCCCCCCCCCAAAAAAAAACCCCATACACTTGAAAGTTATTTTTTCCTAAGAAACAAATGCTCATTGACTATTTTTCCATCAATCTTCCAAAATTTACATTGATGCAACAGGGCAGTTCAGATACCAGAGCAGATCTTCCCGCTGAAAATAGCTAAAAGTGTAGATAAAATAGGGGTGGGGGAGATAGATTAAGAAATGAGAGATATGCTATGGTAAGAATCATGAAACAGGGCTGGGGTTGTGGCTCAGCAGTAGAGCGCTCACCTAGCATGTGCGAGACACTGGGTTCGATCCTCAGCATCACATAAATAAAGGTGTGTCCAACTACAACTAAAAAAATATTTTAAAAAAAGAATCATGAAACAGGGGCTGGGGTTGTGGCTCAGTGGTAGAGTGCTCGCCTGGTATGCGTGAGGCACTGGGTTTGATCCTCAGCACCACATACATATAAAATAAAGATATTGTGTCCCACCACAAGATATCTGCAAGCTGGAGACCACCCTGGGATGTAGGTGGGATGGCTCAGTCCAGAATTAAAGGTCACTGCCTATAGAATCAGAGAGACCAAGAAATCCTACATAGGATAAATCAAGTCTATTCTTAGACAGTGAGATAACATTGTCTATCTACAGAGAGAATCTTATAGACTAGTAAGAATATCTTTCAAAACAAATGGAAAATAAAGATATTCCACATCTGAAGGATTTTTCCCCCTACATATCATAACTAAAGGAATTTCTAATAGATGGCCTGAGATACACGTATTGAAGAGCAACAGAATCATTAAATGTCACTAAAATATTGATTTTTAAAAACAACGATAATAATGTGTTATTTTAAAACTACAAGGTAGAAGGCAAAATTGAAATAGGTGATAAATCACAGCATGTAAATAAGACAGTGGGTTGTTATACTACCTAAGACAAAGTATAAGATGTGAACTTGGACTAAAATTTCTAAAGTCATTGTGGTTGATTTTGTTCTCCAACACTATTTTTTATCCCACTTAGCATCTCCTTTTTGGTGGGGTGGGTACCAGGGACTGAACTTAGGGCACTCAAACACTGAGCCACATCTCCCCTTCTAAAATGATGGCATATAATTCCCTTTGCTTTGAACCTGAATTTCTCCTTCTTCCCTCCCACCCTTCCTTCCTTCTTTCCTTCCTTCCTTCCTTTCTTTTCTTTCATAGTGCTGGGGATGAAAGCCAGGGGCTCACATGGGCTCACACATGCTAGGCAAGTGCTCTTCCACTGAGCTACACTCCAGCCCTGAATTCTGAGTTGTCACCAAAGAATACAATGAAGAATATCTGTGACTTCTGAGTTGGAGAAGGACAAGCAGTGTCCTCCCGTGCGAATGTTGCTGTCTCTTGGAACCCAGCCAATTGGTGTGAAAAGCCCAGGCCTGTCACCCAGCCTGGAGGCCAGGTGTGAGTCAAGGTGGGTCCCAGTAGTGCAGCTGGAGTCTGTGGGACCTTCCCCACCATAGACCCAGATATTAGGGAGGGAGAATGATTCATATCCACTGGGCTCCGTCCTGACCAGATTTCTGACCTACAATATCAGTAAGCCACTAATGGTTAAAAGTTCATGGTACTAATTTTTGTTATGCACTAGTATCAAAGGAATTAATAGTCATTAAATGAAGAGATGACGATGTCTCTCTTTCTTTTATAGGGGAAAAAAATACAGGATTTTGTCCAAAAGAATAAAGGAAGCCAAGAAAGATTAATGATAGTAGTAAAAACTAATCCAAATATATTAATAGGAATAATAAATAAAGATGGAATAAATGCAAGAAGTAAATGACAAAATAAGTGATAAAAATAATGAAGACTGGAATACTGGATAAATGGTCAAATTCAGCTCTACTATTTATTATATCATTCAATGCATAAGGACTCACACGTCATAAGAAATGGGAGAATAATAAGGGCAATAATATTAATGATAGGTACTATTATGTGGCAGGTAGCATTCAAAGCATTTTAGATGTATTGACTAATTCACACGATAATCCGTACTTGAGTCTAATTTCCACAAGGACAAGGATTTTTGTTTGCGACTATTTCTCTGGAGCATTAAACAATTCCTGCCACATGTGAGCACTTAATAAATTTGCACTGAATGGATGAACACATAAATGAATAAACAACCTGTTTATTGTTTATCGTTTTGGAAATAAGGAAAGTAGAGCACAGAAACAAAAATTAACTAGCATAAATCTCACTCTTAAAAAGCCACAGAGCCATTCGTACTAGCTGGCATAACTAAAATAATATTAAATTAAATTAATACATTTTAAAAGCAAAATGTATTATGAGAGATAAAGATGTATAAATATGCCAAATAAACCAGAAAGATATAATTATTGTAAACTTTCATGTAATTAATAACATAGTGTCAAAATATACTAAGTCAAATTGACATAATAACAGGGACTATGGATAAGTTTGTCATAGTAATAATTGTTCACATACCTTTTCAGTAGTTATACAACAAAGAGAAAAAAAAACAAATAAATAGGCAATAGAATATTTGAATAACATAATTAAAATGCTTGACTTAAAGAACATATATAGAATACCTAACTACTTAAAGCACACATTCTTTTCAAACACAAAAGAATATTTGTTGATCAAGTAGTGGACAAACTAGTTTTGACAAATTCCAAGATTGATATCATGCTAATCATGAACTCTACCACAAAAGGCAGTGGTTACAAAGAAATATTTAGACAAATCACATATATTTGGAAAGTAAAAATTACTCCTCTAATATCTTGTAAGCAAAAAATAAATCTGTGAAAATTAGACAATATTTAGAACTAAATGAAAACAAGAAGGTCACCAATCAAAATTGTTGTATGCAGCTGTATCAATCTTTACAGTAACATTTATTACATTATATAATTACATTAAAAAGAAGATTATGATGAAAATTAATGAATTATGCAATTAACTCTGAAGGTAGAAAAATAACAACACAATCAAACTGATAGAAAGAAATGAAGTAGGGGCTGGTGTTGTGGCTTAGAGGAAGAGCACTTGCCTAGTATGCATGAGGCACTGAGGTTTGATCCTCAGCACCACATAAAAATAAAATAAAGGTATTGTGTCCACCTACAACTAAAAAATAAATATTAAAAAAGAAATGAAGCAGAATAGAGAAGAAATACATGAAAATAATATATAATCAAAACCATAAGGCTGCAATGGAGCTCAGTGGTGACAGAGTTCCTGCCGAGCACATTCAAGGCCCTGCTCTGGATCCTCAGTACCAATGTGTGTATATTATATCTATGTGTGTATAGATATATATGTGTGTGTGTGTGTGTGTGTGTGTGTATATATATATATATATATATATATATATATATATATATATATATATTGCAGCCCAGAGCAGGGGATGAACCAACCACACAGAACTCAAGCACTATGGGAAGAGCTGTGTCTATATCTCGAGCAGGAGACTCATTGGAAGAATTCTAGAAGGAAAACAACCTAAACAGACTTTGACAAAAGTTTCTGTGGTGGCTATCTGGTTGGAGGGGGAGAACAGGAAGCAGATCATTAAGAGGCTCTGCAGAAGTTCAGGAGAGGATCATTAAAGACATGACCTATACATCACAGAATAGGACATAAGTATCTCACAAAGGGAACTGAATATATGTATACCACAAAGGAACCTATATATTTCACAGTCATATATATTCTGGATACTGTATTCAAAATGTGGTATACAAATTTTTACAAATGAAGCATTTCCCAGAAAAGAAAGCAGAAGTTGATAAACATAAGAAGAGATGTTCAACCTCACTATTACTCAAGGAAACACAAACTTAAACCACAGGGTGCTTCTATTTTACATGTTCCAGACGAATTATGACAATGTCTAGTAAGAATGCATAAGAATATGAAGCAACAGTACACTATGTACTGCTTATGTGGGTATAAACTCTTATAATAACCATTAGTAATCTGCACACTGCAACACACTGCACACCAGTGAATCTAAGGAAATAACTGAGAAAAAAAGTGAAGTTGTAAACAAGATAAGTAATGTGATTGGATTTACATTGGTTAAAAACACACAAAACTAAGCAGTGCACTATTTGGAGATACAAGTATACACTAATATCATAAAGAAAATAAAGGAGGAATGAAGAGAGGATGGCTAATGGGTAAAGGGGACAGTTGGATAAAAGGACTAACTGATGGTGTTCTATAACATAGCAAGATATCAATGGTTGATAACAATTAAATGTACGTTTCAAAATAGCTAGTAAAGAGGATTTTGAATGCTCCCAACACAAAAAAATAAGTAATGTTTGAGATAATGTGTAGGCCAATTACCCTTATCTATTCATTGCACATTTTGTTCATGTAGTGAAATATCACACTATACCTGATAAATATGTACAATTACGTGTCAATTAAAAATAAAAAACTAGTCACGTATAACTATTTAGATAAATAAATAAATAAAAATAGATAAATAAATAAAGAGAAATGCAGAGTAAGGGGATGATAATCACAGAATTCTACACAGAAATTTCCCCTGATTCTGAGGGATGGAGATGAAAATGAGATGGGATCCTCTCAGAGGACTTTACATTTAACTTTCACATTATTTTTTTCTTAAGCTAACTTGCTCATATAAAACTTTTTATTATATATAATTTTAGATGTCATATACATTTTATATTATTTTTATATTTTATTTTTAATTTAAATAAAATAAAATATTTTATAGTGTAGCCATGATTTGCCCAAAAATACTCTAAGATATTTAATTCCTAGTAACTTCAGAAATATCTCTGGATATACCAAATAGATAAGAAATAAAATAAACTAGAGGACATTGCTTAATTTTTTTTCTTTTTAATGAGAAACATCAAGGAAGAAACTTAGTACTAATTCCCTAGATGGAGCACTTTCCAATTAAATATTGTATGGCTAAAAATAAAACTCCACTTTGATGATTTCCAGATAACATTAGATTAGTATGAAAATAAAACTGCCATGCACTGGAAATTCTAATCCCACCATGAAGACAAAAATCTCTTCTAAGCTAATCTTGAAGGAACCCCTGAGACTTTGTTGGTAAAGTAAAAAAATGAAGTTTGTAAAAACGTTGTGTCATTAGGCAATTCTATAATTTTTCTAGTCAGTGAAGTGATTTGACAATTGTGTGTTTTGAGAGATGGTTGTAGAGTCAGCTTGGTTAAGCATATGATGGTTTCCTCTCATGTAGCAAGTGTCCCTTAATGAAATCACTGCTGAGTTTATCATCTCCATCACAATAGGCATGATTTGGGGTGACATCAGCACTAGGACAGACAACATATATGCAAGAAAATGTCAACAATGGTGTTATGCTGCTGAGCTGCTATCCTTGTCCCATGGGGCATGTGAGTCTATGCTACTGTTAGCTTATCTGTTCTGGAGTTAGAGAGTATGTCTAGGTCTTTCTCTGGAGGTTCACTTGTGGGATAAATCATCTGATATAATCCTTTGGATCACATTATGTGTGTGTATATATATATACACACACATATATAATATACATATACATCCAATTATATATATATATATATATATATCTATATCACATCATTTCCATGTATATATCTAATTATATATAAATATATAATTGTATAAAACATATATTCATTATATATATATATATATATATATATATATATATATATATATATATATATAATATGTATATAATTCAGAGGAAATAGGGCCAAAATGAACATTACTTCTTGTGTTTTAGGAAGAAAAGATTACAAAAGATGTCAAATACTTGAGTGGTGTACTAAAGTTAGGAGGAAGAGAAAAATGGTTGACAATAACAGACACTAGATTTGTATCAATTACTTAATAAGAAGTATGATTTCTTGAACATTTCCTCTGTTTCCAGGAATAGTACAAAAGGCATTTCACAGGTTGTTTCACCTTCAAAAACATTCTATGAGTTAGGTTCTTCATAAATGGTGAAAATACTGCTCAAGACACACATTAACATGCCCAATGTCACGCAGTCTCAGAATCAGAATGCCAAAAAGTCCATGCCCTTAACAACTTCTGCCCCCTAGAACTTAGAACCATGCTTCTTGCACAAAGATATACCTATAGTCCCAGGAAGTGAAGTTGAGAACAAACCGTTGATGGCCAGGTGATTTCTTTTTCTTTTCTTTTTTTTTTTTTTTTTAGTTGTATATGGACTCAATGCCTTTATTTGTTTTTATGTAGTGCTAGGATCGAACCCAGTGCCTCACACTTGCCAGGCAAGTGCTCTACCACTTAGCTACAACTCCAGCCCCTGGCCAAGTGATTTCTAAAAGGTTGCCAAGAACCCTCAATGAAAACAAAAATGAGGAATTAAACAAAGGAAATGGCCAGCAAATATGAAAGTGAAAAAATAATGAAAAGTTTCCTTTGCGATACAGAAGCTTTTTAATTTGATGCCATCCCACTTAAAATGAAGTAAACAGACATTTCTCAAAAGTAGAAGCACAAATGGCCAAAAAAATATTCAACAACTCTGGCAATCAGAGCACTGCAAATCAAAGCTATGCTAAGACTTCATCTCACTCCAGTCAGAATGGCAATTATCAAGAATACAAATAATAATAAATGCTGGCAGGGGTGTGGGGAAAAGGTACACTCACACATTGTTGGTGGGAGATGCAGACTAGTATAACCACTCTGGAAAGCAGTATGGAGAGTCCTCAAAAAAACCAGGAACTACCATAAGACTCAAGTACCCCACTCTTCAGTATTTATTTAAAAGAACTAAGATCAGCATATTATATTGATAAAGCCACATCAACATTTATGGCAGCACATTTCACAATAGCCAAGTTATGGAACCAACCCAGGTGCCTGTCAATATAAGGAAATGTATTACAAATACACAATGGAGTTTTACTTAGTCATAAGGAAGAATGAAATTATGACATTTGCCAGAAAATAGATGGAACTAGAGAACGTCATTCTAAGTGAAATAAGTCACACTCAGAAAATCAAGGGCTGAATGTTTGCTCTCATGTGTGGAAGTTAGAGCAAAATAAAGAAAAATGGGAGGGAGGGGGGATTGGATATCAAAAAGATATGGGAAGATCAGTGGAACAGAAAATAGAAGAAAGAGATTGAAAGGGAAGAGAGATGGGAAAGGGAAGGAAATGCAGAATTAATTTGACAAAATTATGCTTTGTACATGTATCAATATACCACAGTGAATTCCACCTTTATGTATATTTAAAGCACCCACTAAAAATAGATAGATAGATAGATAGATAAGTGAAAAGAAGACCAGTACAGTAGAGGAGGGAAAATAAGGGTGGGCACGAGGAATTGATATGAAGTAAACTAGATTCCATACATGTATAATTTTGTCAAAATGAGCCCAACTATTATGTATAACTACAATACACCAATAAAACCCCCCAAAATGAAAAGTGATGTGTAAGTGGAATTTTAATTGAATATTGAGTTATAGAAGAAACAGCTGACCACAATAATGTTGACATATCGACATAGTCAAAAGATTCTACTATGTAGCCAGAAACTTAGCAGAGGAAAATTTATTGGTACAAATAAAGGAAGTGATTATGACAAACAGGAACAAGATGTCCCAGAGAAAGGGACATCAGTAAAGTTCTTCACATTATAAGAACTCTCAATATATTTCACAACATTGAAAACAAAGAATAAAAGGCAAGATGTGATCCAAACAGGAGTATGAATGACAACTTGCTAAGGTTTAGAAAAGTCTCTCAGTCTATACTGAAAGTTACACAATGAGAAGAAGGCAAAAATCTATGCCAACTACTCTAAGAAAGATTTTTCTTTCTTTTTATAATGAATGAACACTTTCTTAGTGTGAGGTGTTCCCCAAAAGCTCACATTTAAGACAAATGCAAGAAGGTTTAGAGGAGAAATGATTGCGTTATGAAAGCCTTAAACCAATTAGTGAATTAATCCCCTGATGGGGATTAACTGAGCGGTAACTGATGGTGAGCAGGGTATGTTTGGAGGAGGTGAGCACTGGGGGCATGGATTTGGGGTATATATTTTGTATCTGGCGAGTGGAGTCTCTCTCTGCTTTCTGATCATCATGTGAGATACTTCCCTCTGCCTCACTCTTCTGCCTTGATGTTCTGCCTCACCTGGAGCCCTGAGGGGAATGGAGCCAGCCTTCTATAGACCTCTGAAATTGTGAGCCCTCAAATTAACTTTTCCTTCTTTACATTTTTCTGGTCAGATCTTTTTGTCACAGCAGCAAAACAGTTGAACTTCTCTCTTGAAGTTTCTAATGTTTCAGATTTTTCTATACTAAATAAATACTAGTTTTACTATTTTTTATTTTTCTATATTTGTAACCTCCAGTAAGAGAATTTTTTATGTTTCCAAAAAATTTTAAAGGAGCAGTTCTCCCAATATCAAGGTCATTTTGCATAGCATCAAATTGCAGAGACATTTTTATAGTCCTGCACTACGTGAAGAAAGGATGGACTGTGTCATGTTCAGAGTAAGATGGCTTCTGCTTTCCTGCAGTTTGAAAGTGTCCCCCAAAGAACCATGTGTTAAAGGTTTGCTCTCCAACAGATAAAACTATTGAGAGGTAGAAACTATTAAGATGCAGAACTTAGCAATAGGAAGTTAGGTCACTGGAGATGTGCCCCCAAAGTCTTCTTTTGCTTCCCAGCCACCATGGGTCAACAGTTTCCTCTGCTACACACTCCCGCCATGATGCACTGTCTTACCACATACCCCACAGCTATGAATACAATCGACCATAGACTGAAACCTTCAAAATAGGACAAAGCAAACCATTACTCTTTTTAAGTTGATTATCTCAGGTATTTATTACAGAAATGGAAGGACAACTAATTCATGCGTCTATACTTGTTTCCTGGTCATAAGAAGAAGGCTATGAAGACAAATGTAAGCAAATGTGCAGACTTTCAAACATGTTATGATATCTCCACATACAAGGATCAGGAACTACCATGAGCAGGTTGTTCCCGTAGCACCAGATTAAACTCAACCCAAAAGAAGAGATGTAGAGATAATCTGGTGTCCAATGAAGCCTTTCCATCCACACTGGAAGATAGCAGATCTTTCTCTTTGACAAAGTTGCCTCTTCTCTGCCTTTGGTAAAGAAATAAGGATGCTGTGGGGTTTTTTAAATTATTTATTTATTTTAATTAGGTATATATGATAGCAGAATGCACTTTGATTCATTGCACACAAATGCAGCACAACTTTTCATTTCTCTGGTTGTGTAGCATTACACCATATTGCAGTCATACATTACCGAGGGTAATGGTGTCCATCTCATTCCACCATCTTGCCTGCCCCCTTGCCCCCTCTCCACCCCTCCCTCCCCTTTACCCAAGGATGTTGTGTTCTTTAGCCACTTGGGTAACAGGGAAATTTTTCAGTCAACCTCTAGAGATGGGGCTTTTATAAAATAAACATGGGGAAAAGGAGATGGAAATTTTATGGGAACTCAGGCACAGCATATGGATGAGACTTATAAGAAAACTAAGAATGGTCATTGTGCAGAAATCTCAGTGACTACAACTTCAGACCACCAAAGACCCAAGGCATCTCAGTGCATAGTGGGCACTTAGCTTCCTCTTCTCTGTTCATAACTCTCCTATTGCTCCCTACTGCATCACCCAAGGTCTTAAATGGCTTTTTTTTTCAGATCTTTTTTGAGCACTCAACATTTCTGCTCCCTCATGACCTCCCACGGCCAGTCTTTGTGCTTTATTTAGTTTAGCATCTTCTTCTGACAATGCTGAATATCTCCTTCCATTTTCCCTGTCCAGATTCAAAGAGGAAATATCAGACTTGCCTTGTTAATTCTTCCTTGTCTGTTGATAAAGGGTCTTCCACTCTCAAGTACTTCCTGACAGGGACACTGGTCAGGAAAAATAAAGGCAAGGATGTAAGACATAGGAACAGGGACCCTAAGAAAGGGCTGTGGCTGGTGACCGCAGAACTCCATGCCTTCAGAGTTTAGTGCAGCAATGGTCAAAGCACATAAGCAGGATTCACTCATACTCCAGAAAGAAAAGTTGTCCCTTCATGAGAAGATGGGTAAACACTTGTGCAAAGCAGACTAAATGAAGAATTAAAAACATATTTTGACATACTTTAGAAATTAAATTATACCTAATGATTGCTACTGTAGTCAGCCACAATTATCTTATTAATAATAGCCCCTTGTCATATTTCTTTGGTTCATTATGCTACTTAAGTGGGAGGAAAGAAAAATACCCTCTAGTACCTTTTCTCGCCCACACATTGATGGCACCAGCAACTGTATTTGAATTGTCTTTTAGTTGTATGTCATAACACAGATGAGAAGCAAATGTTTGTCCATAGCACTAATAAAATAAATATTCTGAAAATATTATCTTAACCATTATATATTTTCATAACATTATAGAAGAGACATATTTGTAACTAAATAGACTCTGAGTTTTGCTACCTTTGTCATTCCCTACTAAATTCACTAAAGAAGAGAAAGACAGCAGAATACAGTCAGAAAGCAACTTACTTAGAGAATTGACCCAAAAGTATGAAAGGAGGAAAGAAAGAAGGAAGAGACGAAAAAAGGAAAGCGAACTTATAGTTGTAAAGAAACATTAAATTTGTCTTATGATTTCTTTCCCACTTTCCCAGAAAAGTCATAATGTATACAAAAACAAAGATTGGAATAATCATGATTCTCCTTAATAATGTTCTAGGACATGAAATAAGAATAACTTTCATCCAGGTATTATACAAAGCATGTTACTTGCATTCTGTAATCTTCATGACCCTGTGCAAAGATGTTATATCTATCTACATTTCACAGATGAACAAACTGAGACTTGTATGATTCACCCAAGGCCACATGGGAAACAGATACCCAAGGAGGGGCTGGTTGACCCTAAGGTTGTGTGTGCTCCAGAACAGTTGCTATCATAGGGAAAGGACCAAACAGCCCACATCCATTGGAGGTCCCATAAACAATGGGCAGGAAGCAGGGCTGGATTTCAAACTCAGGTCTTCTATTACCTAGTTTCTCTTGCACAAAATGCAATTACCTGAACTGCAAAATGAAAAATAGAATTCTGCTTATCTCCAAAGTAGCCAGGTCCTAACAAAAGGTGTTAGGAAGGCTAAGATGTCATTGCCTGATTTCCTTACTTTTAATTGATCTGCATTGCAGTACTTTAATGTATAGCAGATAGTTTAATTTGTTATAATAGAAGTCTATTGTAAGTTAATTAAGTGTTATTATGTCTTAAAATAGTCAGCAGGTTTTAATGGGCTGCTGACCACAGGGAATGCATTTTTCTATAATGATGTTTTTGCCCTGTTCTTTAGTTGTAAAGTATTTGTATAATCAGCTACCATTATTGCCAACTTAATGGCACCAGAAAATTTAAAAAGTGATTTTGCAACTACCAAAATTACAATTCACAGATAAAAACAAGAATAAGATAATGGTATCTTAAATTCTAAAATAAAAAATAATTTAAACTATGATTTTTTATGACATAAGAACAGAGCCCACTTCACCTGTAAGTAAACTGTTAACTGAAAGGGAGATTGAAATTATTTTCCCAAAGAAACAAAAGATAACTTTGAAGAAGCAGGGTCAATGTTTTTGGCTCTGGGACAATGGCATATGAGTTCATTTCTCTTAATTTTCTTTTATAAAACTGCAACAAAAATTGAAATGTTAATTTTCAAAAGATTAAAGATTCTCTAGATTTTTACAGAGAGAAATGAGAGAACTTAATAAATAAGGAGATATGCTTTGTGGAAGAATTAGATTCAATACTACTAAGATCCTTTTTTTTTTTTTCCTAAATCGATCTATAGACACAAAATGCACTACCAACCAAAATCCCAGCAGTTTTTTCTATATGACAAGTTGATTCCAGAATTCACACGGAAATGCAAAGGAACTGAAATTGCCAAAAGTACACTGAAAAGAAACTAAATTGGAGTAAGACAATCTGATTTCAAGACCGCAGTAATCAAGAGAATGTTTTACTGACACAAAGAAAGACAAATCAAAAGAACAAAATAGAGTCCAGATATAGACCTACACATATATGGACAACTGACTTTTGACAAAGGTGCAAGAGCAGTTCAGTGGAGAGAACAGTATCCTCTATAAATAGAGAAAAATTGGTGAATAAATAGGGATATGTATGCTTAAGCATGTATACACACATATATGTATACACCTCATATAAAAATAACTAAAAAAATAGGTTGTACACATAAATGTAAAATCTGAAATTATAAACTTCTAAAAGCATACACAGTAGAAAGTCTTTGTGACCTTGGTTTAGCCAAAGATTTCATAATTTCTCAATCCATAAAATAAAAAAATAGAGGAGCCCGCGGAAACTGCTTCTCGGTCCGGGTCCTGCTGAGGGCCGGTCAGGACTCACCCGGTGCTTTGGTTGCCCGGCAAGGGGAACGAAATGCTGCCATTCGCATAGGATACCAACATGGCAGAGATCTGATGTCTGCAGAAAGCGGCGGACGAGAGAACTTCATCAATACCAGGGGTGACATAAGCAGTTGGTCTCCTGGTAGGGGGGGTGAGGCACAGTCACCCGAGTCTCCTCAATTTGTCGTCGAGCCAGAGGGGAGGAGCCGGGCCGCCGCCAGCGCCCGGAGCAGGCCCAGCGGCTCGCCAGCGTGGTAACTGCGTGACCCCAATTGGAGAGGGGGCGGAGCGGAGCCGCCACCCACACCCGCAAGGTGGGCAGACCCGCGACCCAGTGGTACATGGGCGTGGTAGGAGGGGCAGGGCAGAGCCGCCGTTCGCGCTTGCAAGGTAAACAGACCTGTGACAGCCTGGCGGGTCAGGCCCAGTGGCCTGCCAATGTGGTACACACGTCACCCCAACTGGAGTAGGGGCAGAGCAGATCCTTCTCCCACGCCCGGATCAGGCCCTGCCGGTGTGGTGGTCACGTGACCCCAATTGGAGTGGGGGTGGAGCGGAACCGCCACCCGTGCCCGCAGGGTGAGCAGACCAGTGATCAACCTGCAGATCAGGCCCAGGGGTCCGCAGGCGTGGTAGGAGGGGCAGGACAGATCCGCCGCCCGCGCCTCCAAGGTAGGCAGACCTACAACAGACCGGCGGATCAGGCCCAGGAGCCTGCCGGCGTGGTACAAACACCACCCTAATTGGAGTAGTGGCAGAGCAGAGTCGCCGCCCGTGCCAGGAACAGGCCCAGAGTCCTGCAGGCGGGGTAGTCACGACACCCTAATTGGAGTAGGGGCAGAGCAGAGCCTCCACCCGAGCCCGAAAGGTGGGCAGATCTGCGACCGACCAGCGGGACAGGCCCAGTGGCCTGCCGGTACGACAGACACGTCACCCCATTTGGAGTAGGGGCAGAGTAGAGCCGCCGCCCGCGCCTGCAGGGTAGGCAAACCTGCAACCGACCGGCGGATCAGGCCCAGTGGCCTGCCGGCGTGGTACACTCGTCACCCCAATTGGAGTAGGGGCAGAACAGAGCCGCCGCCAGCTCCCAGAACAGGCCCAGTGACCTGCCGGCGTGGTAGCCACGACACCCCAATTGGAATAAGGAGAGAGCAGAGCCGCCGCCCGCACCTGCAGGAAAGATACGCAAGCAGTATGAAAAGACAAGGAAAGAAAGGACCACAAGCAATGCAGGTCAACGCAACTTTAGAAGAGGTAACAGCTGCAGCAGATGGAATGTCAGATAAAGAATTCAGGATATACATGCTTCAGATGATCTGGAGTATCAAGGAAGACATTAAACAGCAAAATCAGACAATGAAAGATCACTTCGACAATGAATTACGCAAACAAATCCAGGAAGCAAAGGATCAACTATACAGGGAGATAGAGGTTATAAAAAACAAACAAACAGAAATCCTAGAAATGCAGGAAGCAATAAACCAACTTAAAAACTCAATGGAGAATACTACCAGCAGAGTAGAACACTTAGAAGATAGAACATCAGACAATGAAGACAAAGTATTTCAACTGGAAAAGAACATAGACATCTCAGCAAGACTGTTAAGAAACCATGAGCAGAACATCCAAGAAATATGGGATAACATTAAGAGACCAAACTTAAGAGTCATTGGGATACAGGAAGGTACAGAGCTCCAAACCAAAGGAATGAGAAGTCTATTCAATGAAATAATACAAGAAAACTTCCCAGACTTGAAGAATGAGACAGAATCCCAAATCCTAGAAGCCTACAGGACACCGAATGTGCAAAATCATAAGAGATCCACACCTAGACACATTATACTGAAGATGCCCAACATACAGAATAAGGAGAGAATTTTAAAAGCTACAAGAGAAAGGAAGCAGATTACATTTAGGGGTAAGCCAATCAGGATAACAGCTGATCTTTCAACACAGCCTCTGAAAGCTAGAAGATCCTGGAATAACATATTTCAAACACTGAAAGAAAATGGGTTCCAACCAAGAATTGTGTATCCAGCGAAATTAAGCTTCAGGATGGAGGATGAAATTAAAACCTTCCACGATAAACAAAAGTTTAAAGAATTCGCAGCTAGAAAACCATCTCTTCAAAACATCCTCGCCAAAGCATTACAGGAAGAGGAAATGGAAAATAACAATGAAAACCAACAGTGGGAGGTAGGACAGTAAAGGGGGGGGGGGATAATCAAAGAGGAAAACAAACCATGTTTAGTAACAGAAATAAACAAATATGGCTGGAAGAACAACCCATATCTCAATAATAACCCTAAATGTTAATGGCTTAAACTCACCAATTAAGAGACACAGGCTAGTAGAATGGATCACAAAACAAGACCCAACAATATGCTGCCTACAGGAGACGCATTTGATAGGAAAAGACATACATAGGCTGAAGGTGAAAGGTTGGGAAAAATCATATCACTCATGTGGACTTCGGAAACAAGCAGGAATGTCCATACTCATATCAAATAAAATAGATTTCAAGCCAAAGTTAATCAAAAGGGATAAAGAGGGACACTACATACTGCTTAAGGGAACCATACAACAACAATACATAACAATCATAAATATATATGCCCCAAACAATGGTGCAGCTATGTTCATCAAACAAACTCTTCTCAAGTTCAAGAGTCTAATAGACCACCATACAATAATCATGGGAGACTTCAACACACCTCTCTCGCCACTGGACAGATCTTCCAAACAAAAGTTGAATAAGGAAACTACAGAACTCATAACACAATTAATAACCTAGACTTAATTGACATATATAGAATATACCACCCAACATCAAGCAGTTACACTTTTTTCTCAGCAGCACATGGATCCTTCTCAAAAATAGATCATATATTATGTCACAGGGCAACTCTTAGACAATATAAAGGAGTAGAGATAATACCATGCATCTTATCTGATCATAATGGAATGAAACTGAAAATCAACAATAAAAGAAGGAAGGAAAAAGCATACATCACTTGGAGAATGAACAATAGGTTACTGAATGATCAATGGGTTATAGAAGACATCAAGGAGGAAATTAAAAAATTCTTAGAGATTAATGAAAACACAGACACAACATATCGGAATCTATGGGACACACTGAAAGCAGTTCTAAGAGGAAAATTCATTGCTTGGAGTTCATTCCTTAAAAAAAGAAAAAAACAACAAATAAATGATCTCATACTTCATCTCAAAATCCTAGAAAAAGAAGAGCAAAACAACAGCAAAAGAAGTAGAAGGCAAGAAATAATTAAAATCAGAGCTGAAATTAATGAAATCGAAACAAAAGAAACAATTGAAAAAATTGACAAAACTAAAAGTTGGTTCTTTGAAAAAATAAACAAAATTGACAGACCCTTAGCCATGCTAGCGAAGAGAAGAAGAGAGAGAACTCAAATTACTAGCATACGGGATGAAAAAGGCAATATCACAACAGACACTTCAGAAATACAGAAGATAATCAAAAACTATTTTGAATCTTTATACTCCAACAAATTAGAAGATAGTGAAGGCATAGATAAATTTCTTAAGTCATATGATCTGCCGAGATTGAGTCAGGAGGATATAGAAAACATAAACAGACCAATATCAATTGAGGAAATAGAAGAAACCATAAAAAGACTACCAACTAAGAAAAGCCCAGGTCCGGATGGGTATACAGCAGAATTTTACAAAACCTTTAAAGAAGAACTAATACCAATACTTTTCAAGCTACTTCAGGAAATAGAAAAGGAGGGAGAACTTCCAAATTCATTCTATGAGGCCAACATCACCCTGATACCTAAACCAGACAAAGACACTTCAAAGAAAGAAAACTACAGACCAATATCTCTAATGAACCTAGATGCAAAAATCCTCAATAAAATTCTGGCAAATCGGATACAAAAACATATCAAAAAAATTGTACACCATGATCAAGTAGGATTCATCCCTGGGATGCAAGGCTGGTTCAATATACGGAAATCAATAAATGTTATTCACCACATCAATAGACTTAAAAATAAGAACCATATGATCATCTCGATAGATGCGGAAAAAGCATTCGACAAAGTACAGCATCCCTTTATGTTCAAACCTCTAGAAAAACTAGGGATAACAGGAACATACCTCAATATTGTAAAAGCAATCTATGCTAAGCCTCAGGCTAGCATCATTCTGAATGGAGAAAAACTGAAGGCATTCCCTCTAAAATCTGGAACAAGACAGGGATGCCCTCTCTCTCCACTTCTGTTCAACATAGTTCTCGAAACACTGGCCAGAGCAATTAGACAGACGAAAGAAATTAAAGGCATTAAAATAGGAAAAGAAGAACTTAAATTATCACTATTTGCAGATGATATGATTCTATACCTAGCAGACCCAAAAGGCTCTACAAAGAAACTATTAGAGCTAATAAATGAACTCAGCAATGTGGCAGGATATAAAATCAACACGCATAAATCAAAGGCATTCCTGTATATCAGCGACAAATCCTCTGAAATGGAAATGAGGACAACCACTCCATTCACAATATCTTCAAAAAAAATAAAATACTTGGGAATCAACCTAACAAAAGAGGTGAAAGACTTATACAATGAAAACTACAGAACCCTAAAGAGAGAAATAGAAGAAGATCTTAGAAGATGGAAAAATATACCCTGTTCATGGATAGGCAGAACTAACATCATCAAAATGGCGATATTACCAAAAGTTCTCTATAGGTTTAATGCAATGCCAATCAAAATCCCAACGGCATTTCTTGTAGAAATAGAGAAAGCAATCATGAAATTCATATGGAAAAATAAAAGACCCAGAATAGCAAAAACAATGCTAAGCAGGAAGTGTGAATCAGGCGGTATAGCGATACCAGACTTCAAACTATACTACAGAGCAATAGTAACAAAAACAGCATGGTACTGGTACCAAAACAGGCGGGTGGACCAATGGTACAGAATAGAGGACACAGAAACCAATCCACAAAACTACAACTATCTTATATTTGATAAAGGGGCTAAAAGCATGCAATGGAGGAAGGATAGCATCTTCAACAAATGGTGCTGGGAAAACTGGAAATCCATATGCAACAAAATGAAACTGAATCCCTTTCTCTCGCCATGCACAAAAGTGAATTCAAAATGGATCAAGGAGCTTGATATCAAATCAGAGACGCGCCGTCTGATAGAAGAAAAAGTTGGCTACGATCTACAGTCGGTGGGGTCGGGCTCCAAATTCCTCAATAGGACACCCATAGCACAAAAGTTAATAACTAGAATCAACAAATGGGACTTACTCAAACTAAAAAGTTTTTTCTCAGCAAAAGAAACAATAAGAGAGGTAAATAGGGAGCCTACATCCTGGGAACAAATCTTTACTCCTCACACTTCAGATAGAGCCCTAATATCCAGAGTATACAAAGAACTCCAAAAATTAGACAATAAGAGAACAAACAACCCAATCAACAAATGGGCCAAGGACCTGAACAGACACTTCTCAGAGGAGGACATACAGTCAATCAACAAGTACATGACAAAATGCTCACCATCTCTAGCTGTCAGAGAAATGCAAATCAAAACCACCCTAAGATACCATCTCACTCCAGTAAGACTGGCAGCCATTAGGAAGTCAAACAACAACAAGTGCTGGCGAGGATGTGGGGAAAAGTGTACACTTGTACATTGCTGGTGGGACTGCAGATTGGTGCAGCCAATTTGGAAAGCAGTATGGAGATTTCTTGGAAAGCTGGGAATGGAGCCACCATTTGACCCAGCTATTCCCCTTCTTGGTCTATTCCCTAAAGACCTAAAAAGAGCATGCTACAGGGACACTGCTACATCGATGTTCATAGCAGCACAGTTCACAATAGCAAGACTGTGGAACCAACCTAGATGCCCTTCAATAGACGAATGGATAAAAAAAAAATGTGGCATTTATACACAATGGAGTATTACTCTGCATTAAAAAAATGACAAAATCATAGAATTTACAGGGAAATGGATGGCATTAGAGCAGATTATGCTAAGTGAAGCTAGCCAATCCCTAAAAAACAAATGCCAAATGTCTTCTTTGATATAAGGAGAGTAACTAAGAACAGTGTAGGGACGAAGAGCAGGAGAAGAAGATTAACATTTAACAGGGATGAGAGGTGGGAGGGAAAGGGAGAGAGAAGGGAAATTGCATGGTAATGGAAGGAGACCCTCAGGGTTATACAGTGGAGGAGGTAGAGAGAGAGGAGGGGAGGGGAGGGGAGAGGTGGGGAGGGGGGAGGGTGGAGGATGGGAAAGGCAGCGGAGCACAACAGACACTAGTATGGCAATTTGTAAATCAATGGATGTGTAACTGATGTGATTCTGCAATCTGTGTATGGGGTGAAGGTGGGAGTTCATAACCCACTTGAATCAAAGTGTGGAATATGATATGTCAAGAAATTTGTAATGTTTTGAACAACCCACAATAAAAAATTTAAAAAAAAAAAAAGAATATAAGGATTCCAATTAAATATGAAATAGACTCCCTGACAGCATTGCTGATTTAGTAAGAAGAAGTAAGAAGCTGTTTACTTCTTTTTTTGTTGTTGTTCTTTGCCTTTTGTTTTAAATAAGAAAAAAAAAATAAAATGTAAAAATTAGACTTCACCAAAATTAATAATTCTACCTGTCAAAAGACAAGATGGTCTGAGGGAAAACACCTGTCATCATATATCTGATATAAAATATTGACAATATATAAAGAACTCTCAAAACTAAATAATAAAAAAATGAACAACCCAATTTTCTTAAATAGGCAAAAAAATTGTACAACAACAAAAAAAGTTGTTCACCAAGGAATATATGCAGATGACAAATGAGCACATGAATATGCTCAATATCATTAGTCATTAGGAAGTAAAAATTAAAACCATAAAGAAACATCACTACACACACAAGAATGACTAAACGTAAGAAGATGGACCATAGCAAGTTTTTACAAGTATTTGGAAGAACTAAAGCTCGCATATTCATCTTGTATAAATAAAAAAAAATGGAACAATCATTTTGGTAAACAGCTTAGTAGTTTCTTTTATTTATTTATTTATTTACTTACTTACTTACTTATTTACTCATTTATTTTTTTTGGTACAAGGGATTGAACCCAGAGGCACTCAGCCACTGAGTCACTTCCCCAGCCCTATTTTGTATTTTATTTAGAGACAGGGTCTCACTGAGTTGCTTAGAGCCTCGTTATTTCTGAGGCTGGCTTTGAATTCACAATCCTCCTGCCTCAGTCTCCTTAGCCACTGGAATTACAAGGATTCACCACTGTTCCCAGTTGCCGCAGTCTGGCTGGGCACAATCAGAAGCCACTTGTCAAAAGAAACTAACTTTATTTTTAGAACCACACACGCCAAACAAAACAGCCTCTCAGGAAAAATCCTCAGAGCCTCAACTGCCACCACCGGCTTTCCACAAGCCTCTCTCTCCCACACAAGCTTCTTTTCACCTCCCCCAATCCTCCTGCTCTTGAGGCCGATTGGCTGGGTCACGTGGGCGGAGCCAAAAAAGTCCCCCAATGTGCAGCTCCGTGGTCTGAAAGGGCAGGGAAACAGTCCAATGAGCATCACCGCAGAGGAGCCAATCAGCTAGATGTTGCTGGGGCCGAGGAGCCAATCAGCTAGATGTTGCTGGGGCCGCTGTGAGCATCAGCCGGCAGCTGGAAGTTTGCTGGGGCCCCTTCGGCTGTGGCTCTCAACATCTCCCCCTCTCTGTTTAAACAACAAGCATGTGGCTTAGGGACCGTGCCTGTTAGGCAGTCCAATTCAACATATGGTCCTTACCCGTCATAGGATGAACTGACCTCTAGGCGTCAGCCTCCTGTCTTAGGTTGGTACCACTGCAATTGGATCATACCCGTCACTGACTACCGGTCCAGCATACAGCTATACTTGTGGATAGGCCTTTGCACCAGTGGGGGGGTGAGGTTCTTTGCCTCACCTCTGTTGGCCCCCAAATTTTAGACCATCACTAGTAGAGGAGGATGCAAAATACCATGACATTAAGCCAATTGAGGGCTCCTTTGAAAAATTGTACCACCGGTGACATCATCAGCAAAAATACCCCAACACTACCACAAGTTGCTGCACCAACAGATAGTTCACAATGCATTCAGGTGAGCTCACAATGTGTCCAGGCAAGTTCTGCAAGCAGTTCAGTGATGGCTATTGTAGAAGCTGTAGATTGGTTTTATCTTTGACTTCACCAGCACTGGGATGAAGATAGGAATTCTAGCAATAATGGCTAAAGAAAAAATTATGTAACATTACAGAAGGCACTAAAAGAAAACAATTTTCTTAACAATTTACATTGTCTTCACCGGCACTGGGATGAAGATAGGAATTCTGGCAATAATGGCTAAAGAAAAAATTATGTAACATTACAGAAGGCACTAAAAGAAAACAATTTTCTTAACAATTTACATTATCTTTAAGAGAATTATTAAATATAATGAAAAGGAAAGGTGAAAGTAAACAAACAGATCTGTTAACCTTCTTTTTTGTTTACATATTAAAACAATCCTCAACAGTTGTTTACCCAATTTAAATTAAACCATATAAATCACGTGAAAAAAAATATTTGGATCCATTTTATCATGAGCGCTCATCATATATGATATATGGACATACGTACATTCAAACATATAACACAAAACACAAGTGTGCACACATAATATAATACATACAACACATAACATTATAGTAAAGGCCTTATAACTTTTTACAGGTGAAATATCCATTGCAATGTTTAAAAACTCTATAGTCAAAAAATAGAACTGATCAGCAAAACATTAACCTAGGTCTGTATGAGCTCAAAAAACAAAATAGAACTTCATGATATGGCAAAAGGCAATAATAAAATAGATATTGAAAAAAGCATCCTGGTTCTGTTGCAGATGTAAGAATAGCCAAACTGGAGTTTTGGATATCAGTTGTTATGGATTTGAGCCAAATCATCTTCTTTTTGGTCTGTAGAAATCGCTTTAGTTAATCTTTCTGGAATCCAAATCGGCTGCTGTTCTCCCTGTGGAAACACATAAACAGACCCCCGACTCCAGACAATTACTGGGTCAGGACCTTGGTTAATCTCTCTGGAATCCAAATCGGCTGCTGTTCTCCCTGTGGAAACACACAAACAGACCCCCGACTCCAGACAATTACTGGGTCAGGACCTTTCCATTGTCCTGTTAGAATATCCTTCCAAAGTACCTTGGGCTTATGCACATTTTTTGGACACATATGCCTTTCCGCAGCACTAAGTCCTGATGAATCCAAATTTAAAAAGTTTAGAGTAAAAAGGGTTATTTTAAGTTTATCTTTGGGGAATATATACCCCTTCCCAATTCCTTCTTTTTGCTTTAATAAGTACATTTTAATAGTTTGATGAGCTCTTTCAACTATGCCTTGTCCCTGTGGATTGTATGGGATTCCTGTTATATGAGTAATGCCAAATGTTGAGCAAAATTGTTTAAAAGAGGTAGAAGTATAACCAGGGGCATTATCTGTTTTTAACTGTTTTGGAACACCCACAGTGGCAAAATTTTGTAAGCAGTGAGCTATAACATCTTTAGTTTTTTCTCCGGCATGAAGGGAGCCCATCAAAAATCCAGAAGAAGTATCAACTGTAACATGCAAATATTTTAATTTTCCAAATTCTGGCAAGTGTGTGACGTCCATCTGCCAAATATGGTTAGGTATCAATCCTCTAGGATTGACTCCAAGATTAACTTGTGGTAAAAAGGTCACACAATTTTGACATTGTTTTATTATTTGTCTAGCTTGTTCCTTAGTTATTTTAAAACGCTTTTGTAAAGTATTAGCATTGACATGGAACTTTTTATGAAAATTTATAGCTTCTTCTAGTGTAGAGAAAATATGTATGTCATGTGTAGTTTTATCTGCTAAATCATTGCCCAAACTAAGGGCTCCAGGCAATCCTGTATGTGCCCTGATATGTCCTATAAAGAATGGATCTTTTCTGTCCCAGATTAGACTTTGTATAGTGGAAAGCAAAGAGAAAACAGTAGAAGAAGGGGAAATCCTACCAGCATCTTCAAGAGATACTATAGCATTAACTACATACTGACTATCAGAAAATAAATTAAATACAGAATCTTTAAACATCACAAAAGCTTGTAAAACTGCATTAAGCTCTACCTTTTGAGCTGATTGTTTGGGTACTAAAAATGTAAAAGTTTGATCAGGGGTAACTACTGCTGCTGTACCATTATTTGACCCATCAGTGAATATATTTGGAGCATTCATGATAGGTGTTTTTCTTGTCATTTTTGGAAAAATTACAGGATGCAATGACCAAAAAGACAATAAAGGATTAGATGGTAAGTGGTTATCAAATGAAACATTAGATTTGCACATGATTATTGCCCAAGTATTTAACTCATTAGCTAACTCATCAATTTGATTCATATTATATGGAGTAATAATTTTATTGGGAGAAATTCCAAACACTCCCTTTGCTGCTTTTATTCCTTTGAGTATTAATTGTCCTACAGCCTCAGGATACCTAGTAAGAATAGTGTTAGGAGAATAAGATAAATGTATCCATAATAATGGACCTTCTTGCCAAAATACTCCTGTAGGAATATTTTTTGTTGGTAGTACAATAAATAATAAAGGCAAACTTATATCAATTCTATCCAAATGCATATTTTCCATATATGTTTCAATGATTTTTAATGCCTTTCTTGCTTCAGGCGTTAACATTCGGGGTGAATTTGGATCTGATGGACCTTTTAGGATATCAAATAAAGGTCCCAACTCTCCTGTTGGTATACCTAAATAAGGCCTTATCCAATTTATGTCTCCTAATAACTTTTGAAAGTCATTAAGTGATTTGAGTTGATCTACTCGTATTTGAATTTTTGGTGGACGGACCATGGTTGAGGATAATAGAACACCTAAATAATTAATTGGAAAATTTAATTGTACTTTATCTATTGCTATCTCTAGATTATAATTTTTTAATAAGTTTGTAAGTGTGGCATAACATTCTAGCAATGTGTTTTTATCTTTGTGTGCTAATAATACATCATCCATATAGTGAAATATTTGTAGTTCAGGATTTTGATTTCTAAGTGGCTGGATTGCTTTGTTAACATAAATTTGACACATAGTTGGGCTGTTAGCCATCCCTTGAGGGAGTACTTTCCATTCATATCTCTGATCAGGACCTTCATGATTCAGTGCAGGGATAGTAAATGCAAAACGTGGACTATCCTCAGGATGAATTGGAATTGAAAAAAAACAATCTTTAATATCTATAACTAAAACATACCAGGTTTTTGGCAAAGCAGACAACTGAGGAATCCCTGATTGAGCAGGTCCCATAATAACCATCTCATTATTAATGGCTCTTAAATCTTGCAATAATCTCCATTTACCAGATTTCTTTTTGATGACAAAAATGGGAGTATTATGGGGAGATACAGAAGGTTGTATATGTCCTTCCGCTAATTGTTGTTTGACCAGGTCATGGGCTGCTTGTATCTTTTCTTTAGTCAGGGGCCACTGAGGAACCCATACTGGTCTTTCTGATTTCCAAGTAATTTTTATTGTCTCAGTGGCCCTTTCTGAAAATCCAACCCATGTCTTTCTGTTCCTTGATCTATTTGTATTGGTGCTGCTATACCTTGTTCTTGTTTTTCTAATCTTTTTCCTTTCCTAAAACCTTGTCTAGTCATAATAGTGGGTGCATTTTGGTTGATGTTATTTGTTAATGTCAAACCTAATTGATCTAGGACATCTCGTCCCCATAAATTTACGGGAAGATGATCCAATACATATGGCTGTATAGTTCCTTCACATCCTTCAGGATCCTTCCAATCTAATACCATTGCACTTCTATGGGGATTAGTCGCCACTCCTAGGCCTCGAAGCGTTTGAGTGGCTTGTTGTAATGGCCAATGTTTTGGCCATTCTTGATGAGAGATGATGCTAAGGTCTGCACCTGTATCCAGTAGCCCATTAAATTCATGTCCTTGAATATTTAGTTTTAGCATGGGGCGAGAATCTAAATTTAAAGAAAGCATAGCCCAATCTACACCTGTGGAGCCTAATCCCTTGGAACCTCTTTCTACAGTACGACTGGAAAATTTATCATGTAGGCTGGGTATTATTAGTAACTGTGCTATTCTATCTCCTGGTGAAATTACTGATATACCCTTTGGAGAACTGGCTATAATTTTTATTTCACCTTCATAATCGGGATCAATTACCCCAGGACTTATCATAAGTCCTTTTAGAGTAGAAGAGCTGCGTCCCAATAATAAGCCTACTGTTCCTTTGGGAAGAGGTCCTTTCACCCCTGTGGGAATGATTTGAACTCCCATCTCTGGAGTTAGTACTGCTCTGGCGGAGGCGCAGATGTCCAACCCTGCGCTCCCTCTGGTTTGTCTGATGAGGGATCTGATGGACAATGTGTCCTGGGCACTACCCTGATGGGGTTGCTGGGTTCCTCCAGTGCTCCGTATATTTGTGGTTTTGGGCCCCGGAGCATTGGGCCCCCCTGTCCGTTTTTTGGCAATGGAGCCCGATGCCTTTCTCCACGATATCATGGATAAACACCTGGTCCTTGTTCATTTTTTGATAATGGAGTACCCTCTATGGTGGTTTGAGAATGGCATTCATTAGCCCAATGTCTCCCTCTACGGCATCGTGGGCAAATACCTGGTATTCTACTCCTTTGATACCTAGTTTTGTTAAACCCTCCTCCAATGGGGCAATTCCTTTTAAAATGTCCTGTTTGTTCACAATTGTAGCATGTTCTTGGCCTGGCATCTAAAGCCTGTTTTACTGAAGCTGCCACAATTTGCCCTTGTTCATTAATGTCTCTGGCATCTAAAGCCTGTTTTACTGCAGCTGCCACAACTTGCTCTTGTTCATTAATGTCTCTACATAATTTAATATATGTGTTTAAATCTTCATGTTTCCATGGTCTAATGATATCTCTGCACCAACGATTCGCTTGCTCATAAGCCAGGTGTTTTAGTAATGGCATTGCTTGTTCTGTATTCCCAAAAACTCTGGTAGCTGTTTGAATAAGCCTATCTACAAATTCAGCATAAGGTTCATTAGCTCCTTGTATTACCTTAGATAATTGACCTTGTAAACCTCCATGTCCTTGTAAAGTCTTCCATGCCTTAATTGCATCTGCAGCAATTTGTGCGTATACGCCAGGATCATATGCAATTTGTTGCTGCTGATCCTCATAAGGTCCCTTTCCTAACAACATATCTAGATTTCTCTGAGGATAACCAGCTGCTGCATTTCGCCTAGCCGTCTCCTTGCAAAATTCCTCATTGGCAACCTTCCATAACAGGTATTGTCCTCCATTTAGCACAGCTTTACACATATTAGCCCAATCTGCTGGCGTCATGTTCAAGTTGTTAATGGATTCGACCATGCTTACAGTGAAGGGTGCTTGAGGACCATAGGTTGTTACAGCCTCTTTTAGCTGCTTCACTGTTTTGAAATTTAAAACTTGGTAAAATCGCTGCCCTCCTGCCTCAAATACAGGGCATGTTAATATTTGAGATCTTGTCTCAGGATCCCAACTATCAACTGCGGGGGTTGGGGACCTCCCAGCATATGGAGGTGGCCTTGTTAGTTGGACACTTATGTCCTCTGGTGATAGAAAGGTGTTAGTAGCAGTCTCCTGTTGTAACTTTCCCCCTGATGGCTTTTTCTGTTTTACACTTTCTTTCTCTGTCTGACTAGCTTGAGAGGCCTTCTCTTTTACTTGAATCTTTTCCTCTGTCTGACTAACTTGAGAGACCTTCTCTTTTACTTGAATCAATATGTCTTCTCCTTCCTCTACCATTGTCTGAACTGAAGGCTTTGGACTAAGCAAACAAGATATGAACGTCCACAATGGCAATGTGCCAACTGGCAGAGTCCCTGGGCTTTTCTTTTCTATTCTTTGTAAATCTTCACCATGATGGTTCCATTGTGATATATTTAACAACTCCTCCTTAAAAAGCCATGGGCTACATTTTTGTATTGTATCAACGTATGCCCTGACTGCTATTGATTTTACTGGGATGCCTCCTTCCTCTAACAATTTACTTAACACTCTTTCAGTTTGTTTTTTACTAATTTCTGATCCCGTATTTCTACTATAATACAACCCAACAAGATGACGCCTAACAAAACTGAAACAGAGTGAAACAAAATTGAAACAACACAAAATCATTATAATAGCCTCCTGAAATGTCCATCCGTCCTTTCTCCCTATCTGTTCCTCAGATGTGAGTGGTTTTTCTTCCATCTTACACATCTCCAGGGACAGGCAACTTAAAACAAAAGTGAAACAAAATAACAAAAGAAGAATCTTAAAATGGCTACCCATCCTCTCGCCCTGTCCTCAGGGGCGAGCAGTTTCACTTACCCTCAGTCGCTCCCTGTGCGAGCCACCAAATGCCGCAGTCTGGCTGGGCACAATCAGAAGCCACTTGTCAAAAGAAACTAACTTTATTTTTAGAACCACACACGCCAAACAAAACAGCCTCTCAGGAAAAATCCTCAGAGCCTCAACTGCCACCACCGGCTTTCCACAAGCCTCTCTCTCCCACACAAGCTTCTTTTCACCTCCCCCAATCCTCCTGCTCTTGAGGCCGATTGGCTGGGTCACGTGGGCGGAGCCAAAAAAGTCCCCCAATGAGCAGCTCCGTGGTCTGAAAGGGCAGGGAAACAGTCCAATGAGCATCACCGCAGAGGAGCCAATCAGCTAGATGTTGCTGGGGCCGCTGTGAGCATCAGCCGGCAGCTGGAAGTTTGCTGGGGCCCCTTCGGCTGTGGCTCTCAACACCCAGTCAGTTTAATAGTTCCTAAAGTTAAAATTTAGACACCTGAAGTTAGAGTGCACACATTTTTTTCAAGCAAAGTCTAGTGAATTTGGTGTGGTGTGAATGTTGAGAAAGAGAAGGGTGGGATTGCATAGTGATGGATATTTGTAATAAGATTATGGGATACTGTCCAGCTTGGTGGCAGTGGCAGGTGCAACCTAGAAAAAAGTGTTATGATGGAAGTATAGGAAGATATAGGGCCTGGAAATCACAGTAAGATGGGGAAAAAAAAGTTTTATTAGATATAATGAAGAGGGCTGGGGATGTAGTTCAGTTGGTAGAGTGCTTGCTTTGCATGCGTAAGGCCCTGAGTTCAATCCCCAGCAAGGTGTTTTCCTAGATATAATGTAGGAACAGGAAAGAAGGAAGAATGGCATAACCGGAGAAGGTTTTTGAAAGGTTAAGAACTTGGAAATAAAATACTTTTGAGGGATGATGAGTTGGGTTTGGCCATTTAAATGTCATTTAATGTCATTTGGCCATTTCACTCCCACATGTTTGCCTAAGAAGATTGAGAGCAGCTATCCACACAAACACGTGCACGTCATTGTTCACAATGGCTTTATCTGTGATAAACAAATACTGCAAACAGCACAAATGTTTATCACAAAGAATGTACTAAGCTATTGATTCATGCTGCAACATAATGAATCTCAAAATAATTATGCTTAACAAAAGAAGCTGAAGCAAAACAACAACAAAAAAGGAGGACATTTATACACAACTCTAGAAAATGAAAATGAATCTACAGTAACAGAGCAGACAGTGGTTGACTAGGACAGGAAGAGACAATAAAAAAGATTAAGAGGAATGTGAAGAGATTTGGAGGGTTCATGAATAGCTTGACTATTTTGACCATGATGATGGCTTCACAGAGGTAGAAATGTCAAAAAAATGTCAAATTATATTTTTTGGATATGTGCACTTCATTATATGTCAATTATAACTCAATAAATATGTTTCAAGAAATTAAAATACCTAGCTAGCCATGGTGGTGCATGCCTGTAATCCCAGGTACTTATGAAACTGGCAGAAGGATCTCAAGGTCAAGGCCAGCCTGAGAAAATTAGTGAGACCCTGTCTCAAATCTTTTTTTAAAAAAAATGCAAGGGGTTCTGGGGCTGCATCTCAGTGGTAGAGCACCTCTGTGTTCTATCCACCCACCCACCCCAAAAAAAAGAAAAGAAAGAAAGAAAGAACTAAAACTACAAATCCAAAGAGGTTGAAGATGAAAATCTCCAAATCTAGCTACTCAAAATGTGCTCTGCATACCAACAGCATCAGCATTGCCTTAAAGTTTGCAATGAATGCAGGATTTTAGGCCCAACCCACACTGACCAAAGCACAACTTGCATTTGAACAACACCCTTGTGGACTTGTGTACACATTAAAATCTGAGCAATAGTGCAACAGATGAAGTGTGATACAGAATGGGTGTCTATGAGGGCATGGGACCTGCTCCTTCCTTCCTCTTCCTGTCTGGGTGCCTATAACCCAGAGACAGAGATATGGAGGAAGAATGTTGGTCCTTCTCACCTGACAATGTAGGGAGCTGGCATGTAAATTTCAAAGTGTCTCTTTCCAAAAGCTTTGATGGTCAACAAAAGCTATGGAGGTGGGTGTGGTAGAGGTGAGATGAGGGAAGCAGGTGCCAATTCAGGTAGATCTGGCTTAGAGTCCAACAGGTTTCTTATAAGCTTGAATGCCAGAAAAGAATGCTTAGCAGATGTGCTTTTGTATCCTCTGTCTGCTATTCACACACACAGCTCCATAAACACCTCAATCCTCTCTCAAGACCCTGTTACCTCTACCTTTCAAACAAAGTTGGAAGCCTGAAGGAAATTAGTGAGACCTTAGCACCATTCACACAGTGCTCCCTTTCTGCTCCCTTTCCTGTATCCTCTTTCCTTTTTCCTTTTTTAAGGAATCCACAGAGTATTCCTCCCAGAACTCTTGCCCACAACTCACACCCACACGTCAGAGCTCTGCACCAGTGACACAACTATCCAAAGTACTCTCCAAAGTGACATCCACCATCAACATGTTGACCTCACTAGTCACGAACATTTGCCTTTGTGTCATCCCTTAGTCTTCCCTCCTTCCCTGAATGACAAATGTACCTTCACTTGGGCTGATTTCTGTCTGATGTAGTTCTAAATCTCAAAGTCAACTGCGTTGATACCATGTTCTTTGGCCCAAAGATTTTTCAAGCAGGTGTATTATTTAAAAACACAGCTGAGCTGGGGATATAGCTCAGTTGGTAGAGTGCTTGCCTTGCATGCACAAAGCCCTGGATTTAATCTCCAACAGCAAAAAAAAAAAAAAAAAAGAAAGAAAGAAAGAAAAAAAGTCTGAAAACACAGCTGAAAAACTGATTTAGAAGATATTGGCTAAAAGATTAATGCAGCGATCTATGAACAAGTCCTGAAAAAAAGTATGACATTTGTTCTCCCTTCAAAAAATTTTTTTAACATTACAGATGCAACAAGTGGGGGGAGAGAAAGGGAGAGAGAAGGGAAAGCATATGGAAATGGTAGGAGACCCTCAATGTTACACAAAATTACATATAAGAGGTTGTGAGGGGAAAGGGGGGGGAACAAGGGAGAGAATTGAACAACAGCAGATGAGGTAGAGAACAAAGATGGGAGGGGAGGGTAGGGGGGATAGTAGGGGATAGGAAAGGTAGCAGAATACAACAGTCACTAATATGCCATTATGTAAAAATGTGAGTGTGTAACCGATGTGATTCTGCAATTTGTATTTGGGGTAAAAATGGGAGTTCACAACCCAATTGAGTCAAATGTATGAAAGATGATATATCATGAGCTTTGTAATGTTTTGAACAACCAATAAAAAAAAATCCCCCTCCAAAAAAAAGAAAAAAAAAACATTACAGATGCAACATGCCACAGTCCAAGAACTGCACCAAGAGGCAGGTGATCTCCAAGAGCTGGAAGCTCCCAGAGGGCAGGCACTGTAAGGCACTGCTCTATGCAGTGCCTGTAAAGGGATGAGAAAAGATGAATGAATGAATGAGTGAGTGAATGAATGAATAAGCATGTCTAAATTGTTAGAAAACCAAAAGCCATGTCTGTCCTTGCACTGTGTTAAGACAAAAGGGATGAGTGAGATAGCATTAATGCTGAGAGAAGAATGAGTAAACCAAAAATAGAGATCTAGGAATAAAAAGAAAGTTGGCATTAAAACTCTCCTAAATATACTGAATGAGATATTAAAAACTCCTTTCAAGTCTGCTCCTAAATATGATTTAATAAGCCCATGATTACACAGTGGGGCTGATTAGATAAGGCTTCCTATACAGTGAGCTTTATGGTACTTAATGTGACACCATAGTAGACTCTTTTATAGTGTCTTACAAGCATTCTTTAAATGAATTCATAGTTATTTCTAATTTAACAAACAACACTCTCCTTATAGATTTGGTTCAGTCAGGATCCCTGCTTGTAGGGGAGCAGATGCCACGAGAAGAAGCTAAATCTTGTTAATGATACTGCATGTGCAAAAAACCTTCCCTGGAAAGTGCTAAGTTGCCACAAAAATGACTGTAGAAGGGAAAAAATTAATTCATCTGTGGTGATTCTCTTTCCTGGTAGAATTAGTGGTATTGATTTTTATTTGTAAGCATGAAGTTGGTTCCACTTTTTTTCCCTTGACTGAATCAATGTGTCTGCTAAAAGTTTCCCTACTAGCAAGTCACAGGCCTTGACATGAAATCTAGTTCTACTGCATTAGTGTGATTTGCTTATCTATCTATTTATATATCTATTTATTTTTATTTATTTATTTTTGAGACTGGGATCTCACCATGCTGCCAGACATGGCCTCAAACTTATGATCCTCCTGCCTCATCCACCCAAGTAACTGGGATTACAGGTGCATGCCACTGTGCCTGGCTCTTAGCAGTGATTTTGAACTAGTTATTTAATCTTTTTTTTTACTATCTTCATATAGAATAAAAGAAGCAGGGGCTGGGGTTGTGGCTTAGTGGTAGAGTGCTTGCCTAGCATGCGTGAGGCACTGGGTTCAATTCTCAGCACCACAGATAAATAAACAAAATAAAAGTCCATCAACAATTTAAAAAATATTTAAGAAAAAAAAAGAAGTAATCAGATTTTTTAGAATTAAATTAAAGAGTAGATGTAAAAGTGCATTAATCAATGTAAAGTGTTAAAAATAGAAAATTATTATCTATTATTACTATTTTAATGTGTATTCTTCTAAATAATTTATCACATGATTAAGTCAACAGATGGAATCCTTTGATCCACCCACTACATTTCTTTTTTTTTTTTTTTTTTTTTTTTTCTTTTTTCTTTTTATTTTTTTTTTTTTTTATTTTTTATTGTTGGCTGTTCAAAACATTACATAGTTCTTGATATATCATATTTCACAATTTGATTCAAGTGGGTTATGAGCTCCCATTTTTACCCCATATACAGATTGCAGAATCACATCAGTTACACATCCATTGATTTACATATTGCCATACTAGTGTCTGTTGTATTCTGCTGTCTTTCCTATCCTCTACTATCTCCCCTCCCCTCCCCTCCCCTCCCCTCTTCTCTCTCTGCCCCCTTTACTGACATTCGTTTGTCCCCCTTGTATTATTTTTCCCCTTCCCCTCACTTCCTCTTGTATGTACTTTTGTATACCTCTGAGGGTCTCCTTCCATTTCCATGCATTTTCCCTTCTCTCTCCCTTTCCCTCCCACCTCTCATCCCTGTTTAATGTTAATCTTCTTCTCATGCTCTTCGACCCTACTCTGTTCTTAGCTACTCTCCTTATATCAAAGAAGACATTTGACATTTGTTTTTTAGGGATTGGCTAGCTTCACTTAGCATAATCTGCTCTAATGCCATCCATTTCCCTGTAAATTCTATGATTTTGTCATTTTTTAATGCAGAGTAATACTCCATTGTGTATAAATGCCACATTTTTTTTATCCATTCATCCATTGAAGGGCATCTAGGTTGGTTCCACAGTCTAGCTATTGTGAATTGTGCTGCTATGAACATCGATGTAGCAGTGTCCCTGTAGCATGCTCTTTTTAGGTCTTTAGGGAATAGACCGAGAAGGGGAATAGCTGGGTCAAATGGTGGCTCCATTCCCAGCTTTCCAAGAAATCTCCATACTGCTTTCCAAATTGGCTGCACCAATTTGCAGTCCCACCAGCAATGTACAAGTGTACCCTTTTCCCCACATCCTCGCCAGCACTTGTTGTTGTTTGACTTCATAATGGCTGCCAATCTAACTGGAGTGAGATGGTATCTTAGGGTGGTTTTGATTTGCATTTCTCTGACTGCTAGAGATGGTGAGCATTTTTTCATGTACTTGTTGATTGACTGTATGTCCTCCTCTGAGAAGTGTCTGTTCAGGTCCTTGGCCCATTTGTTGATTGGGTTGTTTGTTCTCTTATTGTCTAATTTTTTGAGCTCTTTGTATACTCTGGATATTAGGGCTCTATCTGAAGTGTGAGGAGTAAAGATTTGTTCCCAGGATGTAGGCTCTCTATTTACCTCTCTTATTGTATCTTTTGCTGAGAAAAAACTTTTTAGTTTGAGTAAGTCCCATTTGTTGATTCTAGTTATTAACTTTTGTGCTATGGGTGTCCTATTGAGGAATTTGGAGCCCGACCCCACCGACTGTAGATCGTAGCCAACTTTTTCTTCTATCAGACGGCGCGTCTCTGATTTGATATCAAGCTCCTTGATCCATTTTGAATTAACTTTTGTGCATGGCGAGAGAAAGGGATTCAGTTTCATTTTGTTGCATATGGATTTCCAGTTTTCCCAGCACCATTTGTTGAAGATGCTATCCTTCCTCCATTGCATGCTTTTAGCCCCTTTATCAAATATAAGATAGTTGTAGTTTTGTGGATTGGTTTCTGTGTCCTCTATTCTGTACCATTGGTCCACCCGCCTGTTTTGGTACCAGTACCATGCTGTTTTTGTTACTATTGCTCTGTAATATAGTTTGAAGTCTGGTATCGCTATACCGCCTGATTCACACTTCCTGCTTAGCATTGTTTTTGCTATTCTGGGTCTTTTATTTTTCCATATGAATTTCATGATTGCTTTCTCTATTTCTACAAGAAATGCCGTTGGGATTTTGATTGGCATTGCATTAAACCTATAGAGAACTTTTGGTAATATCGCCATTTTGATGATGTTAGTTCTGCCTATCCATGAACAGGGTATATTTTTCCATCTTCTAAGATCTTCTTCTATTTCTCTCTTTAGGGTTCTGTAGTTTTCATTGTATAAGTCTTTCACCTCTTTTGTTAGGTTGATTCCCAAGTATTTTATTTTTTTTGAAGATATTGTGAATGGAGTGGTTGTCCTCATTTCCATTTCAGAGGATTTGTCGCTGATATACAGGAATGCCTTTGATTTATGCGTGTTGATTTTATATCCTGCCACTTTGCTGAATTCATTTATTAGCTCTAATAGTTTCTTTGTAGACCCTTTTGGGTCTGCTAGGTATAGAATCATGTCATCTGCAAATAGTGATAATTTAAGTTCTTCTTTTCCTATTTTGATGCCTTTAATTTCTTTCGTCTGTCTAATTGCTCTGGCCAGTGTTTCGAGAACTATGTTGAACAGAAGTGGTGAGAGAGGGCATCCCTGTCTTGTTCCAGATTTTAGAGGGAATGCCTTCAATTTTTCTCCATTCAGAATGATGCTAGCCTGAGGCTTAGCATAGATTGCTTTTACAATATTGAGGTATGTTCCTGTTATCCCTAGTTTTTCTAGAGGTTTGAACATAAAGGGATGCTGTACTTTGTCGAATGCTTTTTCCGCATCTATCGAGATGATCATATGGTTCTTATTTTTAAGTCTATTGATGTGGTGAATAACATTTATTGATTTCCTTATATTGAACCAGCCTTGCATCCCAGGGATGAATCCTACTTGATCATGGTGCACAATTTTTTTGATGTGCCTTTGTATCCGAGTGGCCAGAATTTTATTGAGGATTTTTGCATCTAGGTTCATTAGAGATATTGGTCTGTAGTTTTCTTTCTTTGAAGTGTCTTTGTCTGGTTTAGGTATCAGGGTGATGTTGGCCTCGTAGAATGAATTTGGAAGTTCTCCCTCTTTTTCTATTTCCCGAAGTAGCTTGAAAAGTATTGGTATTAGTTCCTCTTTAAAGGTTTTGTAAAACTCTGCTGTATACCCATCCGGTCCTGGGCTTTTCTTAGTTGGTAGTCCTTTGATGGTTTCTTCTATTTCCTCAATTGATATTGGTCTGTTTAGGTTGTCTATATCCTCCTGACTCAATCTGGGCAGATCATATGACTTAAGAAATTTATCTATGCCTTCACTATCTTCTAATTTATTGGAGTATAAGGATTCAAAATAATTTTTGATTATCTTCTGTATTTCTGAAGTGTCTGTTGTGATATTGCCTCTTTCATCCCGTATGTTAGTGATTTGAGTTCTCTCTCTTCTTCTCTTCGCTAGCATGGCTAAGGGTCTGTCGATTTTGTTTATTTTTTCAAAGAACCAACTTTTAGTTTTGTCAATTTTTTCAATTGTTTCTTTTGTTTCGATTTCATTGATTTCAGCTCTGATTTTAATTATTTCTTGCCTTCTACTTCTTTTGCTGTTGTTTTGCTCTTCTTTTTCTAGGATTTTGAGATGAAGTATGAGATCATTTATTTGTTGGTTTTTTCTTTTTTTAAGGAATGAACTCCAAGCAATGAATTTTCCTCTTAGAACTGCTTTCAATGTGTCCCATAGATTCCGATATGTTGTGTCTGTGTTTTCATTAATCTCTAAGAATTTTTTAATTTCCTCCTTGATGTCTTCTATAACCCATTGATCATTCAGTAACCTATTGTTCATTCTCCAAGTGATATATTCTTTTTCCTTCCTTCTTTTATCGTTGATTTTCAGTTCCATTCCATTATGATCAGATAGGATGCATGGTATTATCTCTACTCCTTTGTATTGTCTAAGAGTTTCCCTGTGACATAATATATGATCTATTTTTGAGAAGGATCCATGTGCTGCTGAGAAAAAAGTGTAACTGTTTGATGTTGGGTGGTATATTCTATATATGTCAATTAAGTCTAGGTTATTAATTGTGTTATTGAGTTCTATGGTTTCCTTATTCAACTTTTGTTTGGAAGATCTGTCCAGTGGTGAGAGAGGTGTGTTGAAGTCTCCCATGATTATTGTATGGTGGTCTATTAGACTCTTGAACTTGAGAAGAGTTTGTTTGATGAACATAGCTGCACCATTGTTTGGGGCATATATATTTATGATTGTTATGTCTTGTTGGTGTATGGTTCCCTTGAGCAGTATGTAGTGTCCCTCTTTATCCCTTTTGATTAACTTTGGCTTAAAATCTATTTTATTTGATATGAGTATGGATACTCCTGCTTGTTTCCGAAGTCCATATGAGTGATATGATTTTTCCCAACCTTTCACCTTCAGCCTATGTATGTCTTTTCCTATCAAATGCGTCTCCTGTAGGCAGCATATTGTTGGGTCTTGTTTTGTGATCCATTCTACTAGCCTGTGTCTCTTGATTGGTGAGTTTAAGCCATTAACATTTAGGGTTATTATTGAGATATGGGTTGTTCTTCCAGCCATATTTGTTTATTTATGTTACTAAACATGGTTTGTTTTCCACTTTGATTATTTTCCCCCCTTTAGTGTCCTACCTCCCACTGTTGGTTTTCATTGTTATTTTCCATTTCCTCTTCCTGTAATGTTTTGCCAAGGATGTTTTGAAGAGATGGTTTTCTAGCTGCAAATTCTTTTAACTTTTGTTTATCGTGGAAGGTTTTAATTTCATCTTCCATCCTGAAGCTTAATTTCGCTGGAAACACAATTCTTGGTTGGAACCCATTTTCTTTCAGTGTTTGAAATATGTTATTCCAGGATCTTCTAGCTTTCAGAGTCTGTGTTGAAAGATCAGCTGTTATCCTGATTGGCTTACCCCTAAATGTGATCTGCTTCCTTTCTCTTGTAGCTTTTAAAATTCTCTCCTTGTTCTGTATGTTGGGCATCTTCATTATAATGTGTCTAGGTGTGGGTCTCTTATGATTTTGCACATTCGGCGTCCTGTAGGCTTCTAGGATTTGGGGTTCTGTCTCATTCTTCAAGTCTGGGAAGTTTTCTCGAATTATTTCATTGAATAGATTGCTCATTCCTTTGGTTTGAAACTCTGTTCCTTCCTGTATCCCAATGACTCTTAAATTTGGTCTCTTGATGTTATCCCATATTTCTTGGATGTTCTGCTCATGGTTTCTTAACAGTCTTGCTGAGCTGTCTATGTTCTTTTCAAGTTGAAATACTTTATCTTCATTGTCTGATGTTCTGTCTTCTAAGTGTTCTACTCTGCTGGTAGTATTCTCAATTGAGTTTTTAAGTTGGCTTATTGCTTCCTGCATTTCTAGGATTTCTGTTTGTTTGTTTTTTATAACCTCTATTTCCCTGTATAGTTGATCTTTTGCTTCTTGGATTTGTTTATGTAATTCATTGTTGAAGTGATCTTTCATTGTCTGATTTTGCTGTCTGATGTCTTCCTTGAGACTCCAGATCATCTGAAGCATGTATATCCTGAATTCTTTATCTGACATTCCATCAGCTGCAGCTATTACCTCTTCTAAAGTTGAGTTGACCTGCAATGCTTGTGGTCCTTTCTTTCCTTGTCTCTTCATACTGTTCGCGTTCCTTTCTTCTTGGTGAAACTGTTGTGCTATTGAATTTTCCCCCTATATATTTATATTGGTCTTGTATAGTTGCAAAGTCTCCCTCGCAGGCACGGGCGGCGGCTCTGCCCCTCCGCCAATTGGGGCAATGTGCCTACCACGCCGGCAGGCCGCTGGGCCTGCTCTGCCAGTCGGTAGCAGGTCCGCCGTCCTTGCAGGCGCGGGCGGCGGCTCTGTCCCTCTGCGGGCCGCTAGGCTTGTTCTGTCGGTGGTCGCCGTTCTGTCTACTTTGCAGGCGCAGGCAGCGGCACTGCCCCTCTGCAGGCCTCTGGGGCTGTACTGCCAGTGGGTCGCAGGTCCGCCTACTTTGCAGGCGTGGGGGGGGGGCGGCTCTACCCTTCCTCAGGCCACTGGGCCTGTTCTGTCTCTCGGTTGCAGGTCTGACCTGTTCTGATGGTGGTCTCAGTTCCGACTACCTTGCAGGCGCGGGGGGGAGGGGGCGGCTCTGCCTCTCAGCAAGCCGCTGCTCCTCTTCTGCCGGTGGGTCGCAGGCCCGCCTACCTTGCAGGAGTGATTGGAAGCTCTGTCCCGCCGCGGGCCACTGGGCCTTTTCTGTCTGTGGTCACCCTTCCCCTACCTGGCAGGCGAGGGGGGTGGGGGGCGGCTCTGCCCCTCAGCAGGCCGCTGGGCCTGCTCTGTCTTTGGTCCCAGTTCCCTCTACTATGCTGGCGCAGGGGGAGGGGGCGGCTCAGCCTCTCAGCAGGTGGCTGCTCCTCTTCTGCCGGTGGGTCCCAGGCCCGCCTACCTTGCAGGAGTGATTGGAAGCTCTGTCCCGCCCTGGGCCACTGGGCCTTTTCTGTCGGTGGTCACCCTTCCCCTACCTGGCAGGCGAGGGGGGTGGGGGGCGGCTCTGCCCCTCAGCAGGCCGCTGGGCCTGCTCTGTGTTTGGTCCCAGTTCCCTCTACTATGCCGGCGCAGGGGGAGGGGGCGGCTCAGCCTCTCAGCAGGCGACTGCTCCTCTTCTGCCGGTGGGTCGCAGGCCCGCCTACCTTGCAGGAGTGATTGGAAGCTCTGTCCTGCCCTGGGCCACTGGGCCTTTTCTGTCGGTGGTCACCCTTCCCCTACCTGGCAGGCGAGGGGGGTGGGGGGCGGCTCTGCCCCTCAGCAGGCCGCTGGGCCTGCTCTGTGTTTGGTCCCAGTTCTCTCTACTATGCCGGCGCAGGGGGAGGGGGCGGCTCAGCCTCTCAGCAGGCGACTGCTCCTCTTCTGCCGGTGGGTCGCAGGCCCGCCTACCTTGCAGGAGTGATTGGAAGCTCTGTCCCGCCCTGGGCCACTGGGCCTTTTCTGTCGGTGGTCACCCTTCCCCTACCTGGCAGGCGAGGGGGGTGGGGGGCGGCTCTGCCCCTCAGCAGGCCGCTGGGCCTGCTCTGTGTTTGGTCCCAGTTCCCTCTACTATGCCGGCACAGGGGGAGGGGGCGGCTCAGCCTCTCAGCAGGCGGCTGCTCCTCTTCTGCCGGTGGGTCACAGGCCCGCCTACCTTGCAGGAGTGATTGGAAGCTCTGTCCCGCCCTGGGCCACTGGGCCTTTTCTGTCGGTGGTCACCCTTCCCCTACCTGGCAGGCGAGGGGGGTGGGGGGCGGCTCTGCCCCTCAGCAGGCCGCTGGGCCTGCTCTGTCTTTGGTCCCAGTTCCCTCTACTATGCAGGCGCAGGGGGAGGGGGCGGCTCAGCCTCTCAGCAGGCGACTGCTCCTCTTCTGCCGGTGGGTCGCAGGCCCGCCTACCTTGCAGGAGTGATTGGAAGCTCTGTCCTGCCCTGGGCCACTGGGCCTTTTCTGTCGGTGGTCACCCTTCCCCTACCTGGCAGGCGAGGGGGGTGGGGGGCGGCTCTGCCCCTCAGCAGGCCGCTGGGCCTGCTCTGTCTTTGGTCCCAGTTCCCTCTACTATGCCGGCGCAGGGGGAGGGGGCGGCTCAGCCTCTCAGCAGGCGGCTGCTCCTCTTCTGCCGGTGGGTCGCAGGCCCGCCTACCTTGCAGGAGTGATTGGAAGCTCTGTCCCGCCCTGGGCCACTGGGCCTTTTCTGTCGGTGGTCACCCTTCCCCTACCTGGCAGGCGAGGGGGGTGGGGGGCGGCTCTGCCCCTCAGCAGGCCGCTGGGCCTGCTCTGTGTTTGGTCCCAGTTCTCTCTACTATGCCGGCGCAGGGGGAGGGGGCGGCTCAGCCTCTCAGCAGGCGGCTGCTCCTCTTCTGCCGGTGGGTCGCAGGCCCGCCTACCTTGCAGGAGTGATTGGAAGCTCTGTCCCGCCCTGGGCCACTGGGCCTTTTCTGTCGGTGGTCACCCTTCCCCTACCTGGCAGGCGAGGGGGGTGGGGGGCGGCTCTGCCCCTCAGCAGGCCGCTGGGCCTGCTCTGTCTTTGGTCCCAGTTCCCTCTACTATGCTGGCACAGGGGGAGGGGGCGGCTCAGCCTCTCAGCAGGCGGCTGCTCCTCTTCTGCTGGTGGGTCGCAGGCCCGCCTACCTTGCAGGAGTGATTGGAAGCTCTGTCCCGCCCTGGGCCACTGGGCCTTTTCTGTCGGTGGTCACCCTTCCCCTACCTGGCAGGCGAGGGGGGTGGGGGACGGCTCTGCCCCTCAGCAGGCCGCTGGGCCTGCTCTGTCTTTGGTCCCAGTTCCCTCTACTATCCCCACTACATTTCTTAAAGGCAGGTCCCAACAAGTCTGTTTTGCAGAATGTACAAGTTGGAAATTTCAGTTGTCAAGCATATGAATATCCTATATGCAAAGGTTCCTTAAGACGCATGACACGTCTATACTAAGTCCTATTCATTGCTTCTCTATGTGTTGACCATAAACCGTAGGACATCTGGGTTTCTCTGCAAACAAGGATGCTGAGAGAAATAATCCAGATGAATAAAAGGGTTTTCAGGAGAATAACCTTTTGGAGACAATTCTCCATGATTTTTCTACTCCTCATGAATCAGCTTCGGTCCAGACTATCATTTCAAGGATATTTGTATAACAAAGAGTCTGGAAGATAAATATAGTGTCTCCCTGTGGGGCAGGAAGTAGACTTATTTCCTGACCAAGATAAGAAATATGCCATTTCCTGTGGTTCCTCAGCTCTGATGAAAATTCACTGTTCACATTGCCCACATGGAGATTTCCATGTCATCCCAGGGAATGTGCAGGGCAAGGGGAACCTATATGCACTTAAAACTCAGGCTGCCCACTGCACTATACCAAATTTCTTTGTATCTGAACCAAGAGTCTTGTGGCTTCACCATCTAGAAAATGGTGGCAGGAAAAACTTGTTAGTAGATTCCTGTTTGGATCTGTCATATTCTTCACAAATCTTGATGCTAACTTTCTCAGAGTGGATAATTGTGTTTTCTGAAGATTTTCAATACCACAGAAACATCCTGTTAGTGATTTAAACAATTCCAGCACCACCATGAGAGGCCATAAGATCACACAGATCAGAGTTGTCTGCTAAATCAGAGCTTCTCAGACTTTAACTAAAACTGGAAGTTTCATCTAGCCCTTCTGGGGAGGAGCTAAAATTCTGATAGTCTCACAGTTTCCAGTGATGCTGTGCCTGCTTGTTTATGGTCACTATGAATGACCAGGTATGGTCACTGGATGATCTGATTCAGATTCAACTGCAGAGTGCTTATTAGAAAGAAATGATCCTGTACTACATCCCACCATGACTGTGTTGGAAATTCTTGAATAATTCTGTATCTTCGATAAGTCTCTTACTGGTTCTTTTACACTTTAGTAGCTGGGAGATCACCAACCCAATTTACAGGGACTCAGTAAGTGAGGGCTACTGCAGCTGGACCTAAACTGAAAGAAGTCCAGGGCCTCTCCTTGACCACATGGAGTGAGGCAGGGGACTCCAAGAATCACCTTCACCAGACCACGGTGAGCAAGATTTGGGGGACGATGTCCTTCAGATGATTTGAAGAAGCACATCCTGCATAGGATCCTTGATCCATATGGAATCATGCCTCTTGTTCTCGTTCTGCAAGGGCCATGAGATGACCACTGACAAAGACAGAGCAACCACAGTGTCTTGCATTAATTTAAGCTCTTTCTTATGGCAAATTCTAGTCTAAAGCATGAACCCACTGCTGGGAGAGGACATTCACAGAGATCCTGCTCACCCCTCCCCATCAGGTGGACTTCCCTGGTCTTCAGTGCCCTCTTTATGGAATTATTATTGAAAATCTCCTCTGGTTCTTATAAGTTTAATTCTAAATTGTGTTGTCAAATGAAATCTATGTGTTATGGTCTAAACTGTGTCACCTGATAGATAATTCATACATTGAAGCCCTAAACTCCAGTACCTCAGAATGTGACCATATTTGAATATAAAGTCTTTAAAGAAACAATAGTTAAAATATATGATCATTTGGGTGGATCTTAATCTAATCTAAGTAGTGTGCTTATAAGAAAAGGAAATTTAGATACACAGACAGGCACCAAGGAAAAAACTATGCACACAGAAAAAGCCAAGTGAGGATACAGTAAGAAGGTGGCTGTATGCAATCCAAGGAGAGCGGCTTCAGAAAAAACAATTAGGCTGACACCCAGATCCTGTTCTTTCAGCCTCCAGAACTGTGAGAAGGTAAAATTCTATTGTTTAAGCTACCCAGTGTGTGGTATTTTGTTATGACCATCCTAGCACACAAATATATTCCATACAATTAAAGGGGTACCAAGAAGCAATGTTCTCAGTCATTCCTACAACCCCTGCATAGTATTTTATAGCCACATCTGTTGGGAAGTTCTTCATGTACATTTCTTATGTACATTTCTCCTACTGGGATGAAGGTTCCTTTTCTTCTCTTTCTTAGTAACAAAGAGAAAATGGCTACCATTCTCCCTGTAATAGCTCTTCACAAAGGTAAGCACTCTAAATAAATCATCCGTTTTTAGACTAAATAAATTGAACTCTTAGAATCCCACCAACAAAAAAAAAAAAAAACACTCTGATCTAAAAGTGAACACACTAAAAGAAAAATGGGGGAAGGGGTGCTAATGGAAAACTGACGCTGATGGAAACTAAGCAGCAAGTCTAATTTGTCCTTCTCTTTCCTGTTGCATTTTGCGTTTGGTTTCCATGGAAATCCACTTTTGTGGATGATCTCTCCTTGCAAGAGCTACAGGCAGATTTTTCAATTTGCATAACGCAGTGATTTATGGAGCAGACATGGAGCTGGCAAAAAGGAAGAAGGACAGAGGGAGAGGTGGAAGAGTCTCTTGAGCTGGGACCAGTTGCTGGCATGCATGCTGACAGTGTTTAAAACATGGGGAGCCACTGTGGTTGGTGTTGTCATAAGATTTTGAGGGGTAAAAAGATATAACTCTCCTTGTTTTCATAGATATTTTAATGGAAAATTCCAAGACGTCACCAAATCTAGTGAATGTTATCAAACATCAAGGTGATTCCAAAATATATCAAATTTCTGTTTGCAAAGAAGTGCACCCTGACAGCAAAAGGTGAGTGTTTGAACACTTGTTCCTGTATCTCCCATAGCTCTATCTTCCCAGGCCTCTTGCTCTCACCTGAAATCAGGTTTGGGCATCTTTAAACCATGTGGACCAGATTCCTGGCTTCACTTTAGAACAGAGGAGCTGGGGAGGTTGTAAAAATCCAAGGCCCCAGCCCAGAGCCAAAATATCAGCCACTTAAAATCAAAAAAAGGGAGTTGGTTTCACATGCAATCAGTAGTGAGGCCACTGGAGACTGGGAGGTATGAGCCCATTATTAATGTTGGTGTTCTTCTCTGCCTCTTTCCTTCCACTTCTCATTCTGCCCTTCTCCTGGTGCATAGCCTACTGGTCCAGCTGCCTCTTAGGATCTGCTTCAACTTTGAGCCTTCAGCCCTAAAAGAGCAGGCAAAGCTGCAGATTTATGTGGAGTCACAAGTTTGAAGTCCAGCTTTTTCCACTTTGAATCCCAACTCCTCAGCTCCCCTACCCATAGAGGGTCCATTAAAAGACATCAAAATGTCACATGAAGGGTTCAGAATGCCAGACATGAATTCTGATAAATCATGTTGAATCCACCTGAGACAACGTCCTAACTCACATGCTTTTTAGGCTTCTTTACCTTCAGAAAGGGTAAAGAAGCAAACTGAAACCTGACTTTAGAATTTGCAACTGTAAATAGATTTTTTAAAATGTGGTATGATATGCACAATGGAGTTTTATTCAGCCATAACGGAAAATGAAATTATTTGCAGGAAAAAGGATGGAACTTGAAACCATTATGTTGAGTGAAATAAGCCAAACTCAAAAGATAAAAGGTTGTACGTTTTTTCTCATATGCTGAACCTAGAAAGGAAAAAGGAAAAGGCAGGTTTGGGGCAGTGGGCAGGGATCCCATGAAAATCAAAGGCAGAGCAATAGAGGAAAGGGACCTGGGATAAGAGGAAAGGAGGGAGGAGGAAATGCTTGGAGTGATACTATATTGTTATGTTGTGTGCATGTACAAATAAATAACAAATCCCATTACTATGTTCAACAATAATGCTCTAATAAAAATATGTGGAAGGAAAAAGAAATTTCTACTTGTAATAAATGACCAAGTCTTAGCCAATCACAGAAGCAGAGCTTCAAACAATCACAGGTAACTAGTTGTTCAAATCATGTTTAAATAAAGCAGAAGTCAACCTGAAATGGATCCTGCTTTCCTTGTTCTTCCCTTTTTCTGTCCATAAATGCTTTTTAGAGCAGTTTGCAAGGGAGAGTCTTCCTGAATCTACTCAATTCAGAGGACTTCCCAATTTGTGAATCTTGGCTCAATTAAACTCTTAAAAAAATTTTTTTTTGTGTGTATGTGTTTAAACAATGGATTCATAGTGAACATCAGTTTTATAGACCAGACAACCTAGAGAAATACAAGTTCAGCAGATCTAAGCAGAAGCCCTAGAAGTCTTTCCCCAACTTGTTCCTCCCCTTGGACTTCCTATGGCAGTGAAAAATTGCCTCTGCAAGTGGGAGCCTCATCCCCAGCTTCTCCCTCACCTTGTGTTGCCTTAGCCTCAGCCCTGTCCACTCATGGCCTTGCAACTCTCAGATCCAACCCTGCCTTCTCTACTGGACCTGCTCCTGCAACAAGAAAACCGGGAAACTCATCGGCTCCTGATAAGATGGCACCTTCCACATTCTAGGTTATAGTTTGCAAAACATGCTCCCTCCCTTATAATGACATTTAGACCATCAGGACAAGGCTGTTCTATACATATCTGACCCCACAAGGCCAGGACCCTATTTGCCCTCCCCAGGAACAACAGCTGCCAAGACAACCACTCTTCTCACCACATTCACTATCCCAAGGGACTGTAGTCTCTGTCCTCTCACTCAGGACTCCATATGGTCACATTTCATTGTTTTACCAACCCTCTCTCGAATATAAGTCCTCAAAGACTTTTTATCCTGGCTATTTGCTTGAGGCTGAATCCCCCGTAGCCTAGAATTTTATGACAACCTCAAAAAAAAAATGTGTTTCTTGAATAAATGATGAGCAGAGCAAATGATGAACTATAAGCAAGCAAATGAATAAACACAGGCTGCCTTCCTTCATTCCTTTCTACTTTCAGACCCTTTTTTTCTAACCAACAAGCAGAAGGACCTGTTTGGAATTCAAAACACATAAGTGTCATCTACTAGAGGAAATTGTTTAAATAATAACTCCATGTTTCCTGTGTAAAACACAGAGCACAAAATCAACACTCAGTTGAGCCTGGAATTCATCATTAATTAATTTTAATTGACCATATATAAATTCTGTTTCACTAATTATCAAAAGAATCAACCAGGAGAGTCTTTTTATTATTAGAAGACTTTAAGTAGTCCTACTGTAGCAATAAACAGTCAATCCTCTTTATTCGGAAGTTATATGTTTGCAGATTCACCTATTTGCTAACATTTATTTATAACTACAAAATGAAAATTCAAGGCACTTTTGAGATCACGCAAAGATTTGGAAGAACTGGGGTTGTGGCTTAGTGGTAGAGCATAGCATGTGTGAGGCACAGGGTTCAATTCTTAGCACTGCACATAAATAAATAAATAAATAAATAATGAAGTCCTTCAACATCTAAAAAAATATTTTTTTAAAAAAGCATCATTCAAAAAAGCATGTTCTCAAGGCGAGGCTCTGCTTTTTTTTGTTTTGGGTTTTATACTATTCACAAATGTCTTCTTTGTAGTCTACTTAGTACCAAGAGTTTCACATTTTTATACTGTTGGGTTGGTTTCAATGTTAAAAATGGCTCCCAAGCACAGTGTTGAAGTGATACCCAATTTTCCTGAGGGCAAGCTGACTGTAATGAGCCCTACTGAGAAAAATATGTTAGATGAATTTCCTTCAGTTACAGTGCTGTTGGATATATGTTCAGTGTTATGAACCAACAATGTTTACCAAATAAGAGGTCCTTAGCAGTTTGTACACAAAACAAGGTTATGTAATATTCAGTTGATAAAAATGTTGAGATCAGAGGCTCACAGGAATCTAACTTTTTTTTTCCCCTGGGAGCAATGGTTCAGGATTTGCTATTTCAGTGTTGACAGTGACTTTATGAAACACAACTACCTCAAATAATGAGAGTGAACTGAATATGTTTTACACGACTACCACTTATAGACCTTAAAAGGCATAGACCTATTAAACATGCCTAGAAGTCCAAGAAAGTTTACTCCATGCTACCGTGGCCTCCTGGGACAGGAGTGCCAGAGCTGGTCTGTGGACTAGTTCACATGGCTACTGCAGAAGGACATCCATCAAGTGAGGCTGTCCTATAACCCAGCTGTCACAGCCTTGTGCCCTTTGGATGTATATTAGAAATACAGTGTGGGCTGCACAACTACGACATTTCAGTCAGTGATGGGTCATCTACAGACAGTGGTCCCATAAGATTAAAACAGACCTGAAAAATTCCTGTCACCTAGTGACATCCTAGCCATTATAACATCTTTAGTGTAACATATGATTTATGTATTTGAGGGGATTCTGGTGTAAACAAACCTACTGCACTGCCAGTTGTCAAAAAACATAGCTCAGACAGTTACAAACAGGACTAATACTTGATAATGATAATGAATAACTATTACTGGTTTACATATTTACTATACTGTACCTTTTATTATTATTTTAGAGCATATTCTTACTTATGAAAACATGTAAAGTAAAAACAGTAGAGCATTTTTTTAAATATCTTTATTTTTATTTTTTTATGTGGTGCTGAGAATCGAACCCAGTGCCTCAGGCATGCCAGGCGAGTGCGCTACCACTTGAGCCACATCCCCAGCCCCAGAGCATGTTTTTATGCCAACAGCAGCCTCACGCATCTTGGGTTCACAGCATCTCTGGATTGCTTCATTTTCTCTTGAGCTTGATTTAATCTCATGTTGTTTTGTTCACCATGATCCTAGAAGCAAATGGGCTATACCACATAGACTAGGTTTGTGTAGTACCCTCCATGATATTTTCACAAAGATAAATTTACCTGATGACACATTTCTCAGAATGTGTCCTTGTCATTAAGCAGTGTGTGTCTATGTATTTGTAATATACTCATACACCACTAGCTAGCTATGCAGTTTTGGGCAGTTCAGCTAAGCTGTCTGTCTCTGTGAATGTATCTGCAAAACAGCAAAGTTTGTTAAATGATTTTGGAAACACTTCTAGTCCCCAATGTTTTGATGATTATATCATGAAATATCTATTTTCGCCCAAACAAAGTACCAAGTCTATACCAGTTATTCAAATACTGCATATCACTTCACTGAATGGGGGGAGCACATATCTCACCAAGATATTTCAAGAATGTTTGAGCAGATCATTGTGCAAATTTCTACTCTCCTGCAGGCAAAATGACAGTAGAGAACTGAAGCATGCTCAACCTCAGCTAGACCTGGCAGGGTGGGAGGAGAGGGCTCCTCCAAGCTGAACTTTCAGTCTGGAAGGGAAGACGGACACAAAGCGTGCAAATGAAATAAGCAGGTAGGAATTCAGTGGCAGAAAGGTGAATCCTATATTTCAGTGACAGAAATTCTGGACAAAGTTCTCCCACTGCTGGCTTCCTTCTGCATCTAGTTAAGGTGTCCCAAATGTCAGTGATTTCACGATCTCTGCACACTGCCTGGTTACCCAGGTGTTTCTGAGCTATGGGATTCTAAGATCCAGTGGGAAGAGAAAGCTAAGAAGAGTAATGGTTTTTTAAGTCCCTGATTCCAACCAGCTATGTGTCTCTGACTTTCCATCTTTCTCTAAGAGAGTGCATCTTCATCTGTGGTCCTAGAAGCTGAAAGAAGACACTCAGACCTTAGGACCAATGATATCTCCTTTGGAAGCTGTGCACATGAATAGTTTATATGACCAGGAGATCCCTCCAGATCTTCTGAAAACCTAGGCATCAAAGTCCAAGACAGGATTCCATTGTGCTGTTGCCTTATGTGATACTCCAACAAAAAGGCAAACCTCCATGCTGCCTGGAACTTTCAGAAGCCACTCTGAGATTGGACAAGAAGAACCACTCAGGAGTCAGGCCCTTGAACATGTTTTCTGTGCTGTGCATTCTCTCCTGACATCTACAAGAGGGTGTTTCAAAGCATAGTGATAATGGGAGAGGTGGTGCATCTCAAATGACAGCATTGGTTTGGGCAAAGGGATCAGGGTCTTTCTTCCAGGTTCCCTAAGCTTCCTCACCTCATCTGTTTGTCAGAGATACTCATACATTTATCTTACGGCTGTCTTGGGGTTGATATGAAGATATTATAAGAATTAAGTGAGACACAATGAACATAAAGCACTTATGACATGGCCTGGCACTCAACATCCCTGCAACTCATTGTTATCACTTAAAGAGAAAATAATTGTTGGCCACACAAGTATATGGCTTAAAATTTCAGTTTCAGTTGAGGCATATCAATGTAACAATAAAACAGAGCTTTATCCTTTCCTTTGGATGCAAAACCAGAACGTAGCCCTATATACTGCAGATTTGGGCAATAAAGTGGTACCACCCTCAAATGACACAGACACGAATGAACCAGCACCATCTCCCACTCTTGCTGAAATCCTTCTCCTGCAGCCACCAGGAGGACCTGAATTTAACTGCCTAAGCAATTATTTTTTTATCTCATAAGCCTATCATGTTGCCATAATGCCTATATTTATAATTTGGATACAAAATTCAAATTTAAAAAAATAATAAAAAACAATAGTAGACTAGGATTAGGAGTTCAAGGGACATTTCCACTTTAATTTATTGCTGTTCCTTCCTCAGATTAAATCGAATTTGAGTTTGAGATAAAAGAAGAAATGAACTTATGTTTTTCCCCAGTAATCCCTTCTGCAGCTTTTGTTCGTCAGCTCCTCCTGGGGACCACGGTGTGTTTAGATGGCAGAGCTTCGGTCACCATGGCAACAAGTCATAAAAGGTCCACTTAGGAAAGGGCAGGGTCCTCTGGTTGCCATAAGCGATGTTTCCTGATGGTTTTTCAAGGCTAGAGACGTGCTCATGATCTGTGGGACTATTTATTTGTTTCAAAAATGAAAGCATGCTTTGTGTGATCTTTAGCTTTTGCCTTCGGTTAGATTTTCCTTTTTTGGTATGACTTCTACTTTATGAAAGCAAATTAACCTCCCAGAACATTATAAATACTACATACCATCTTCAATAAGGGATGTTGTTTGTTTTATAAAACCAAATGGTAGAAAAGTAGAGAATTGCTTTTTCGTGTTAGATAGGCATAGAGAGAGCAGGCTTTTAGTCTGTGCCTCTCAACCTGTGATATTTAAATTCTAGCCATGTCAGTGAGAGCTGAAATCACTGCAAGCAAGGGAGGGAAGGAAATCCTAGGGAACCAAATCTCTTCCTGACTCTGGTGACAGGTGCATGACCAACAGAGACTGCCTTCTCCTTCCAATTTTCTGAATCCAATATGAATGGCAGGGTATGAGCACTTATTCAACATTCATTTATTCATTCATTCATTTAAAAAGCCTTTACTGGGGATGTAGGTGTAACCCAGTGGTAAAGAGCTTGCTTATCATGCATGAGAACATGGGCTCAATCCCCAGTATCACCACTACCCCCATAGCAACCATCTACTGAGCATCCAGCATGTGTAAAGGCAGGATCAACCCTGAGGCAAACACAGGATTAACTCAGGGTCATGAGCCATAATTCTCCTACAGGAAGAATAATTCAAATTCAACAACAGATGTTCGTATTAATAATAAATTGTCAGATGATGCTGGATTCATAATGTAGAAGCTTTTCGAACAGATAATGAAGACATAAATGTATTAGCTCAGGAAGATTAAAAGGCAAGTCTGATCTCTGGTTCTACTGAAGGTGCCCCTATTGAAGTTGCCCCTTCTTTAGATGCCAAAGAAAAGTAGAGTACCCTTTTCCATGAGCACACCTATTCAATTCACAGACAACTATGGGTTAGAACTCTTTACTGAAACTCTTCAATCATCACATTTCAAAAAGCTATTGTACTTGTTATGGGTTTTATTGACTTATTTTTTGTGTTTTTTCCCCTATCATCACTCACTTCATATTGTATTAGGCTCTTTGAGAGTTCCAGAAGGAGAGAATTCATAAGAACTTGATATTCATTCATCCTCTGTCTAGTACTGAATGAGACCCTCAAGGAGCAACAGGACTTGAAGATTTGTCTCTGGAGGGCATCTCCCAGAGGCTCAATGTGTTACTGATCCCAGCAGGTTCTTTTCTTTTTTTTTTTTTTCCTTTGGGGAGGGGAGGTACCAGGGATTGAACTCAGGGGCTCTGCCCATGGAGCCACATCTCCAGCCCTATTTTGTATTTTATTTAAAGACAGGGTCTCACTGAGTTGTTTAGCACCTCACTCTTGCTGAGGCTGGCTTTGAACTTGCTATCCTCCTGTCTCAGCTTCCCGAGCCCCTGGGATTACAGGAGTGTGCCAAAGCCACCCAGCCCACTGTGTTCTTTGGAAGATACTTTTGAATTAGATTGCCATTGTCATCACTTTCCCAAAGCCCAGAGAGATAAACCCTGCCCTCAAGAACTTCACATTCCATATCAGTGTTAGACCCACTCACAAGTCACAAGGCCTATCACTAAGAGTGCTGCTAAGTAGAGGTGAGAAATCTGTTTGGAGATGCCTGAGAAAGCCTCAAAGCATACAGTAGCCTCCCCATCCATGGCTTTGCTTTCTTCAGTCAACAATGGTCTGAAAATATTAAATGTAAATTTTCATAAACAACTTGTTGTTTATGCCATTATAAGTGGCATGATAAAACCTCATACTGTCCTGGCTCATCTTGCCCAGAACGTGAAGCATTCATTTGTCCTGCATATCCACACCATATGTGTTTCCTCTCTGCCCATTAGTCTCTTAGTAGCTATCTTGGTTACCAGACTGATGGTCATGGTATCACAGTGCTTGTGTTCAGGTAAACCTTAGTTTATTTAATAATGGCACCAAAGCACAAGAGCAGTGATTCTGCCAATTCTAATGTACCAAATAGAAACTGTAAAGTTCTTTCTTCAAGTGAAAAGGTGAAAGTTCATTATTTAAGAAGAAAATTAAAAAGTCATATGCTGATTTTGTTAATTTTCATGGATGTTCACAAAAGGAAAAAAATTCATGTTAGTTTTGCTATCACACCTTAAATTGCAAAAATCACACCTGCAGTGCATGATAAGTGTTTAGTTGAGACAGAAAAAGGCATTGAATTATAGGGTTTGGTGCTATCTGCAGTTTTAGTCATCCTCAGAGGGTCTTACAACATTATCTCCTGAGGATAAGAAGGAACTGCTGTAATTATCTTTTAGGGTGCTCTGGAAGATATTTATTCTCTAAAAGTCTGACTAGAAGCAATAGGTATGGCACATGCCCTAGAGCAGGTACCAAGTATGAAGGATAGCTAAGTGTTCTTTCAATTGTAGGGCTGGTATGAGGAATGACGAGGCATGACAAACATGTTCTGAACTTGCATGACTGGTCCCTTGGGCTGGAGCATTGGAAAAGGATAAGGGACAGGCAATGGCATCTGGGGACATGTGTGTGAGGTGTCCAAGTTGAAGAGCACTATAATGAGATCCTTCCTGGAGCTCTGTAACATGAAACCAGCTAATGATAACACTTTAGATAATTTCATAATTAAATATCTCTAGAGGGGGTTCTGAAACCAGCTTTCCACAATTTCCTCTACATTAGCCTTACAAAATATGCTAAGTGAAAAAAGGAAGCTGAGAACAGTATGTGCTCTATGCAAATATTTTGTTTAAAAAAGAAAGAGAGAAAACAAAAAAAAATATGGCTGGTAAATGCAAAAATGAACACAAATACTGAAAACAAAATACCAGCCCCTCTAAAATGATGTTAGTAGAGTCAGAAAGTAGAACTGAGTGAAGGAAAATAGGCAAAGGGATGCTTCCCAGACTACTTTATGTTATCCTTGATACATGAGTCATATTAATGTGCTACTATGAAATGCCAAACAAAGAATTTCAAGGCTCTCCAATAATATTGTCTGAGAAAGCTGAAAATTCAGTCAGATAGGTCCCTCTGAAGCCAGGCAGCTTCGTGACACTCAGAAAGGAATATTCAGTATCTGTTGGTCACATCATGTCCTCCTATAGACCCACTGTATTAAACCTGACTCCTTCCAGGCCTCAACCCCCTAAAGAAAACATTCAGAAGTCACCACCTGGCTGACTGCTTCCCTCACTCCTGGTGCTCCTCATTTTTGTTGATAACATATAGTAAACAGTATGATTATTTTGCAATTCCATAATAGCTATCTTCTTATTCAGTATTCTGCACAAGGTCGCACAGCCCTTGAGCCACAGGATTGAATTTGAATTCTGAAAATTCAGACTCCAAATTCCATGATTCTCTGTACACCAAGTTCCTTCCTCATATGACTGGAAAAAGATTCTTCATCTTTGTTTTAGCAACACCCTTGAAAGCCTGGCAAAAAGTTCAGGCCCCATGTGTTGTTTGAGTGGACCCTAAGAGCGGACTGACACTGGGATCTAGGGTAGGGATGGAAGGCTGCTCTGGCTGTATTTCACAGTCTTCTGGGATTTCCCCAACAAAATTATTGTAAGGGTCCCTGTCTGAGCTGACAAAATTAACTTCTTTCCTACAAACCCATTTTGGGATCCTGAAGCAAAGAGACAGATCTGTAATCTTAACTATACACACACACTTTTTTTTGTCATTCTGGGATCAAACCCAGGCAAGTGATCTACTACTGAAGTACACTCACAAGCCCCACAAACTTGACTAAATTCAGCAACTCTGAGAATACTCTTGGAAAAAAAAAAAATCACTCTGCCCATAAGCACTCTGGGGAATAGAGTCAAAGAAACATTTAATGGTGTTGCTTTTTCCATTCAGATCTGGAACAGCTGCTTTTAGGAGAGGTGCTATCTACAATAAAATGATGTGCTTCACCAACATGCCTTAACTTTTCACTCTGACCATGTGTGTTTCAAATAATACACCCACTGGAAGGAACCCTAATATCTTTTTCTCTTCTTTCCATTAAGGGAAATCAAGTGTGCCAAGTGACTAAGAAGTTCCCCACTTCTTTTTTTTTTTAAAGAAAGAGAGAGAAGAAAGAAAGACAGAGAATGTTTTAATATTTATTTTTCAGTTTTCGGTGGACACAACATCTTTATTTTATTTTTATGTGGTGCTGAGGCTCGAACCCAGTGCCCTGCGCATGCCAGGTGAGCACGTTACCGCTTGAGCCACATCCCCAGTGCCCCACTTCTTAATTTACTCCAAGTTTCACATTTTTCACAATATCCTGTATATTTTGTGTACCACACTCATGAATGGGTGTGCCATCCTCATCTCCCACAATAAAAAACATACCCCTCTGAAAGGCATCAAAATGTTCAGAATCGAATCCAAATAAAATACCATCGTTCTTTCAGATCTCTCCGTCTCTCTTTCTCATACTTGGTAAATTGTAGTGCACATCTAATAGCTGGCCAAAGTCCTTGATCACAGCCCATTTCACAGCACTTAGCTCCTAATTGAAATTTCACACTACAATACTTAAGACACAACTCCAAATTGCATCGCCATTTAAGCAAATGTGTTTTCCTAGCCATTTAACTGTATGTGATTTCCTCTCAGCTATATGCGTCTTATGATTTGCTGTTGGTTGCTCTGGCCATTAAACCCTTTGGTATTTATTTGAGGTTATTCTAGAATGCCCTATTTCTCTGTGAATTGAATTTAACCCAGTAGTTTAGTTAATAGCCTCACCCAATTGTGTGCCTTTGGAAGGAAAGAGAACATTTCCATTCTCAGAGGAGATGCTAGCTCTTGGTCACCCACCCCAGGCTCTTGCAACTGTCAACTCTTACTGGCTTTCTTACTTGTTCTCTCAAGCCTGATCCTAACACAAGCTTTGTAGGAACTCAATTTTGACAGAAAGGAAACACAAGCAACATCTAAAGAACAATTCACTGGAAAACATAAAAGTCTGATTAATAGGAAAGATCACAGTAAAAATCCTTTTCTTTCTCATTATACTTGAACTTTAAAAAAACATTTTTACTATAGATAGTTCAGATAAACAAAAGGATGGAATACTATAATGAATCTTACAATAATTATTACTTTTATGTTAATCTTGTTTCATCTATCACCCTTGCTCCAATTTTTCTGTTTGTGTAATTTTGTGCTAGATTGCTTGCTACAGAATTTTAAAGATATATCATTTCACCCCATAAATACTTCATTTAATGTTTCTTAAGTGCTAATGACATTATTTTGCTATTACCACCATGACATAATTGCACCTAACTGAACTAACAATAATTCCTTAACTTCATCTAAGACCCTTCATATTAAATTGCTCCCAATTGTCACAAATGTCATTTCAGATCTGGGTGTGTAGCTCAGTGGTAGAGTGCTTGCCTAGCATATGTGAGGCCTAGGGTTTGATCCCAGCACAGCAAGACAAAAACAGCATTTCACAGTTGGTTTATTCTGAATCAGGACCCAAATAGTCCACATATTCTTTTGACATTTTCTAGCTTGTTTTTGTATTCTGATTCTTCCATTCTCTTTCCTCCAAGCCTTGGATCTGTGGATAAAGCTGGCCTCCAAAATTCCCCCTCCTCCACTCTGTTCTGAATTTGTAAGATGGTTTCCTTGTAAGGTCCTTTTAAAATGACCTTTTTGATGGCTTTCTCCTCACAGGTAGCATGCTCTTCTACAGAAGTAGAGACACAGATTTTCTGCAGCCCATGGTGACAGGGAAACCCACTGCATCTGCCACCTGGCACTGGTATTCTCTCCATAGTGTGGCTTCCCAGCTGTTTGCCAGGAGTGGGAAATTGTCTAAATCAACTTTTAGATGGGTAGAGACAGTTGGTTCACTGAAACATAGTTAAGAAATAGAATTGGAAACCAGGTATGGTGGCTCAAACCTGTAATCCCAGTGGCTCAGAAAGCTGAGGCAGGGGGATCACAAATTCAAAGCCAGCCTCAGTAACTTAGCAAGGCTCTAAGCAACTTGACTAGACATTGTCTCAAAAAAAAAAAAATGAAAAGGATTGGGGATGTGGCTCAGTTGTTAACCAGTCCTGGGTTCAATCCCTGATACCAGAAGAGAAAGAGAGAGAAATAAAAGAGGAAAGAAAGAAGGAAGGAAGGGAAGGGAAGGAGGGAGGAAGTGGGAGTTGGGGGGAAAAGGGAGGCTTAAAGGCTCTGTCCCAAGCACAAAACCAATACAACTCCTAGAACAGCACACTGAAGAGCTTTCACAAGGAGGTAAAGCCAGGAGTTGATTATATACTTAAATACACAGTGCCAAACTATAAAACTCCTAAATGAAACATAAGAGAAAATTTAAATGATCTAAGTAAGTGGTGAAAACTTTTTAGATTCCACACCAAAGGTATGATTCATGAAAAAAATAATCAATAATTTGGACTTCTTTAAAATTAGAATTTTCTGATCTAATGAAAGAAACTGTCTAGAGAACAAGAGTACCAGCTACAGACTGGGAGAAAATATTTGCAAAAGACATATCTCATAAAAGGCTTACCCAAAATGTACAAAGAACTCTTTAAAATCAATAATAGAAAAGTGAACAACCTGATTTAAAAATAGGGGAAAGATATGACCAGATAACCTCACCAAAGAAGACATGAAAATGGCAAATGAGCATAGAAAAAGATTTGCAGCATCGTATATCATTAGAGAACTGCAAATTAAAACATGAGATACCACTGTACACCCATTAGAATGAGTAAAATCCATAACACTTACAACAACAAATGATGGGAAGGGTATGGAACAACAGGAACCCATTAATTGCTGGTTGGAATGCAAAATGCTACAGCTACTTTGGAAAACAGTTTGGTATAATCAAACAAATCTAAAAATATTACTTACCATATGATCCAGCTATCACACTCTTAAATATTTGCTCAGTTAAGTTAAAAACTTATGTCCACGCAAAAAAAGCCTAAATACAGATATTTATAGCAGCCTTATTCATAACTGCTAAAATTTGGAGGCAGCCAAAATGTGTTTCAATAGGTGAGTAGGTAAGTGGACTGTGCTACATCCAGACCATGAAATATTATTGAACACTTAAAAGAAGTTAGCTACGAAGACACAAAAGAAAAAGACACTTGGAAAAATTTAACTGCATATTACTAAATGAAATAAATCATTCCAAAAGATGCACACTGCATGACTTCAATTATAGGACACTCAGAAGGGGAAAAACTATGGGGATAATTTTTAAAAATTGCTAGTTGCCAGAGATTTGGAACAAAAGAATGAATGGGGGAGTATAGGAGATTTTAAAGCACTAGAACTATTCTGTATAATACTGTCATGGGGGATACATGTCACTACACATTTGCCCACAAACATACAATATACAATAGGAAGAGTGAACCCTAATGTAAACTATGAAATGATAATGATGTGATAATGATTATATTGATCTTTGTATGAGTGATAATCATGTGCCAATTTTAGTTGGCTAATTGTGATAAATGTGCTCATCTGGTGTGGGATGTTGATGGTATGGGAAGCCATGCATAGGTGGGGATAGGGATACATGTGAGTTCTCTGCATTTACTTTTCAAGTATACATATGAAATGCTAATAGATTAAACATGGTGGGGAAATTATTGAATATACAGAAAGTATTCTCAGTCTTGGGGCTGGGGCTGTAGCTCAGTAGCAGAGCACTTGGCACTGGCTCAATCCTCAGAACCACATTAAAAATAAATTAATAAACAAAGATATTGTGTAAAATTTTTAAAAAGTTTTCTTCTGCTGCATATTTAGGGGAAAAAATCAACCATGGGCCTCCTTCCTCAAGGAAACAGTCCTTAAAATTTCACTTGAGAGGTGAAAAGTATAGTATTCCTCTATGTGACAAATTTTGTGATATCTTAAGCTTTCTACAGAAAATAAATCAGCACTATAATTGACTTCCTTGCCAACATTAGATGTTATCAGTGTTTTGGACTTGAACCATTCTCATAGGTATGCAGTGGTTTTAACTTTTAGTTCCCTAATGACATAAGATGCTGGGCATTTTTTCACTTGCTTATTTACTATCTGAATATTGTATTACTTTGCTAAGGCTGCCATAATGAAATACCACACACTGGGAGTCTTAAACAACAGAACTATATTTCCTTACAGGTTGGGAGGCTACATGTCTGAGATTGAGGTGTCAGCAGGATTGGTATCTCTGGACTTTCTTGGCTTGCACACCTTCTGGCTGTCCTCCCATGGTCATTCCTCTGTGCACACATGTTTTATCCAAATTTTCTTTATTTACACACTACTTAGATTGGACTAGGGTCCACCTGAAAGACCCCTACAGATTTCACACTAACTTAACTGCCTCTTTAAAGACCTTATTTCTTTTTCTTTTTTTTTTTTTTTTTTTGGTACGTGGGACTGAACTCAGGAGCACTTAACCACTGAACCACATCCCCAGCCTTTTTTCTTTTTTTTTTTTGGTTTTGCTTTTCCATTTTATTTCAAAACCAGAATCTCACTGAGTTATTTAGGGCCTCACTAACTTGCTGAGGCTGTTTTGAATTCGTGATCCTCCTGCCTCAGCCTCCCAAGCTGCTGGGATTACAGGCGTGTGCCACCATGTTCAACAAAGAGCTTATTTCTAAATATGGTTACATTCTGAAGTACTGGGGATTTAAGCTTCAACATATGAATTTGGGAAGGACACAATTCAGCTCATAACATATATCTCCTCTGGTGATACATCTGTTCAGGTCTTTTGCCCATTTTTTTAATATGGGTTTTTTTTTTTTTTTCAACCATTGAGTTTTAAGAGCTCCTTGTTTATTTTGGACATAAGTTCTTCTTCACATATGTGTTTTGTAGATATTTTCTCCAAACTAGAGGCTTCTCTTCTCACTCTCTAGGCCATGACTTTAAAATTCTAGAAGATTTTAATTTTAATGAAATTCAAGTTTTCAAATTTTTTTCATAGATTGTGTTTTTGGTATTGTATACAAAAAACTCATCAACAAAATCAAGGTCACCTACATCTTCTTTTAGAACTTTATTATAATTTTGCATTTTATATTTAGGTCTGCAATCTACTTTGTGTTCATTTTGGTGAAATATGTGAGGTCTGTATTTAGATTTGGGTGGGGGAACATATGGGTTTCTGCATTAATCAGAGTTCTCCTAAGAGACAAAACCAATGGGATATATATATGTATAGATATAGATATATGGATATTGATACATAAAAGAGGATTTGTTAGAAGAATTGACTCATACACTTTAAGAGGCTGCGAGGTTCCATGACAGGCCATCTGCAAGCCATAACCCCTCAGATTCTGGTAGCATAGCTCAGTTCAAGTCCAAAAGTTTCAGAAACAGGGAAGTTAATTGTGGAAGCGCCTGTTTGATGCCAAAGATTTGATAATCTTTGGGACCACTGATGCAATTCTTAGAGGCCAGAGAACCTGGAGTGCTGATGTCCCAGGTAAGGAGAAGAATGTTTCAGAATCTGAACAAAAAGGAAAAAAAGAATTTACCTTTCTTTTGCCTTTGTGTTCTGCCTGGTCCCCCAGCCAATTGGATGGTTCAATCTACATTGAGGGTGGATCTTCTCCACTTAGTTCACTGATTCACCTTCTAATCTCTAGAAACATCCTCACAGACACACCCAGAGATGATGGTTTACCAAATATGACTTCATCCAGTCAAGTTATGCCTAAAATTAACCATCACTTTGGGCTGGGGATGTGGCTCAAGTGGTAGTGCGCTCGCCTGGCATACGTGCGGCCCGGGTTCAATCCTCAGCACCACATACAAACAAAGATGTTGTGTCTGCCGATAACTAAAAATAAATAAATATTAAAAATTCTCTCTCTCTCTCTCCCTCTCTCACTCTCTCTTTAAAAAAAAAAAAAATTAACCATCACAGTGTCCAAATCTTTTTAGCACCATTCTTGAAAAGACAACCCTTTGTCCACTGAATTGGCTCCATTCGTTTATCAAGATCGATTAACCATATTTGTGTGAGTCTATCTCTGGGTTGTTGTATTTTTTCTTTTCCACTGCTGTACATTTATTCTTTCATTCTTTGACCCATACTATATTATCTTGATTACTGTAAGTGTATACTAGGTCTTGAAGTCAAGTGGTTTCAGTAACTCTGAGTTTGTTCTTCAGTATTGTGTTGGTAATTCTGGGTCTATTGTGCTTCCATACAAACTTTAGAATAAGATCGTTGATAGGAACAACAACAACAAAAAAAATGCTGGAATTTCAATTGAGATTGCATTAAACCTATAGGCCAAAGCAAGAAGAACTGATATCTAAACAATTTTTAGTCTCTCTACTCCATGATTAGGAAACATTCTCTATTTACTTAGATTCCCTGTTCTATCAGACTTTTACAGATTTCCTCATATAAATATTATGTTAAATTTGTACCAGAGAATTTCATTGGGGCATGTTAATGTAAATGGTATTGTGTTTTTTAATTTCAAAATTCCATTGTTCACTAATATCATGCAGTAAGGCAATTGTCCTTAAGACCTACCCTAAAGACCTCTAAGTATTTCTTCTGTATGTTGTATTGTACATTAATCTAGTATCCTGCAACCTTACTATAATCACTTACTTCCAGAACTTTTTTCCATCAATCCTTAGGGGGTTTTACATAAACAATTATATCATCTCTGAATACAGAAACATTTCTATTTTTCCATTCCAAAGTACATGACTTTTAATTTCTTTGCTTTTCTTATTGCACAAGCTAGAACTTAAAATGTTGAAAAAGAGTGGTGAGAGAGGACATCTTTGCCTTCTTCCTGATCTTAGTGGGAAAGTATCAATTTTCTCATCATTAAGTATGATGTTAGTTGTATACTTGTCGATTTTTTAAATAGATTTTTGTAGATTTTTTAAATCAGGTTGATGATGTCCCTGTCTTGCTGAAAGTTCTTGTCATAAGTGTTAGATTTTGTCAAATTTTTATTTTACATCTGTTGATATGATCATGTGGTTTTTCTCCTTTAGCCTGCCAATGTGATTTTTATATTAATTGATTATTGTTGATACTACATTGCATACTTGGATAAGTCCTACTAAGTCCTACTGTATAATAATTTTATGCATTGTTACATTCAATGTATTGATATTTTGTTGAAGATTTTTGCATCTATGTTCATGAGAATTATTGTTATATAGTGTTCTTTCCTCCAATATCTTCAAATGCTTTTGGTATTAAAGGGATGCTGATACTGTAACTTTGCTTCTATTTTCCAGAAGAGATTTTAGAAATCTCACACCATTTTTTTCTTCAATGTGTGGTAGAATTCACCAGTAAAACCATTCAGCCCTGGTATTTTATTTCTGGAATATTATTAACTATTCATTCAACTTATTTAATCAAATATAAATAATATAGTATACAAAAATAGATCATATATATTGAATTTATTATAGACCTATTCAGATTATCTATGCATTCTTGTATGCATTTTGGTAGTTTGTGGCTTTTCAATGAAAATTTGTTCCATTTCATAGAAGTTATCAAATTTGTGGACAGAAGTTTTTCAAAATATTCTATTATCATCCACCTAATGTCCATCAGATAAATGTTGATTACCTCTATTTAATTTATTACAGGAATAATTTGTGTGTTTTTCTTAATAGTTAGAATAACAAATGTTTTTCAATTTCATTGATCTTTTACTTTTTTTATTTTATTGAACCAGCGAGATATATATATATATATATATATATATATATATATATATATATATATATATAATGTAATATATATATATATACTGTATTGTTTTCCTGTTTTCAATTTCATTGATTACTGATGATCTCTATTCTACTTCCTTTGGGTTCATATTTCTTTACTTTCTCTAGTTTAATGAGGAAAAAACTTGAATTATTGACTGTAAATATTTCTTCTTTTCTAATGTATGCATTTAATGCTATAAATTTCCCTCTAAGCATTCCTTTTAATAAGTTCTTATTTTATTTTCATTTCAAAATTTTTTTAAAATTTCTCTTCAGAGTTCTTCTTTTATCCATGTGGGTTTGTTTTCAAGGTAAGTTCAGTTTAATTTCTGCATGTTGGGGAATTTTCCAACTATCTCTTGTTATTGATTTCAAATTTAATTCCACATTGGTCTGGGAGCATTTTGTATGATTTCTATTCTTTTAGATACATTTTATGGCCCAGAATGTAGTTTATCTGGGTGAATTTCTTTGTGAATTTAAGAAGAATGTGTATTGTTTTGTTGTTAGTTAAAATATATATGATGATCAATGGAAAAGCAAAATAAATAAATAAAAATATATAGACATTAATTAAATCCAGTTGGATGATAATGTTTTTCATTTCAACTGTAGCTATGCATCACTTAAGATGAGAATGCATTCTGAGAAATGTGTCATTAAGTGATATCATTATTTTACAAACATCATAGAATGTACTTACACAAATCTAGATGGGGTAGTCTTCTAACCCTTAGAAGACTACTGCTCCTGGTCTACAAACATGTACAGCTAGCCTTTGTACTGAATATGGTAGGCATTGTGATACAAAGGTAAATATTTATATATATAAAGATAGGAAAGATAGAGTAAAAATACCAGGCAGTAGGAATTTTTCAGCTCCCCTCTAATCCTATGGGACCACAGTGGTCCGTTATTAACTGAGACATCATCATGTGCTACGTGATGGTAGTCAAACACGTGCTTACTGATTTCCTGCTTGCTGGTTTTGTCAGTTACTGACAGACAGGTTTTGATGTCCCTAACTATAATAGTGGATTTTTCTGTTTGTCCTAACAGATCTACCCATTTTTGCCTCAGTATTTTCATACTCTATTTTTGTTATATCTTCTTGGAGAAGTGATGATTTTACCATTATGCAATGCAGCTTTTTGTCTCCAATGCTTTGTCTTATTCTCACATTTATTTTGGCTTAGCTTGGCAAAGCAACTCCAGTTTCTTTTTGATTGTTGTTAGCACCATTTTTTTTCCAAATTCATACGACGTTTTTGTTTTTTTTTTTTTTTCAGCGCTAGGGATTGAACCCAAAGCCTCACAAATGCTAGGCAGTAGCTACATCCCCAGCTCCACAGTTACATCACTTTTAATAACCTATTTGTCTCTATATTTAAAGTCACTTTCTTTTCTTTTCTTTTGAGAGTGGATCTTGCTATCTTGCCCAAGGTGGCCTTAAACTCCCAATCCACCTGCCTCAGCCTCCTGAGTAGCTAGGATTACAGGTGTATACCATAATACCTGGCTTAAAGTTGGGTTCTTCTAGACAAGTTAATTAGGTCTCTTATTTTAAATCCATTCTGACAATTTCTGTATTTAATTGGTGTATTTAGACTGTTTACTTTTTTTTTTTTTTTTTTGATACTGGGGATTGAAGTCAGGAGCACTCAATCACTGAGCCACATCCTCAGCCCTATTTTCTATTTTATTTTGTGACAGGGTCTTATTGAGTTGCTTAGTGCCTTCTTTTCCTAAGGCTGGCTTTGAACTCTTTTTATTATTTTTATTCTAATTTGTTATATATGACAACAGAATGCATTACAATTCATGGGCTTTGAACTATTGATCCTCCAGTCTCAGCCTCCTAAACCTCTGGGATTATAGGCATGCGCCACCATGCTGGGCCTAGAAGGTTTACTTTTAAAGTGATTTTTATGTCTGAATTAATATCTATCATATTTGTTACTTTTACATTCATTGTAATTTTCTTTATATTTAAAAAATTGCCTCCCTTTTTTCTGACTTTTTTGGCCTATCACATTGTCCATCTTATTGAAAGGGTTCTTTTAACCTTTCAACTTTTCAACCTTTATTTCAAGATAGGACCACTGGCCAAAAAAATTAAAATCTTCATCTTTCATCTCAAAAAGCTTTTCTATCCCTTTCACTTTGAAAGGATAATTCACTGAATACAACATTCTGGTCTGATGGAGTTTCGTTTAATATTTCACTCTAGAGCTGAGGCTGTAGATCAGTAGTGGAGCACTTGCCTAGCATGCATGAGGCACTGGGTTCAATTCTCAGCACCACATGTAAATAACTGAATAAAATAAAGGTCCAACCACACCTAAAAAAATTTTTTTAAAAATATTCACTCTATTCTTTTCTTGCTTGCTTGCTTTCTAATGAGAAGCCTAGTGTAATTCTTATCACCATTTACTTACAAGTAACCCTCACTCCAATCCCAGCTTTTTTCAAGATGTTCTCTTTGTTTTTGTTTTCGTAAAGTTTGAATATGATACACCTCATTGTACTCTTTTTTTTTTTAGAGAGAGAGAGAGAATTTTAATATTAATTTTTTTAGTTTTCAGCAGACACATCTTTGTTTGTATGTAGTGCTGAGGATCGAACCCGGGCCGCACGCATGCCAGGCGAGCGCGCTACCACTTGAGCCACATCCCCAACCACCCTCATTGTATTCTTGAGGGGTGCATTTATTCTTCTGGGTATTCTCTGAGTTTCCTGGATTAGTGATTTGATGCTTATTATTAATATTGGAAAATTATTGGGCCTTAATTATTTCAAACATTTATTTTACTCCTTTCTCTCTTTTTTTTTTCAGCTATATCCCCAATAATGCTTATTACACCTTTTACAATTATCCCACAGTCTTGGGATACTCTGTTCTCTTCTGCTTTTTCATTGTATTTTAGGAAGGTTCTGTTGACATATCTCCAAGATCATTGATAATTAGTTTTGTCCAGTTCACTGAGGAGACCTTCAGTGGTGTTATGCACTTATTCACAGTTTTTTTTTTCAATCATGTCCTTTTGAATGTTTGTTAGTTTCCATTTTTCTGCTTATATTTCTCACCTTCTTACACACTTTCTACTTTTTCCATTATAGCCCTTAATGTATTAATCATGTCTATTTTCAGTCCCCTGATGGTTCCAAAATCTGTGTCGTATTTGATCTGACACTAATACTTGATTTGTGTCTTCAGACGTTGTTACTGTTTTCTGCCTTTTAGCATGCCTTGGGATTTCTCTTGGTTGTATTTATAATAGGAACTGAGGTAATCAGGGTTTTAGTATGAAGTTTTACGTTACTTTGGCTGTGTTTAATGTTTGCCCTCGCTGTAGGTACCAAGGGTTTTCGTTTATTTTAATTTCTCTGGTGTTTTTATTTTTTCTTCTGTGTTATCTTTGGTGTTCCTAAGAAGTTCTGCTTTATCTTACAATTCTCTTCCTTTAATCTATAGTTATTATACTGGAGTCCTGATTGGTAGTAAGGTCTTGGTGCAGAGAAACATTCTACAATCTTACAATTTTATTTTATTTTAAATTGGGCCCAAGTCCCTGGGCTCTGACCTTCAGAAACATTTCTTAACCTTTTTTTCCTCCCATAAAATGAGATAGAAAGGTCATTAAGGGCCTGGAATTATCTAATTGCCCTTCTTCCAAGTCAGGGTGGCTGGGACAAAGCAGTTTCCCTGGAGGGCAGGCCTTTGTTAGGGATAATGCTCTGGGTTTATTTCAAGGATGATTTTCCTCCTCCATGTCCCTCAAGCATGAGGAAATATTTCTCTGATTTCTGCTGTACAAACCTACTGGAGCTCCTGTAGGTAAAAACTAAAGAAAGTGTGAGAGTCTACAAAGGTGACTCACCATCCCCAGGTGTTTCCAGCTCACTAGCTACAGAAAGCGCCTCCATTCCCCACTTCCTGTCAGTTACAGGCTCTAGCTGCTTCTGCTTAGGCCAGCTGATCTCAGCTGTGATTCTCTGTATCTACCCATCTCCCTAGTTTGGGGGTGGCAGTTTTGCCTCTGACCTCAATTCCCTGATTATTCTAAGAAAAATCACTGATTTTCTGTTTGTTCAGCTTTTTTTTTTTCTGTTTATAAGGATGGAAGTGATAATCTCTGAGCTCTTTACATGTTAGAGCTAAAACTGGATACTCATCACTGATTTGGAACATGGTCAATTCAAAAAATATAAACCTGAGTGACAGGAAAACACAATATAAGATAAAGGCCTGGGCATATGTGAAGTGTTAGGCCCCCACCATCTCCTGTCCAGGACACATGGTGACTTTGTCACTAGTTTTATTTCCTGACAATTGCTAAAACTGAAGTAGTATTTTCGACATGACTAGGAAGTTCTTAAAAATCAATTAAAAGTTGTGCCTGGTATATAATACACACACTTGCTACCCCATACTCCTGGAACCTCCGAGTACAAGGCAGAAGCCCTCTTGAGCAGCTTTTGCAAAACTCATCTTTTTCCTTGTTTTGGATTTTTGTTTTGTTGTTTGCTTTGTGATGATGATGATCTCAACCAGGGCCTTACGCATGTTAGGCAAATGCTCTCCAACTGAACTACATCTCTAACCCTTAGTTTAGTTTTATTATTATTTAGGTAAACTAAGGCTGTCACTGGAAGTGATCCAAAGAATCTCCAGAAAGGAGGAGTTCAATTTAGGTGGGGTTTTTGACAATGGCACAAAATTTAGTTTAAGGGCACATCAGTTAGAGGTACAGAGATTATGTTTTAGGAAAGCAGATTTGCATTCAAAGGAAAATGTAGGCTATCTCAAGAGTGAGACATGCTATTGGGGTAAAGCAAGGAATATACATTCTTGAGAGTGAGAGATTCCTTTGGGGGTTCTGGGCTCTTTTTTAATAGGTGATTTGATGGGTCAGAATGGAATGTTTTGTGGGAATGACATCAGTGTGCTGGTCTGTCAGTTCTTAGAATCCTTAGGCTGATGTGGTCTCCATTATCTGATCAGTAGATAATGTTGGAAAGTACTGTATGTTACATGATTCTTAAAATAGGTATCTCTCGTTTCTTAATCTGTTATGTAGGCTAATTAACAGTGTACAGGTAATTTTTATAAGTGAATGAATTTATGACAATTCTAAAACTTACAGATTTTCCAAATTTGAGAGCAACAGACCTGGAAGAAAGAACTGGCCTGGAGAAAAAAGGTGTGAGGAACTTGAACAAAACATTTTCAGATTATAGTTTCTTTGTGCTTCCTTTTGTTTCCTTTTTACCTTTTATTTCTTCTATCCATTTCAAGGCCAGCACAAGACGAAGCACAAGGAAAAGGTGGTTCTTAGAGATCCTGCTGTGATTTGAATATGTCTCCTCAAAATTCATGTTTTAGAAACTTAAATCCCAAATTTATGTGTTCATAACATTTGGAGGTGAGGATTTGGGAAGGTAACTGAAATTAGATGAAGTCATGATAATGGGATACAAGAATGGTGTTGGTGGTTTTATAAGAAGAGGAAGAGAGACCTGAACTAGCTTAATGCCCTCTGCCATGTTACAATGCAGCAAGAAGGTCCTCACCAAATGTTGGAGATACGTTTTTGGACTTCCCAGCCTCAAGAACCATGATCCAATACAACACTATTCTTTACACGTGTGTGTGTGTGTGTGTGTGTGTGTGTGTGTGTGATGCTGAGGAATCAAATTAAGGGTCAGTTATAATTTTCTCATTTTTGAGCTACACCCCAGCCCCACCTCTATTCTTCACAAATTGCCCAGTCTGTAGTACGCAGAACTATAACAAGAGAAAACCAAGACACACATAACACTGTGGGAGATATACAAGAAAGCATTGAGGCAGAAGGAGAGAGGGGAGATTGTGACTTCTACAAGGATGAATGGGTAAGGCAGGATAAGAATGCTCAGGATTAGCTATTTGAATAATTTCAATTTGATACATAATGTTCTCCCTCATCTATAATCTGGATTTTATGTGATTAGAGTAGGGGATAGTGGCCCAGAATGTGAGATCTAAATAGTAGAGCTGGTTTGGGATGTGGGCCATGGATTGATTAGATTGTACTTCAACAGCACACTCCCCCATGAAGGATCCCTCCCAAGGACCAAGGTATGGCTAATAAGGGAGGCAGGAGGCTAAGGTCAGGGTACTTGGGTATAGATTGTCCAGAATAAGGAGTTTCCAATATATGTTTGTAAGTCTGCTTTATATTACTATGTTAGTCTGCTTTATATTACTATGACAAAATACCTGTGAAAATTGAAAGAGGAAAGATTTGTTTTGGCTTGCAATTTCAGAGGTTTCAGTTCATGTTCAGTTAGCCCCACTGATTTGGACCTTTGGCAAGACAGAACATTATGGTGGAGACTATGTGGTGAAGCAGAGCTGCTCACCTTGTGCCATTCAGAAAAGGGGTGGGGACTGGGACTGTAGCTCAGTGGCAGAGTGTTTGCCTAGAACGTGTGAGGCAGTGGGTTCAACCCTTAGTACCACATAAAGATAAACAAAATAAAGACATGCTGTCCATCTACAACTATAAAAATAAAATTAAAAAAAAAAGAAAGAAATAGGGGTGGAGGGTTGAGTTGGTTCTAGGGCATGTCCACAGTAACCTAACTTCTTCCAATTAGGCCCCACCTATTGAAGTTTATACCAGACCCCAATACCACCAGCAGCTGAGGACCAAGACTTCAATTCTTGAGCTTTTGAGTGATATTCAAGATCTAAACTATAACAGACATGTTGGAGCATCAAGTTAACAGAAGTTAGAAACATGGTTAATGATTTTGTTATGTGTTCAGATGCACCTGATATGGGAAAAGAGTCAAAAAACCATTTCCCATTGGTTTTTCTGAGCAATACCAAGTGTTGCAAGCAAAAACTCTATCCCGTGTTGCTTAACCTTTGAACCCACTTATCTAAACATTCTTCGGCTCTCATCACAATTGGTCTCTGATATTGCCCTGGGAAATATTTGTATTGCAAAACTTAGTGGAAAATGCATCTCTCTAACTGGCTTGTGCATGGGGGAGATGACTATTATAGACATTTATAATTTGAGAACAATCAGTTTCTTCCTCAGGGAGAGAATCTAGGTAATTAAAAAATATGATTATTAATGTAAGAATAATGGAACAGTGATCTTGCCATTTCCTAACAGAATTAAAATGTCTTTAACCACAAAAGATTTGTGGAAAGGAAAGTTAATTGACAACCTAAGACGGAAACTAATTTGAAATACAATTAATTTGGGGACTCTTGAAAAGTAATGCTTTTACATTACAGCAAATGGTTGCAACTAATTACTATCTGAGGAATACTTGTAAATTGGTTATATGTTCTTTATTTAATATAGTTTCTGTGATTACTTGAACTCTTATTTATGGGAAGGTCCAGTTTTCAATTTAAAATAATCACTAAGAAAAAGAAAGAAGAATACAGTTCTTCTATGAAGCAGTGGGCATGTATAAGCTTGGTTTGTGCTGATGGCTGAGCAGTTCATCTTTACAGCTTCCTGAATTCTCCTATCCTCTCATCAGAACACACTTTCCTCTAACCTACACTGCAGGCAATGCTTCCATCAATTAGGTCCCTACTTAAAGATCTGCAGATTTCCCTGTTTCTCTTCCCTAACCCAAACCAATTACAACAACAAAAACCAGTGATTGACAACAATAGAAAACTGCTCATTATGCCCCTCTATTATCATTACTATACTAATTTCTTAATAATCTTATAAAGTAGAAACTGCTTTTATTTCCACTTACAAGATGAGGAAACTGAAGAAGAGAGCAGTTAGGTAACCTGGCCCACCTAGTAAGTAATAGAACCTAAATTCAAAGCCAAAGTTAATGGCCTCCTTTATGGTTTAGATAGAGATGCCCCCCAAACGATATGTATGAGACAATGAAAGAATTTTCAAAAGTTAAATGAGAGGTGTAACCTAATCAATGGATTAACCCACTGATATAGATTAATTGAATGATAACAGTAGGCAAGTAGAGTATGGCTGGAGGAAGCAGGTCACTGGGGGTATGCTTTTGGAGTTTATATTTTGTCCCTGGTGAGCGGAGCTTTCTTTCTGCTTCCTGGCTGTAATGAGTTAAGCAGCTTCTCTCCACCATGCCCTTCCACCATGATGTTCTACCTCACCTTAGACCCAAAGCTATGGAGTTGGCTGGCCATGGACTGAACCTCTGAAACCATGAGTCAAAATAAAATTTTATTCCTCTGATTGTTCTTGTCAGGGTTTTTGGTCACAGCAATGCAATGCTGACTAATATACTCCCAAGAGACTTTAAAGCCAATTTTTCCTGCTCCATTCTTTCCAAATACATAGATCTGTGCTAAGCAATGGTCATGCTTCACTGTGCACGTTTACCCTCCAACACAGGCTGCTTCACTGGACTCCATGGTCACCACAGCTCTGAATTAATCAGTCTTGCTCAGACGGCCCAGGGGCCCAAGCCACATTCATGGTTTAAGACTGCTAATCATCATACTAAAATGAAAGTGTGTACAAACAAAATAAATCAACATAAAATAACTGCTATTATGAAATTTTTTCCTCTAGAAATGCAAATGTTATTGAGCAAGTGTCTTTCCCACAATATCACAATTGACATGAATCGATGAGGAGTTATTCTAATACCAGATAATTAACATGAACCACTTTTGAAGCCCACAGTGATCTGAAGACCCTGACTATGGCCTCCCTTCCCTTCAGTGCCATCTCATCTCTTCTTGTGCCTAACATTGGCCCATCTTTGGATTTAATCCATGGCTGTAACTCTTTAAACGCAGGTTGTGTAAACAGATTACACTAATGATCATTTTTTTTATATTCATTCTTTGTCATGTGACTTTTCACTAAAGAAGAAAAGTCATGTCCGTTGAATCTGCCCTAGCCTCGAGACACTTAGCCATGGTATGCAGTAGAAGTGGTGACATGCCAACTTCCAGCCTAGGATTCTTGAGTGTTTCCACCTAATCTCTTTGGTTAGCACCTTAGTATGAAAACCTACTCAGCCTAGCCCAATGGAGGATGAGAGTCTTGTGGATCAGGCCTAGTCACCTCAGTTGCCTGGCCATGGCCAGCCTAGATCAACCAGTAGCCTGCCAACTCCTGCACATGTGAGTGAGCCCAAACAAAATAACCAAACCATTAAGCCATATACAAAGCTGATCCCAAACACTTCTTACTGCATACTATGCAGATTTTTATACTTATTTGATATATAAAATTTTTGTGGCAATGCATTTTGATGCAGACTCCTTGGGTTTTATTAGGAAACAAAGATTTGAATATCATCTGCCTTTCATTAGACATATGAGCCATTTTAAATTAAATAAATTTACACTTGATAAATCCTAAATAAGTAATTATTCTGCTTTTTTAAATTTTGATTTAAAACAAAATATAACTTCTCAAATCTATACAAATATGAAACTATAAACAAACATAACTTTGCATCAAAGATATAAGAGCAACTTCTCAATATAATCTAAAATTAGGTTTAGAAACTTAAAATTATGTGTTATCAATATTTTGCAAACACTCTCAAATCTTAATAAACCTGATTTGTTAAAATTGGAACAAAACCCTAAAATTGAATATTTTTTTCTTGTTTTTTTTTTCTTCAGATCAACTGGCTTTTTTTCTCTATTTATTTGAGTTTAAATAATTTTGTCCACAGATAATTCTGTCGATGGGTAGATAAATTCTGCTTCAACAGTGAAAAAAATAATCAGACACATTTATAGTTTTCTTGGTGCACTTGGCATTACACTGTTTCCTGTTTGAAATCAAGGATTCATGTTTTCTCATATCATGAACCAAATCTGTCAATGATAAGCCAAATTACTTTAATCTTTTTGTTGGAGTCAGTTAAAAATAAAAAGAGGCTGAGGAGGTTCCCTATAGCACAACAATGTGTGGGGAAGATATGAATTGGCTTATTTTTGTTCATGGAAAGCAGAAAAATCTGAGTAAATGCTACTAAATGTTCCAGTGACTAACTGGGACAGGTATCTGATCATGACCCACAAGGGTATCTCTGTTGAAAGACTTTCCAAAGTAAATTGATTCTGCTGAGCACAACGTTACATAACCCAAACCACCCCTTACCCACTGTAGGTGTCCATAGTTTATGTGGGTACAGGGAGAAGTTTGAAGAAGTTTATTCTACATAAATATGACTTTGAACTCTTTGTCTCACCCATGAAAATAAATCAGGCTAATAAAATATTTTAAGTTATTTCAAATGTGTTGTTTGGAGTCTTGGGAAGATTTCCACATATTTTAGGGCCCCAAAAGAATTCAAGGCTATAGGATAGTGAGAAGAAACTAAAATTAAATATGTTGTTCAGGGCATTTGCAAATCTCTAGAAAAGTTTTTCTTACATTAACTTAATCCTTATTAATTTCTCTACTTTGCTTAACAATATAAAATTTTATTATGAAACCACCATAACCACAACCAGTTCTAGACACAACCCCTTGCCATGAACTCTAAGCATCTGTGTGCTTCTCCCCTGAGCCAAACTTGGATACAAAAGCTTGATATCACTGAAGTAATCTTTATCGTCCCTGAGCTTATCACAGCAGCTGGAATATTAAAAGAAGCCAAGAGAAAAATACAACAAAATAACATAACAAATGTTGGAAGCAAGGAGGTGGATAGGAAGGAAGTTTTCCCTCTGTTAGGGGCTATGCAGGAATATTTAGGGACAGGCACCTATACTTACAGGGAAAGAGGCTATAGTCACTTTGAATGACTGTTAACTTTTTTCTTTGCTCTTTTGTTTCAGATAAGGCCCTACAGAGAAAACCACAGGAACCAACCAAAAGTCACTTTGTTGCTTCTGACTCACTCTTTCTTCTGTGAGTTACAGTAAGCTTTGCTCATTATAATGGTAAATTTTCCACCTGAGATGTGCTCCCATCTGCCATGTTTAAATAGGTAAAGCATGATCTTGAAATGGGCATACTCGGGAATGTGCTTACCTATACATATTATGAAAAGTATTTCCAATATTTATATGCATGAGTTTTTCCAACAAAATCCCCTTGCTTGCTTGGGGGGAAAAACTGCTTTGGGAGTTATCCCCAGTGGTCCCCTTACTTGCACAAGTAATAAACCTCTTATCATGTATATTGGCTCTGCACTAACCAAGGGGCAAGTACACTGTGTTCAGTTACACCTCCAAATCAAAAGTTTCTTAAGGAGGGTTTTTCAGAGTTCTTCAGATAAACAGAACTAATGCGATGGATGGATAGATGATGATAATGAAGAAGTTAGATAAATAGATAGACAGAGATAGATAGATGGATTTATTATGAGGAATCCTTCATGTGACTATGGACACTGAAAGGCCTCAAAATACTACTCTCTAAAGCTAGAAATCCAGGAGAGCTGGTATTATAATTCAGAATCTGAAGGCCAGAGAACTAGGGACCATTGTATCAAGGATTTAGAAGCTGCTTTTACTAAAAATACTGACTTTTTACTTGGGCCTTCACATATCCAATGAGTAACTAAAAACAGGTTAAAATCTCAGCATCCGGTCTCCTTTGCTCTGATTGTCTTTTGCAGTCACCTTGTGTTAGAAATAACAGGTGCCCAAGAAATCAAACACATGACTAGAAGTGGGCCAGACAAGCAAATTTATTTGTGCAGAAAAGTGCCCTCCCAAAAAGAAATTTGGCAAGTGAGCACACCTGGGCGGGTAGTCTCCCAACATTTATCCCTAACAAGGTTCTGCCCCTTGCTCCTGATAGAAAGAGCTCAGAGGTACAATCTACATAATTAACTCATTTTAGTTAGGTAGGCAAAAAGGAAGGGCTATAATTGTGACTGTATTTGTTAGGGGATTTTATAATGGCACTACTCTGGTCACATCCCTAATTTCAAGATGACTCAATTTTAATCACATGATCCTTAATTTCAGGATGGCTTCTTTCTGGCCACATGGTTTCCTAACTTAAGATGACTCCATTATACATGTGAAACTTAAGTTACAGTAACCCTGCTGGTGTTACGTTTAAGTTTAACTTTGATAGAAAAGAAAACATAAATCTCACAAATGGATTCTAAGAACAACAGGTCTGATCAATAAACATCTTGTGGTAAGCCAAAACTATCCACCCCCAGGCAACAGCAACTTTCCCATCCCAGCCAACAAGACCCCGCAGGTCCAATCCTGAGATAGCCATCAACAGAGCACCTCTTGACCAACACTGCTGACTATGCATACCGAGTCCCACTGTCTTTGTAAACTGGGAGCTCATATCAGTACTCCCCAGAAGACAGGGCTGGAAATATTGCTCCCTTTGTCTTCCTTGGAATAGCTGTATCTATTGAAGTTCCTTTCCTGCTTTTCACCATTACTTTTCTGTATGATTTTTGGGGTGAATGGTCATGAGGTAGGGTAGAAGAAATAAAAAAGGTAGGAAAGAAACAAAAATAAAGACATGAAAAATATAACTTTAATTTAAAAGCCAGTGCTAAGGTTCTGGATACCTTTCCTCCCCAAGCCAGTTCTCTCTCTCAAGCCTGTCACTCCAAAATTTATAGGAAAAAAATATGTACATCTTATTAGAGTTACCATAATTTTGCTCACTTATGAATATTACCTTATATACTCTTAGTTAGCCTATAGTGAGGCCCTAAGCAACTCAGCAAGACCTTGTCTCTAAATAAAATAAATAAAAAAGGTCTGGGGATGTGGGTTAGCAGTTAAGTGCCCTTAGGTTCAATCTCTGGTACCAAAAAAAAAAAATAGATTATGCAAAGAAAGGCATAATACTTTAAGAAACCTATAATATAAGGTACTTTCCAACATTATCTATTATCAGATAATAGAAACTGTGTCAGCCTAAGGATCCTGAGAATTATTAGATCACCACAAAGTATCTTGTGATCATCAGACTGATGTCATCCCCATATACTTTTCCATGTACATCTCTCACCAAGTTTCTTTAAAATAATAGTCCTAGAACCCCCCAAAACATCTCTCATGCTTAAGATGACCCACATTCTCCCTTAAATATGTCTCTGCTTTCCTAAATAAATCTCTATATCTCTATCCAACACTTTTTAAATTCATTCCTGTGATATTTGTTAAGAATCCCACTCAACCTGAGTTGAGTTTCCCTCCTCCAGAAACTCTTTGGACCTCCCCCAGTGACAGCCAGACCTGATTTGTTGGGGACTCCAGAGATGGACTAGGAATTGGGTAACACCATTAGAAGGCACAAGATGGGATGAGATGTCTTAGCTTAAGCGATGAGGGAGAAAATTCCTCCTTCCTCTTCCTTTTACTCTATTCAGACTTTCAAGAGGTTGGAGGATACCCACCCACATTAGGAAGGACAATCTATATTACTGATTTTCACCAATTCAAATGCCAATCTCATTTAGAAACTTCCTCACAGATACACCCAGAAAAAAATGTTTGATAAAGCCCTGTGGCCCGGTCAAGTTGACACAGAATTAACCATCATAGTGGTGTCTTCCATATTTTTCTTTTTCATCTCCACATAACATTTTTACATAGTAGGCACTCCAAAAGTATTAACTTACTGAACTCATGGATCACTTTGGTTCTGCTATGAAATGGTGTTTGCAAACCCTTTCATATATTCAAACAAAATGTGTTTCCCGACAACAGAGGTTTCCAGAGTGCTTGCTGGATGAGTAAACAGAAAGGGCAGAGAAAGTTCACAGTTCTGAGACTGGTATAGTTGGAGCCATGACTGACAGCACTGTATGGCACATCCCTGAGAAAGAGGTGCTGGGTGAAAACCCAAGTCCCCATTCCTCAACACAACCATACCCTCATGTGACCATATTTGGTATACTGAGGTGAACTTCTTGCTCCCCAAGATGTCTTCCCCCACACACTGCAGCTGCATTTGATAGGATAATGGTACTGACACGTTTCACCATTTGGGAGCGTCCTTCACATGTTGAGCTGTTTCCCTCCATGTTTTGAAGAGGAAGAAAAGCAGAAGAGCAGGGAAGAGAACCTGTTTACTTAAGAACTTCATCTTTGGGCTAGAGATTTAGCTCAGTAGTAAGTGCTTGCCTACCATCTATCGTGCATGAGGCCCTGGGTTTAATCCCCAGTACCAAAAAAAAAAATCTCTACCTAGAGCTCAGCTTAGCTCCTTGTTGAAGATCTCTTCCATTCTAAAGCAAGCATTTCTTCCAGCTTCCACATTTCTTCCATCCATGTACTATCAGGAGTTTATGGCAGTGTTCCACCCTCCTTGGCCTCTCAATCCATTGAGCACATAGTGTTCTACACTTGGAATACTACATCTGGCAGGAGGTATAAACAAAATCACAGAACATAAACTACAAAAGAAAAAACAAAAATACTGTTTGAGCAATATCAGATGCTGATTGTGGTCTGTACATTTAGAAACCTGTGCATTTCAAAGGCCATTTCCTGAATCCTCACCATAAATTTCAGTCTTGCCAAGGGAGTCTGCTTTAATTCACATCCTAAATTACACAGCACAAGCAAAAAGGGAACTGTGCTTTTGTGTAAGCTCTCGGCATTAACAATAGGCTTTCTGCAAAAGCCAAGCTCCCATTTTTCTTTCAGATGTTCATCGACACTTGTGTCCCAATATTAAATGGGTGATTTGCACCTTCACAATGTAAATAGTTGGGCTGGCAAAATTCACACATTTTTCCCATTTCAGCTTTTGGCCTTTATAAATAAGAAATAATCAATTGAAAATAGACATCTTTGTACCCCCCCCCCAAAAAAAAAAGCCAGGCATAGTGGCCCATACCTATAATCCCAGTGGCTCAGGAGGCTGAGGCAGGAGGATTGCAAGTTCAAAGCCAGCCTCAGCAATTTAGTGAAGTCCTAAGCAACTTAGCAAGACTCTGTCTCAAGACAAAAAATAAATAGAAAGGGCTGGGATGTGACTCAGTTGTTAAGTGCCCCTAGGTTCAATCCCAGGTACAAAAAAAAAAAAAAGCTTGGGATACAAAACTACAAAACCACTCCAGTTTACATCTGTTCAATCCCAGGATGCAAAAGTCCCAAGCATACTGTTCACCAATCCCAAAGAAAGAACTTACTTGGAGAACTCGATGGAGAGGTTTTTGGATGTTTTATTACTTATTACTTAACTTGTTTTGGACATTTTATTACATAACTCACTCCTCGGTGGCAGCAAGCCTATGACACAATGGAGAGCCACACTGCACCTACAAGCAGGGGGAAAATATGAGATACGTTGCATGCCTACTGGGCAGGTGGATTTTCTCAGATGTTTTATGAGTACACTCCTTTACTTTACAAACAGAATCACTCTGTTTAGAAACTCTCCTAAAGACCAGAGATAAGGGAAGTAGCCATGTGTTTTGTTTTTTTTTACACAGCTCAGGATCTTTAAAAGTACAATGCATGCATCACATTCTTTAGAGACTTTATCTTACTGCAAGCTTTCTTAAACACTAATTAGTGTTTAACCCAACAACATCTTAGAAATTCCAACTATGAACTTAAGTCTAACTTGAGAAGAAGGGAAGTGTGATAGGAAGTTGGTTTCTGTTCCTCCTGTGCACCTTATATCTAGTTGTGGGATCTTAAAAGAGATAGCATTGTGAACTCTACAATAACATATTAATCTGAAAGTGGATATCCCCCAGGAAGTTACATATCAAATGTTACTTAAACATTCTTAATCAATATGACAAAACATAATTTTGTCAAAAAAAGGCGGGGAGGGGAATAGGACTGAGAAAGGTTCAAAGGACAGATGAAGGCCAGGATGTTAAGTGAAAGATCAGCTGAGAAAGGGCACCTGGGAAGTTAAAGGCAAGCACCATGGTTGTATCTCTGCCCTGGCTCTATTACAACATCTCATCAGGAGTGCCCAGTGTAGATCCAGCTCGTCCAACATTTGATGCAAGAAATGGTTTTATGTGCACATCAGCTAGTCTGCCCAAGCCCAAGTCTCCTTAGAAAAACTTCCCTGTGGGATCTGATTTAAGTAAAATAATCAGTCATTACATAATGTGTGTGTGTGTGTGTATATATATATATATATATATATATATATATACACACATACATACACATGTATAATGCTTACATAGTTTCCAAGACACTCCCATAGATATTATATACATAATTTTCTCTTGGGGATTTGCAGAACAAATAATACTTATTAATTCAAATAATCTAAATAGCTCATTCATTTCTAAATAAAATATCCCTTAAGGCTATTTTATGTGGATGAGCAAGCATCCTAATTCTCCACACCCTTTCTCTTCTCTAATTCCTGAGATAACCAGACCATAGCTGTCTCCTAAACCAACTGGGAGGAAAAGAGAAAAGAGGGAGAAGAATGCTGAGAGACTGTGCCTTCTAAAAATTCTAACTAAAAATGATAGTCATGCTGTGAATAGTGACACATAAATTCTGATACATTTTAGATCATTTTTTGCCCTGCGTGAGAGAACTATGTAAAAAACCTTGTAAAGTCACAAATAACTAACAGTAAATGGTTTCCCCAGAAAATCTACTCTGTTACTGACCTTCATCCATAAAATGCACCTGGCTTATATTTATTTTTTCCTAACACTATAATTAAAGGGAAACATGACACAACTCCATCTCTTCCCTGGCCAGTTGAACCTCATCATCTCAATATCAAAGGATAGCCATCACTTTATTGAATGGCACCATATCAAACAAAGTGGAAGCAGAGCTATCAGTTTCATGATCTTGTCTCATCAAATACCTTAAGATTAAAATACTGGCTCCTTAAATTGCCATGTATCCCATGGGTTGTGTGAAGCACCCATTGCCACTGACCAAATGATTTGTTGTTTTTAATTAAATCCAGTAACAGTTATTGCCACTTTTGCACTAATCTCAACTACTGCAGTGTTTTTCAGAGATGATATATCTTGCTTCAATAAAGCAATGTGCAAAGTTCTTTTTTTATTAAATTTAAATTAGTTGGAGAGTTTATATAAATCATCACTGAAAAAAAGAGTGAGCAAATATTATCAACTCAATAAATCTATCCCTGTGCATTAAAGAAGACAAACTTATATTAACTGCTGGGCTGCCTAGGAGAGTTATAGGGGTAAATCTTCTCAGGGAAGTACTCAGGGAAATAACTCATGAGTAAAACACCAAGAAACATGGGATATTTCTTTTCTATTTTCTTCCTAAGTGTTCTATTTCAATGGCAATGCTTTTATCTTTTGCTCTGACTTCATCAATAGCACTTTTAAACTCAGTAACGTTATTATCACAGGTGACCAACCATTTATGTGGTAAAAATAACCAGGCATGAAAGAAAATAAGAAAAAAGAAAAGATGATTTAAGAAGTTTTAAAATGTTTTTAAACCTGGTGCACTACACCTTTCATTGCCATAATAACTTAAAGTTTTAAAAATATATTTCCTCCACCAACACAGAAAGGAAAGACACAACAAGATATGGTTTTACAAAATAGACTCTTCAATAGATTATGTAGGATTGAAATGGAAAAATAGCACAGCCTTTCTTGGTCATAATGATTGACTGTCTCAATAGTTTCATTAGACATTGTATGTTATCACCAGGCATGGTGGTACATGCTTGTAATCCCAGTGGCTCAGGTGGCTGAGGCAGGGGAATTACAAATTCAAAGCCAACCTCAGCAACTAAATGAGGCCCTAAGAAACTTAGTGAAAGCTTGTCTCAAAATAAAAATTAAGGGGCTGGGGATGTGGCTCAAGCAGTAGCGCACTCACCTGGTATGCGTGCAGCCCAGGTTCGATCCTCAGCACCACATACAAACAAAGATGTTGTGTCCACCAAAAACTAAAAAATAAATATTAAAATTTTCTGTCTCTTTCTTAAAAAATAAAAATAACATAAAAATTAAAAAGGGCTGGGGATGTGGTTCAATCCCTGGTACCAAAAAAAAAAAAAAAAAATTACATGCTGTCAGCTTTCTTACACATCCCAAACTATCCCCAAAGATTCTACAGTGCCTATCCTAAAGAATTAAGTCACTATACTGTAGTAATATGTGCATACCCATGTTTATAGCAGCACAATCACAGTAGCCAAATTATGGAACCAGCCTGTGTGGCCATCAGCAGATGAATGGATAAAGAAAAATGTAGTGTATATACACAATGAAGTTTTATTCAACCATAAAGAAAAATGAAATTATGTCATTTGCAGGAACATATATGAAGCTTGAGAACTTTATGTTGAGTGAAATAAGCCAAATTCAAAAAGTCAAGAGTCATATGTTTTCTGTCATATGTGAAAGCCAGAGGAGAAAGAGGAGGTGGCTCAGTAGAGTAGAGGAAAGAACCAGATGAAGAGATGAGGAGAGGGAAAGGGGAAATGCTGAGGAACTACATTGCCCAAACTATATTGTCGTATTGTGTGCATGTATAAATAAGTTAACAACAAATCCCACCATTATGAACAACAATAATGCACCAATAAAAAAAATAGAAAAAAATGATTCCACAATCCCACTTGACTCCCTTCTTATTCTTCTCAAAACACACACACACACACACACACACACACACCAGAAAGAAGCAATTCTACAGTTATATCTGCTTATATCTCCAGTCTCCAAGATAAAACATAATATGTGTTTCCTTCAACTTCAATTACCTTCTTCATAAAGGTAAACATATCCAATGTTCTTCTATTCTATTAGATGTTAGAATTGGTAGAAACATTTGTAATCTTATCAATTCCTTATTTTAGAGGTGAGGAAACTAAAATTCCAAGTGGATGGTAAATCAAATCAAAATGGCCAAGCTGGACATAGTGGCCCAGGTATGCAATCCCAGCAATTTGGAAGACTGAAGCAGGAGGATCACAAGTTCAGGACAAGTCTCAGCAACCTAGCAAGACCCTGTCTCAAAATAAAATAAATAAATAAATAATAATAAAATAAAAACGACAGAGCACCCCTGGATTCAATACACAGTAATAAAAAAAGAAGAAAAGAAAAATTCCAAAATATGTATAGTTAGAGTCCCAAAAGGTAAGAAGAAATTGTGCCATGGAAAATATTTAAAGAAATAATGGTCAGATTTCTTAAAATTTTGATAAAAATTTTCATTTACTAGATCCAAAAATCTCAACAAAAACAACCAAAAAAAACTCTAAGTAAGATAAACACAAAGAAAATCAGATAATAACCAAAGCTTAAAAGTTAAGAGAAGTTGTCAGATGTGTTGGTAGACACCTGTAATCCAAGCAATTTGAGAAGCTAAGGCAGGAAGATTACAAGTTTGAGACCAGCTGGGAAATTTAGTGAGGCCCTGTCTTCAAAATAAAAAAGGGATGTAGCTCACTAGTACAGCACCCATGGTTTCAAGCCTCAATATCAGAGGGAAAAAAAAGTCAGAAGAATTTAAATGCATACCACCTACAGAGGAAAAACAGTAATAATTATCAGTGACACTTCTTAGAAACAATGTAAGCCAGAGACAATTGATGATGTAATGTCTATATGGGAAAAGAAAGATGTTGTAAAGTAGTGAAATCGTCACCACTGCTCATTGGAAATATCTTTATGTTCCCTGTGCCTGCACTGACTCCACTCCAGTGGGTATGAAGATTGGTCTACCGCCACACATAGAAATGTCATGTCAGGCTCTCTGTTCTGGTATTGCATTTGACCCAGACGAGCAAATAACCAGGAAGGTAGAGTTATCCACCTAATGTGATGTTCTCAAACACAAACCTACTATATAAAAATATTCTACATAGCCCTAAAACTGATGCGATATGCCCCAGCCAACAGCTGAAGCCTCCCATGCTCTCCTCAATCTTGATTCTGGCTATGCTGACTTTCAATTCCTGAGCAATATCCTATTCTCTCCTTCTGTGTGGCTTTTTCAAACACTGTGAAACAACTTCCTAGAAAGTCCTCCTGCCCCATCTCCCGCCTTTGCCAAGCCAAAAATTACCTTCCCTCACACCCCAAATGAGTTACATGTTCCTGGAGGAAGCTGTTCCTGACCTTCCTAGCATCTGCTTCACCTCCCAAGGAGCAAAGTGCTTTTGTTTGCATGGCTATTGAGTTGATGGTCATCTCTGCATGATTATAAATTATATGAGGGTAGGGCTAATGCTTCATTTTTCCTCTGTAATAACCCAGAACTTAACAGAATGACTGGCCTTGAGTAAATATTTATAAAGATTATTAAATACTGAAAAAAAAAAGCATTAGGGAATACCCATGCACCCTCTTAGTTTCAAGCATGCTGGCATTTAAAGAATGGAATGCAGCTCAGAAAAGGAGGTCTAGGATGTCAGCTGGAGGCTGCACTGCTGCAGGTTCACTAATTCTTCCAGTGGAAGAAGCAACTCTTGAGGCCAAACTGTGGAGGGAGAATAAGGAACCGTCTTCCCTAAAATTCAAAGCAAAAACCATACCTCTAAATTGAAAGAAAGATTCTCTCTTTATTTTAAATCAAACTTAACCAGAGGAGGGAGAAGAAAGAAACCACCTTTGCACTGAGCCAAAAGGTGCAGAAATAATAGGGGAATCCATGGTCCCAGGCCAATATTTATAACTTTCTTCTTTATTCTTTGGGGGGAAATCTACATAGATAAAAATTAGAACAAGGTGTAATGAGAAAGTTATTTCCATTCAGCTGCATCTTAATCTTTGAACTAAACCAAGCAAAAGAAAATGAAACCATCCTGTTGTTCTTGAGAGCAAGTTGCATAATTTCCATAGCTGTCTGTCATGAAATTGGATAAGGCCATGAAGTGCCTTTTTCTCTTTTGAAGGTCGAAATATACATTTTGTTCTCTATATATGGGGATAACCTTCTATAAATTTTGCTAGTGGCCACACTTATACATAAAAAAAAATTCTTTATAAACAGACTCCTGGCATTTGTTGTTCATGAATGCTGCCTTCATTTCTCGTTTTTGAAGTTTTGTGCATCTCAAAATAAAAAGGGATCATATGCATTTATAATGACTGACATCTCAGTTCGGTAAATTATATGCTAAGGTGCAAAAACCATGATACTCCTGTCTTAAAGCATATCATTTGGCATATTTTTGTCATCCTACCTTTCATTTTTTTAAGAGATCTTGCTAGAGAGTTTGGAATAAATAGGTCTTTGTTGAGATCATCTTTTATTCTCTAAGGCTGTTACAAAGTGTCCTATTCTGTCAGATTCTATGACTCACCAGTAATTCTAGTGCTCACAAATGACAGAAGATAAATCTGACACAGGGCCTAATCCAGGTCCATAGCATACATCTCTTTCTTCTACAGCAGGATGAAAACACAGATGCTTTTTCTTTCTGCCAGCTAAACACATACACATAAACATGCACATCCATGTGCTTGCACACACATGGATACATATACATGCACACACATAAACTTGAACCACCATGTGCATACACACACATTCACCCATGTGTACATTACATACATGCATATGTTCGCATCAGGCACACATGTATGCACACATACACATATACATATGCACACATACACAAGATAGCACATAAACATAAAGAGAGCCCAAGAACAAACTTAGGATAGATAGTTGTTATAATTTCCTTGAAGCAAATAAGTTCTTTAACAGAGATAATATCTAATCTACTCTAGTCAAACATCCAGATATGTTTTGACCAAAGTAACTCAGTGAGCACATGTTAAAGGTCCCTTTTAATTATCTGATTTTGTGCTATAAATTATATTGAAATATCAGTCAATCTAGATTCCCAGATAAAATGGAGAATACCCAGTTACAATCACAACATTTGGGACATTATATTAAAACACTATTTACTGTCTCTCTGAAATTCAAATTTAAAGGTTCATCCTATTTTTACTGCTAAATCTGACACTCCCTAGTAAATGTACTAAACAGCAAGAAACACCTAACATGAGCCCACTTTCATCTACATTAGCCTTCATCTGGAGTCTTCACCTGAATTGTACACAATAGGTTGTCAATAGCTGTCACCACACAGGGAAGTGAAGAGCACCCAGGAAAAGGAGTTCAGTCTATTCAGGGAACACAGGGGCACAGCTGGGCTGAATGCATGGCACACAGCAAGCTGGCACTTGTAGGTTAGAGACAACATGACTCCTCAGTTGCACTTGCTCTGTGCCCTCTGCCAAGTCATAGCCTGGCTGGAGCTCACAGTGCTAGCAGTCTCACACAGCGGGAGCTTCACATCCAGGTCCACAACCTCTTGCCCTCATTTCTTTTCTTCAAAATGAAAATTTGTTGCAGAAAACTTCCAAGCCAAACTCAAAGGCTTGTATATACTCTCTTCCATATTCTTATTTAAATCCACCCACCTTTTCAAGACAGACATCACTATTATCCAGAATATACCACTGAAGAAAACAGGAGTATCATAAATACATACCAACCACTGAAAGTCTTCAAGCAGAAAACAAGAAGACATCACCCCTGTCCACAGAAATTGTTATCTAATAGGAGAGAATGATATCCATACATTAAAAGCATATGAAAACACACACAGCACACCAAATCCAACTGAATAATGCAATTGAACTCATGAGGCCTTTTGATAAAGAGAAGTAGCCCATGCTGGGCTGGGGATGTAGCTCAGTGGTGAAGCACTTGCCTAGCATGTGTGAGACCCTGGTTTCAATCCTCTGTACCAAAACAAAAGAAAAACAAAAAAACCCATGCCCTCCTCCAGTGTTATCTGGGACATCCAAATGAATACCACCACGAAAACAGATGAAAGTGATGGCAAGCCGAAATTTTCTTTCTTAAAGAGCAACATGTTCTCCTCTCTGTATTTCCTGCACGGTTCCCTTGGAAATCTCAGGTAAAGGATAACATCATTCCTATTTCTACAAACATTTATGCACAACTACAAAGTTGGTATTTGGCATTTGCCCTGGTGAGTCTTGGCTTTAAGAAATATATGACAGGGCTGGGGATGTGGCTCAAGCGGTATCGCACTCGCCTGGCATGCGCGTGGTGCTGGGTTGGATCCTCAGCACCACATACAAATAAAATAAAAGATGTTGTGTCCGCCAAAAACTAAAACAATAAATATTTAAAATTCTCTCTCTCTCTCTCTCACTCTCTCTCTCTCCAAAAAAAAAGAAATATATGACAGAAATAATTTTAAATTTGTCATTCTTGCTTTCACTTATTGTTATATATCCTCACCAATAATACCTTAAAACTGTTGGGCATCCCTTGGATATATAGCATGGACCTGAAATCTGACAGCCCTGAACTATACTGTGTTCTTCCCATTGTGAACCTGGAGGGAAAGATGCTCAAGGTCAGGGCCAGTGTGCCCGAACTATCACTTGGTAAGATCTGGGGAAAGAATGGAGTGGGGCTCAAAGTGCTTTAAAGATCTCATTTTGTGCAGAATATAAAAGTACAGGTCTATTTTTTTTCTTTTCTTTAAATAAAATCTGCACTGACATATAATTCTATTATAAAATCAAATTCAGGGGGCTGGGGTTGTAGCTCAGCAGTAGAGCGCTCGCCTAGCACGTGTGAGGCCTGGGTTGGATCCTCAGCACCACATAGAAATAAATAAATAAAAGGCATTGTATACAACTACACCTAAAAAATATATATATTTTAAAAAAATCAGTACATGAATAATAGTATTCCCCTGAGTAAAATGAGGCAAACTCCTCTGGTCTTCATTTCTCCAGAATTACTTTCATTATTGCTGCTTGGTATTTTTTTGGGGGGGAGGGGGGAAGTTTGATACAATAAAACTTGTTTCACTATCAGCAAATTAGGACTAATAAGAAATAATGCAAGTTTTCATTTATTAGCTAATATTATTAAGATGAGCTTGCTTTAAAATTTAAATTATTGAATTGGGGATGTAGCTCAGGGGTATAGCACTTGCCTAGTATGTGTGAGATCCTGGGTTCAATCCCAGCAAGCAAAAATATAATAATAATGATTTAATAATAAATAAAATTAAAGTTATTGTAAAATTGAGACCTTGTGGGAAATACTCCATCTCAGATCTTAAGTCTGTACTGTAGTTGACTAACCATTCTTAAAGATCACACATTTTAACAAGGCCCCTGTGCACTTAACTAGTTCGTAGCATACACCATAAGTAACTCACCATGAGTCAGACAATACCTGAACTGTCCATACCTGTTTATTGAGATGAACTCCATGATGATATATGGATAATGGAACAATCTCAAGTTTCTATAAAAATTTCTAAATATGTGCCCTCAATTTCTGCACTTATATCATCAAATAGAGGTGACAAAGAGTTCACCAATTTGAGTTGAACTTAACTTATGGATTGCGTAAGGCCTGATTTAAATTAACTACTTTGTAAATACCTTAACAGATCCTTTTGTTGAAGAGATTCTCAGGATCTTTAACATATTAGTCAATATTGGGAAACTGCAAGAAGAAAATAGAAATTATAGTATGCAGGTTCCTCCAAATTTATCCATGTCCAGATTTTATTTTTCACTGAGCATCTCACATGTGGTCGTGTTGTTTTTTCTGGGTCCCGCATGAGAAAGAACATGCAGCCATACTCAAACTGGAGTTCAGAAGCCCTCAGACTCCACTATTACTTGTGGCTCTTTCCAGGTATGTATCAACTGTGACCATTCCAGAGATAAAATAAAAACTAACCACAACCATTAAAGTCTCTCCTAACTGATGAGAAGTTTGCAGAACTTTCTTGATTTGTGTGTTCATCCAGCTCCCATATATACAGATACAGCTGATTTCTCCCTTTGCAAATCAGATGGATTTTATTCACGGACATTTGAAGTATGAATACCCTCATCAGCAACCCCATTACAGCAACTTGATCTTCTTTTTGTGATATTCCATTGACTTATGCTTGTCAATTAAATCAAACACCCTCACTATCAGTAGCGATACCTAAGAGAAATTGGTAAGCATACGAAGCCCTTTTCATAAGTAGACATATGTATAAAAATCAATGCCCTTAATAAGAATTACTGAATTTAATCAAATCAAATAAAAACAGTATTAGCCCTAGCTATAATGAAGACTTAATTTGCAGATGAAGACAATGAAGGGTAGGGTTAAGAGCTTTGTGCAAGACCACATCACTGATTACTGGCAAAGCTGAGCCTATACCCTAGAACTCAAGTATATTTTAACCTGGTTCTTGCTTATTTTATCTCTGAAACAATCAAAATTGATGCCAAAGGGCTTCTGGATTCCGGGGCTGGGTTGAGTCTGCCCACATGTTCTCTCCCATGCCTAATTTATAATGATATGTGATAGTCACTTGACATTTCCAATCTGATCACATTTCATTTCATGTGTACTTTTTTCCTCTGAACGGTTTCCATGTGATTGGCAATTTGATAAAGTATGATAATATTCAACTAAGTGTCCTCCAGCTGGGCAAGCCTCATATATTTTCATAATAAATAAAGTGCTAGTTTCCAATTTAAGTTGCTGCTGTTTCCTTATTTAACCTCAGTTGTTCACTGGCAGGGCTTCAATACCATAAAGTGGGACATGTTCTAGATGTAGATGCTGAAATATGGGATTCCATTCACTTCATCCATTCATTCATATATTCACTCACTCATTGTTCACCAGAAATAAACTAATCTGTAGTCCGGAATGCTTACTGGATACCTGGTGTAAGGGACACATGTAGGGTTTGTAAAAGGCATACCCCTATCCCAAACAACTTCACAGTTTAATTAGAGAACAGTTACATAAATAGCAAATATGTGTGTGTGTGTGTGTGTGTGTGTGTGTGTGCTGGGACTCAGAAAGCAATACCCCAAAGTGTAATAATGCTTTGCATGCTAAGTGCCTTCAATTGAAAAACAGTCTCATCAAAATGAACCCCACTATTATATATGTAACTATAATGCACTAATAAAAATAATAAAAACATTAAAATGGAAATAAAAGCAATCATAACCAAGATCTCTCTGACCTTCTCCTGATCCCTGTCTCTCAGTCCTCTTTCCTGAAGTGCAGGAAGGGGCTTCCTCTAAAGTCCCCCTATCTACCTGAATCCAGGATCCTCTAGAGGATTAATTTGAAGGAAACTTGACATCATACCTAGAGCCCAAACAAACTCTTTTCTGAGGTTATTGTCTGTTCTTAGAAACATCCATTTCCCCTAAAAGTCATTTACTCTTCCTCTAAAACTGCCCACAGCCCTGACTTCCCTCTCCCCTGTAAAGAAGGGTATGTAGTCGGATAAATCCCACTGGGTGACTGGACTCTCTTGCTATGGTATCTTCGTGCACAGAATAAATGTGTATGCCTTTTATCTGTCTACTGTAACTTTATTTTTTGGACTCAAATATTGAACTTCTAGCAGGGGACAAGAGGTGCTTTTGCTCCCACAAAGTGTGTTATGAGAGTTTAGAGAGGACCCCAAGCCTAGCACGGGAGACAGGGAGACCTGTGTAACAGGGAACAATTAATGCAGGAGAATGAATCCCAAACAATGAAGCAAACTTTATTTGTGCGAAAAAATGCAAGAAAGGGGGAGAGGACAACTCAAGGAAAAAACCTGGCTGAGAAAAGACATGAGACACCCAGAAGGCACCACTAATGATTCCTGAGCAGATCCATGCTGCTGGACATAAGAAGCAAAGCCAAAAGTACAAGAAGTCAATTCCAAGTGCTGGCCAGTTTGTGGAGGAGGGCCTTGGGCACCACATGGACTTTATTCTAGGCTAGGGAAACTCAACCTTGGCACTATTGACATTTGGGCAATGTGGTTTTTCTTTTTTTTTTTTTTTAATTACTTCCTCACTTTACACTCTATTCCAAATTTTTTAATACCTTTATTTTATTTTTGAGAGAGAGAGAGAGAGAGAGAGAGAGAGAGAGAGAGAGAATTTTAATATTTATTTTTTAGTTCTTGGCGGACACAACATCTTTGTTTGTATGTGGTGCTGAGGATCGAACCCGGGACGCACGCATGCCAGGCGAGCGCGCTACGGCTTGAGCCACATCCCCAGCCCGGCAATGTGGTTTTTATAAGGGGCTATCCTGTGCCTCGTAGGATCTTTAGCAGCATTGTTGGGTTCCACTTATAAGATGCCAGTAGCACTCAAACACTAGTATGTGCAGACATTACTAAGTGTCCTGTAGGTAGCAAACAGAACCCAGGTGAAGATCACTGTTCTAGACAAGAGTCATTTGAGTTTTTTCTTTAACACAAAGTAATATTTGCCTGATACTGAGGCAAAGACTGAACAGAGGTCTGTAGCAACTATTCTAGAAGAGTCTGTGTCAGGGTGGAAGACAGCTACGACCCCAAAAAGGTCTGGTACTGATGAAAGTGAACGTATAGGGCATACCCTCAAATTCCAGCTATGAGACAAAGTGAATTGTGGGTCATGTTGAAGAAAAGATGGATTTAGGGGGTAAAGATGATAAGTTCTAGGGCTGGGGTTGTGGCGCAGCAGTAGAGTGCTTGCCTACACGTGTGAAGCCCTGGGTTCCATCCTTAGCATCACATAAAAATAAATAAATAAACAAAAATATTGTGTCCAACTACAACTAAAAAATAAATTTAAAAAAAAAAAAAAGATGAGGGCTGGGGATGTGGCTCAAGCGGTAGCGTGCTCACCTGGCATGTGTGCGGCCCGGGTTCGATCCTCAGCACCACATACAAACAAAGACGTTGTGTCCGCCGAAAACTAAAAAAAAAATAAATATTAAAAAAATAAAGATGATAAGTTCCATCTGAAAGCGGGGGTTAGCTTTGTTGGGGGTTCTTCATTAAGAACCGGGAGAGACAGGTATAAACTGAAGATTTCTATTGGAACACCTTTGCTCTGTAGGCGGTCACTGACCCTGAAATTGCCTTGCTAGCTATGGTTATTAGAACTGTTGTTTTTATTTGTCTTACTGTGGTGCCAAAATCTGCTCTTTCCATCAGCTTCTCCATTGATGATAATTCTATCACCATTCTTCCATACTTAGGCAACATCTTCCTATTCAATCTTCTTTCCTCTTTCCCTTGATAGATGATACAGAGATAGAGGTGTCTCCTGGAGTTCTCAAATTGGCTCCTTCCTGTGCATTGCCAACGTCACTGTCCCCAGCTAGGCCCCCATAAACTTCCCTTATGTCTCGCTTTACCAATCTTTCCCTTATTTGTGAGCTAAACTATTGAATATATTGCGACCTTCCTAAAACTCAGCTCCAGTTATTTCATTCTACAACTTAACAGCTTTCTGTGGATCTCAGGTGGGGCACAACACAGTCTGTCCACCTTACCTTGGCCTTCAAGACACTCCTCAGTATGACCTCAACCATCAATGGTTCCCACCAATTCTGCACCAACCCTGTGTTCCAGCCTCACCCAAAATTATGGGCTTCCTTCTTGCATACCATTACCCTGTGGCTTCTGCCTGGAGGAGTCCTCTCCTGGTACTTGTCTGCCTTCAGAGACCTGCCTTCAGCATCACCTCCTTCATGCATGGCCTCCTTTTTTTCACTATCTCAAAAACCTGTGGCTTCATTTAATTTCCATTTTGCATTATTATTATTATTATCTATGTGCTTATTGCATCCTCCCAGGAGGATGTAACTTTGTGAGGGAGGAGAAGGATTGCATCATTATAAACCTACATGTGGTAAATGCTTAGTAAATACTAGCTGAGATGAATTAAAATAAACAAAGAAGCTGTTTCAATATCATTACTGCTGTCGGGCTTTTTGCTATGATGGAGAAATGGACACCAAAAGATGCAAATTCTAGTTAGAAACTTACTGTTGTGATTCAAAAAGGGGAGAGATGAAGAGAGGGAAGGAGGACTTTGGCTTTACCCATTGGGTAAATATTTGCTCCAAATACTGAAAGAGGAGAAGGAAAGTTCAGAAAGTTAAGTCATTGTTTTGACCTTTCCAGAATGCAAAAGCCAGAAGTTACAATATTACAAGAAAAAAATTATGGCTATTTGCCTAAGTTTAGGAAGTTTATTTTTTTAATTAATACATAATTTTAATGTGTTTTCTCTAATATGAACAGATAAAGTAGTCTACCCTTATCTAAGGCAATGCATGCCTAAAACAACAGATAGCCTCTACCCTATATGTCATGGGTTATCCTGTACATGCATTTAATATTTAAATTAAATATGAATCTGATTAATATTTAATTTAATATTAATTTAAATTAAAATTTTAATATTTTTTTCATCTAAACTAAGCACTTTTCATATGTTGTGGTGTCAACTTTTGCAGTTTGATGTGTGACAGAAAAACCAGCATGAACCTATTTTTTTCTTCCTCATAATTTTACTAATAGAGGATTCATTCTTACCACACATCCTAGCAAACTCAGGAAACATCTTTTTCAATTTTTTTTTTCTTTATGAAGTCAAAACCTTTCACATTGCCACTTAAAGGAAGCAATTTATGACATCTCTTTGCATTTCTGAATTGCCAGCATCACCACTCTTACGATTAGGGGCCATTATTAGTAAAATAGGGGCTATTTGAAACCAAGATCTGCAATAGACAAGCAATGTGAAAATAAAAATGTCTATTAAGTGACTAATAGTGTGGATATACAGTGTGGATACTGAACAAAAGGATGATTCATATTCTGGGTAGGACAAAGCAAAAGGGAGTCAGACCCTGCAGATTGCAGGATTGCACAGTCCCAAGTCGTACCTATCACCACATGGCAAAAATCTCCTTAAACCACAGAAATACTTGCAAGAAATAGCCAACAGGCATGCCTGCCCATAAGGTCTTCATGGCCCAGTACTAAATGAAAATAAAAAGATTCTTGTTCAAAATTTATTAAGATTTTCAAGATGGCAAAAGGAGGCCATTAAACCCAGCAGAGACCCTCTGAGTACTAGGCTTCACATTACTGCATAAACCAGACACTTATGAAGTCAGGCCTACTAGGCTTGAAATAAATAAAGATAGCTTGGCCTCAGAGAGTTCTAGCAAATTGTCTGTGGCTGTATCTTTCCACAGTTGGTAAGTTCAAGCTAGTGCCCAGCCCTACCCTCTCTGACTGCTGACCCAGCCCAGAAGTAAAAAATTAAAATCACAGCTGTATAATATCTTTCAACTTTTCTAACATCTCTTGATCCAAAATATCTACACAGAATGCTTCCCACTAAGTTCCTTATTAAGATGCCAGTCGCCATGCAAGCTTATAATGATAGATAGTGAAGCACAAGGTGATTTTTCATACTATTTTGTTCAATAGGCAGAGCCACAGGTGATCTCAGAGGGTAATGAGTTTCTGGTAAGGAAAAGAGGGACCAGAAAGTCTCAGAAGCTGCAAAGACTGGCCTCATGGAAAACTGAACCATCCTGATCAAAAAGCAAACACATGACTCCATACAAATATAGAATGGATGCTTTATTTAAATCACCAGTGAGGAGTCCAGCAGGAAAGCAAAGCCTGTTCAAAGAGAGTTCATAGAATTGAGGTATAGGGCATCCATCAGGAAAAACTAAGGGAAATGCCTCTGAAATAAGTTTCTCAAGAAGATACAAACCAAGTTAATGCCCTAAGAAGGGCAAAATAATTAAAAAAAAAAAAAGACAAAACAGAAATATTGAAGCATTTAGTGGGATCTTCTCTGTTGGATAAAAATATTTTGCAGCTCTACTGACCAAGTGCAAGTTCATGGTCACCTTATAAGGTTATAAGGTCTGGGCCTGTATGCGTAGAATCCAAAATGGCTCAGTACTTGTTATGGTTTAGATATAAGGTGTCCCCCCAAAACTCATATGTGAAACAATGCAAGAAAATTTAGAGGTAAAACAATTGGTTTATGAAAGCCTTAGCTTAATCAGTGTACTAATCCCCTGACAGGGATTAACTGGGTGGTAACCACAGGCAGGTAGGGAGTGGCTAAAGGAGGTGGGTCACTGGGGGCATTCTTTTGGAGTTTATATTTTGTCCCTCCTATCAGAGCACTGCTCCTGCCCCCTGTTCTTTTTTTTTTTTTTTAAAGAGAGAGGAGAGGGAGGGGGAGAGAGAGAGAGAATTTTTTAATGTTTATTTTTTAGTTTTCGGCAGACACAACATCTTTGTTTGTATGTGGTGCTGAGGGTGGAACCCGGGCCGCACGCATGCCAGGCGAGCGCGCTACCGCTTGAGCCACATCCCCAGCCCCTGCCCCCTGTTCTTGATTATCCTGTCCTGGGTTGCTTTCCTCCTCCACACTCTTCCACCATGATGATCCAGAAATAGAGTCAGCCATCTATAGACTGAGTCCTCTGAAACTTTAAGCACCAAATAAACTTTTCCTCCTCTAAAATTGTTCTTTTGGTCACAGTGACAAAAAAGCTGACTGAAATAGTACATCCTACTCTAGTCTCTGGAACAGTAAACATGATAAAATATCACACCCAGGACTAGGTTACTTTACCTGGCAAAAGGTAATCAAGATTACTAAATTAGATTACTTTGAGCTCATCCAAAGGGAGATTACCTGAGTGGGCTTAGTCTAATCACCCACTTTAAAAAGAAGACAGTTTTCTCCAGCTGGTAGCAGAAAGTTTGGGGGAAGGATGGGTTTCAGGAGAAGGAGGTTCTGAGTTGTTTACATGGAGGGTTCATGTATCGAAAACCTTAAGAACAACCTGTAGGAGCTGAGAGCATCCCAGCCTATATAACCAGCAGGAAATGGAACCTTAGTCCTACAACCATGAGTAACCTACCAACAACCTGGATGGTATTCAAAAACCTAAGAATAAACAAAAATTAAATGAAGTATTAGAAGTGTAAGAATAGTTCATCTTGTCTTCCCAACTAACTTCCAGATCTTTCAATTTCACCCCATCCCAAAGAGAAAGAGCTCAAACATGGCATCTATCATCAAATCAAACCTCCATATTTTTCAAACATTTTTACCAAGATGTACCCAATTGGAAATATACTTTACTCTGCAACCCAATACCCACCCCCTTCAAAATATCTTATTGTGCTTACACGTCCTCTTCTTATGATAATTGATAACTGAGACAGTTACTAGTTGACTGAAGGATGGGTAGTATATATAGCATGGATTCATTTGACAAAGATGATTCACAACTGAGATGGAAAAGAGAAAAACCGCACAAGACTTCATCATGATACTCAGAATATCATGTAATTTAAGACTTAGAAATCATTTTTTTTTCTGGAACTTTTCTTTTAATTGTTTTGAGCCATCTCAACTAACCAAAACAATAAAAAATGAGACTGAAAATAAGCTGTATTTGAAGATAAAGTTTTGCACAATTACATAAAATGACATGTTATGGGCTGAAATGTATCCCCTACCCCAAATTCATATGTTGAAGTTCTAATTCCCAGTACTTTAGAATGTGCTTTTATTTGGAAATTGGCTCTTTAAAGAGGTATGTTAAAATGAAGTCATACCAATGGTCTTCAATCCAACTGGTGTCCTTATAAGAAGAGGAGGTTAGGACACAGATGCACATAGAAGAAAGGCCATATCAAGACACAGGGAGATGACATCCATCTGCAAGCCAAAGAGAGCTGCCTCAGGAGAAATCATCCCCCACTGACACCTTGATGCTAGACTTCCAGCCTCCAGAACCAGGAGATAGTAAATTTCTGTTATTTAAGTGTTCCAGTCTGTGGTATTTTGTTTTGGCAGCCCTAGCAAAATTAATGCATGACATATTCTGATGTTTTCTAGTTTATTCCTTTTCTTTCATTCTTTTTTAATGTTGTTTGGGTCAAAATTGATTCCAGAAGCACAAATGAACCATGCCCACATCTGGAAGAATAACTTTTGGGATCCTTCCAAATTCTGTATATCCAATGTAAAGAAACACCTTGAGAAATAGATTTCAAATCTAGTTTCTCTAACAAGGGAAATAAACTTCTCCAACCACCCCTGATACAAATATAACTAACGACACCTCCTACTGCTCTTTGGAAAAGTTAAGAAGACATGAACTTGAGTGTAAGAAGAGTAAAGCAATTTTTTAGCTCTTTCTATAACTATAGTCTCACCCTCAGAATGGTCTTGATTAAGTGAATTCCAGGTTACACTGCAAGAGGAAAGTAAGGAGTGGGCCTTTCAGTTTGGTATTATTAGCTGGGCACAATGGCACATGCCTGTAATCCCAGAAGCTCAGGAGGCTGAGGCAGGAGGATCTCGAGTTCAAAGCCAGACTCAGCAATTTAGCTGAGGTCCTAAGCAATTCAGTGAGACCCTGTCTCTAATAAAATATCAAAAAGGGGGGTGGGCCTGGAGATGTGGTTCCATGGTTAAACAACCCTGTGTTTAATTCCTGGTACCAAAAGAAAGAAAATTTCGTATTATTTACCCTGGAAACTTGGGGAAAGAGTGGTATGCCTAGAGTACAGAGAAATCACTGCTCTATCCAAAAGCTAAAAAATGACATCAAAACTAAGTCAGAAACTGTGAGTAGGGCACAAAGATGCAAAGAGTTGGAAAACCAAAAGCTTAGAGTAAATATTGTCACTATTATCATCATTTACTGGTAGGAATTGTGATAATTCCACTTACTAAACACCTTCCACAAATAACATTTCGAAACCTATCAGATCCTTAATGAATCAGGGTATTGTCACACCAAAGGGCAGGTCCTGGAGCATAATATGAAGGTCCCATGTTCTGGATCCAGCTGGGAATGGGGACTAGGTCCACACAGGCCCATAGGTCTTGCTTCTTGGAGCTCCCTTTGTACCTGAGGCTAAGACAGGCTTATCCCTATGAGGAGTCAGTATATTACTCTCATAAGGTATTTGGAATGGTGTCCTCACCCTGGGGTTTCAGTCCTTACCATGTGACCATAAAATACTCCTGGCAGGAGAGGATAAAAATGCAGATTCTGGGAGCTGGGATTGTGGCTCAGTGGCAGAGTGCTCGCCTAGCATACTTGAGCTGCTGGGTTTGATCCTCAGCACCACATAAAAATAAAATAAAAGTATTGTGTCCACCTACAACTAAAAAAATATTTAAAAATATATTAAATAAATATAATATATTAAATATATTAAATAATATATTAAAAATGCAGATTCTTTTTCAGAGCCTGATGGAAAGCTTTATTTTTTCTCTCATTTTTATATTGACATAATATTTGTTGTTTCTTTTAGGGTATAGAATTATAATTCAATACATGTAGACAATATGTAATGATAATATCAAGGTAATTAGCATTTGCATCTCATCAAATATCATCATTTCTATGTGGACAACCTTCGAACTCTTCTCCTCAGATTATTTGGAAATGTATAATTAATTGTTGCAACTATAGTCCCCTATTATACCACTGAACATTAGAACTAATTTACCCTTCAACTCTTTTTGCACCCATTATCCACACTCCCACTATCCTCACTCCCCTGGACCCTTCCTGACCCTTATGACCTTCATTTCTGAGTGGTGCTGATGAGGCTGGTGCTGGCCTGCTTTGTGTAGCAAGAGTCTAGAACATGCAATAGGAAAGGTTTGTTCATCAGACAAAAAGAAGTTGAATGCTTTAACCATTTCTACCTATCTATATTTTTTAAAAATGCACTTGGATGTTACAGCCCAGGAAATACAAACCAAGGACCAGGTCACATTCCCTGGGCAGGCAATTTGGATAGAAATATAACGTGAAGCACCTGGAATTTAATGTAACCACACAGCACTGTATTTAAAGGGGAATCACCAAATCTATGACAACCAGCAAGTGACAGCCCGTGCAAGAAGCCCAGTTTCAGCTTCTGCTCAGCTGTCAAAGCCTAGGGAGCCTGGTAAAGTTAACTTAACTCCACTGAGTTAGGTTTGAGGTGTACAAACTGAGTTAGGGAAGAACTGGGGTAGAACAGGCCTATCATTGGTGACCTGGAGGGCCCTCTTTTGGGATGCCAGAGATTCAAGTCTCTGGGCCCTCTACCCACATTTTATCCAAAAACCAATTTAGACTTTTAAAAGCTTTACAAACACTCACCCCAGTTCTGCTACACTTGCTAATCACATGTTCCCCATCCACAGTTTTGTTAATAATTGTCTTAAGGAGGCTGCAACTGGGCATTTCTTTTTTTTTTTTTTTTTTTTTTTTTTTTGTACCAGGGATAGAATCCAGGCGCATTTAACCACTGAGCAACATCCCCATCCCAAATTTTACTTTTTTTATTTAGAGACAGGGTCTCACTAAGTTGCTACAACTGGCTTGGAACTTGCAATCCTCCTGCCTCAACCTCCCAAGCTGCTGAGCAATTAGGCTTTTTTTTACATATATTTTTTTTAGTTATGCATGAACACAATATCTTTACTTTTTAAATTTATTTTTATGTGGTGCTGAGGATCGAACCCAGGGTCTCACACAGGGTCTTACACATGAGAGGCAAGCACTCAACTGCTGAGCCATAATCCCAGCCCCACAATTGGGCTTTTTTTAATATTTATTTTTTAGTAATAGTTGAACACAATACCTTTATTTATTTATATATATGTGGTGCTGAGGATCGAACCCAGGGCCTTACACGTAGTAGGTGAACACTCTACAGCTGAGCCACAACCCCAGCCCCCCCCAGCCCCCCCAATTGGGCTTTTTGAGGTGGCTTTTTTTGTTATTTTCTAAATAATAGAATCTCACAACTATTTGCATATCATTTCCATTGTATTAGATATTATAAGTCATTTAGAGATGATTTAAGATATATCAGAAGATAGGCATAGATTATATGTGAATACTATTCCCTTTTATGGAATGAACTTGAACATTCAAAGATTTAAATATACGCATGGTTCCTGGAACCAATCCCCTGCAGATATCAAAAGGTAACTAGAGACAGGGTGTGGTGGCGCATGCCTGTAATTCCAGTGGCTCAGCAGGCTGAGACAGCAGGATCATGAGTTCAAAGCTAGCCTCTGCAAAGGCAAGGTGCTAAACAACTCAGTGAGACCCTGTCTCTAAATAGGGCTGGGGATGTGGCTCAGTGATATATATATATATATATATATATATATATATATATATATATATTTGTAGTTGGACAAAATATCTTTATTTTATTTATTTATTTTTATGTGGTGCTGAGGATCGAACTCAGTGCCTCACATGTGCCAGACGAGCGCTCTATCACTGGGCAGCAGCCCCAGCACCAAATAAATAATTTTTAAGATGATTATTTGAGCAGCCCTCCCTTAGGAAATGGACATGGTTTACAATCAAGGCCTCTCTTCTCTCCTTCATCAGAGCTGGCCTGAGGCAGGACACACATAAATCCTCAAAACTCCCATCCAAGGAATTGATACTGTAGTGGCACCCCCCTTTATCCACAGAAAAGTCTTAACTAGGCTTCTCCAGAAATCTTCATCATGGCTGATTTTGGGACTGTCAGCAAAAGAGTCTCTGCAAAAGAGTCAATGTAGATAAACTTCTTATTTTCACGTTGCCCTGGCCAAGAAGATACCAGCACTCCAAGTGCTGGACACCCCTTTAGTAGTTTTTCACAAACATATCCAGTATAGTAGTTTGTAGAAATGTGCAAACAAGACCTCTGGCCTTGAGCTGGGCTTCACAGAGGTGTCTACATTTCTAAGATAAGAGAAATTACCAATTGGGCTCCACAGTAACAGCTGACAGGGGGAGAAAAGAAAGGGGAGAAGAAGCTCTCCCCTTCTCAGGTGTTGTCCTTGAAGGGTTAACTTGCCCAAAACAGTGAAAGAAAAAGCTGCTTTTATGTGAACTTCTGCAGACTGTGAACTTCTGAGCCCCTCCCCTTACATGCTGGGTATGAAGTTCTGAAACTACCTGAACTCGGGGTTCAGGGGATTGATTGATTACAGCAAAAGCTGTGCCCTCTGAACCTGGCTGCAGCCAAATAAAACCATTTCCTGCTATCTTCAGTGCCTCATCTGTCCCTACAACAATACTGCTAGTTGTCAGTGACAAGTCCTGCTTCCCCACGTGTTGAAGTTTGAACATTAGAGAAGCTTGCCGAGGCAAGCATATAAAGCAAGGTTTATTTAAAAAGAGGTAACATAGACTTCTCCTGGAAGGGAGAAGGGGGCCATAGCTGGTATCCTGGTATCCCAAGAAGTGAAGTGTTCTGCCCTTTTTATAGTCCTAGGCTTCCTTTTGTAGTCCTAGGCTGCCTTTTCCCCTAATCTTTCTCCTTCCTTTGTGACTAGACCTAGGAATGCTGGTGGGATGGTCCAAAGGTGGGAAACAGGTGGGCTGAAGGGGGAAGGGCAGGATGGAGCAGCCAAGGACACATTAACAACCTTATAGCTCCCTGTAGGGAGGAGCAATTCCTGGGACAGGTTACCTTGGCAACAGGTTGGAGCAGGGACACGTTCTTGAAGGTAGAGGAAGGAATTAATATTTCAACCCCTCAGGAGACAGACTCCAACTTCCCAGACTCACTCAAAATTGGCCTCCTTGAACTGACCTGACTCGATTTACCTATCTATACTGACTGCCTGTCTAATTCTGGCTTCAGAATAACTCCCCAAATTCTCCATACCAACATAAAGCAGAGGCTTGTGAAAGTGAGCTTGTTTTCCAGACACTCCAGCACAATTTCCTAACTTCCTTCTAGCAGGTTGCAGAGCCTGATGCCCTCTGTGGACCTGGCAGGATTTTCTAATCTGTTCCTTCTTAGTTGGAGAATATCTCTGTGCTACTATAACAAAATACCAGAGACTGAATCATTTATAAGGAATAAAAATCTATTTTCTCACAGTTCTGGAGGCTGGAAACACAAGATCAAGGCACTTGAAGGTTTCATTGTCTGGTGAGGGCACAATCTTCACTTCCAAAGTGGTTCCTTGAATATATGTCCTTTAGAGGGGAGGGACCTATGTCCCCCCACTTGGTGGAAGGCAAAAGGGCAAGCAAGTTCAACTCTGAATTCCTCATGAAACTTCTTTTTCTCTTTTTCTTTTCTCCTCCCGTACTTTCCAATACTGGGCATTGAACCCACCAAGCACTCTATCATTGAGCTATATCCTCAGCTCTTTTTACTTTTTATTTTAAGACAAGGTCTGATGTGATTCTGCAATCTGTATTTGGGGTAAAAATGGGAGTTCATAACCCACTTGAATCTAATGTATGAAATATGATATGTCAGGAGCTTTGTAATGTTTTGAACAACCAATAAAAAAAAAAAAAGAAAAAGAAAAAAAGACAAGGTCTGGCTAAGTTGCCCAGACTGGCCTTGAACATGGAGTCCTCCTGCCTCAATCTCAGAGAAGCTGGGATCATGACCTCCCAAACCAGGCTGTGAAGTCTACTTTAGAAGAGCCTGCATTGGGATCTCATGCAAGGGAGCAGAAGCCCTGCTGGCCTAATCACCTCTTTTTATTATCACATTAGCCATTAAGTTTCAATACCTGAATTATGAAGAGGGCACATTCAAACCATGGCACAAGATGCCATAGCCCAAACAATTCTGGGCAGCACCAGCTCTGCGACCCCCAGAGAGCTTTCAGATGATATACTTTTTATTGTTCTTCTCCATCCAGTTCTCTTCCTTCATCATGACTGCAACACAAGAGAACAATGCAAATAACATTAGTGCCACTTGTAGGTCATGTTCATGTGTTGTTTTGATGTTAAAAGGGGGACAAGGACACGTGTTTTCTCTTTGTCTAAAGATGCTAAGAGACCCGGGATAGTGGGTAGGTAAACTGAGACAGAAGCCTTCTATCCTGACAAATTGTCCCAGGGAGGAATTGGGGAAGCAATGCCCTAGAGTAACTGATCTGGGAGGTGGGAGTGACAGCCAGGCTGGGGGAGACGTGAGAACTAGGAAGGAACTTGGCTCTGCAGCCTTTCTGCATCTAGTCCCTCATCCCATTACGCCCCCTTCCCACTCCTCCCACCCCATCTGGAGGCAGTCCTCAGGGACCTCTGGAGGAGAGCACAGTCCCACCAGACTACCAGAGGAAATAAAGAGAGAAGGTGTTCTGGACTTCCCTCCTAAACTGAGAACTGGGAACTAAGGAGCCACAAAAGAACTGAGAAGTGTTTGAAACAGAGGAGGATGTGTTCAGAACAATTTCTAAGTAGGTAGAGCTCCGTTAGATGTAAAAGTTCCGTGGAGTTTATAACATTCAACGTGAAAATGATTCGGAGTAAATACAAAAACGGTGACTTGACACCAACATAAATAGCAATGCTTGGGAATTTTAAAGTAGAGGAATTTATCAGAGTACGCCCTCCATCTCTGCTATCCCCCAAAATCTGACTCTGCTAACATAGCCTGACACCAAACAAAATTGGAAAGTGTGTCAGAGAGTCTGGAGAAACTGCTTCTTTGAAGGAAGGGGCAGGCTTAAGCAGAGGAGAGTCCCCTATTTTCCCCAATCTGTTCCTGCCCAGCCACAGAGCCCACCAGGGAGATGAGGTCCCTACAGAGGCTCTAGAGAAGAGGCTGGGAGAAGCATTTTCTTTACTGCCTTTTCTTTGGTTCCTTCTTTCTTGAATACATAGGTCACAGCTTGCAATCGCTGGAGGATTCTCTTTATTGCTTAAGTTTGAGGAAACTTTACTTCAAACTTCTGTTGTTTCCAGAACCCTTCTGGCCTGTTTAGAAAACACCACCGAAGTCACCTTCCCAGAAGAACCTTCCAGTCTGAGGAGGTCTACCTGTTATTAAAATGTGTCACAGTTCGGGGTGTAGCTCAGTGATAGTGCATCCCCAGTTTGAAGGGGCCCTGGTTTCCATGGCCAGCACCAGGGGTGGGGGGTGGGAGGGAATGCCAGGCTTTCTGCTGTAACCACAGCTGTCATCCAGTGATGGTAACATTCTGAAGTGGCATCTGAAACACTGGCAGAACCACATGGATGACATTATTGTGGTCCTCTCAAAATAGAAGATGTTAGCCCTCTGAGCCCTGTTCCAGATGAAGACAATTCTGCAGCCATTCAGGCACAAACTGACCCAGGTCCTCAGAGCCCTTTAGGATAGCGCTTCTCAAGAAACAGAAGATGAAAAATCTGTAACATAAATATATGTGAAACAACTCACCTGTATTCCAAAGATACTTCAGACACTTCAGATGCCATCTGGAGGCTGAGGTCACATTTGAATCACACAGGTGTACAATCATGGCCACTAAATCCTGTTATTTACCAACACCAAGAACTGATGCCATGAATTTAATAATTCATTTGTCACAGAATCACTACCAAAAGAGGCACATGACTATGATATACAGGAAAAAAACAACATAAGTGACTTTAGAAGTTCTGTTATGGATAAGGTTTGTATTTAAAATAAGAAGCTAGGGCCGGGCACAGTGGTGCACACCTGTCAACCCAGTGACATGGGAAGGTGAGACAGGCCTGGACCACTTAGTGAGACCCTGTCTCAATTAAAAAAAAAAAAAGCTGGGGGTGTAGCTTAGTGGCAAAGCATCCCTGGGTTCAATCCCAAGTTCCAAAAGAAAAAGGAGTAGCAGCAGCAGGTAGGAAATTTCTAAGCAAATGTTTCAGATTTTTGAGCCCAGTTGTCAGAATCATTGTGTGTTTGTGTGTGTGTGTGTGTGTGCACACGCGCACATGCACGTGCTCATGCTCTGAGGATTGAACCCAGGACCTGGCACATTCTAAGCAAGTGCTCTATCGCTGAGCTACACTCCCTACTTCACCATTGTACTTTTAGTATTTTTGTTTTGTTTTTTGGTACCAGAGATTGAAGTCAGGGGTGCTTAATCACTGAGCCAGATCCCCAGCGCTTTTTATTTTTTATTTAGAGAGAGGGTCTCACTAGTTGCTTAGGGCCTCATTAAGTTGCAGAGGCTGGCTTTGAATTTGTGATCCTCTTGCCTCAGTCTCCCAAGCTGCAGGGATTACAGGCATGCACCACTGTGTTGTTCGGCTACTTCTAGTATCTTTAATTTAAAAGGATGCATATAAAAAGCAAAGTGAAAAAAAACTAACTCAGTGATACTTTTTAATTATTTTGAATTTTATAAGTCTAGATAAGATCTAGAAACTGGGTGAAATAGAACTGCAAATTGAAGATAGACCTTCACTAGTCTAAAAATACTTCTGGAATATACTTGGGAGGCACCTGAAGCACCTTCCCCAAGGCTAGGAAAAGTGTAACCAGCTTGTGAATGGTGCTGGGCAGGTGAACCCCAGAGACCAGAGGCATCACAATGAATCTGTCTGACCTTTCTATATCCAAATCATTCAAAAAAACAAAATTTAATTGCCTCAAACAAAAATGAAAGATGAGATTTTTAAATTCCTTGTGAAATTAAAACTCTGTAAAAGACAAAGTCTGGACATTTATATTGTTGAATTGCTAAATAGTATTAATCTCTGCACTGATCTGACATATTATTCTCAATCTCTATAGAACTCAGTGTTTGTCACTAAAATATATTCCCCCATAAACTCATTTGATTAACTACAGGTATCTTGGTAACATGATGTCTTAATATATCAAATACAAACAAAACTGGAAAATCAGAAGATGATTTGGGGGGGCGTGAATGATTAAAATCTAACCTTATGTAGTACTAATAATTTTAAATCCCCAAATGATAGTCCTTTATTTTCAAAATTAGTTACTATGTATAGTCTTCTTAATTTTTTTTTAAGCTACCAGTTTAATATGTATCTTAAATGAAAGCTTTATTAGATCAGAGTGTGGGACAAATGTCTCCATGACTGTTTCTCACACTAGCCCAGAACAGTGTTATTATTCTTACTGGAAGTTGTCAAATTAAGTTTATTTTTATGACGACAAATTGTTCATGGGAAAGTCACAGGTTTTAAGGGAAATGAGCTCATGACGCACATGAATTATACACTTGGAACACCAGTGACATTCTCTATGAGGCTGTGACAAACAGTCATGCCCTCCAGCTGCTTTCCTAGACTCTTACAGAATCCCCAGAGTTGGAATAGATCCCATCCTCCTTTTATAAATCTACTGCAGACACTGGCTTCAAATAAGAATATATATTTGGCAGAGGGCATAACGTAATTAAAAATAAGTTTAAACCTGGAGTGGTGGCACACGCCTGCAATCCAGCTACTCAGGAGGCAGAAGCAGGAGATTGCAAGTTTGAAGCCAACCTGGGCTGCTTAGTAAGACCCTTTCTTAAAAGTAAATAAATATAACCTCGTTCAAAAATCTTTGTGTCTAATCTGCCAAATATACTACATGAATTTTAATTTATTTTCCACATCAGTGTGAGAACTCTATGAATTTTGTGGCTAAAAAATGTAGGGTAAATATGAGCTTCCAGAAGGCTGAGTACACTCGGTGTCCCTGAGATTCAAAGAAATGGGTCCAAGCTATTAAAGTTCAGGCTCTGTTCTCTGCCTTGCTTGCCCTTGACCTTCTCTTTCCCTCTCTGTGTGACTCTTGGACTGTAGTGGGGCATCCTCATTCTTTGCCTTCCATGCCCACAAAGCTTCCCCGAATTTTAAGAAAGCCTCATCCCTGGAGATTGTTACTGACTCAGCAGGTAAGTGAAGGTAGTAAGTGAATGACATGTTTCATGTTACAAACACAGACGCTTTCATCCTTTGGTAGGTGAGATTGATGTTTCTCAGGGAACATATGTAAAACAGAATTAAACATGTTGATAAAAATTATGTTTTTATTTAAAAGCCCCAGAAAAGAATCCAAATGAAAAGTAAAGCTGTGTTTTTCAGGTTAAGCCAATTTTAATTGTGTACCCAGAAAGAGTTCCACGACTAGCTGAAAACTAGATATGACTCTCAATTCCACATTTTCAAACAGCTGCCTGTCATTAGTGGTGAAGGCGGTGGACCACTAGGTGGCACTGTTGCCTACAGCACGCTCCCTGCCTCAGCATGTTTTGCCTTCTTGAGGAGCTCAAAGAAAATCCCAGTTTACCCCTACACTATGTTCTACGTTCAGCATTAACAAGAATGGAAATACCTCCAAGCTTTTGAGGCATGCCTACCAACTACCCCACATCAAGAGGCCTTTGACAGAGCTCCTCACCTTCTGCAGCACTCTTCCAGCACTTGGAAGATGGTGATTGAGGCACCATCTAATGCTAACATACAGGCATAGGGCAAGCATGCAGGATGGATCAATTGGCATTCAAAACAGAGAATCAAATGCAAAAGAGAACATTTGGAATTGTTCTGGAGACAAGCAAGCACAGAGCAATGCTCAGAATAAGAGAAGTAAATGGCACCTGAGGAATACATTTAAATAGAGATAGAAGCTTAGAAGAGGATAGCCTCAGGGCCTCAGGCCTGGGATGGAGTTACTCTGGGCTGCTGTCCACAAACCACAGACTGTCCAGGCAGTTACCCACTGTGGGCAGAGATGAAATGGAGAACTGCCACCATCTGGAGGGAACACATAGGCCACCCTTTCCATGTAGCTGCAGTCAAAACTCAGCATATAAAACAATGAAATGAGGTCAGATCCTCTATCTCATTAGCAACAGCATGGTGCTGCATGTCTTGCAGGATTTTTTATTTGAAAATTCAGGATGAGACCCAGACTACACAGACGTATAGAATCTAAGGAACAAGCCATCAGCCGAAAGTAAGGGCAAAGGGAGACAGTCATCCCACCCACCCCAGCACAGCATGCCTCTCAGTTTAGGAGAGAGATTGTATGACTCCACTGGTTTCTTGAAGGGTAAAAGGCTATAAAATAATAATCATTTTTCTGTGCAATAACAATATTCACAGCTTTTGTTTTATTTGGTTATTTATTTGGTTGATGCTAGGGGTTGAGCCCCAGCATCAGCAACTTTTAAGAACACTCCAGAAGCAGTTCTGAACACATGAAACACTGTCCTGACTCCTAAATAATGTGGGATTTAGTTATTTCTGAGTGATGTGCCAAAGAGCAAGAGTTGAAAGGAAAAAAGGGAAGGAGATGGTGTGTTCCCTGAGATTCTCCACTTGGAATCAATTGTGGGATTCATCAGCCTGCAGCTACAGCCCAGGAGCAGTGCCAGGGAACCCATTGGGTAGATTACTCATATTTATTTTCATAACACTAAGCTTTACTAAAGTTTGGGAATGGGACAGCTAGTACATCACACGTATGACAACCCCACTGTACACCAGGACAATCCCCCTTTCATTCCAGGAAACAAGAAGGTTCTATAAAGAACTTTGAACACATCCTTCTGGAAGGAAGTAAGGCACCTTTCAGTTTTGGCAGCCCATGTGTAAAAAAGTCCAACAACACCCTTCAGTGGATTAGAGATGGAAAAGTAATTTCAGGAACTCTGTCTCCAGCCTCCTCCTCTCCACAGCTTTCAACTAACCCTAAGACCAGATGGGCAATCACAGTACTATTCTAAGAACTAAAATTTCCCAAAACCCCGAAATACTCCAAGAACTTACAAAGAATGTTATTTTTGTCCTTTGAAGGTTAGGCCAATATTTAATCTTCTCCCTGAATCATCTAATTTATTACATAGATAAGTTCTTCCAGGGTTCCCAAGAGAAGGCTACATTTGTGTTGCAAAAGATTTTAGTTTGCAGTGATATGGAGTGACACTGCCAGAGCCCCTGAGGGACCACTGGGTCACATGCTTCCATAGAAGTCCTGAGAAGGTACAAATGCAAGATGAAATCTCCTGTTGAGGGGCTGGAGTTGTGGCTCATCAGCAGAGCCCTCAAATAAACTCACCTAGTACGTGCAAGGCCCTGGGTTCGATCCTCAGCACCACATATAAGTAAATAAATAAAATAAAGGTATTGAGTCCACTACGACTAAAAAAAACTATTAAAAAATAAATAAATCTCCTGTTGAGCTTCTCTCTCTACTCTTAAACTCCAAGATCATTGAGAAGGTTTGAAGGTAACATGCAAACCATTGCGTCTTAAGGTCACAGCCAAATTTATAAGTGAAAAAGATTTAAAAATCATATTTCTTTTATAAAACAGGAAAATTACATACTTTCTCTGTTGCCTAATTCAAATTTACCTAACTATAGAAATTTTAAATTTGGTTAGATTAATCAAAATGCACAGCATTTTTTTCTTTTAACATAGCCTTAGAAATTCAGAATTGGGAGTGCTTGTCCTCCAAGGGTGATCAGGACTTTCTCCTGCTCCATGCCATTATGCTGTATGAGTGCTACTATGCACAAAGGACTTAGTGAAGAAAAGTCCAACCCCACATGAAGTTCTCATTGATTTAAGGACACACGTTGTTATGGTTTGGATGTGAGGTGTCCCCAAAAAGCTCATGTGTGAGACAATGCAAGAAGGTTCAGAGGAGAAATGATTGGGTTATGAAAGACTTAACCCAATAGGTGAATTCTAATAAGGAGTAACTGAGTGGTAACTGAAGTGGTAGGGTATGGCTGGAGGAGGTGGGAACTGGGGCATGGCTTTGGGATATAATATTTGTTTCTGGAAAGTGGAGACATCTCTCTCTTCCTGATCATCATGTGAGTTGCCTCCCTCTGCCATACTCTTTAGCCACAATGGAACTGGCTATATGTGGACTGAGACCTCTGAAACCATGAGCCCTCAAATAAACTTTTCCTCCTCTACAATTGTTCTGGTCAGATCTCTGAGTCACTGTAGAAAAAAAAAAAATAACTAAAGCACACATAGACTGAAAGTAAAAGTATGGGAAAAAATATTCTAAGTAAAGCGTGACCATCACAGAGTAAGGGGGGTGGGGCCATACTTAACTCAGACAAAAGAGACTTTACATCAGAAACCTTCACAGGAGGGCTGTGGATGTGGCTCAAGCAGTAACACGTTTGCCTGGCATGTACAGGGCGCTGGGTTCGATCTTCAACACCACATAAAAATAAATAAATAAATAAATAAATAAAGACATTGTGTCCACCTAAAACTAAAAAATAAATATTAAAAAAATAAATTTTTAAAAAAAGAAACCTTCACAGGAGACAAAAAAAAAGATTTTGTTACATAATGATAAAAGCCAATTTAACAACAAAATAATAACAATTAGAAATATATATGCAGCCAGCATCAGAGCATCTAAACAAACAAAGTAATGTTTGAAAAATCTAAAGGAGAATATACAGCAATATGCAATGGTAGGAGACGTCAATATCCAAGTTTCAATAATGGGTAGAATATCTAGAGAGATAATCAATAAGGAGAAAGTAGAAGTGAACATTATAAATGAAATGAATCTAACAGACATGTACAGAACTTGCCACCCACCAACAGAAGAACACGCGGTACTCTCAGGTGAACAGGGAACAGTCTCCAAGACAGATCACATCAAGCTGTAAAACAAGTCATGACAAACTTAACCAGGTTAAAGTTATATAAAATAAAGGCTGAAGATGTAGTTCTGTGGTAGAGCACTTGCCCAACATGTGCAAGGCCCTGGGTTTAGTTCCCAATACTGAAAAAAGAAAAGAAGAAGAAGGAGAAGGAGAAGAAGAAGAAAAGAAAATTTATATAAAATAACTATTTCTATACAATGGAATGAAACTAGAAATTGATAACAAAAGAAAAAAAGAAGATTTACAAATACAGAGATTTACAACAAACCCTTGAAAAACCATTGGGTGGAAGAAGAAATCAAAAAAGAAATTATAAATATTTTAAGACAAATTAAAATGAAAACACAACATACCACAGACCTAATGGAATGCAGCAAAAATAGTCCTGAGGGAAGTTTTTAAGAATGAAAGCCTACATTAAAAAAGAGGAACAATCTCAATAACCTAACCTTACACCTCAAGGAATTAGAAAAAAGAAGAACAAGAAAAACCTAAGATTACTCAAAAAATTAAAAATAGAAATACCATATGACCCAGTTAACCCACTGCTGGTATGTATCCAAAGGAATTGAAATCAGGATCATGAAGAAATATTTAAACTCTCACATTAATTTCAGCATTATTCACTATAGTGAAGACATGAAACCAACCTAAATATCTGTAGACAGATGAATGGATAAAAAGTGTCATCCATGGGGACACACATATATGTGCAATGGAATATCATTAAGCTTTTTTAATTTTTATTTTTTTCAGTGCTGAGATTGAACCCAGGGCTCCACCACTGAGCTACAACCCCAACCCCCAAGCCTTTCTTTTATTTTTATATCTTGAGACAAGATCTCATTAAGTTTCCCAGGCTGGCCTCGAACTTAACAATCTTCTCACCTCAGTTTCCTGAGTAGCTGGGATTACATACAAGCATGCACCACTAGGTTGGCTATTCAATTTTAAAATGAAGAAAATCCTTCCATTTATGATAATAAGAATGAATCTGGGAGACAGTGTGCTAAGTGAAATAAGCCAGACACTATAGGAGAAGGGTTACATGTACCACTTCCATGTGGAAATTGAAATAGTCAAACTGATGGAAGAAAGAGTACAAGAGTGGCCTCCAAGGGCTTAGGGGAGGGAGATACATGGAGATATTGGTCAAAAAATACAAAGTTCCAGTTTTTTTCTTTTTTTTTTTTTTTTTTTTGTTGTTGTTTGGTTGGTTTTTTGGTTGTTGTTGTTGTTATTTTTTGTTTGTGTTGTTTGTTTGTTTGTTTGTTTTTGGTACCAGGGATTGAACTCAGGGGCACTCAACTACTAAGCCACATTCCTAGCCCTATTTTGTATTTTATTTAGAGACAGGGTCTCACTGAGTTGCTTAACATCTTGCCATAGCTAAGGCTGGCTTTGAACTTGAAATCCTCCTTCCACAGCCTCCTGAGCCACCGGGATTACAGGCATGTGCCATCACATACAGCACAAAGCTCCAGTTTTGAAGTATGAATAAGTTCCGGAGACAACCTGAACAGCACAGGGCCTACAGTTAATACTATAGTGTACACTTTAAAATTCATAATGAGGTCAACTCTTGATGCTAAGTGGTTTTGTTTTGTTGTGTTATGTTTTGTACCAGGGATTAAACCCAGGGGCCTTAACCACGGAGCCACATCCCAGCTCTTCTTATATTTTATTTAGAGACAGGGTCTCTCTGAGTTGCTTAGGGCCTTGCTAAGATGCTGAGGCTGGCTTTGAACTGCAATCCTCCTGCTTCAGCCTCCTGAACTGCTGGAATTATAGGCATGTACCACAGGGTCCAAAATGCTAAGTGTTCCTATCACAAATAATAACTAAATATCAATAAATAGGGCAGGAGGAAACCTTTGGAGTTGATAAATATGTTCGTGGCATAGATTGTGGTGGTTGTTAAAGGGTGCATGCTTATCTCCAAATTCATCAAGTTGTACACTCTAAGTAGATACAGCTTTATTTTCTACCAATCATACCTTATTGAAGTGTTGTTTTTTTTAAAACAGAGAGGATTGTGATAGCCAACTGCAGAATGAGAAAGAAGGGGAAGACTACATGTGGAGGGAATGACTAAGGTGCTTATGCGTCTATAGATACCTGATTCAGGTTGCATCCATGGGCAGAACTTGCATCATCACTGTCAAATCTCACAATGAATCTTCATATCTGCCTCAACCTCAGGAATGGAATAGAAGCTCTTCCTCTGTATACACATAGGTAAGGCTACTTCTGTGCAAATATTGGTTGTCACATGTCAAAGGGCATCAACACATCAGAAAGTATATACATAAGAGAACATCCAAGACAGTGAGAGAGCCTGTCACTAGGTCATAGATTAAAGGACTGAAAGAGCTAGACATGACCAGGCTGAAAAAAGAGAAAATGTCCTTCAGTGATGTGGAAGAGCCCAGTGTGAATTACAATGCCTGACACAAATCACAAATATCAGTAAATTTCAGGAGAAAATAAAGGATAAGAACAAGACATCTGCCATCATATTAAGGAGCTCTCATGGAAAGCAAAACTGTACTGTCTGATGGATAGATAGTCTTGGGGTTCACATGTTAGGGGAGCTACTAATTTAAATGTCTGAGATTCCATCCTGTCTCCCCAAAATCCCCCAGGGGATCAACCACACCTGAAGAATTGTGTTGGGTTTTGAAGTCTACGTTCAAAAGGAATATTGACAAGCTGACACAGGCCTTGAAAACAGCTTTGACTTATTATAGACAACATTATATTTAGTTACATTTTATCGGGTTATTAGGGTGTGTTTTCTGATCTCCCCCTAAAGAATGATGTTTAAAGTCTTATTAGATTATAAAGGTATTTATATCTTCTTGAGAATATTTGGAAAATACAAATCAGAGTAGTCCCACATTCCAAAAAATTACCATTCTTTATATTTTGGTATAGTGTCTTGAAAGATTTTTCTACGCACACAGGCAGATTCATACTTTCAAACATAAAGAATATGACAACTCCATCATCAGTCTTTAGACACAATCTTTCAAATCTATTTCTGGCATTTTGAACCTTATCATTATTTTTGAACTTTCCTAGACAATGGAGCACACAGACTAAGAACAGGTATGATTGTGGCTAATGGCCCACTTCAGATTTCTGACTTTATATTGATTTCACTGCATTTGAGAGAATGATAGATCTTACCAAAAAATTTCACAGTTCAATTTTCCTCTCTTTTATAAATAATAAGCACAAAATGTAACAAAGTTATTCAAACAATTGCCCAAACATTATAATGATGAAGTTACCAAAATTAAACCTTTGGCCAGCAAGCGGTGTCCCCCCATGAGAGTCTTGAAAATGTTGGTCAGTTGATGTATAATTTGTTCAATCAGCATGTTAAAGGCAGACTGGGAGAATGAATGCAAACCAAGCAGAAGAAAATCAGGGTCTTGATTTTTTTTTTTATGTAGAAGAAATGTAAATTGTATACAAGGTTTTGAATTCTGCTCTTAACACATAATATATTGTCAGCATTTCTGCCATGTCATTAGCTTTTCTTTAAAACAGATTGAAAATGGATGTATAATATTCATCCAAAATGAATTTACCTTAGCAAAATCAGCCACTGTTTTTTTTTTTTTGTTAGTGCTATAGGAAATTTTCACTATAAATAAAAGGTCCTAAAATTACTATTCCTGTAGAGAAAATTTTATGTGCATTATTTTTTGTAAGTGAAATGCTTAGAAGTTAAAAAAAATGATTTTAAAGGATAAACACCTTAATGATTCTTGATCCATTTCCCCAAATTATTCTCCAGTAGTAATCCTCTTATCCTGTACAGTTATACCAGTTGGATATAAAGCCATCATTTTATCTTTGCTAATACTATTGTCTCTTTTTCCCTCACTCTTTGCCCTTTTCCTATTTACACTTTTGAATTGGAGAGATAAAATTTTGTATTTATTAAGAGATTATATTTCATATTTTGTATGTTTCATGGATGAAACACAAGATTCCCCCTGTTGCCGAAAGTTGGGTCCTTGTCTGCAATGCCAATCCAATAACAAGGATGCATTTTTGAGACAAAGAAAAAAGATGGTTTATTGCTTTTCTAGCAAAGGGACTCTTGTCCCAAAGGCTGTGATTCTGCAGATCTGTAGGAAAAGGGGGCTTTTATAGAGATGATTCAGAGAAAATGAGATTAGGGAGGAGAGATCAGGAAGGAGAAGATCAGGGAAAAGATCAGGGAGGAGAAGGTCAGGGAGAATAAGTTTGGGAAAAAGAAAAAAAAAAAAACATGTAAGTTTTAAAGCCACAAGGGATATAGTCAAAGCATCAAGTGAACCTCTATTATACCCACATCTCCAGTCCACCTGGAAAAAAAATCTACCAATTGAAAAATCAGCTTGGAAATCAGCTAAGGTCCTGATTTCTCATGAAATTGTTATTTACCCAATGTAGGGCAGGACCTTAGGTAGTCAGGTCATGTAGAGTAGATGGGCAGGACTGCTCAGCAGGTCCCCACAGAAATAGCACAGGAACAGGTACAGGAGTGGAAGGATAGGCAATCCTAAGGTGTTGACTTTTTCTTTTTTAATATTTTTTAATTTTCAATGAATCTTTCTTTCTTTCTTTATTTATATATAGTGCTGAGAATCGAACCCAGTGCCTCACACATGCTAGGCAGGTGCTCTACCACTGAGCCACAACCCCAGCCCCCCCCTTTTTTTCCCCAGTACTGGGGAGGGAACCCAGGGCCTCCTGCATATCTAAGCAAGCGCTGGGCCACTGAGCTACAGCCCCAGCTGTAGGATTTGTAAATACTCTAAATTCCTCATCTCCTTGCCTGAGAATTTGCTGAGGGTGGGCTCACCGAAACTGCTTGCCAGAATGCTTTCTGCATGCAGCTAAAGAGGGCTGTGCCTCACCCAATCCCACCTGTAGAAAAGAGTATAAAAGACAATCATACCAAAAGAACCTTCAAAAATGTAATCCTTCAAAAGCTGATAAAAGATTCCTCTTATGTATGCATAATGCTGTTAACACTGTCCCTGAACCAGGACTGTGGCCTAGGTTGGGCTCACAGTAGAGGGAGTAACTTCACAGTTTTCTTCCCCTTCCAACAAATTACTGTCAAAGGATACACAATTGCAGAGCCAGAGGAAAACAAAGGAACCACAGAATTCCAGAAACATCTCTTGTTCCTTCCTCCAAGATCATTAGTAGAGATGTCATTAGTAAGAAAGAAAACATTATCCAGCTGTAGACAGCAGATAGCAATGCAAAACACATCCTGTCCATAGACTATATGCTGAAACCTGTGGAGACTCGGTCAACTTTCTCCTCCTGGTGGAAGAGGGCAGTCTGTCCAGTTGCTCATTCCTGTCAATATGATCTATCCATGCATCTGTTCTTAGATTCTCCTTTGACCTGTTGTAATAGTTAGTCCCTTCACTGACAATGAGTTAAATGAAATGTTTAACATATATTCACTTTAGAACTGAATAAGAATCATGATTTTTCCCTCTTCTCTTGAAAATTATCTTCTTATCTTAGTAATGCAAATAAGTTTTTTTCTTGTATACCTCTCAGAAATTGAGAAAGTAAATGACTTTACTGACTGTGTAACAAACCTCATGGCAAGCAATGCAGTTTCCAATTTTTACTTTTAACAAAATTGATTCAAGTAGTCAGTATATTGAAAATAATTCATCATGATGGATTATTGCATGATTTAGGTTATATGACTCCAAAGACATCCGAAGAAATGAATATCATTGTGTTAACAAGAATCAGCCCATTTACACAAAGATTTTTCAGTGCTATATCTATAAAAAGTTAACATGGAAATAGATTTGATGCTGAGCTCTGTCATGCTCTATCACTAAACAATGCCCATCCATAAAATATATTAACTAATTAGAAAAGAATCCTTTTCCATTTCATTAAATAATACATTTTCAATACAACTTTTATAATTATATAATAACAATTTTAATTCATTTGTTGTTTTGGTCAGTTTGCATGTTTCATGGCAGAGAAGCATTATAGAATAACCAGTAAAAACATTCAATTAAAAATAAATCATATTAGTATGAAATTGTGTAGAAAAGTAGAAAATAAATAAATGTATAAGAAAAAAATTTGCAATTTTCAGCTACCAACAATTTGATGTATTTTCACTTTTGTTTTCTTCTGTATTTATGTAAGGATGATGGTATATTTTATGTTTTTACATAAATATATTTAAATATATTTATATATATATCTTATATATATATTACTAAACATATATATATTTAAGTATATTTAAGTATTTACGTTTTAATGTATTTATTTAAAAGTAACATAAATTGTGTACTTAAATGTCAATGTGTGCAATGTAGGAGAAATTACATGTTTTTCAAGTATTTGATCTTAGGATAAAACATACCAAACGCTCTCTACAATGTGTAAAAAAGTATGTAATTTTTTAATGTACCTTAAAATTTTTTGAGAACGTGAGGCATGATGGTGCACGCCTGTAATCCCAGCAGCTTGGGAGACTGAGGCAGGAGGATCACAGTTCAAAGCCAGCCTCTGCAATTTAACAAGGGCCTACGCAACTTAGCAAGATCCTGTCTCAAAATAAAAAATAAAAAAGCACTGGAGATGTAGCTCAGTGTTTAAGCACCCCCCCCCCACGGGGTTCAATCCCTGGTCCCAAAAAAAAAAAAAAGAACTTGTGAGAAAAAGTTTGGAAAACAATATTATAATCATTGATGTTTAATGTTAATGGGGTGATTTTTGGCATAACAAGTTTGAAGTTTTTATACAATTTAACCCCATGATCTTTCTCTGTGTGATCCTTTACTGTCTTGATGCTTAGATAGTCTTTCCTTGTTCAATTCCATCTTTCACAGTGTTTAGTAGCTCCTCAGGAGTAATTGTTAACAGAGCAATTCCCTGAAACCTCCCACTAATCCTTGTTTTGTGTTAATATCAGCATTTACAGTGCTATGACATATTTTTTTTAATTTTTTTCTTTTTTAGCTGTAGATAGACACAATATCTTTTTTCAATTATTTTTATACGGCACTGAGGATCGAACCCAGTGCCTCATGAATGCAAGGCAAGCACTCTACAACTGAGCTACACCCCCGGCCCAGCTATGACATATTTTTAATTCACATTTAACATTTTCAATCATACATTGAAATAATTTCCAAAGATTTAACCTTCAGCATATGTTGACATTACAAAAATTTCATGCTCTTTTAAATGTTCCAATTAAATCTAAATAGCCTAAAATTTTTATACCTACAAACCACCCATATTTTAATATGTGTTAACAAGTTCCTCCTTAGCTTAATTTATATTATTTGGTTTCCTTTCAATTCATATTTTCATTTCCTTCTTTTAAGCTTTTTTTTAGGCTTAAAAGTCTTTTGTAGATCACACTATTATATTTTTCTGCAACAAAGAGTAAGTATAGTAACTTAAAAGACGAATTTTATTAAGCATGCCTCTAAATGTTAAAGGTTAAATGATTTTTCCCAATTATTATTAACACTAAATTCAGTAAACAAAATGACAACAATATAGCTCTTTATTTCTTTCTTTTTCAGTTCTGGGGATTGAACTCAGGAACTCACACACACTAGGCAAGAGCTCTACTGCTGAGCCACCTCCCCAATCCTACAGTACAGCTTTTAATAAATAATTATTAATGATTACTACTAAATTTTACAATCATTAGAAACATATCTCATAATAAGATATGAGATAATTTTCAAATTATTTCTTGTATCCAAGGATGAATATTACTTATCCGTAGTATGAGACAGGTTCAGTGTTGATTATATTCATTTTTTTTATATACAAGAATGGAGAAAAATGCCAAGTGTGGCGGTACACGCCTGTAATCCCAGCAGCTCAGGAGACTGAGATAGTAGGATCATGAGTTCAAAGCCAGCCTCAGCAACTTAGTGAGGCACTTAGCAACTCAGGGTGACCCTGTCTCTAAATAAAATATAAAAGGGGATGTGGCTCAGCAGTTAAACACCGCTGGGTTCAATCCTTAGTACCAAAACAAAAGAATAGAGAAAAAACTTATTCTTGTAAATATGTGAATAGAAGGTCTTTTGTTATAAAGTGCCAGTTCTTTTTTATTTCTGTACTAAAACCTATATGATGATCTATCATTAAATATTGTTTTTAGAGGGTGGGGTTATGGCTCAGCGGTAGAGCGCTCGGCTCGCACGTGCAAGACCCTGGGTTTGATCCTCAGCACCACATAAAAATAAATAAATAAAATAAAGTTATTGTGTACAACTACAAAAAAATTAATATTAAAAAGTATATTGTTTTTAATGAACTGAGCTATCAGCTTACAGATTGACTAGATCCTCCTTCAGTTCATGGAAAGCAAAGAACTACAACAATCTGATTTGCCAAAGGATTCATAACACATCCATTAGTCATTCATTACTCATGTGGAGTCACTCCTACTCCACACTCCCAGTACTGTGAATAGCCCCTTGTTTGTAGTGGCCATGGAGGCCTTTTTGCCTATGGGCTGATGCATCCTTGCTCTGTCTGGAAGAAGTTTGCTTGCTTGTATGGGGAGGAACTGCACCTCTACCAGGGCCTGCTCAGGCAGGTGCTCTTAGTCATCAAGGATCTAGAATGTCATTCTCTTTTAAAACTGTGTCCTTGGGCTGGGGATGTGGCTCAAGCAGTAGCGCGCTCACTTGGCATGCGTGCGGCCCGGGTTCAATCCTCAGCACCACATACAAACAAAGATGTTGTGTCCGCCGAAAACTAAAAAATAAATATTAAAAATTCTCTCTCTCTCTCTTTCTCTTTAAAAAAATAAAAATAAAACTGTGTCCTTGCCAATCTTTTAGTCTTGCTGGGGTTTGCTGATCCTAGTTTGCAAAAAAACTGCACTGCTCAGATCCCAGCTCCTTCCAGTAAGGACACACACACACACACACACACACACACAATCATCCCTAAATTCAAAACAAAAATTTATTTATTTTTCCACATATTCAGAAACCTGTTACGAATGCCACTATACCACATGGCACTTCCTTATGCTGAGGGCCCCACTTGTGCTGAGCACCAGAGAAGCCATGCACCTGGCCTTGAAGCTTAGCTGAGTGGCACAGCACAGGAAGATGGAGAGGAAGCCAGCCTGGGAGGACCCAGAGAGTGAGGGACACAAAGACATTGTCCAGAGAAGGGTATGGAAGCCAAGTTCTGGGAAAAAGAAGTGCCCACTCTTCAGAGAGCCCAGAGCTCTTAATTTCTAAAGAGAAACCTCCAGAGATAGAGAGGAAAGGTGGCCCTGTCACCATGGCCACAGATGCTACCATTTTAATTGTTTAATAAATCTGGTTTCTTCAACCATTAAACCCAGGTCATAGACCAAGGCTATTTCCTGCACAATATCAACTCTAAAAATGATATTCTCTACGTAGTCAGACATGCACTATTGCTATTAATATTACACATGCACATACACACATACCTTTTTCTTTAAAAAGAAGATTCCAGAAGATTTCTGGTATGAGGCATCTATAATATTATAATTGTAGTTAATGGATGGTAGGCACTTTGTTTCTGTTCTAGCATGTCAATGTTCAGTCCATCAGAGAGAGCTGTGTGCTGCAGCCTAGGGAACATAAGAGCAGCTGAGCACAGGATGGCCACATGGGCACGCTTTACAAAGACAGTGCCGGCATTGAAGGTAGTTCATAGGAGAAGTGACATTGTTTGTTTGTGGTATAGGGAAGACAGGCAAGGCTGCAAACTTGAAGGAGGACTAAAAGCTGTCCTGACATTAAAAAGCTTCTTTCATAGTGGGTATTACCAAGCTGTTTCTCACACTATTCAGACTCTGTAGAACAATGCAACACCTTGTTTCTTGAGGTTGGTCTCTTAGCCTCTGGTGGCAAGGCACTGAAAACCATGTAAGCAAGTTGCTGACAGGGAATTCATGGACTAGGTGGCCAGAATTTGTGTCCCCTGGAGCCTGTGCTGTGTGTAGCTCTTGATGAAAACTTCTCCATGACCAACCTCCAGATGGGCTCTTCTGACCCCTGCTCTTGATAAGGCCTCAACATTGGCCTCTACATTGGCTATAACCTAGTTGGGGAGCTTACCTAGCATGCCCAAGGCCCTAGGGATCCCTAGCACCACAAAAAGAAAAAAAAAAAGACTTCAACAAACATTAGCATGTCTTCCCACAGCTCAAAACCACATCCATAGTATGACCTTATACTCCTTAAAGTGCCTGCTTGAGAAAATTCAAGGCTACCAAAAAGAATTTACTGTTTTTGTTGGAGTGAACACCTGAACATAGGGCCCATCTCCAACCTCTGTGGGAGAGTAGGAGCCTAACTTTAGTAAGCACAAGTCATCAAACCCAAATGGGTTTTGCATGGACCCTATTTACCATATTTTGGAATTTTTCACATCCATAACACTGCTGATCCTCCAATCACCCTATCCCTACTCCCTCATTCTGCCTTGAAAACACCCAATCGATTCTGTACAGATCAAATTGAGTTCAACTCACTCTGGACCCTTTCCCTATCACAATAGTTATTACTGATTAAAATATGCCCTGATTAAACTCGTGTCCAGCTTTGTTTATCTCTGATGTCCTGGATTCCATGGGGCAGGGTGTGCCCCACCTGAACCCCATTCAGCAACCCTGGGGAGGCTGCTGGCTGCTGGCTGCTGGCTGCTATCTGCTCAGGGTCTCACCAGACTAAAATCAAGGTATCAACATGTCTGAGTCTCCTTGGAGACTTGGATTCTTTTCCAAGCTGGCAGAATTCAGCTCCTTCATCGGTAACATTGAGGTTCACATACTTTTGTTGACTCTCAGGCAGGTGTCCCTCTGAGCTCCTAGAGGCCATCTTAGGTTCAGACCATATGGTCCCCTTCAATAAAAACATGGCAGCTCATTTCCCAAGGCCAAGAGTAGGGTGTCTATTGCTGTCTGTTTTCTCTTTCAAAGACTTCCCTGGTTAAGCCTGGCCCACCCAGGATAATTATCCTTTTGTTGAATTCAGAATGAATTCGTTAAGGACCTTGAATACATTCACAAAGCCCCTTTTTGCTACCTCATGTGATCTTGTCACAAAGAAACCCAATCCTCTTCACAGATTTGGTCCACTCTCAAGGGAATGGAATTATTCTGGGCATGCACATACATCAGGGGTGGAGGATTTTTTTTATAATATTGTTTTAGTTGTAGATGAACCCAACACTTTTATTTCATTTATTTATTTATTTGTTTTTATTTATTTATTTATTTATTTGGTGCTGAGGAACCAACCCAGTGCCTCACACATGCTAGGCAAGCACTCTACCACTGAGCTACAATCCCAGCCCTGGGGTTGGGATTTTTGAAACTATCTTAAAACTCTGCCTCATATACATTCCATTATTGAATTCTACCAGCACATCTTTCCAGGCCAAAGCCAAACCTGATACTGGTGTCCCTCTTTCCCTCTCAGACCCCTAAGAATAGTAAAATTGGCTCCAATTGATATCAAAGAACCAAATGAACATAGTGTAAGGTCAGGCAGCAACCGAAGGAGGCAGATTTTAAAAGGCCGCCCAACAAGGCTTTATTTGAGATATCACTCCCGAGCGGAACTTGAACAGACCGACAGAGTGGACAGGAGAAGGGTCTGAGGAGAAACCACATGGGGGCTTGACTGGACTGGAATTTTATGGGGCTTACGTCAGGAAAGGAAGGGCTTGGGACAGGAAATGGGATTTTTAGAGTCCCTTGTCCCGCTGGAGTTGGTCAGGGGAACTGGCTGAGATCCAGGATCCGCCAGGAGATCCCACTGATTGACAGGCAGTTCCATTGGTGCCTGATTGATGTTTCTTTCACATGCGGGCTGCTTGGTGCTTTGTTCCTAAGTCACCGACCTGACACATAGGAACTCAGGACAATGTGTTGTCATCATGCACCAACTAGGGAGAAAGAAGTGAGCAAGTCTGCAAGTTGAAGGACTACACTTCACCGTAGACTCTTTCCCACACTGCCCATCCCCACCTCCCCCAGCAGTCACATTGTCACTGTGAAGCTGACCTCTGCCCCATTCAAAACTTTGTGCAGCCAAGCACAGGACACAAGCCTGTAATCCCAGTGACTTGGGAGGCTGAGGCAGAAGGATCACAAGCTTGAGGCCATCCTCACCAATTTAGAGACATTGTCAGCAACTTAGTGAGACCCTGACCCAATATGAAAAATGCTGAGAATGTTGTAACCCTGGGTTCAAGCCCCAGTACTAAAATAAAGCTTTATATAGCTTGAGCATAAATTACTTCAAGGGCTGAAGTTTGTCCAGACAGATGAGGGCTTTGCTCAACACCTTGGCACTATGACACATGGATCTTCCTCCACATTTAGCATTGCAGATTGCTAAATTTCAAACTTCCCAGCAACTAGGGCAAAGGAAAGGCAGAACTTCTGAGACAAAGAGGGACACTGAGTTATCACTAGTTACCTTCTATAACAGGTATGATGGATCCAAAGGAACTGGATCCTAGAAAACAGGGAAACATTAAAAAAGATTTGACTCCTAACATTAGCTATTAAACAAGAATCCAGGAGAACTGTGTCACTTGGATTGAATAATTCCTTGTAGTGCCTCCCCCACTGCCATCAGCATGGCATGCAAGTTTATTGTGTTTTTATTAATTAAGTGATGTCCATACATGGTCAAGGAAGAAATCCAGATGGTTCAGAAGGGCCCGCAATGAAAAAACAAAGTCCTTCTCTTCTTGATCTGCTAGGGTAACCACTGGCCATAGTTTCTGACTTCAGCTCTTCTGGGAGTTTTCATTTATGTCTTTTTGCTACAAGTCTTGGGAGATTTCTCCAGTTTTACCTTCCATATATGCCATTCCCAATTTTTATCCCACCCTTCCTTTTGACTCACACTTCACTTATCATGTGTTTAAATACCAAGAGCATATTCAAGCCCTCTGAGGTTCCTTACCGTAGCAGTCCATTGTCAACTTAAAACTGTGCCTTCCTTCAGTATACACAAATATGTATATATTTGCATAGAGTATATACATATATATATACACACACAATATCAATATAAATAATTATAAACAGACATACACTCAATTAATAGCCGTATACAATTAAGTTTGCTTCTGTTTTCTGGATTCTTTCTTTTCTGGGGTCAGTGTGTTCAGCTTAGTCTTTCTTGGTTAGATGGTGGTGGTTTTTCTCACATGTCAGCTTTCCTTTGAGGGTACCACTGTAGGGATTGGTGCAGGTAATGAAGGAATTCACTTGTAGTAGGGCCACCCAAAGATGCATGTTGGAGCACACTGAGTAGGCAGTCCGGCTGTTGAAGCTTTGTTCGCAGTATAGTGAACTCTGCCCTCACTGAGCACCTCTGCTTTTTTTTCTAAATATTTTTTAGTTGTTGATGGACCTTTATTTTATTTATTTGTATGTGGTGCTGATAATCAAACCCAGTGTGTCACGCATGCTAGGCAAGTGTGCTACCACTGAACCACAACCCCAGCTCCCCCGCACCTCTGCTTTATAAGGACCAAAGTTTTATCTGAGAGCTAGGGGCATTATCTTATTTGCAAGCAAAGGGCTAAAAGCAAAGGCCAAACACCTTCAGCATCCCTCACACAAGAAGTGACCAGATCTCCCCACCACTTCTGCTTTTCCTACTGAAGGACCATGAGCTTGGTTCTCATGTATTCGAGGAGACAGCCTTCTTGCCTTCTGATATTCCGATTACAATTTCTCTCCTGCCAAATCAGTCCCATCGTGTTATATCTCTCAAGATTTCCTTGAAATCCATGACCAATGATAGCACCTTTCCTTGTTTCAGCATCTGTGTTTGCATCTCTTCTGTTATTTCAGTGGGGACTTCCAAAAACAGGGATAGAACTCCATGAACCACACTTACCAATACCACACCAGTATCATCATGTCCCTTCACCTACCACCAGTGGGTTTGGGTGTTGGCTGAAGGCTGGACACCCTTTTGCTCTCAATATATGGAAATGCTGTGCCTTCCAGAGGGAACCAAGAGCCATAGCCTGCAGGTGATTCTCAGTATTAGAGCACTTACGGTAAAATACAATCCCAAGGCCCACTTTCCAGAAAGTTTAAGATAGAGCTTGAACTATGCACACACCTGTAATCCCAGAGGCTCAGAAGGCTGAAGCAGGAGGATAAAGAGTTCAAAGCCAGCCTCAGCAACTTAGTGAGGGAGGCCTCAAGCAACTTAGCAAGACCCTGTCTTAAAATTAAAAAAAAAAAAAAATAGAGCTCAGGACTTTAATCAGAACATCTGGAGATGGATTGCAGGACCCCAGCTACTCTATAAGAACAGAGCTGCTTTGGAGCAAGGTGCCTAGATTTGACCCTTCTCTATCATTTATTGGCTGTGTGACGTTGAGGAATTTAGTACAACCCTCCTTGCTGTAGAAAGGAGAGTAGAATTGTCCCTAGCTCGGGGGTTTGATGATGATTAAATGACAAAAGATTATAGAAGACAATATGGCATGAAGGAAGCATGAAGTAGATGGTAGCTCTTAAAATCATCATGCTCATAACTGCTAGCACCCCAACGTTCTCTATGTTTGTGTGGTTGGGTCCTGCTGGTTCCCTGCAGTTGGAGCCATGGAGTACCTTGGGCCAGTGAAGTCTAAGGGTCATCTCTATCTTCATAAAGGGCATCTGGATCCATGCCTCTTGAACCTTCCTGATGGCTTTTTCAGGTTCTTCTAACCCCTCCTCGGACTAAAAGCTGTCACTCCTTGATTCTTTCAGTAGGCAGAATACCTAATTTAACTTATAATTTATGACTTCTATTATTCTTAGGGAAACCAAATCCCAAACATGTTAGAACTCTACCAAATTAAAAGAAAAGGTAAGATGCAATCGAATCTTTTGTCTTACTGGCTGATGGTCTGGATCAAGTAGATGCTGTGATTGGGGTGCTTCACTCTCACATCTGTATATGCACTTTCTTTTCTCTGGTACTGGGGCCACACTCATGCTGGGCAAGTGCTTGACCACTAAACTACAACTCCAGGTCTTTTTAAAAGAACCATAGATTTAAACAAAGTTTGGTTTTAGACACACAATTTTAAATCACTTTCTTAGTTTTGAAAAGTATATCTTTAAAAATATTCTACATGGAAAGTTAATGTAGACTGGGACATATTATAATTTGGGACAGGATCTTGATAAATTGCCAAAGCTGGCCTCAAACTTGTGATCCTCCTACCTCAGCCTCTGGAGTAGGTAAGATTACAGGTATGCAACACCATGCCTGCAGGGCTGCCTGGCTACATTTTCTTTTCTAAGTACCTTAACTGTTGTGCTCTGGAGGAAATCCTATGTTAAATATCTGTTCTTGGTAATAAGCATTTTCATTTTTTGATGAGGAGAATTAAGTTTAAAAGTCAACTAGTGATATATTATGAATCTCTTCATCATGGTCAGCATTGATAATAACTTCACATTTTTTTCCGAATAACCCCTGATTTCCGAAGGCAAAACTGAATCCATATAGAGGACAAAGATCAGAACTCTAGCTGCTGCTGAAATGAGCGATATGATCTTTTCCTATCACTGAAATGATGAGGAGACATCAACTGGTGATAAATCAGATGATTAAGATGAAATGGAAAATGTTCCTTTCTGATCTAACTTGAATGCCAATGGTTGGAAAAGAAATCTGATTTGAAATATCAGAGCAGGTGGGTCAGAGGTCATCTTGATAAATTTCAAAGGACAAGAATATCCTTGATTTAAATTGTTGATGCTAGCTCTTCAAAAGAAGAAGGGGGTTGTTTCAAAGTACACCCTTTTTCCCTTTGATCCTGCCATAGATCTGAAAGATGAAAACACCATCATAACAAAGTGGATGTCAATTTAAATAATGCCTACTCTGAAAAACACCATCTTATCAAAGAAAGAGAAGGCGGGAAAGAGGGAGGGAGGGAGGGAGGGAGGGAAAAGAACTTTATATTAAATACCATTAAATATGGTGATTCTAAGTATCCAGATATTTCCTTCTGGCACAAATGTGAAAATGTAGGATTGTGGAAAGATAGAATAATTGGGAATTATTTGTTTCCATTCATATTTACTGTTATTTCACTCCATATTATAGTGAAATTCCAGGGAAAATTGAGTTTCCCATTTCTCCTTTAAAAATCCTAGGGAACCTACCTCCCGTGCACCATGTGCATCTGTACAGAATAAAGCAGGGCTCTTTCCTTTTCGAGTTTGAAGGAACACAAAGGGAATGGTTCTTGAGCCAGGACCCAGGGGTATAAGCATGGCCACCTGGTTTTGACTCTGATTTTGCCGGCTAAGACACCCTGACCACCTTCCTCTAAATGTTGAAGGTTCCTACCTCTTTCACCTTGAGGTCAGTGGTATGGCTCACTGCCTGATGGTCAGATCAGGAGAAGGTCACCCTTCAGAAGAATTTAAGTAACTTTATTCAGATACTGAAAGGTTTCCACAGGCTTTTCCAAAAGAATCTATCTTCTCAATATTTCTGTAATTCTCATATACCTGGTTTTGGCTGTCAATTTATGTGGAGTTTCCTCGCTCTGTCATATTGTTCTCTACCTATTGAGGTAGAATAGAAGAAATAAGAACAAGTAGAAAGGAGACAAACAGAGTAGGAAAGGGGCCTGTAGCTTTAAATATAAAGGCTCCAGGAGTACCCTCACCTTCACCCTGGCTCCCCAGGCCCATTTCCTCCCAGGCCTGAATTCTTAAAAGGTTTAATGAATCTTAGAGTATTGTTAGTCCAGTTAATAATCCCTTATTAGCTTACAGAATGTATTTTTAGGCTAATTAAAAGAAGCCTAGAGGGGCTAGGGATGTGGCTCAAGCGGTAGCGCGCTTGCCTGGCATGCGTGCGGCCCGGGTTCCATCTTCAGCACCATGTACAAACAAAGATGTTGTGTCCGCCAAAAAACTAAAAAAATAAATATTAAAAGAATTCTCTCTCTCTCTCTCTCTCTCTCTCTCTCTCTCTCTCTCTCTCCCTCTCCTCTCTCTTTAAAAAAAATAAACTAAAAAAAAATAAAAGAAGCCTAGAGAAAAATATCATTAAGAAACCAATGATATGGGTACAGTTTAAGGATTTTAACTAGATAACATCAACCTAAAGATTCTGATCGCCAGGACCCATCTGTGCTTCACAGTCAAAAGAATCAAGTTCATTAAGTTAATACCACCCCATTTGCAAAGTTGCTCTTAAAAGAAGAGCCCAGGTCCCCAGAAGTGCATCTCGCTTTCCAGCACCCACACTGCCTGCCTCTCCTTTTGAATGTGTATACACTTCCATTGTTTGCTTTCCTGAATAAATCCTCTTGCTTTCCTGCATAAATCTCTGCTTATACCTCTTTTGACTTGTTCTGAAAGTCTCTTCTGTGGTATAAATGAAAAACCTATGAGAACTGAGTTCTCCTTTTCCCTTCTGGGGACCTCCTTGGCCCCCCCATCTGGTGATAGTCCTGGAGACTGAGCCACTAATATTATATACTCTTTACGTCATTCACTTTCTGTGATGTTTCTTACACATAATAATGACAATACTCCTTCAAACAACAAGGTTTAAAAAGTTTCCTATTTCACAAAAGAGTTCCCCATTTCCCATTTGAAGCCTGCTTCAATTTTGAAAGTCAATTAATATAATCCATCATATCAATAGGCTAAGAAGAAAAGTCACAAAATCCAACACCAATTCATAATAATAACTCTCAGTGTACTAGGAATAGAGAGGAATTTCTAAAACTTTTGAAAAAGATCTATAAAAATCTATAGCTAGCATCATAAAAAAGTCAATGATCCCCCCCTCTCATCACTGTTTCAACGTTGTACTAGAAGTCCTAGCTAATACAATAAGAAAAGGAAATTTTAAAATGTACACATTGGGAAGGGAAAAGTGAGACTTTGCTTTTAGATGATATTAAAGCAGGAAAAATAGCTGAGATAGGCAGACAGGTAACTTGGGCCCCTCCACAGTCAGATTTCTGTATAACAAGGCTGAGAGACCAAAGACACTAGCCAAACCTCATCAATGTCAGGCCAATTCCTGTGCAAACAGAAAAAAATAATAGTAAGACATCTGTTGCCTAGCACCCAGATGTCTAGTCCCAAAAAATTCATGGTAACCTGATTAGACCAAAGAGGGCATAAAAAGCTTATGGGCACTGAGTCCCTTACCCAGAATTGGGTTGGGGGCTAGCTTTCTTAACCCTGTAGATTTATATAAACCCCTAGACAACAGACACCTATTGGCAACCCTTTCTTAGGACCCCACCCTCTTTGGGGGATCTGTTTTCTTACTGTTACTCTAATAAATCCTGTTGCTTTGCTCTCACCCTTTGTGTCTATGGATTTCATTCTTTGAATTTTCTAAAGAACCCACCTAACCCCACTCTGTGCTACAACATGACTGTCTATGTAGAAAATCTGAAAGGACATAAAAACTCCTGGAACTAATAAGTTTTTATAGTAAGGTTGCAGAATACAAGTTTAATCTACAAGTGGAATTAGAAATTATAATACTTCTTTATGAAAATTTTTTATTGGAATTCTTAGTACTTAATTTAAAATGCAATTTTTCATCATTTTCTAATTGTGAAGCTTCATCGTTCTATTTTCTTCAACTGTTCTCTATCCCTGTCCTGTCTATCGTTTCAAACTCAAGGGCCAGAGAGTACAGTGAATGAGAAGATCTCTTTTCCCCCCTTCTGCTCTCCCTCATGGGCAGCCATATCAGCCAGCAGACACTCCATGTCATGCTCCTTCATACACAGCTGCCCCAGGGGTATGATTTTTAATAAAATGTATACAAATGCTTCTCAACTTACATGAACTTACATGCTAACAAACCCATTGTAAACTGAAAATACTGTAGGTCAAAAATGCATGTAGGGGTTGGAGGGGCTATATAGCTCAGTGGTAAAGTGTTTGCCTAATATGCAAAAGGCCCTGAGTTTGATTCTCAGCACTGCAAACAAAACAAAACATTGCTTGTTTAGCTTTATTTTAAATAAGTCCAGACTAAGGTTTTCTACTTGGAACATGTACCTGTTAACTTGCAGCATTAGACTCTGAGGATCCCAATTTGTTGGTAATATCTTAAATATTATTTTTAACAGAAATACTAAAAAATTACTTATTGTGTTACTTAATGAATCCAAATCCTGATTTTCCTTGTATACACCAACCATGCTCCTCCCTGCTCCAAGATCCCAAAGGTTCAAGATGATCATTGGTGTAAAAATTCTAAACTACTCATGTTCTCCCACCTTCTGAGTGCAGCCCTCATTTCCAGTCTCATTTCCTGATGTAACTGCAACACCTCCTCCTCCCATATATTCTCCTACCCCAGTGTCATTTATTTCAAGACAAAAACTCATTATAATTCCCTAAACACACGGTGAACATCCTAGCCTTCTGGTCTTCACACACCTTTTTCTCTTCCCACACAACCACTTATAGCCACTTGAATCTAATTTAATCTTCAAGGTCAGTCAAAACACCATCATCCTGCCAAAGGCTTCTAATTCCAAAGAGGTATTTTTTCTCTCTCTCTCTATTGCCACCTGGAATGTGGGATTCTATTCTTCTATCCTCTAGTCTATATCGTATTCATTCAATTTAATGGAAAATTCATTGAGCATTGGTAATTTATTATACTCTACCACATGTATTTAGGCACTTTCTATTAATTGTTCTTGCCCTCTAGTAACTTAGGGTTCTTTCCTTGTATTGTAGAAATTTGTGTTTACTCTTCAATAGGTCATAAGCCTGTCTAGGGCAGTTCTCTTCCCTCTTAGATTTGTGCCTAGTGACAGAGCTATGGTAAAGGAAGCCAATATAACTTCAGTTCAGTTTATAGAAGGCTGCTCTTTGCACCTGTGGGATCCCAGACAACTGCCTTCAGAAAATAATCCAGAGCCAGGCACAGTGGCACACACTTCTAATACTAGGGAATCAGGAGGCTAAGGCAGGAAGATCATAAGTTCAAGACCAGCCTCAGGAACTTAGCAAGGCCCTAAGCAACTTGGCAAGACCTCATCTCAAACACACACACACACACACACACCCAAAAAAAAAAAGGTGGGGGAGGGGGTGTACATCAGTAGTAAAGCATCCCTAGGTTCAATTCCCAGTAGAGAGAGAGAGAGAGAGAGAGAGAATGAAAGAAAAGAGAAAATTATACAGTAGTAAAAGACCTGAATATACAAACTGATCATAATGCTCATATGGAAAGAAAAATATGTAAGAGTAGTGAAAAAACTTCTGGAAAAAAATAATGAGGGAGGAAGCTAGTCCTACCAGATATCAAAATATATTATCAACATTCCTTAATTAAAATAGTGTGGTATTGACAAAAAAAGAAAGAACAACAAATCAATGAAATAGAATATAAAGTCTTGAAATATATCCAAGTACATTTGGAGATGTAGATAACAATGCATCCTTAAATGCATCCTTAAATGAGTGAGCAAAAGAATTCTCAAGGGGCTGGGGATGTGGTTCAATAGGTAGCTGAATCCATACCTCTTAAACTGAATCCATACCTCTTTCTCTCTACACCAGAAGGCACTTATCCCTCAGTGTCTGCAGAGGATTGGTTTCAGGAGCCTCTACAGATACCAAAATCTAGGGATGGTCAAGACCTCATATAAAGTGTAGTAATATCATCATCTCTACATGATATGTAAAACCTAAAATGATGCAAATGTCATGTATATAGTTGATAAATTGTATTGTTTAGGTAATAATAACAAGAAAAAACCTGTACATGTTTAATACAATGCAATTTTTTATAAATATTTTCAATCTGCTCTTGATTAAATCTGCAGAGGCAAAACCTATAAATATGGAGATCTGACTATATATTACAAAATAACAGAGATCTAAATGTAGAGCATTGAAATTTTCTAAAGTCTAGAAGAAAATATAAGTATGTCTCCTTATCCCCTATTGTATGGAAACCTCCCTTATTATGACTGAAAATTCAACCTTCCTAAGTATGTCAATATTTAAAATTTAGAAGCACTGAAAACTAGCAATGGAAAAATTGGCAAGATATGTAAATAGAGAAGAACAAGAAAGAGGTAGGTTCACGTAATGGAAAAAGTTTCAGTAAAATTTGAATGCTCTAAAAATGTAGATATATAAATAGGGAGTGATTTCATAGAGAAAAATGTAAATATCCCTTAATCCTCTGAAAAGATGATCCATCACACAAAAAAATATAAGAAAAACAAATTAAAACTAAACCAAGATACCATTTCTTTCTTTCCTTTTTTTTTTTTTTTTTTGGTACTAGAGACTGAACCCAGAGGAACTTAACCACTGAGCAACATCCTCAAACCTTTTTATTTTTTATTTTGAGATGGGGGCCTCACTTAGTTGCTGAGGCTGGCCTTGAACTTAAAAGATCCTCCTGCCTCAGCTTCCCAAGTTGCTAGAATTACAGGTGTGCTCCTCCACACACAGCCAAAGATACCATTTCTCATCTACAGGTTGACAAAAATATAAACTACTGATGACAAGCTATGCTATGAGGCTGACAAGAAGCAGGTACTCTCAGTTATCAGTGGTAGCATTGCCACAGAGGGAAATTTGGCAATATCAAGCCAAACCACATATGTATTTACTTGTGACCCTGCAATCACACTTCTAGGAATCTAGTTTTAAGACACTTTTGCAAAAATATAAATATATGTAGGTAAAAGAGTGTTTATTCATTGCAGCAAAAGACCAGAAACAGCCCATATGTCAAAATAGCAGTAAACTGATGGAAAACATTATGTGTACCATAAAATTGTAAAAATGAAAAATTAATCCAGGGAGTTGTTGTGTTGGGGTTGCTATATTATTCTCTTGGCTTTGCATTTTCTTAAAATGTTATTGTAATAAAATGTTAAATACTACACACATTTCTTCCCCCAGGGGTTTGACTCTAGGGAAGGGTCAGATTTCATTAACACAAAGATCTGTGAGAAGGTGGTGCCTCTTCAGCAGCTTGGAGCAGCCTTTCTACTCAGGAAGTGTTGAATGTTTGAAAGTTTGAAAGTCACTGCCTGAGACTTATGCCTGGATACTTTACAGAGAAATATTTTGTTGCCATCGCAATTCTTTTCCACTCTTCAAATTTATGAGTCTGGCTGCCCTTCAGGCTTCTGCGGGCTGTATCCACTTCAGTTGGCATTGTCCCTGGCTGCCTGTATGCAGTGGCAATGAAATGCTGTCCCTGAAGCCTGAGTTATTTCTTGCCTTTTTAGTAGTGCGCAGTCCCAAGGTCGATCTCTCCAGGACCCTAAGTAGCACTGCTCAGGAGAGCTAGAGCATTACAAGGACTGTTAGGTGCCTTTTCACAGCCAAAACATTCTCTTCCCCTTCCCCGCCACTATCTCCAGAAAGCAGCCATGCAAACAAATAAATGAATTGAGTGCAAACTTGTGTCCACACAAAAAACCTGCACATGGATGTTTACAGCAGCTTTATTAATAACTTCCAAAAACTGGAAGCATGAGATACCCTTCAATAGGTGAATGGATAAATCAAATGTTACCTTAACAACAAAATATTGTTCAGTGCTAAAAGGAAGTGAGCTATCAAACCCCAAAGACATTCTAACTTAAACACATGTCACTAAGTATAAGAGGTCAATCTGAAAAGGCTACATCTTGTGTAATTTTAACCACATGTCATTCAGGTAAAGGTAAATGCATGAAACAACAACAACAAAAAATCAGTGAGTGCCAGGGACTAGCTGAGAGGGAGGGATGGATGAGCGCAGCATGTGGGAATTCTAGGGCAGTGAATCTACTCAGTATGAAACCATATGATGAATATATGTCAATATACATTTGTCCTAACCCATAAAATGTACATCAAGAATGAACCCTGATCTAACCTTTATACTTTGGGTGATAATGCTTTGTGAACACAGGCTCACTAATTGTAACAAATCCACCCTGGGGAGGGATGTCAATAATAGGTGAGGCTATGAGTGTGGGGGAGGGCAGAGGACATGTAGGAACTTTCTGTCTTCATCTAAATTTTGCTCTAAATATAAAACTTTTAGAAAACAAGCCTTTTTTTTAAAAAAAGTGAGATTTTATTGATAAGTAGGAAGTACTAGAGAAATTGTTAGGTGATAATCAAATGAAGGGAATGTTAAATAAAAATGTTCTCCATAGTTACGTGCAATGGCTCACGCCTATGATACCAGCAGCTCTCGAGGCTGAGGCAAAAGAATGGCAAGTTCAAAACCAGCCTCAGCAATTTTAGCAACATTCTAAGCAGCTTAGTGAGAGTCTGTCTCAAAAATATAAAGGACATATGGCTCAGTGGTTAAGCTCCCCTGGGTTCAATTCCTAGTACCCCCCCCACCCCACCCCCCAAAAAATGTTCATGATAGAGCTGTGATGTTACTGAGTGGGAAAGCACTTGCCAAGCATGTGTAAGGCTGTAGGCTGGAGGTTCAATGCCCAACACCACAAAAATAAAATAAAATAAAATCCAAGTAAGCTATATTAAAGAATACTTTTTAAATGTACCACTTTTTAATAGCACCACTCCAATATTTATTTTTATTTATTTATTCATTGATTTATGTATTTTGATATGGGAGTCTTGCTATGTTACTCAGGCTAGTGTCAAACTCTTGAGCTCAGGGATCTTCCTGCCTCAGCCTCCCAAGTGCTGGGATTATAGGTGTGTGCCATCATACTACCATCCCTAAATTTCTAATTCCTACAAAGACTTGGCTTATAGTTTGGTCCACCATTGGGTCCCTCATAAACAATATGAATAAACATTTCTATTCTAAATTAAACATCTTCCTCCTTATGCTTCCTAAGCCTTTATTTCCTTTCCCAACTCAAGAGAAGTAAATCGAAGATAGCAAGTTTAGCAACCTGTAGAAATTTCCCACCTAACTCACTTTAAAACTTGAGGGGCAGGGAGCCCCTTATGAATCTACACATACTTCTCTACATTAAAGACATAAGAAAGTTGAGTGTGGTGGCATTCACCTATAATCCACTTGGCTTGGGAGGCTGAGGCAGAAGGATCAAGAGTTCAAAGCTGGCTTTAGCATCTTAGCAAGTCCAAGCAACTCAGTAAGACTGTCTCTAAATAAAATATAAAAAAGAGGTTGGGGTTGTGTTTCTTTTTTTTTTTTATTGATTGTTCAAAACATTTCAAAGCTCATGACATATCATCTTTCATACATTTGATTCAAGTGGGGTTGTGTTTCAGTGGTCAAGCACTCCTGGGTTCAAACCCAGGACCAAAAATGATATAAGAAAGATTCTTTTTTTTATTTTTTTAATATTTATTTTTTAGGTGTAGATGGACACAACACAATGCCTTTATTTTTTATGTGGTGCTGAGGATCGAACCCGGGTCCCACCTGTGCTAGGCCAGCGCTCCACTGCTGAGCCACAATCCCAGCCCCAAGAAAGATTCTTTTTTTTTTTTTTTAAATTTTATTTAGTTGTAGATGAACACAATATCTTTATTTATTTCTTTATTTTTATGTGGTGCTGAGGATCGAACCCAGGGCCTCACGCATGCAAGGCAAGCGCTTTACCACTGAGCTACAAGCCCAGCCCCCAAGAAAGATTCTTAACATAAAATCTTTATGTTATTCTGCTTTCTTTACGCCCAAGGTCAAAGTTTTTCATATTCAGTTCAACAGGACTGTGGGTTAGCAGGTGACCTTAATGGTCATCTGGTCCAACCTCCTAGTTGATCTAAACATCTCAGAGACAGCCAGTCTCTGGGAAGGGACCAAGCTGCAGAACTTCCATATTTGCCTTCTACCTCTGCAGTTTCCTGTCAGGACAATATCTGTCTTCACGTATGTAAAAGGTAATCATGGACATGATTTGGACATTTGATCTCTTTTCTTACATGCACAGAGGTGGCACTGGGGATATCACAAACACCTTTCTAACCCTTTCTGCCTCAAGTTTCTCACATCAGCCCCATTTTGCATGCCCATGACTAAACCCTACATTTTGCCTTCCTTTCCTCCTTTCTGGATAATTTTTTTCACCCTCTCTGAAGCACATTCCACCCTCAACATCTCCCCTTTAATACACTTTGAAAACTCTTTAAAGCACAATTTCAAAGTAAAAAAACCCTTAGTATTCAGCCAAATGTAGAGGTCCAGGAGGCTGTGACAGGAGGATCATAATTTCAAAGCCATCCTCCACAACTTAGCCCTATGCTATTTAGCAAGACCTTGTTTCAAAATAAAAAGGGCTGGGGATGTATTTCAGTGGTAGGGTGCCCCTGGATTCAATCCCTACTAATGAAAAAGAAAACTAAAATAAATGAAAAATGGATAAAACTATGATTTTTCTTCTCTCTTTAAAAGTCTTATTTTGGGGGGCTGGGGATGTGGCTCAAGCGGTAGCGCGCTCGCCTGGCATGAGTGCGGCCCGGGTTCGCTCCTCAGCACCACATACAAGCAAAGATGTTGTGTCCGCCAAAAACTAAAAAATAAATATTAATAAAATTCTTTCTCTCTCTCTTTAAATAAATAAATAAAAGTCTTATTTTTTAAAATATGTTTTAGTTGTGATGAACCTTTATTTTATTTATTTATATTCAGTGCTGAGGATTGAACCCAGTGCCTCACACATGCTAGGCAAGCCCTCTATCACTGGGCTACAATCCCACTAGTTTGTTGCTGATGCACTCACAAACTTAGCCTTCTCATGGTGTTCCATTGCTGAGAGATGGAGTGATAGTTCTGTGGAGAATGGGTAAAGGTTCACTGTTTTTTGATTGTTTTTCTAGAGTTTTCTGTATTGTTAGAATGTGCACAATGGGCCTATGATCATATACTTCTTTTATTGTTTATCTATACATATTTCCAAGAACCCTGAGCCCACTCTCACTTATAAACACCACCTACCATGACACCAGATTTCTCATAAAACTCAGGAACAATCTTCCTCCTCCTCCTTCTCCTCTCCTTCTCCTTCTCCTTCTCCTTCTTCTACCAGAAATTGAACTCAGGGCCACTTACACATTGAGCCACATCCCCAGCCCTTTTTTATATTTTATTTAGAGACAGAGTCTTGCTGAGCAGCTTAGAGCCTTGCTAAGTGGCTGAGGCTGGCTTTGAACCCCAGATTCTCCTGTCTCAGCCTCCTGAGCCACTGGGATTACAGGCATGCGCCAGTGAGCCTGGCCTCAGGAACAATCTTCTGAGGCTAGGAAGTGGCTGGATTCAGTTTCACATTGTTGCTCTGCCCAGCACCTCTCTCCCTAAGGACTGATTCATGCCTCCTTCTTATTTCAAAAGACAGAGCAGAACCAATGTTCTGAGGAGTTATGGACACGCCATTGCAGAATATGTCAAACTGGTATGGTCATCATTTCAAATTGTAATCACCTGGAGGGACTGTAATGTTTCCATTTGATCTCTTTTCTTACATGCAACAAGCCATAAAGATTCTTTAGAAGAGGTCTCCTCCCTCTATTAAGGCAGGAAAATAGCCTTGATCACCAGAGATTAGCACAGGTACTAAAGTGAACTCAAATAAATAAACTTATTGGACTAACCCTTCTCTTTCACTAGCTTCTGCACCACCATGATATCCCTAGAATTTACTCCCCTAATCCAGAGAAGGAATCATGTCATTCTTTAACAAATGTACTTGTTCTTTGTCTATAAAAGCCTAATACTTTTGTCATTTCTTCAGATCCTTTTGTGAAGACGCCCATGTACAAGTATAATTAATGTGTGTCCTTTTCTCTTGATGATCAGTCCTTGTATTCAAATATAAATATAATCTAAGAGCTCACCAAGAACTAAAGGGTGCCTCCCTTTTCTACAATTCTATCTTAAATAGAATCTTATAAAATCAAAGTTAGATGGTAAGGCCACAATAAAAAAGGAGGAGGAGGAGGGGGGGGGAGGAGGAGGAGAAGGAAAAATGGACTAAGTTTCAAACATATCAGGCACTAGAAATACCAAACCGGCACAGTAATCAGATGGGAAATCAAAAGCATTCTAGAAAAAAAACCCAGGATCCTAAAAATAGAAATAGTCAACATTAGGAAACTTCAAGTGCAGATGAGAAGTTAAGTATTTAAGAGAGAATCTGAGTAACAATATTTTAAAACATCCAGAGCTAGGAGCAGTGGGGCCTGGAGTCCTACCTACTCAGGAGTTGAAGCAGGAGGATAATTTGAACCCAGGAATTTGAGGCCAGCCTGGGCGACATAGGAGATCCTGCCAAAAAATAAAAATAAAAAATCTAAAGTTTATTGTAAAGCATTAAAAAAAAAAAGTTCACTAAGAACAAATAATGGACACAGCATAAGAACAGTAACATTAAAAACAACCATTTGGAAAAAAACAAAAGACTGCAAGTAATTAAAAAAATGCAAACTAAGGCAAGAAAGTACAATATTGTACTCAAGAAAGTAAGAAGTATATCTTGATAAAAAATCCTGGTTTCAGTAGGCTCCACAGAAACTGGTAGGCTGTTGTGTATTTGTAATGTCCCCACACCTCTTCCCCCTATGCGGCAGCCACTTCCCCAAGCCAAGTTCATGCTCCTAGACCAGGAGAAAGAGATTGGGTAAGACTGAGGGGAAGGCACAGAGGCACAGGAGAAGGTGCGTGGGTGGCTAGACTGGAGGGACTGAACTTCCCTCTTCATGGGTCACTGGTCTTTTTCTTTAATATAACTCCCATTGCCTATGTTTCTCTATCCCCTCTCCTCCCTCCCAGTTCCTCTCTATGTCGCCTGCCATTCCTGATTGATGGAGAAAAGCAAAGACATTTATGTCCTAAGAAACACCTATGTGGTGAGATAATATGTTGATGTTAACCAAGGTGTTTATCATTCCATCTTTTCATCATGGCCCTCTTCCCATTTCAGTAGCAACCTGGAAAGTCCTGTCTTACCAGCTCGGGAACATTTTCCAGAACAGCAAATGAGATCAAGCACTGGAGTTCTCAGTCTTTGCATCTCAAAACAGCCTCTTTTCCCACCTGTTGTGATGGGGCTTGAATCCAGGGCCTCCTGTATGTGCTCTACCTCTAGTTAGCCCCAGCCCTCATACTTTTGAAACTTCATGGCAGAGAAAGTCAGTTGAGAGAGGGACCTCAGGGAATCTCATGATGAAAAATCATTCTATCTACATACTCCACCCAAGACAGGACAAAGATGTCAAAGTCAGGGACAGATGAGAGAAGAAGGGAAAGACAGAGTATTATACATATGAGGGATCTCATGCCCTTCCTAGGACCCCCAGGGTGCTGGCCAAGGAAGGAGGGGCAGAGAGGAGGACCCCTTTCTAACTTCCTCTAATTTGGCATAATCCCTGCCTGGCTTTTTCCTATCATCAAGTCTCTCTCTCTCTCTCTCTCTCTCTCTCTCTCTCTCTCTCTCTCTCTTCTCTCTCTCTCTCTCACACACACACACACACACACACACACACACACACACACACTTGTATTTTAGAGACGGGGGTGTCTGTATGTTTCCCAGGCTGAGCCTCAAACTCCTGAACTCAAGTGGTCCTGTACTTCCAGTCTCCCAAGTAGCTGAGATCACGGGTGCACACCACTGTGCTTGATTTTTCCCCTTTTATTCAGTCTTTTGTTATGTCTGTTTATCCCCATATTTTTTTAGTCCTACAACCTGTCTTCCCAAGTTCTTAATCTCCCTTTTTCTCAAATTCATATCTTTTTATATTATCATTTTTTGAAAATATTTTTTTAGTTGTTGATAGATCTTTATATTATCATTTTTTTGAAAATATTTTTTTAGTTGTTGATCTTTTATTTTATTTATTTATATGTGGTGCTGAGACTCGAACCCAGGGCCTCACGCATGCCAGGCAAGTGCGCTACCACTGAGCCAAAGCCCCAGCCCCATATTATCATTATTATTATTACCAATATTGTTTTGAGAATCTTGTTATGAGAAGCTTCTCAGCTTCTCATTCTCCTTTCTGAACAGTCTTGCTTGATCATTTTTCAAATATCTGTGGACAATCGGCCATGTGCCCACCTTGTTTCAGACACAGGTGCTGTGGGAGTGAGAAAGTGCGCACCATGTTCCTGCTCTCAAAGACTTTATATTCAAAACTAGGGTGGTCATGTACAGGAAAGGCCTACTGTACATAAAATCCATCCATGCACCATAATTTCAAGTGGCAAGGAGGACTTCAGAGATAAGTAACTCAGAAAGAGTAAAGAGGGAAATGGAGAATAGAACAATTTCACAGGGGAGTGGCAGGAGATCTGGGAAACAGTGTGCCCAGGGCTGAGGTGAAGCAGGCTCTGTAGTCCAAGGAGCAGCCACGAGGCAAGGGTTGCTTATACAGGTGTGAGCTAGTGAGACTAGTAAGGGATGAGGCCAGGAGGCAACAGAAGGTAAAGCACCCTGGGCTTTATAGACCACAGGAAAGTCTGTAGAAAGTCAATAAAGGACTTCAAACAGAGGAGGAACCTCATCTCCTATATACACTAAAAAGGATTCTCTTGGGCTGGGGGTGTAGCTCAGTGGTAGAGATCTTGACCAGCATGCCAAGGCCCTGGGTTTAAGCCCCAGCAATGCAAAAAATAAGAAATAAAATAAATAAAAATATTTCTCTCTAGGCTGGGATTATAGCTTAATGGCAGAACATTTGCCTCGTATATGTGAGGCCCTGGATTCAAACCCCAGCTCTATGAGGGAGGAATAGTGGAAGACAGGATGGGAGACTTAATTCAGTACTTCAAGGGGAAAATGGTGGCAGCTTGGACTGAGTGGGAGAAATGAAAATGGAAACAGTGAAAGGAGTGGATTGGGGTGTATTCTGAAAGAGGGACCCGTAGGACACTTTCCATATTGGATATGGAACATAAGAGAAAGCAAGTAGTCATCTCTTTTCCTATCTCGAGCTCTTCTCTGTGCTTTACTTTCTGTAAACTTGAGACTCTCTTTTATCCCCCTTGTCTTTTCTTTTTACTTAATGATATAAAAAGGGATCTTACTTAAATGTTCTGTATTTATGAGTTTTTCTGAAAGAAAGTTCTATCTTCTTAATATAAATGCGTCTTTTGAGCATATCATAACTTAGAGTAAAAAATAGTAAACTCAATGATATTTATGATAGAATTGCTTGTTTTTATTTCTTTTTTCTTTTCTTTTTTGCTCTTCTTCTTCTTTTTTTTTTTTTTTGTACTGGAAAGTGAACCCAGGGATGCTTTATCACTGAGTTACATTGCAGGCATGCACCACTGTGCTGGTCCCAGTCCTTGTTTAATTTTCTTTTGAGACAGTGTTTCACTAAATTGCCCAGCCTTAAGCTTATGGTCCTTCTGCCAGAGCCTCCAGAGTAGCTAGAATTACAAGTGCATGTCACCATAACTGGCTAGGATTACTTTCTCATTTATACGTATTGTTCAAATTTATTTTTCCTTCATGTGCCAGGAGTCACTTTTCTTCTTATTTTTTTTTTTCATTTCAAATGAAAATACCTTAGCTGGGTACAGTGGCAGAATGCCTGTAATTCCAGCTGCTCAGGAGACTGAGGCAGGAGAATTGCAAATTCAAGGGCAGCCTCAGCAATTTAGTGAGGCCCTAAGCAACTAAGTGAGACCCTGTCTCAAAATAAAAGAATAAAAAAGGGTCTGGCAGTCTTGGCTGAGTGGTAAAATGCCCCTAGGTTCAATCTCTAGTACAAAAAGGAAAATGAAAAAGAGAGAAATGTACAAAATGACCCTGGAACATCGTGTTATCAGATAGATGAAGGATGCTATGAAACATCTCTGGAGTAGCTCAGAAAGATCAGAAACAAACTTGAAGAGACTCTCAGTGGCCAATAATGAGACAATGAAAGCACCATAATGCTATCTGCAGTGAAGTAACATTAAACATTGAGATCCCTGAGTGCATTATAATACAAAACAAAAATGTCAAAATTGGTCATAGTTGCAGGATGCTATGGAAACAACTTATTCTGAAAACAGATAAACAAAGGACAAGAGTACTGCATTTCCAAAAAGAAAATGACTTGAATGTCAGTGTTACGGAAGGTCCTTGCTGGGCATGGTGGACATGCCTATAATCGCAGTGATTTTGGAGTCTGGGGCAGGAGGATTGCAAGTTTGAGGCCAGACTCAGCAACTTAGTGAAACTCTGTCTCAAAGTAAAATTAAAAGGACTAGGGTTATGGCTCAGTGATAGAGGTTCAATCTTCTGGGTTCAATCTCAAGAACCACAAAAATAAATAAATAGGGCTGGGGGTGTAGCTCAGTGGAAAAGTGCCCCTGGGTTCAATTATCAATACTGAAAAAAAAAAATGATCTTGAAAACGTTGACTTAGCCTTGAGCACTAACAGTGACAGTTAGACAGGATTCATTGCTAAGATTCACAGGACTCAAAATGGCAATGCTTACAAATCTACAGATTATCATAAGAGATTATCATAAGAGAAGAATTCATAGTATTGCAACAGCAATGAAGTAAGAATAAGCATCAGAGCCAAAGGATGTTTCCTAGCAAGGGTCAGGGCATACTCTTCTGTGCTCACTCCAACAGGGATGTGGCAAGATGCACTCTGTCTTTCAGATCAGGACCCACATGTCTGGGGAGGCATGTGTGAAGCAATCTGACACAGCAGAACCAACATGCAGAGTCCACTTGGGAAGGTGAGGTAAAGAGAATAACAGTGTGGGGACCAGAGCAAGCAGGAGAGTGTGAGAGCTTTCTCTGTGTGTTTTGGTTCATCTCAGCATGACTATTTAATGCAACCAGAGCAAGTCAGCCATTTCCGTGTGGTAGTCAGTAATTACAAGAAGAAATAATGATGAGTTATTGCAAAGTCAAGAGACCTGAATAAGAGGGTTCTTGGCTTCATTAAGCCAATTAGACCACCTCTTCCCTAGAAAGGTCACGTCTGGTCTTACAGTTCCAGAGATTCAAGTCAACTCTGATAGCTTTCAGGATTAGGTAGTATATAATTAAGCATGGAAGACAACCCTAAGAATTACCCAGGAAAGTGTCTGAGCCTGACCATGCAGTTGCTGCACTTCAATAGACCATGAAGACAGACAAAGTGTCATCTAAAGTGTTCCAGAACTGGGGGTGTGGCTTAGCAGTAGAGCATTTGCTTAGCATGTGCAAGACCCTAGGTTTGATCCCAGCACTGTAAAATAATAATAATTGTAGTAAATAAAATAAAATAAAGGGGTCCTGACTTACAACTTATTTTTAAAGTATAAGTACTTTTAGGAAAGTAGGCACATGATAAATACAGTTAAAGGATTATCACAAAGCAAATGTTTTCATGTGCCAAAATCCCTTGGGCCCATTGATGAACTTCCTTCCTAAGGGTAACCACAAAACTATGATTGTTTGTGCTGGGAATCAAACCTAGACCCTTGTGCATGCCAGGCAAGTGCTCTACCACTGAGCTATATCTTCAACCCACAAAAACAATGAGAAGTGCAGAAACCATGTAATGAACACTCTATACAAATATAGAGTATTTATAAACTCTCACAAAATTCCCCTGTAACCTTTCCAATAAACCCCCACTCACATCACAGGCAACCACTGTTGAGATTGTTTTTAAAGTTTTGCCTATCCTTGAACTTCAGAGAAGTGGAATTAGGCACCATATAGTTTCTTTCTTTCTTTTTATCTTTTTTGTGTGTATGTGTACTACTGGGCTTCAAACCAGGGCCTTGCATATTCTAGGCAAGCACTCTACCAATGAGCTACATTTTTTTTTTTATTTCACAGTTTCTGATCTGTAACTTTCTCCCCAGGGCTATCTGACCTATCCTTGTCCCATAGTAGGTAACAAGCTCCTCCTCATTCCAGAGGGGTCCTGCCCATGCTCCAGAGGGAAGGCTGCTTGCACAGAGAGGCCCAGCTGATTGCTAAAGCTCACCAAGCCTTGTTGGCTTTCCCCACCAAGTGTATTAGCCTTAGATTGGACTCTTTTTGTCCAGTCACATTTTAACACAGTTGTTCATGCTTTAATCACCTCTAGGCAATGAAGTCCTTACAAAAATCCAAAGGAGAGGGTTCTGTGAATATCTGGAAAGCTGAACTCACGGAGATTTCTGAAGGATGGCTCAGCCCAAGAGGGCATGGAAGCTCAACACTCCTCTTCCCAGACCTCAATCTGTGCATCTCTTCCTCTGTATCCTTTGTAATAAACCAGTAAATAAAAGCAAGTCTTTCCCTGAGTTCTGTGAGCCTCTTGAGCAAATTAATTGAGCCAGGCACAAGCCACCTGGAGCCTGTGACTGGCAAGTAAAGGTATTAGTAGTGGGGGCAGCCTTGGAACAGAGTCTCAAACTGTGGGATCTTACCTGTCTCCAGGTAGACAGTGTTGGAACTGAATTGGATTAGAGAACACACAACTGTGTTCTGCAGAATTGACTTGCTTGCTGGTGGGGAAAAAATCTCTGCACCTTTTGAGGTCTCAGAGGTCTTCAGTGTTGTGAAATAACAGAGGTATGAGAGTACAGGGAAAAACAGGTAGTTTGTTTCTCCTGATACAATGACACATTTTATTTTTCTGTTCACTTGTTGATAGACATTGCAATGGTTTCCAATTTTAGTTATTTTAAATAAAATTGCAACAAAATTTTTTTTTTCATTTCTCTAGAATAAGTATCTAGGACTAGGGCTACTAAAAATATAATAAAAATGTTAAAAGGGCTAAGGTTGCAGATCATAGATATGTTTAATGAAATAAGAAACTACTAACTATTTTTCCAAATTGTTTGCACCAGTTCTGCATTCTCACACTAGCTAGACATGAGGTTTCTACTTGTTTCACTCTTGCCAATATTTGGTATCATTCCTTTTTATTTTAACCATTCTAGTGCATATGTAGTTGTGCCACTTGGCCTGAAGTTTTCTTTATGGGAAAGATATTGAAACTAAATTTAATATCTTTAATCTGGAGGTTGGGGCAGAATAATCACTTGAGCCCAATAGTTCCAGACTAGTCTGGGCAACATAGCAAGACCCCATCTCACTCTCTTTTCAAGACCAAGTTCAAGGATATCCTCTTGCTAGAAGACTTTGTCTCCTTAGGTAGTATTAAGTTTTCTCGGGCTGGGGATGTGGCTCAAGCCGTAGTGGGCTCGCCTGGCATGCATGCAGCCCAGGTTCGATCCTCAGCACCACATACAAACAAAGATGTTGTGTCCGCCAAAAATTTAAAAATAAATATTAAAATTCTCTCTCTCTCTCTCTCTCTCTCTCTCTCTCTCTCTCTCTCTCTCTCAAAAAAAAATACTTAAAAAAAGTTTTCTCTGACTTTCAGAACCTCTTCAGAGTTTTCTATGGAAGTACTGGCATCATATTGGAGCACTTTGGTGTTCATAAGGAGGAGGGATCATAAGGAGGGGGTTTTCTTTTCCTGTTCTTCATATATGGAACTTTCTCTTGGTTACTGGAAGTAGAACTGACATAGGAGGCATAAAATTATAGTCTATTTGTTAGTTTATTTGTGCCAGGGATTGAATGCAGGGCCTTGAGCATGCTAGTCAAATGCCCTACTGCTGAGCTACACCTTCAACTCACTCGGGAGGTATAAGAAATGAAGGAGAGTGTTTCCAGAAGTTAATTTTTTTTTTCTTTTTTACTTCCAAAACATGGTTTTTGAGAATCAAAAGGGAAGGTCTGAGAACTATCTTGTAGAAATGGAAATAAAATGGAGAGAGAGAGTAAGACTACCCTGTAGCCAGAGGGGACAATGGAGCAAGCATCCACCTATTAAGGAGAATCACAGCTGATATTGGGAGACTGCCTGGTCTCTCCATTTTTATTTTATACATGTTGTGGGGGACAGACGAGGCAGGGCACCAAAAACAGCAGAAAACAGTTTTATTTGTCTGCAAACAAGTTCAGAGGGTACAGCTTTCTCTGTAATCAATCAATCCCCTGAACCCCAAGTTCAGGTAGTTTCAGAACTTTATACCCAACATGTAAGAGGAGGGGCTCAGAAGTTCACAGTCTACAGAAGTTCACATAAAAGAAGCTTTTTCTTTCACTGTTTTGGTCAGGTTAACCCTTCAAGGACAACACCTGAGAAAGGGAGAGCTGCTTCTCCCCTTTTTTTCCTCCGGCTGCCAGCTGTTACCATGGAGCCCAATTGGTAATTCCTCTTATCTTAGAAATGAAGAAATCTCTGTGAAGCTCCAGCTCAAGGCCAGAGGCCTTGTTAAAAGATTTGTCTTTTTTTTTTTTTTTTTAATCACATTTAGCATTTACAAACACACTTTTACAACCTACTATATTGGATAAATGTTTGTGAAAAACTAGGAAAAGGGGCGTTCAGCACCTGGAGTGCTGATCTTTTCCAGGCCAGTGGCCAAGTAAAATAGAGCAACAGGAAAATAGGAAATTCACCTACATTGAACTCTTTTAAGAGACTCATTTGCTGATAGTCCTAAAATCAATTATGCTGAAGATTTCTGGAGAAGCTTAGTTAATATTTTCTGTGGAGGAGAGGGTGCCACTATACACACACACATACCAGGGACTGGCTGGGGATGTAACTCAGTGATTTCAGTGATAGAGCACTTACCTAGCATATATGCATGGCCTGGATCCAATCCCCAGTAGGGAGGTGGAGATACAACCATAATAGGACCCAGGCCTTCTTGGGAGAGTGTTTCTTTTCTATCCTCAATAATAATCACTTTCCCCTCTCAATTTCTTCATAAATATTGTTCTATCTATTTATCTTATATGAAGCAATATATTATTTGTTCAACTATAAATTCATTTGTTCAACAAGATAAAACTAAATTTTCAAATTATTGTTCTTCTTTATTTATTTATTAGTTCTAATCAGCTATTTTTTTTGGGGGGGTGGGTGCTGTGTATCAAACCTAGGGCTTTATACATGCTAGGCAAGCACTCTGCCACTGAGATACACAGCAGGCCCTGAATGTCCCTTCCTTCCTCTTTGTCTGCTCAACCTCCTATACCCTGATTATAGCAAACATTTCTTCAATAAAGCATAGGATTTGACTCTTTTTTGTCCAGTCACATTTTGACACAGTTGTTCATGCTTTAATCACCTCTATTATAAGAGAAGAATCCATAGTGTTGCAACAGCAATGAAGTAAGAATATGCATCAGAGCCAAAGGAAATTTCCTAGCATTTAATCTTGCTTCTTTTGAGTTAAATTTCTTCTCCCTAATCATGCATTGTGGTCCTAACTTGTAGTACCTCAGAATGTGACCTTACTTGGAGACAGGGTCCTGGCAGATATAATGAAGATGAGTTCATACTAGAATATGGTGGGCCTTATAAAAGGGAAATTTGGGGAAAGACACATTCACAGGGAGAACAGTGTACACATGATGGAAGATTCCAAAGTAAGGCCTCTACAAGACACAGAACTACCTGCAGTTAGATGAGAGGCCTGAACCAGATGCATTCTTACAGACTTTGGATGAAAACAACCTTGCTGACACCTGGATGTCAGACTTCCAGTCTCTACAACTGCAAGACAGGAAAGTTCTGCATTTTATGTCATGCAGTTGTGGTACTTTGTATGGCAACTCTGGAAAATTATCACAGTGATATATTGCTACATGCCTTTTTTATATCCCACAAATGGAGTATCATATATATCATTACACATACCATTTTTCCAACTTCATTTTTTTCACTAAATAATGTATTAATATTCTCTTTTGCCAGCACATTCAATGTTACTTCATTTTAAAAATATTTTTTAAATTTTGTTTTGTTTTTTGGTACCAACGATTGAAACCAGGAACCCGGAGGTGCTTAAACACTGAGCCACATCCCCAGCCCTTTTTATATTTTATTTAGAGACAGGGTCTTGTTGAGTTGTTCAGACTCTTGCTAAGCTGCTGAGACTGGTTCTGAACTCCTGATCCTCCTGCCTCAGCTTCCAGAGCTGCTGGGATTATAGGTATGGGCTGTTGTACCTGGTAATTTTTTTTTTTTTGAAAGAGAATTTTTTGTTTAGTTGCCCAGTCTGGCCTCAAACTTGTCATTCTCCTGCCTCAGTCTCCTGAATACCTGGGATTACAGGTGAGCAACACCAGACCAGGTAAGTTTTACTTTATTTTTAAAACATGGCTGTCTTGCCTGGGCCGATTGTTTTTCTCTTAAAATGTTATTTACTTTTAAGATGTAAGTATGTTAGGCTTTCAAAGTATGGAAATATTTTATTTTTATATAGTTGGTCTCATCTTCAGTGGCTTCTAGATTTTGTTCTTTTTAACAAAGATCTTCTGCACACTAACATTATAAAGATAATTGCACATTTCAATGATTTTTTTCCTTTATAAAGATTAGATAATAAATCTACCTGGAATGAATTTTACTTTATGGTATGAAATGAGGATTTTATTTTCCCTCCAAATAGTCAAATTTTCTAATGCCATATATTAAATGTTATATCCTGTCCTCCACTTATTTGTGAATTTCTATACTTTCAGAAATTTGTTTCTGTGAATTTTATTTTTGTCCTATTTATTTATGCTTACATAAAAAACACTGAAATTATAGATTCAATTGACACATAATAGGATATATCCCTCATATATTGTATTTTGATAGTGGAATTTATAGTGCTCTTATCTTTTTGTGACCCACCTTCTAAACATATTATTTATTATGAAAATATTAAATACTAGATATACATTAGTTATAAAGTATGATCATAATATACAGATCTATTCCAACCAGAAAATTAAAATTGTTATTAAATTACCAAGTTAAAATAATTTTAATGAGTATTGAAATACAATTTGATTACATTTATATTTACTAAATAATTATAAAATATCTTTTTATGTGTAAATTTATACAAAAGTTATAAAAAATGTAAATATATATCTGAATGAAAATAAATTTAAATTAACAAAATTCATTAATGTTATTTAGATATCAATATGCACCCATTTATATTTAGTTCTATGCAATTTGGGGGATATATATAATACTAGGGATCAAACCCAGGCCCTTGTACATGCTAGGGTACCCTCCTAACACTATTTTCAAATTTTATTTACTTATTTACTTGTTTTACTTATTTATTTATTTGGTACTGATTTAACTCAGAGACACTCGACCACTGAGCCACAACTCCAGCCCTATTTTGTATTTTACTTAGAGGCCCTTACCGAGTTGCTTAGGACCTTGCTAAGTTGCTGAGGCTGGCTTTGAACTCTCGATCCTCTTATCTCAGCCTTGCCACTGCGCCCCGCTCAAATTTTATTTTGAGATAAGTTCTCAGTAACTTGCTCAGGCTGGCCTCAAACTTGCCATTCTCCTGCCTCACCCTCTGAGTAGCTAGGATTACAGATATGTGCCACCATGCCTAGCAATTCTATCCAACTTTGCTCATATGTGTAGACTACAGTGAATATCATTTGAGTTAAATACAGAGCAGCTCCATCATAAGAACGCCTCACACCACCCTTTTATATCCACAGCCATCTGCCTCCTCTCTCCTCTACAACCCTTGACAACCAGTAATTCATTATCCATCCCTATTATTTTATTGTTTCAAGAATACCACATATTAATGGGCTTAGTTATAAAATATAATCATCTTAGTGATGAAGAGCTTGCCTAGCATGCATAGGCCCTGGGTTCAATCCCCAGAACCCTTTCTTTCACACACACACTAATATTGTATTAATGGAATTATACAACATGTATCCTGTAGAGATTGGCTTTCTTTATTTGGTGTAATTCTCTTGAGATACATCCAAGTCGTGTGCATTTCTTTTTATGGCTGAATAGTTAATTCCATGGTATGGATTCACCATAATTTGCTTATCTAGTCACCTGTTAGGGGTGTTTGGTTTGTTTTCCATTTTTGGCTACTATGAACAGAGCTGCTATTTTCGGTGAATGTAAGTTTTAATTTCTTTAGGACAAATACCCATGAGTATAATTGCTGAGATATATAGTAGGCACACTTTAGTTTTATAAGAAGCTACTTTATCACAAATGCTTAAAATATTTTTCTTGGTATTGCTAGTAGTATTTTTGTGCTCTATAAAAATAACATTTAACTGTGTGTGAAATCTCTTGGGAATTACTTTTTTACCCAACATTTAGGTTTTCAAGATTTCTCCCATGTTGTGGTGCATAACTCATTCATCTTAGTAAATGAGATTTAGTTCATTCATATAATTGTTTTTTGTTTGTTGTTTTGTGTGTGTTTGTGTATGGTGCTGGGGATTGAACCCAGGGTCTTGTGCATGCAATACTAGGCAAGCACTCTACCAACTGAGCCATATCCCCAGCCCATTTCATTGTTGTAGGAAGTTTTCATTTTGTGAATGTATTCCCATACACAGTCAATGGCGGAATAAATCACACCATTTGGGGAAAAAATATATATATTATTTATGGTTTATGGAACAGAGTTTCTACCTTGTGGCTCCACTAAAGCTCAGGAAGCAGAAGTTGGTGCAGGAAAACAGGTTTATTCAAATCCAATCCTGAGAAAGAGGATTCTTAAATCTGTCTTAAATCTTTATCTTGTTTAAGGAGGGCCTTAGGGGATTGAACAGCTTTTAGTGGAAGGGAGGGGGTATAGTAGGGCAAAAGATGGGAAATACGCATATTTAGACTCAGCTAGGTTATGCTTGTCAGAAATATGTCACAGTTTCGGTTTCCTTGGCCCCACCTGGGCTGGGAGGTAGCTTCTCAGTTTTCATTCTCAGCATACAGAAAAACAGTTTCTGGTAATTGAGGAAGCAAAAACATTTTAAAGCTTTTAATTTCAAAGGGACTCTGTTACATTATAAATGTGTTATTTGTGTGAAAAATTCCTTTGGACAATTGTTTAAGGAATGGGGATACTGAGTTTTAGGGATCTTTGATAGCTTAACTTTTAAAAGAAATGTATCAAACCACTAGGCAAAAGTGGCTGCACCAATTCACACTTCCACCAGCAATGTCTAAGAGTTCCTTCTAATCCCTGTTTGTGATACCCGAGATTGAACCCAGGTCCTCATGCATGGTATGTAAGCACTCTACCACTGAGTTATGTCCCCAACCCTTGTTTGACTTCTTAATTTTTGTTAATGTAGTAGGTTATTTTTCTATTTCTAAAAAAAAATCAATTATTCATTAATCTTCATTTGTTCTTGATCTACTGAGCTACGGCAACATCTTCCCTGGTTCTGTAATCCTCTATTCTCACAAGACCTCTCTCATATACTATTATGGTTTGTATGTGTCCCCAAAAGCTCATATGTGAGACAATTCAAGAATATCCAGAGGTGACATAATTAAGTTATGAGAGCCTTTACCTGATTGGTGGATTAATATGGTTGGATAGATTATCTGGTGGTAAAGATAGGCAGGTAGGGTGTGGCTGGAGGAAGCAGGTGACTTAGGAGTGACTTTGAGGCTTATATTTTTTCTGGTGAATGGAGCTATCTCTGTGCTTCCTAATTACTATGTTCTGGGCTGCTTTTCTTCCCCCATCCCCTTCGGCCATGATGTTCTGCTTCACTCCAGGTCTAGAGCAATGCAGTTGCCCAGCCATGGACTAAACCTGTGAAACCATGAGCCAAAATAAACTTTTTCTCCTCTAAGTTGTTTTTGTCAGGTTGGTCTGTCTGTCTATCTATCTATCTATCATCTATCTATCTCCTATTGGTTCTGTTTCTTTGGAGAACTCTAATACAGTTTTTGATGCCAGGAATGATTCTTGTGGAATGAAATTTTCAAGATGAGTTTCTTGAATTGTTTTGTGCTTTCTACAATTGGCTTTGTAATATTAAACATAAAAATGTTAAGGATTATATTATAACTAGCATAATGGTCACTGATAGTGTAATGCCAGATTCATGGGACCCCAATAGACTTCCAGAAGCCGAATCTGATGCAATCACACAAGAGTCTTTATTGCAAGCTCAAGCCTGGACTCAACCTTTTCTGACGCAGCAGTTCTGAGGAGTGAGTCCTGGTCCTTTGTCCAGTGAGATTTTATAGGTTTGGGGGGTACTCTATGCCTCACAACATCACACAGCAAATCATTTCACACCACGGGAAAATCAAACAACAACTCTTAACATTGATTAGCACATTCACTGGCGGGAACAAGTTGGGTAGGGATGATTGGTTAGTACAAGAGTGGGGTTCCTTTGAACTGATTGGTTTAGGCCACGAGGGGTGTACATGCTAAACTACATGGTTTCCCAACATGTTATAAACCACCATAAACTACTGGGGGGTCATCTGACATCCCAGGTATTTTCCCTGTCTCATGCTGATTGGTGGTTGCTAGGGGGTTGCTATGGGTCCTCACCTAGCCTGACTGAGTCAGGGACACCTGGTACCACAGATCTCTCCTGTTATTTGCAGACAAACAACTCAGCAGGGTGGATATGTGCCTAGGAGTGCTCTGTGGGTTTTTTGAAGGACAAAGGTCATGCCCCCTTCCTTGGACAGACTTTGAGGTAGAAGCTGTTTTCAAAAATGGAGTCACATCAGTTTCTCAATAGTTCATGGTGTTAACGGTTTGTAAAGAAAGGCAAGATGTCTATGTTGAATACTCCTAACAATCATTTATAAGTGGTTAGGAGCTTAGTGAGTCTGTGATATTTTTAAACATTTGTGGAAAACTGAGGACTATAATGAATTTTGTTGGTTGTTAACTATTGTTGGACAAAATGATAAAAGAAAAGGATAAGCTCAGTGATTAGAATTCCAGGCTGTAAGACATGATGAATGACTTAAGAGCTTTTAAGTGTTCCCTTCAGGAGAATCTTATTACTTGTATCCACAGGGAATGAATTTACTGAATATGGAACATAAGCCCTCCTCTTGTAATTCACTGAATGACAAAGAAAGTTGAACTCCCAGTCTTGCAAGATATCTCCTATTAAAGTGCATTTCTCATTTCATTGGGAAAGAATGAAGTCTTGTAATTGGGATGGAATTGTACGGAAAGACTGTATAAACTAAAATCATTAAACTCAATTCCAAATTGTTGCCAGAAGCATCCCCACTCACAGGGCAGTAGCCTCTAAACCCACAGAAGTTAGTGCTGCATTGCATGAGGAAATGTTAGTGGTTCCTGGGGCTAGGGACAAGAATATTGCAAGACAATGATGATTGTCCTCAGGACCCAACCTGGACTCAAATCTCAGCAGGCCCCTAAAGGTAAGGTGCAAAGTGTAACCCTGTGAGGAAGAGTTGATATCCTCCAAAGGAGTTACTTGAGTTTCCTAATGTATACTAACAGAAATCCAAGCAATGTGTGTGGGTATTAAAGGTGTGGGCTTATGGGGGGGGGCAGGATTATGAGCTAATTCCCATAATAAATCCCCTTTTGTCTGTGTTTGTATGCCTAATGTTTCTGGTTCTCTGGCAAATCCTGACCAATAGCAGCTACTTTATATGTAATTTGTCAAATTGAAAAAAAGTAAAATTGGCCACCGAAGGAGGCTTTATTGAGATATCACTCCTGGGCAGAACTCGATCAGACCCACAGAGTGGACAGGAAAAGGGTCTGAGGAGAAACCGCATGGAAGCTCCACCAGACTGGACTTTTATGGGGCTTACAGCAGGAAGGGAAGGGCTTGGGACAGGAAAAGGTGTTTTTAGGGTCCCTTGTCCCTTTGGAGTTAGTCAGGGGAGTTGGCTGAACTCCAGGATTGGCGGGGGGTCCTGCTGACTGACAGGCGTTAGTCAGGAGATCCTGCTGATTGACAGGCGTTTCTGCACCTGATTGATGTTCCTTTCCCGCATAGGCTGCTTTGTTCTAAGTCTCCACCAAGTTGCCACCATGGACCTAACACAAATTACCCTGAAGGAGGAGATTTTTGTGTCCAGAACCTGAAATTCTGAGAGATAAGACATGTTCCTCCTAACCATAAAATCTGTAAGAACCTATGGTTAAGAATCCAATTGGAACTGGTCAGCATGGGCCAAGGTAACCTAGGGTTGCCATGACAGTGGGGACTTGAAAGTCTCACATCACCCTGTTGTCAGTCAAAAGTCAAGAGGTAGACCTAGGCAGGACTCTCTGGAAATTTTCCTGGGACCCCCAATAAAACTGGATTGCAGGAAAGTCACATTGTCCCTCTCCTCTGAGAGGACCTACTGTCTTCCTTTAAGTGTCCCCTTTTCCTTTCCCTATCCCAATAAACTCATTCTTGTTTCTCTGAGCAATATGGCTGAAATATTTTTGACCTAGTCACAAGAATCTGGTTTTAAAGAGGGGGTTCTTTGCAATGTCCCAGTTTCTTGGACGGCCCCAACTCTGTAACATCAAGACCTTTTCAAGGTCTTCTAGGACTTGTTAATCTATTCAACACATTTACTTATTCCTGAGTCATTTATATAAATTAATATTTTCTTAATTATAAAAAGTACAAAGAGAACACATGCACACATATGATTAACTTTATGTTTTTAATATAAATAGCTTAACACAGATGGCAAATACTTTTGTAACAGTGATCCACTTTATGCTTTGAATATAACCCTTGCTGCTCTGCCACTGCAACTTATTATTTAAATGAACTTGTTTCTTTCTGGTCCTCTTCATGCTCCTCCCTAATCTTAGGGGAAACCCGTTTACCTTTCTTTCCCATTCTAGGCACAGTTATCTGTCCCTGAGTACATACGCACCATACAATGAAGTAATCCAGACTTTGGGGATGGTACCAGAAAACCTCAGAAATGACTATTTCCCAAATTAACAAGTGAATTACAACTCCAGACAGAGAACATGTGGAATGTAGCCTTTGAATTACCTTTTTAAAAGCCCCCGGTTCCTGCTGATGGGCAGAATTTCAGCTTTTGGGACAAACGTTCTTTGTGTTTCTCCTTTACTAGCAAAGCAATAAACCTCCTTTTTCCTTTTTTTCAAACCATGTCCTCATGTTTTTGTTATTGGATTGGCATCAGGGAGAAGGACCAAGCTTAGGGCAACACTTTTTTCCCCCACAGGTGATTGTCTTTCCAAGCACAAGGTTGCAGATGCATTTAGGGATAGGGAGAATAAGCCCCAGAGCATTTCCCCTATCTACAGCAGTTCCCTTGCCAGAAGCCCAGACCTTAGCCTAAGGGAAGGCAGGAAGGAAAAATGGGGAGAATACAAAAGGAACTGGCACCACCGACCCCCACCTGACTGAATCAGCTGACCTCAGTATGAAAAGCCCCAGGAACTTCCCTACTTGCCCTCCTGCCCCACCCTAAATGAGCCCACCAAACAAACTCATCCCAGGACCTGGCTCTGCTGAATCCTATAAAACTTAAACCCTTGTTGGAGCCCGGGCCATTGTCTCCTCCCAAAATGGGCCCCTCCTTTGCTTAAAAAAAGCATCATTGATAGCTGGTTATTTTTGCTTTCAGTCAGAATAGTTGGATCATCAATTCCACTAATACAAAAGTCTTTGTTCACAATGTACTCCTAACAAAATTGCGTTGATGTTTTCCCCTCTTGTAATAAAATTGAACCTAGTTGACCAGTGTTACCTGTGGATTTCCCATCCCTGCACTCCACCACCTGCAGGTGGAAAATATTTTGGGGGAAAAAATGGCACCCGTACTAGCCATGTATAGACTTTTTTTTTCTTGTAATTGTTTCCTTAAAAAAAAATGTAACAACTATTTACATAGTTTTTGGGGGGTATTAGGTATTATAAGTAATCTAATTAAAGTATATAGAAGGATATGTGTAGCTTATATGTAAATATTACCTCATTTCACATAAAAGACTTAAGCATCTGCAGATTTTGGTATCCTAGGGCGTCCTGAAACTAATCTCCCTGAGGTACCAAGGGACAACTTTAACCTGTGTGTGTGGGCGGGGGAGAGTGTTGGGGATCAGACCCAGAGTCTCACATATCACACACGCTGGGAAAGCCCTTTACCACTGAGCTACATCTTCAACTCAGGGACAACTGCATTCTATACACATTTTGTTCATCTTTTCTAGATGTCCTGTGAGGTGTTGATCCAATTTTCCTGGTCTGTTATTAGCACAAGCAGAAATATGAGCAAAACTTCTAGATCCATCTTCCACATTCCTAGTCTCTTCTGTCATATTTTTATGTCTTTATCTTTTATGCCATACATTCTGAAAAAATTTCAACTTGATCATCTGTATCATTAATTTTGTTCCTTTTAAAAATGTTATCTTTCATTTTTTTACTTCCAAGAATTCTCTTCTCTTCCTCATTTACTCCTCTTTGGGGGGGAGGAGCAGTTTTATGGATATGCTGGCCTGTTGGAGCTCTCTAAACACAATAATGATGATTTTTAATGTTACTGTCACCATCACCATCAGTTCATTTAAATGGTACTTGCTTTTTTTCTTTCATGCTACCAGTTGTTCTAAAAAACTCTGTTGACTCTTGATTATAACATAGGTTCATTCTTACTTCAGATGTATACCAGAGGTCCCTGTACCGGGCTGCTCATGATTCTCCAAGAGGCTTTGAAAAAGCTAAGGCCAAGTCCTGGTTTTCAGTGAGGCTTTGGCATTGCTGCAGCATTCAAAGCAATGAAGGTAATCCTAACATGTAGCCAGCTGTGAGAATGACTAGTAAAATAACTGGTTTGAGGCTGCAGTGGACATCCTGGACAGAGTAATTTAGTGGCCTCGTTATTCCCCAATTGCCTCAAAATGGTTCTGGATCCTAAGTCTGCTTACTACGATTTTGACCTTCCTCAAGGGATTACTTTTAAAAAATCATCCTTAGCCAGCACGGTGGCTCACACCTATAATCCCAGCGGCTCAGGAGGCTGAGGTGGGAGGATCACGAGTTCAAAGCCAGCCTCAACAACTTAGCAAGGCCCTAAGGAACTCAGTGAGACTCTGTCTCTAAATAAAATACAAAATAGGGCTGGGCATGTGGCTCAGTGGTTGAGTGATCCTGAATTCAATCCCCAGTACCCGCCCCCCCCAAAAAAAAATCATCCTTGCTGATTTAACTCTACAATATATAGTTGTCCTTGGTATTCATGGGACACATCCCCACTATCAAAATCCTCAAATCCCAGATCCTTAATTAAATTCCCTATATAAAATGAGATAGCATTTATATTTAACTTACACATTCTCACATTTTATTTACTTATTTATTGTGCTACTAGAGATTGAAGCCAGGAACAGTCTACCTCAAAGCTTGTATCCTAGAAGCCTGACCCTTTAAAAAAAATTTTTTTTAAAGAGAGAGAGAGAGAGAGAATTTCAATATTTATTTTCTAGTTTTTTCGGCGGACACAACATCTTTGTTTGTATATGGTGCTGAGGATCGAACCTGGGCCGCACGCATGCCAGGCGAGCGCGCTACCACTTGAGCCACATCCCCAGCCCAGACCCTTTTAAATTTTATTTTAAAACACCATCTCACTAAGTTGCTAAGGCTTGTCTTGAATTTGCAATCCTCCAGCCTTAGCCTCCCAAGTAGATGGGATTACAGGCATGCAACATTGCACCCAGCCCTCCCATGTACTTTAAATCACCCTCGATTTTCTAATAATACCGCCCTCCCATGCACTTTAAATCACACTAGATTTCTTACGATACCTAACTCAACCAAAATGCTTTGCAAATAGTTGTTATCCTATATTGTTTATGGAATAACATCAAAGGAGTAAAAGATTGTGCATGTTCAGTACAGGTATAATTTTTTTTCAAATATTTTTTAGCCCTGGTTGGTTGAATCCTTGAATGTGGAAACTGCTAAATAGAGCTGACCATATTTTCAAACCTCCTCCTCATTCATTGCTTCTCCTCCTCCACCATGCTTGGAATGCATCTTCCATCTGTTAAATGGAAAATTAGCTTCTCTCATCTCAAGCTCCTGTTTGGGAAAGTTCATGGCTTCCTGTTGCAGACACTTATCCCTTCCAAAGGCCAGTGAAGCCCCGCATGCTGACCACTTTGTCTCCAACCACTCTCTACCACTCCCTCCTACACCCAGATTTGCTCTTGTCCCCATATAGACACTTACAGCTGAGCCTCTGTCCTGACATCAGGCCAGTGCATCCAGGCCAGCCTATCTCCACTCCACAGCCCAGTCCCCATCTCCCACCCACCACCAGGTCTATAATGTGGTGGATCAGCGGATCGAAATGCCAGTTTTCAGGTGCTCAGCCATCTGGGACTCTATTCTTCCTTTTACACCTTACACCAATAGCAAATCCCACTGACTCTAGCAAAGACCATGTCCCACCACCACATGGCTGCACCATCATTCTTCTCTTCAGGATCGCTGAGGGGGCCTCTCCCTGCTTTGACGCCGGCCCTTCTACATTCTAGTCACACAGCAACTGAGCAGAGTTTGAAAACCTGAATCCAATCACAAGATTGCTCTGCTCAAAACTTTCCCAAGGCTTCCCTTCTCACTCAACTTTAAAAAGCAAAAATTCTCACCAAGATTCACAAGGCCCTGTGAGACCTTACTCCAGGCTGTCCCTGCTCTGGCCACCAGGGCCTTCTGGCGGGCCTGGAATTCTGCACCCTCTTACTGTTTCTTCCAAACATGGCTTATATTGAGCTTCTGCTCAGAGCTTCCAGGAGACCTCCTCTGACTCCTGGTGGGGCAGTACACCACTCCACCCCATCCTGTATCCTGTCATCTGTTGTGCCTCTCTGTCAGAATTCCTGTACCAGTTCTTAGTGTTCAGGAGAGCAGAGTCTGTACTGCCTATAGCACAGCCTGTGAGTTAGCAGATTTCTGAATGAAAAGTGGCAGAGAAACCCTACCTGTTTTGAGCATATTGGGACTTCTCTTGTTTGAAAACTTTTTATAGAGCTGCTTCCTCTGCCTGTTTCTTCCACTGAATCTTGTCTCATCCGGATTTCATCTCCTTGGAGAAGCCCTCCTTTGTCTCTTTTGTCACCTTCTTGGAAGGTGTCTCAGGATTTCTTGTTTAATTGCTAGAAAGTCAGTTCCACGAATGTCTGTTATCCTTGACAATTCTTTCTTGTGTTCCTAGTATGCGTTCAGTGCAGGGCACATAGCAGGTTGTAAAAAAGCTACTTGCTGAAGAAGGATCACAGTGATTTGTCCAGGGCCCAGCATCCCAGCATTGGCCAGGCTTCATCATAGTCTTGGCCCTGCCCAAGACACCCAGGACTGATAATTTAGCTAGTGGAAGGCATCCAAGCTCAAAACCCCTACAAGGTGGGATTCCTTCTGGGAGGTGAGTGGAGCTAAGCCCACTGGAAATGATGAATTTGATTGGCGAAGAGCTTATGGGGAAACATTCCAGACTTTAGGAGCAGTGTGACTCACAGAATCTTGGAACCTTAGAGTGGAATGTAGATAGGATGAGCAAGGCCTGTTCTGAGCAGGGTAAGGAGACCTCGCGCCCTGGGGCTGGGTCAGGACCAGGGAGGGGCAGAGTTAAATCAGCAAGTTGGTGCCAGTTCCCCCCAGGGCCTCAAGGGACCTCCGCCTGAGGAGTCAGCTTTTGACTTTGTAAGCAACGGGGGACTTCTAGAAGCTCCAGGGTAAGGAAATGAAATGAAGTGGTTAAGTAATTACTTTGACAACCGGGAGTGGACTGACGGAAGCACAGATATTGGGAGGCAAGGGGACCCAGGGAAGGCTTTGGGGCAACCCTGGAGATAACTGTAAAGACTGGAGGTAGCTATAGAAATGGAGGAATGCAGAAGGCCTCCGGGCCTCACTGGGTGGGATGGTGGAGGAAAAGATGGAGACACCAGGTGTTAGATACTGGAAACATGAGTTATGGTCATTCATTTGCTGTTAATAGTTTGTGATACTGCTGGTTCACTGGGGGATCTGATTTCTTTTCCTGAAAATGCAGACACTTCAGCCAAATATTATCCTGGCCTGGGCTTTCACACCTCAAAATAGTACCTCTTTGACTGAGGAGGAAGGAGATTTGATATATGGAACAGATTATTTCCATTACTGTTGCCAAAAGCTTGGTCCTTGTCACTGACGCCAATCCAATAATGAGGACATGGTTTTGAGAAGAATAAAAAAGAAGGTTTATTGCTTTGCTAGCAAAGGAAAAACATGGGGGACTCCTGTTCCAAAAGCTGTGATTTTGCCCATCAGTAGGAATAGGGGGTTTTTATAAAGGTGATTCAGAGAAAATGAGTTAGAGGAGAGATCAGGGAGGAGAAGGTTAGGGAAAAAGAAGATCAGGGAGGAGAAGGTTAGGGAAAAGAAATTGGGAAAAAGATAAAAACATGTAAGTTTCAGAGCCACAAAGGGATATAGTCAAAGTATCAAGAGAACCCCTGTTACATTATCTTTTACTTTACCCTCCTTATGTTGGATTCTGGTAAATATGATGGGTTGTAGCAAGGCTACCTGTAGAGAGGTGAGACCCTGGTATAACTAGAAGAGGCAAAATCCAGGGTGCTAGAAGGGAGGTCCACCCCAGGGAGGGAGGTGGAGGAAAGACAAGTGACTTGAGCACAGCTAGGGAAGTGGCTTGTCAGGAAGAACCCAAGGGAGGAACCCAGGGCCAGCAAAAGCTGTCAAAGATGTTTCTCTCTTTTTCTTTTCTTTCTTTTTTTTTTTTTTTAGTAGAGGTCAAACCCATGGGGTCTTAACCACTGAGCCACCTCCTCAGTCCTTTTTATTCTTTGAGACAGTGTCTTGCTAAGTTGCTTAGTGCCTCACTGAGTTGACAAGGCTGACTTTGAACTCATGATCCACCTCCCTCATCCTCCCAAGGGGCTGGGATTACAGGCGTGTGCCACCACATCTGCCCAAAGCAGTCTCTAGAGAGATGATAGTGTCTTAATGAGGGGGTGCAGGGTGCTGGTGGTGGGAAGAGGTGGAGGAAAAAAAAAAGAGAGATCTCCAAAGAGGAGGAGGCCATTGCTTCCCCAATCCAGACAGGTGCACCTGGCCTCCCAGCCATGCCTCCAAGGCAAGAAATCCTTGTTTTCTATACCAGGAAGTTGTAGCAAACTGTCTCATTTGTGATGCACCAATGCGGTCTTAACTGCTTCTGAATCCTGAATCAAGCTTATTCTTCTGTCCACTTTCCACAAACTCCTCTTATTCTCTGTCAGTATGAAAGGGAGCCCTTTGCCCCATACTTCTGTGACCCTCTCCTACCCAACCTCATCAATCCCAACAATCATCTTCAGCTCTCTGTCACTGTCTGGGTGATAGCCCACACCTCAGAACCACAGCATGGGAGGAATATTGCTGACTTTAGGTTCACCAGGGAAGGAAAAAGAGACCCAAATACCTGCAAACCATACACTGTCTTTGCTACAGTATAGTATTCCTCCTTTCCATGAAAAACAACAACAACAACAACAACAACAACAACAACAACAAAAAAGCCAAAACAAAAACAAACAACACAGAGAGAGGGAAAGAGCCATATCTCCTTGTTCAGGTGGGTAAGGGAAGGCAACGATGACCATAGAAAGGGAAACATGTCTAATTCAACCAAGAATTGAATCTGAAAGTAGATGCAGATTGGGAGGTGGGGTAGGGAAGTTTGTAAAGGTGATAGGAATCGCAATATCACGAGATGTCCCTAGAAGCCCATGTCCTTTTCAAACTAAGATTTGAAAATTGTACAATGTGGAAAACCACGGCTTCTCTAGATTTTTATTCCAATTGATTACACTGGTCTCCTGTGACCATTTCCCGGTCCAGGACTAAGTTAGGTCTGGCTCAGGATAAGCGCGCGCCAGCCGCGAGGAGACTGAGTGCCTTTTCTCTCTGCTCTGCAGTTTCCTCTGTCCTAACGGTGGCAGAGCGCATTCTGGGATTGAAATTATACTTCTGGGAAATGAAACCAAATCCCTCTAAAGTTTCTAACTCGGGCTATTTTTTGTTTCCCGCTATCCGGAATGACTGAATCTGGGAGCGGAGCGAGGGCGGGGCGGAGGAGCCACCTCGGCGGAAACGGCCCAGGCGGGCTGGCTGGCGGGCGCGAGTACAAGGGGGCTTCTGTGCCTGGCTGCGCCGGGCCCCGCCTGCGCCCTGCTGGGACTGCCGACCGGCGGCAGGAGGCTGGACTCGGACCGGGCGGGTTGGGCGGGGCGGGCGGAGCGCTAACCGCGATCTCTGTGCGTCCCGCAGGCGGGGATCCCGCGCCGCCGCGCCCGGGTGGCCGGCCATGATCACCTAGGAGGCTGGCGCAAGCGGCGGTGCAGCCGGGCGCGGCGACACTCGGCCATGCAGCGAGAGTCGGGGTCAGCCAAGGAGCCCGAGCCCCCGGTGAGGCGGTGGCGCCGCCGGGAGGGCAGGACGCGCACGGTGCGCTCCAACCTGCTGCCGCCCCCGAGCGCGGAGGACTCTGTGGCGGGTGCCACCAAGGGCGAACGGCTGCAGCGGCTCGGGTGTGTCCAGCACCTGGCAGACAACCGGCTCAAGACCACCAAGTACACACTGCTGTCCTTCCTGCCCAAGAATCTATTCGAGCAGTTCCACCGCCTGGCCAACGTGTACTTTGTCTTCATCGCGCTGCTCAACTTCGTGCCGGCGGTGAACGCCTTCCAGCCTGGCTTGGCGCTGGCGCCCGTGCTGTTCATCCTGGCGGTCACGGCCTTCAAGGACTTGTGGGAAGACTACAGCCGCTACCGCTCGGACCATGAGATCAACCACCTGGGCTGCCTGGTCTTCAGCAGGTGAGCCTGGGCGGTGAGCGCGGGGGTCCGCGTAAGGTCTGGGCTCTTCCGGAAACTTGGATGCAGTTTGCCACTGGGCAGGGTTGGCATGGGGCAGGGGTGGCATATAGAACAGCGCAGGACAGAGGTCCGGCGGCTTGGGGCATAGTGACCGGAGCCGCGTGCTGGGTCAAGGCGTTGAGTCTCTAAGGCCCCTCAGCGGCTGTTTCTGTGGCCAGCAGGGAGACCTAGAGGCAGGGCCATGTGGAGGATCCTCTGTTGGGGACAGAATAGTCCCAGGGCTGCAATTTGGCAGACGCTGAGTAGTACTTCATTCCCAGCACTACTGAAGTTCCTGCTATAGTTCTTGGCCGGGCTCCGTGGACCAGAATGTATGAAACTAAGACTTAGGTAACTTGTCTTGGAGCAGCAGAGTGAAACCGCCACAAAGTTCATATAGAAGGGTATGGTTAATAACTCTGCTGGTGCATACACTAATGTGACCTGTGAGCAGGCCACAGACTGGGTACCATTTCTTAGGTGGCTGCTCAGTTCTCTCTGTCCCCATCCCTCCCTCTCTCTTACTCCCCCCCCCTTTCTCGCTTCTCTCTTTTCTTTCTTTCTCCTGTTCAGTTTTCTTAGTTTTAACTTGTTTCCAGATGGAAACAGGCTTTGAGGGGATTGCCCAGGTTAATACCAGGAAATGACCTTCCAGTGGGGGTCAGTGTACTTTTTTTTCCATTTGCTTGTGGGGGTCTGTACAGGATGCCACTGCATCTTCTCCCCTTGTACCCTCCAGTTGGAGAGTCACTTGGCTTGTAGATCCATCTTGGAGCTGTGTCCAGTCACTGGGACACCCCTAAGGAAGGCAAATGTCTTAGCCGCCATCCAAGGCTCAGCCCACTTTTCCTTCTGTTTACCTTGCTGGACCTGTGGCAGGGGTGGAGATGGGCCTCTTGGAGGACATTTGCTGCGTCTCCCCTCCATTGTGACTGAAGATATCTTAGGTAGCTCCTGACCTCTCAGTGACAGATAGTTAGTTTCCCTACTATATGGGGGTCATGGTTGTTCCTGCCTCTTAGAATAGCTTAGAAGAAGACCATGAATGTCTGTCCCTGAACTTGAGTACTTTTTTGAAAAATCTTTTTTGTGGAGGTACTGGGGATTGGACTTGGGTGCTTTACCAATGAACTACATCCCCAGGCGCCACCCACCACCTGCTTTTTTTTGGGGGGGGGGAATCTCATAAAGAAGGGCTTTGCTAAACTGCTGAGGCTGGCCTTGAATTTATAATCATCCTGCCACAGCCTCTCCAGTTGCTGGGATTATAGGTACCCACCACACCCCACTGAGTACTTTTCTTTTGAGATAGGGTCTTGCTATGTTGCCCAGATTGACTTGAGTACTTTTAACACTCACAACACTGCATTGGTTGTGCTTCATATTTAATTTACATAAACATAGCTAAAACAGAGGTTCAGAGAGGTTAAGTAACTTGCCCAAGCTCACCCAGCTGCTATTTGGCATTAATGGGATTTGACCTAGGTCTTTCTGACTATATAGCTTTTCCAATATTCCTGTGCTTGTGCTTTTCAAACTTTTCACATAAATTCATTGAGGAGTTTGTTAAAGGAATAGTTTTCTAAAGTATTAGTCTCAACAGGTCTGGGAATGAGCCCAGGAATCTGAGTGCTGGATTAGCATGGAGGTGAATCTTATGTGGTGGCCTACAGTTGAGTAATACCTCCCTGCCTGCCCAGAAGAGGTGCCCCTGGCCAGTTGTCAAATATGACCTGGATGGGAAGGGCCATGGAATTTCCTGGCTCCTGTTCACCACAAGTCTCATCAAGGAAGGGAGAGGGACACCACTTACACAAATGTCCTCAGTGTCTCTCTAGTAAGCACTCCAGACAGCTCTACGCCTTTCCTCTGCCCTGCCTGTCCTTTGCACGGCATAACTTGGGTGGGGTTCTAGCTCATTTAAGTCTTTGTACACGTGCCACTTCCTGTTATCACTGAGCCTATAACTCCACAAGCCTCTTTTTAAGAAGTGCTTAGACCTCAGGATAGAGTTTATTTTCAGTTGGTAAAGTGCAACCCATTATGTCATTTGAACCGTATAATAATCATCATACCCATTTTGTGGATGAGAAAACTGAGACTGGAATCTAAAAATAGTGTTCACTGTAAGGCTTCATGGGCTTATGAAAACTCAGCTCCACTTGGCCACACCGGCCAGGTTCCCCTTCTTCTCAGCCTCCCAGCCCCTAAATCAAGTTCCTTACCTTCTTATGGAGACAATGGGCCTTCTACCTGGGAAGGCCTCAGGGGTACTCCTTGGTGGGCAAGGGAGGAATGGTGGTTATGTGTGGGGAAGAGATGGAGCCTTCACTCCCTCTCTGACCTGGTTGGTTGTCTCCTTTTCTGCAGAAGCTGTTAGCATTTGTCATTTATTTCCCAACTGTGCTGAGGACAGTCAGCTCAATGCCTCACTTCTATTCTTTGTTCCCCAAAAGGCAGGTCAAATTCTCCCAGTTCTTGAAGTTCTGGAAAGGGTGTTGCCAGGCTCTGGTGATTGAAGGAGGAGGAGGCTGGGTTCCACCCAGGGCTTGCTGTAGGAACAGAATGTGCTGTGGACTAGGTCCACAAGATGGGATGCTTTTTAGGAGAAGCCTCCCCAAGGTGCTCAGGAGTCTGGGACTAGGCATGAGGACTCGAAGGATGTGACTAGGTAAAGGAGGAGAAGGCAGATGCTGCAGGTAAATAGTCACAGGAAAAGGGGGTGACCTGTGACAAGGTCAGGGCAATGAGAGCCTGAGAACAGGTTATTAGGTTTATGAGGGTGAGGCATGGACATGAAGCCTGGGATTGTGGGGATCTGGTACCAAGACAGCCTAGGAAAAGACTTTTATGTCAGGCCACAGTCTGTTCGCTGCCTTTGGTTAATACAGAGCAATCATAAGTATAGCTGAGAACTGTGGGGGTCAATTTTGTATTGTGTCCCCTCCAAGTCTCCAAGTGTGCCATTGTTTTAGTTGCTATGTTCAGTTAAAGGATTTATTGGCCATTTTTCCTTTTTGTGTTACTGAGACTGGCCCCAAACTCCTAGGCTCAAGTGATTCTCAGGCCTCAGTCTCCCAAGTAGCTGAGACTACAGGTGCATGCCACTGTACTCGGCTCAAAGCATGCATTAATGCAGCATTTCGGGACACTGACTCTGTCTCTGGAGGATGGCATTATTTTGTATTCTGATGTGGGATCTACAGTGAATCAATCATTTATACCATTACTATTATTTTTTAAAGTAGATGGATATAGTATCTTTATTTTATTTATTTATTTTTGAGAGAGAGAGAGAGAGAGAGAGAGAGAGAGAGAGAGGGAGGGAGAGAATTTTAATATTTATTTTTTAGTTTTCGGCACACACAACATCTTTGTTTGTATGTGGTGCTGAGGATCTAACCCGGGCCGCACGCATGCCAGGCGAGCGCGCTACCGCTTGAGCCACATCCCCAGCCCCTCTTTATTTTATTTATTTGTAAGTGGTGCTGAGGATCAAACCCAGTGCCTCACATAAACGACACAAGTGCTTTACCACTGAGCTACACCCCGAGTCCTGTACCATTATTTTTATCATTATAATTATTATTAATTTTTTTTCTGCTGTACTGGGGATTGAATCCAGGGGTGCCCTACCACTGAGCTAGAGACCCAGCCCTTTTCGTTTTTTATTTTGAGACAGGGTCTCACTTAGTTGTCCAGGCTGGCCTTGAATTTGGAATCCTCCTCCCTTAGCTTCCTGAGATGCCGGGATTACAGGTGTGCACCACCGCACCTGGCATGTCATCATTATTATTGTTGTTTTTGCGACACTAGGGATTGAATGATGGTAAAGCATGTGCTCTACCAGTAAACTATATCCCGGGGCTTGTCCCAAATATAATCTTACTGGCATCTTTCAGCTGCTCTTTCAAGGATGATGGAAGCAGTAGTATTTCTGCAAAATAAACTGTGATGATCTTCCCCTGAATCTTTTGGGCTCTGTACTGGGATTTGATAGCAGACCCTCGCCCCTCATAATCCTTCTATTGTCCTTTTTTTTTTTTTTTTTTTTTTTAATTTTTGGCCCTGGTTTTGAACCAAGGGGCACTCAACCCCTGAGATACATCCCCAGCCCTTTTTATTTTTTATTTTTTTTTTGTTTGAGACAGGGTCTCACTAAATAGGGCCACACTAAGTTGTTGGGGGATGGCCTCAAACTTGTGACGCTTCTGTTATCTTTTGGGAAAACAGATAGGGCTGCTCTATGCATCTTTAGGAATTGCCTTATTTTTCCTCACTTCTCTTCCCTTCAATTCTCTCCGCATTCCCCAGCTTGCCAGGGTTACCAGTCTAACCCGTGTACACTTCGTGATTTGTTGTTTTGGAATAGCTCAGTGGTAGAGAGAAGGTGATAGTCTTACCTAACAAAATCCTCCTTTTGTTTTCTTCCCAAGGGTTTTCAATTATCATGTTTCTCCTCTGTCTTTTCTCCTTTGTGTCCTCCCCACTTTCCTGGTGAGCAAGCTCCTCCTTGCTGGTGTGCTTAGCTTTGGGGGTATATTCTTTCCTCTCCTCCCTCTTAAAACAGCAAAGCGTTGTTCCCCTGGGGAGCCTGACATCTTTTTTATTATTTGGAGTAAAATATTTGCAAAAGCAGCCACAAATACAAGACCCAGGAGGTGTGAATGAGTATGTGGGGTGATTGAGGAATATTTTGACATTGCCATTCCCATGTTTTTGGAAATAATTTTTCTTTTTTCCTTGGTACTGGGGATTGAACTCAGGGGCACTCAACCCCTGAGCCACATCCTTAGCCCCATTTTGTAGTTTCTTTATAGACAGGGTCTTATTGAGTTGCTTAGTGCCTCACTTTTGCCGAGGCTGGCTTTGAACTCACGATCTTCCTGTCTCAGCCTCCCCAACCACAGGTGAGTGTCACTGTATCTGGCCATAATTTTTCTTTTGATATCTACTTTATATCCTGTATTTTGGGGCTCATGTGGTCAAGTTATAGTGGAAAAGGAACCTTTCTTTCCCTAAAAACTTGGTTGCTATCAAAGTGCAGCCCGTGGTTCTTGGCTTGATTCTTATTTTTCATTTTTTAACAATTGAGCAAAGTGTTCTATTTACATATTTACTTATTGTGGTATTGGGGATTGAACCCAAGGACATGCCCACTGAGCTCATCCTCAGCCATTTTTCTGTGTTAGTTCAGGATTCCAGAGTTTCCCATGTGCACTCACCACTGAGCTCTATCCTTTGAAACAAGAGTCTCTTCAAATCGCTGAGGCTGGCCTCAAACTTTTCCTCTCTCTCTTTGTTGCCTTTGCAGTTTATTTTGCTGAAATTGGGTTATTTGTCCTGTGGGGTTTCCGGAGGCCTGCTCATGGCCATCAATTCTGTGTGGTTTTGCAGGAACATGCTGCTCTTTACTGTAATTGTTGTAAAACGAAAGGTGGATCTGGACACTTTCTCAGAGCTTCATGAAGCTCAGGTTTAAATGATTCTTTTGGTCAAAACCACATTCATAGGTGGTGTTCTGCACTTAGAGAGCCTGTGCAGAATCAGAGGCCATTACCATCCAACTGTGCCTCTTGGTGTGATGTTGGCAGCCATTCGAGGATCATTGCCTACATCCATTGCTTTGTTCAGGGATGGAAGGTGGTGATGATCGAATTCTTTCATTTATCACTGCAAAGACTTTTGTAAAGAAACTCTTCCACTCATCTAATAATCCCCCAGCTAAAGTAGGAAAGGAGGGAGAAGTGCTTGATGTTAGTCAGTAGAATTTTCCAATAGTAACCAATTAAAGCTTTCTGAAAGTTTTAAGCTTTCTATTTTGAAAATACAGAAAAGTTGCAAAAATAATATAGGATTCATGTACACTCTTCATTCAATTTTATATAATGCTAAAGTTTTATTCTTAACTATATTACAAAGACCAAAACTATGAAGTTAAGCTTTGTCCATGTCAGGGAAGCACTCTACCACAGAGCTACACCTCCAGCCCCAGAAGTACTCATTAAGCAACAATCTTTATTTAGATCTAAACAGTTTTTTCATTAATGTATTAATGGGCTTTGGTCATGTGTTATGCACACTGATCTTGTGTTCTGCCACCTTGCTAGCTCATTTGTTATTTCTAATACTTGTTTTGTAGATTACTTAGGCTTTTAAATATACAATCACGTCATCTGTAAAAAAGAGTTTTACTACTTCCTTTTCAACCTGATGCCTTGTGTTTCTTTTTCTTATCTAAACACTCTGGCATGAAGCCCCGGTACATTGTTGAATTGAAATGGCAAGAACAGGCATCCTTGTCTTGTATTTGATCCTAGCGAGAAGACTTTCTTTCACCATTAAGTATGGTGCTAGGTCTGTGTGTGTATATGTGTGTGTGTGTGTTTGGTGGAGCCTGGGATCAGATCCAATCTAGGGCATTATATTGCTTCATGCATGCTAGTTAAGTGCTCTACCACTGAACAACACCCTTAGCCCTTGCTATAGGTATTCCCCACCCCAGGGTTTTGTGGCTTGAACCCTGGGATGCTTAAGCACTGAGCAATGTCCCCAGCTCTTTTTTACTTTTTATTTTGAGACATTGTTGCTTAGGGGCCAAGTTGCTAAGTTGCTGAGGCTGGCCTCGAACTTGTGATCCTCTCGCCTTAGCCTCCTGAGTCACTGGAATTACAGGGGTGTGCCACTAAGCCCAGCTTTTGTTGAAGGTTTTTGTGGATGCTATTTATTGGGTTGAGGAAGTTCCCTTATAGTCCTACTTTATTGAGTGTTTTTATTAAGAAACAGTGTTAGGGGGACTGGGGATGTAGCTCAGTGGTAAAGCACATGCTTAGCAAGTGTGAGGGTCTGAATTCAGTCCTCATAATGGCAAATAACTAAATAAATTAATTAATAGCAGTGTTGGTTTGTCAAGTGCTTAAGATATTGTATAACATTGATTTTTTTAAAAGTGGTGCTGGGGATTGAACCCTGGGCCTCATACTTGCTAGGCAAGTGCAATACCACTGAGATTCATGTGTGCAGGACTCCTTCAGCTGGCTTTCACAGGTAACTGTGGCTGGGAGTCTCTTAGTTTTTATGGATTCTACAGAGCTGGGAAAGGGGGATGGATACAAATCAGCTGACTTTCTGGGTGAGGTTCAGAAGTTATTATTGAGTAAACTCTCTTTAGATTGTGGCAAGCCTTTGTTAATATCCAGAGTCTGACAAAGTTCATTTGGAAATTTTTGCCACTGCTTTTTCATTTTTATGGAAGTGAGGATTTATGGAGTTCCTCACTCCTGGAGGTCTTGCCTCCTAGTTAGTGATTTAGTAGAGTTCCTCTCAATTGGGGTTGGTCTGTTGTTGTTTCTCATAATTAGATTGAGATTTTGCCAATCTCAATTGGGTAGGAATACCACAGAAGTCGTGTGCCCTTCTCAGCATATGATTTCAGGGGGCGGGAAATGGTGACAAAATGCCTTTACTGCTGATGGTGTTAACCTTGAGCATGAGGTCATGGTGGTGTCTGTTGGGTTTTTCCACTGTTCATTTACTATTTTCCATTTTGCAATTCATAATATCTTCTGGGTAGAGCCTTGAGACTATGTTGCTATCTTGTTTCTCCTCAAATTTTTCCCCCTACTAATAGCAAGATCTCTTGCCTGCAGCAAATTTTTTATTTTTATTATTTCCAGGACCTTGTGTGTGCTAGTCAAGAACTCTACCACTAAGCTACACATCCAGTCTTTGTCTTTTTGGTTTTATAAGTTATTATTATGAATACATGGATTTGAATGTGGTTGATTGTTTTGAGGTCATTGTGGTTACTTTTGTAATTGATGTTCTTTGGTCAATAGGAATCACTCAAGTTGACTTCAGAGTCCTTTAAATATAACTTCTAATCATTTCATTTGGTTCACATCCCAGGCTTATTTTACGCATTTCCCACTCTTACTTCTGAAGCCACAAGTGGCCTTCTCCACTGCCCCCTCCCCTTTGTGGTACTAGAGATCAAACACAAGGCCTTGCACATGTCAAGCAAGTGCTATACCACTGGGCTCTGTCCCCAGCTCCCCCACACTTTTTTGCTACCTGGGATTGAACCCAGGGGTGCTTAACCACCTGAGCCACATCCTCAGCCCTTTTTATTTTATTTTTTTTATTTTGAGATGGTATCTTCCTAAATTGCTTAGGATCTTGCTAAGTTGCTGAGGCTGGCTTTGAACTTGCAATTCTCCTGCCTCAGCCTCCTGGGCTGCTGGGATTACAGGTCTGTACCACTGTACTCCCCAGCCCTTTTTAAAATTTTTATTTTGTATAATATATGTTGCCGAGACTGAACTCAAATTTGTGATTCTCCTGCCTTGGCGTCCTAAGTAGCCCAGACTTGCCTTGTTTTTTGGGGGATGAGGTGGGATGTGTGGCTAGTTTGCTGGAGTTGGAACCCAGAGCTTTCTACCATCCTAGTCTTGTTATTTTTAAATGAAGTTTTCTTGTAGCTTTCCTTGTTCTGTGAAGCCCACTGTGCTTGTTCCTGACTGCCCTGTCATGGTCTAGTTTTATTCTTTTTTCTTTTTATTAGTTGTTCAAATAGTTTTATTCTTTTTTAATGATGATTTACTATGGCCATCTTTAACTCTAGAAATTACATCTTTCTGCAAGGGAGGGGTCAGGTAGTCTCACCTGGGGGGCAGTACTGCCTTCAGATGTGTTGGCAAATATTTAGTAGTCATTGTGACTGCCAGTGTTCCTGATACTTGGTGCTCGAGAGCCAGGTATGTCATGTCTTTGCCTCACTTGGGATAGTCCCATCCCCGAAGGCCAATCAAACACCCACTGAAAAATATTTCTGGAAGAACATCGGAAAGGCAAAGCTTGTCCGTGTGTCTGCTGTATTCCTTGACTGGGGAAGATTGAGAAGAGGTTGTGTGACAGTCAGTCTCCTGCCCGTCACAGCTTGATGGTCCAGCTCCTTTCCAGCTGAATTCCTGTAACAGAGGAGGCCATTGGACTTATTTGTACAAGAATTACCTCGCTATATATAGCAAAGGGAAAGAACTTACAGGAAAAATGAGGAGGCTGTTTTGATTTCTTCCTTTTTTTAGGATACTCTTAGCTTGGCTTTCTATGTTTACTTGTTTTGCATTTTCCTGGAGTACAGTTTCTATGTATTGTCCTGCACATACCCTCTGGTTATTTTTCCACTGAGGATACTGGAGTTTGGATTACTTTGCTTACCAAACTATTTTTGTAGGGTAAGATGGAATTCTTTTACCTATTTTAAGTTAACCAGGGATAATTAAAATTCCCTCAATAAGGTAGAACCTTTGCCAGCAGGTAGATGCTGGCAGGTACTTCTTTCTTTGGTCCAGTCTCCTCATTTAAATTGGAAGGAAGATATTATTAAATCAGGGGTTGGATAAAAGCCTCTGGATGTTCTGAAAGGAATAAGGGATGTAATGCACCCAAAGGGTAGGGTGCAATGCCTGACGGGCAGGTGAATATTTGAAAAGATTAGATGAGAGTCATTGAGAGTAATTACTGATGCTACAACTATTGTTAGTATTGTTCAGTTTTGGGTCAAAATATTGTTTATATTGTTAGGACACTGACAACGGTGTAGATGTACTTTCAGTCAAAAGGGCACTTACAGCTGGGGATGTTGCTTACTGATAGAGCACTTGCCTAGCGTGCATGAGACCGGGGGTTTCATCTCCACTATCACAAAAGCAAAATGAACAAAAACAAAGTTCTTTAGGTATTATTTAGACTGTTTAGTTTTATCACAAGTATATGTACAGTTTCTGAAAAGCATTTTGAAACACTGAAAATAGCTTATTACTAAACCTTATGGATTGCCAAGGATCCAGGGATAACCTTGGGTGACTCAAATATTTTCTTTTTTTAATATATATTTATTTTTTAGTTGTAGTTGGACAAAATACCTTTATTTTATTTAATTTTATGTGATGCAGAGGATCGAACCCAGGGCCTCACATGTGTTAGGCGTGTGCTTTACCACTGAGCCACAACTCCAGCCCCTCAAATATTTTCTTTTGAAATATACCACAGTAGAATAAAACACTGATGAAAAATGGTAACAGTAGGCATTATTTGCTTAATAATTGCAAAGACAATGTGTTATGTACTACTAATCTGATAGGATTTGGAAATAACCTTTTGGGGAGATTTTATAGGGGAAAAAATGAGTTTAGTTCACTGACTTAATGGTGTCTTTGTAATCATCACTTTTTTTTTGGTACCTGGGATTGAACCCAGGGGGTCTTAACAACTGAGACATATCCCCAGCTCTTTTTTGTGTATTTTATTTAGAGGCAGGGTCTCACTGAGTTGCTTAGGGCCTTGCCAAGTTGCTGAGGCTGACTTTGAACTCGCCATCCTTCTGTCTCAGCCTCCTGAGCCACTAGTATTATAGGCATGCTCCACCACACCCGGCTTGAAATCGTCATTTTTCTTTACTAACAGTTGTAAAAATGAAAAACCTAAAGTAAGTTTCTGGTTTGCAAAAGGAAAATAAACATAGACCCACAATAGAGGGCTTCCTTCCAAAGCTGTGCCAACAAGACCTCTCAGAAGAAGTCTATCAGTGCTCTGGAGACCTGTTGCTTTTCTGATAGTGAGGTGCTGCAGGTCAGTTCATGGTCCTGCCTTATTTGTCCTTCAGCACCAGATTCGCAGCATGTTGGAACTATAGAAATTTCCTAGAAAGGCCCCAGTGTGGGAACAGACCTGAGGGTATGCTGGTCTGACTGGACTGGCCCCCTACCTCCAAAGTTCTGTGGAACCCCTGGTCCACTCCCCAGCATCTGTGTCTGCTTGTCTTCTCTCATCAGTGCTATCCTGCATGGAAACCTCTGACTCTAAAGGAATTCAGTAGGTGAGGAGTAATGGGATGGCAGAAAACCCAGCGTGTCACCAGATACTTGAACTAAGTTATTTCAAGTCTTAAAACATTGCACTAGGATTCTTTTTTTTTTTTGGTACTGGGAATTGAACCTGGGGCTTTAAGAATGCTAGGCAAGCGCTCTATCATTAAGTAACATCCCTAGCCCTAAGTACCGTTTTGGCTGAAAGTACATCTACACCAATATATATATTTCTTTTTTTCCTTTTTTTTTAAATTTGTTTTAATTAGTTACACATGACAGTACAATGATCTTGACAATTTTTTTTTCAGAGAGAGAGAGAGAGAAATTTTATATATATTTTAGTTTTCTGCGGACACATCTTTGTTTGTATGTGGTGCTGAGGATAGAACCCGGGCCGCACGCATGCCAGGCGAGCACGCTACTGTTTGAGCCACATCCCCAGCCCCATCTTGACAATTTTTAAAAAATTATTTATTTTTTTCGTTGTAGAACACCTCCATTCCATTCATTTATTTTTATGTGGTGCTGAGGATTGAACCCAGGGCCCTGCGCATGCTAGGCGAGCGCTCTACCGCTGAGCCACAATCACAGCCCCAAATATATATTTTCTAATAACATTTTTAAAAAATCAAGGTGAAGACAGTTACATTGTGGTTCCAAGTTCTATCCTTTGTCACTCCATGCCTTGGAGATCTTGGTGATAAATGCAGAATGTTTCTGCTGTGGATGAGAGGTGAGCATGGCAGATGCACCCTGGTTGTCTGGGTTCTTCTACCTGCATTCCTTTCTTGCAGCCTCCTGGACCAGGGAGAGCTGACCCAGTGAGTCACAGTAGCTGGAGAGGGATTGAAGGTGGAGCCCTCAGGTCAGCTCTGGCGCAGACGCCCACTCACCAGCTACGCCTGGGTGACTCCTGGTCTGCTGCCAACCCAGAGGGTGTGGTCACAATCTTTTTCTGGGCTTTTTTTTCCCCCAAGTTCCAGCCAGAGATCATACCAGACACAGATGGGGCCTCTCCCTGTATTTTTTTGCCAAGTTGGAAATCAATTTTGTTTCAATGACAAAATCCATCCCCATTCTTTGTCTTTGTCATCTCTAATGCACAGTGGCTCCAAAAAAAATCTATTGACTCAGAAAACTCTGAACAAGCTGAGGGGAAAAGACAACATAGAAGGAGAGCGAGTTATTAGGAGGAAGCTACTGTTCCTGGGGGTATCTCTCTGAACAAAGAACCCCCCACCCCCCACACACACACTTATTAGAATCCAGGGAGCCTAGTACACGGTAGACAAGTGCTCTACCACTGAGCTACATCTCTAGCCCTATTATAATTTTGGTATTGAGGATAGAACCCAGTGATGGTTTAACCTCTGAATTATATCCCCAGCTCATTTTATTTTATTTTTTTTATTTTGAGGCAGGGTCTCTCTAAGTTGTCCAGGCTGGCCTGTAACTTGCAATCTTTCTGCCTCAGCCTTCCAAGTAGCTGGAATTACAGGCATGTGCCATGACTCCTGGCGACTGTTTTGGTATTAAACTTTTATTGCATCATCATAACGGTTTCAACTTCTAATCTCTCCCTACATGTTTTTGTTTGTTTGTTTGTTTTAGTTTTAATTTTTTGGTTCTGGTGCTGGGGATGGAACCCAGGGCTTCATGCATGCTAGCCAGTGTTATACCACTGAGCTACATTCCCAGTCCTATATTTTCTTTTCTTTTTTGCCTTAAGTAGGTTAAAAAGTTGACTCATTCCATTGCACTTTTGTGGCTGCATTGCAGACTGTAGCTGGTGGCGTGGGCTGTGAGCCAAAGGGCCACACTTGCAGAGGCCCCAGTGTTCTCTCACATAGGAGGCTGAGCTGAGTCCCTGAGCTGTGGCTATGCTCATCATCTATCACTGTTAACCTCCTCCCTTGTTGTGGTCTTACTTCCCTTTTTCTCTCTTTAGTTTCCTATCCTGTTAATTCCTCTGTGAAGTCCAGGACTTAATGGGAATTCCTTCTTAACACTGTTGGGACTTGGAGAAGGGGACTCAGAAATGTGGAGGGAGCATGGGGTCTGTTATGCTTGGCTCTGTCCCCAACTCCTGCATGCAGTAACATCTTAAATCAGTTCCTGCTTATTCAGTCCTTTATTGGCTGTGTCTTCATTTTGTATGTACTGATGTTTTAATGCCTGCAGCCTTGCTGATCAGAGGACCTGCCCCTTCCAGGGCTCACTAATCCCTAGAGGTATACACCTCTCTCCTAGGAGTGTGCCACCTATGTGGAGACCAACTAGTCCCAACTCATAGCCCTAACCACCTTCTTTACCAGGCTTCCTTCACTACCATAGTCAGGTCTAAGTACCAGACACCTAGGGACAGCTCCTACACCCAGCACCTGCTGAGATTATTCATGCAAACCAATCCTAAGGCTTCTTGCCCTGCCTTCCATATTCATTTTTATAGAGACCATAAAAAAGCGCTCCCTCCTGTCCTGCATGATTTAGAGTATTGTGCCCTCTCTTCTTGAAGACTATGTACCCCTACTTTTTGCCCACTTTCTTTCTTTTTTTTTTTTCTTTTTTTGGCAGGGGTGGGTGGCTGGGTGGAGGTGGGACTGGGGATTAGATCTGGGTCCTCTCACATGCTAGGCACCTGCTCTGCTATGAGCTACCCAGAGCCCCAGCAAGTTATCTTTTCAAAGGCAATTATCTCCTTGATCTGTGGGCTTAGCCATACTTGAATAATAACAAAACTTACATTTTAAAAACAATCCTGCTGGAGGCAATCCCTCGGATGCTCTTAACCTTTTGATTTGACTTCATATATTTATTTATCAACTTCTGCCTTTGCTAGACCCTCAGCTATGGCACAACCCACCTCATCACCTGATTTTTTTTCTGTTTATAAATGTTATGTCTTTGAATCTTGGAATCTCCCAGTGAAGCCAGATTTCCTGCACACTAGACTGCAGCCCTGGACCTTCCTGGGGTGGGGGTCCCTGGGGCACATGCTCTATGCCACTGTGCACACATTTGTACCCTCTGGCTCCCATGTCACTCTCAGCTTGTCTCCAGCCCTTGTCTTGAAGGCCATGAACCACAGGTCCCTGCCACTGCCTTTCCCTTGCTCTAGCAGTTTCCAGTGGTGGAGTCTCTTTCCTGACTCACTGGGCCACTCTAGGAGCCGCAGATTTCACTGTCCCTATGGTTCCTGCCACACAGCAGGTACTCAGCATCTCAGATTGAATGAGCAGACTAATTCCTGAACTAATCCTCATTATATGTGAGTCATGGCATGGTGGACACCTGTGTGGTCGGCAGAATAAATTTCATAAATGCTCCCTCCCCAGAAAAGTAATACATCCTGTATTTATGGGAGAGTCTAACAAACAGACATCAGCTTCATGTCCATGTCCTCATCCTTAGAACCTGTGACTATGCCAGGTTACATGAGAAAGTGGAATTGGTTGTAGCTGCAGTTGAGGTTACTGACATCAACCACAAATAAAATCTGTGAACACAGTCAAGAGCAAAGAAAATTACATTTTGGGGGCACTGATTAGGATTGCAGTCCTGAAAACCCAGATTCAAGCAGTCTTGAAATTGGGGCTTTGAAGTTTTACAAAATGGTGCTTGTATTTATAACTTTCTATTTTAAAGGGGTTGGAAATTGTATCACCTGTTAGTCAAGAATTGTGATCTGTGCTGGCAAAAGTTAAGGTGTCTTGTTAGAAAGGGATTAGGTGTAGTCTCAGTCTCTGGGTAGCTTGGGGGAAGGGGTCCATTTTACAGAGCATCTGCAGCTGCAGAGGTTCACAATATTTCAAAGGTTAGGTCTCATCTAGGGATAGGTGTGTCTTCAGTCCAGTTCAGAGATTTAGCTCCTGGGGGACATGTCTGAGATCTGATTAACATTGCCCTCCCCACTCCATTTTGATTTTTCTCTTTCATACTAATCTGCTGACATTGAGATGGGGAGTTATCCTGGAGTATCCTGGTGAGCACAGTGTAATTAGGAAGAGGAGGAGGAAGAAGCGGAGGAGTAAGAGGCAGAAAGATGCATTATAAGAAGGACCCAGTTTGCCATTGTTGCTTTGAAGAAGGGGGAAGGGGCCATTGCCCAAGGAATTGTGGGTATCTGGAAAAGGCAAAGAAATGGATTTTCTCCTGGAGCCTCCACAAGGAACAAAGCCCTGCTGGAACCTTGATTTTTACTCCAGTGAGGCCCAGGTCAAAACTTTTGACCCACAGAACTATAAGATAACAAATGTGTGTTTCAAGCTACTATTAGTGGTGATTTGTTACAGAAGCAAAAGAAAAGTAATACATCCTGTATTTATGGGAGAGTCTAACAAACAGACATCAGCTTCTTAAACTATAGCATTTGTGTGTGTGTGTGTAGCTAATGATTGAGATCATCAGTTTAAAATGACTAGTAATTGCATTAGCTGAAAATACATGGAATGGCTCCATTTTGCATTGTGGGATCATGAAGACATGATAGGAGTGAAAAAAGCTACCATTTGTTCCATTGAAATAGTGGTAAAACTTCACATTTCTCTTGTACAGTATACTTTTTGTGAACTTGTATAGTACATCTCTTAGCCAGTTCTGTGAGGTGCTGAAAACTACTTCTTTGACCCTTTGAGGAGATGTCAGCCCAGGAGGGGAGGTCTCAGCTCCTTTGAACTAGGGAACAGGACAAATGGTAGAGGTCTGATGGCCCAGGTGACATTACCCAGAGCTGCTGTGTGCTATGCGACCTGAGCATCCTCTGCTCTTCATATCCTGAAAGGGTGTAGATGTGACCAAGCTATTAAAAATTTCTGGCTTCCGAGCGAGTGTTTAAAGCCAGATAGTTACCCAGATAATGCCAGGACCCCCAATTTAACAAAATAATTGACAAACTGTATGTTTGCTTTATAGAAAAGTTTAAATGTCACAGATTCTTCAGTAGCTGGTTCATTATAACAAAGCTTCTGTTTTGTCTTCCCTAATTGATTGTCTTTAATTTTTTTTTTTTTTTTTTTTGGCATAGAGATTGAACCCACAGGGGTGCTCAACCACTGAGCAACATCCCCAGCATTTTTTATTTTCTATTTTTAGACAGGTTCTCTCTGGGTTGTTCAGGCTGGCCTTGAACTTGTGATCTTCCTGCCTCAGCCTCCGAGTAGCTGGGATTTCAGGTGTAGGGCACCACAGTTGGCTCCAACTGTTGTTGATACTACACTCTATTAATAAAAAGTATTTGTGCTTATGTACTCACTTTGTTCATATTTATAAATTATAGACATGTAATGCATTTATGTGTGTGCATGTCTCTTTGTGTATTACTTCCATTAAAACATTTACAAACCCAAGTTCCAACAAAAGAAAAAGAAAATATTTACAAGGATATAAATTAAAGAGAAAGGTAAATGGAAGTTACAGACAAAATTTACAGTATTTCCCTGTATCCCAGTGATTTTAAGTCTGGCATCTCTTCAGGGACCACTGGCCTAGAGTATCCTCAAGTAACTTCACGATGTGCTCATTTTAGATCACATCATTTGTGAGTTTTTTCTTATCCAGAGATACTTACAAAGTTTAAAGAACCCCAGGCAACCTGCGGCCACTTTGGATGTCCACCTGTGTGCACAAGGATGGCTCTTCTGTGTGCTGTGGGTGTCAGTTCGGAGAGTGGAGGCATGTGAAATGGGGTGCTCTGACTTTCTTTCATTCCATAATGAACAACATGCTCACAGGGGACTTGCCATTATCTCACTGAGTTCATGAGCTGTGCTCCACAGGCACCCACCCTGGTGCCCATCAAGCATGCTCTTTATTGTGCTTATTTCAATTAGCATAGTGCCCTCAAGATTCATCCATGATGTAGCATGTGTCAGAGTTTCCTTTTTAAAATTTTTGTTTTATTATAGTAAAATATATATAACTTTTGCTCTTTTTGCTATTTTTAGTGTACAGCACAGTGGCTTTAAGGATATTCATTGCTGTGCAACCATCACCATCATCCATCTCCAGAATTTTTTCATTTTTTTCCAACTGAAACCCTATGCCCATTAGATGCTAACTCCCCTCCCACCTTTCCCAGCTCCTGGTAACCACCACTCCACTTTCTGTCTCTATGAATATTTAACTTCTGTAATATCTCACACAAATGGAATCATACAGTATTTATCTTTGTGTGATTTCACTTAGCCTGGTGCCCCGAAGATTCATCTATGATGTAGCATGTGTCAGAATTTCCTTTGTAAGGCTTGAATATTCCATTGTGCAAATATAACACATTCAGGTTATCTCCTTAGCTATCAGTGGCCCCTTGGGTTGTTTCCGTCTTTTGGCTACGTGATCCAAGTTGCCATGTGCATGGATATTCAGGTATCTGCCTGAGTATCTTGTGCTTTTCATGAACGGAGGTATTTTGCATGGATTTGGTTTGGATGCCCTTTTCTAGAGCCCTATCCTCGATTGCATAATCAGGGTAGTAACCAGAGCAACAAGTCTTTTCCTGATTTACCTTGTGGTTTGCTCTCATGCAGTTTAAGAAGATTGCTTTGGCCCCTTAACTCAAGGTGGTACAGGTGTCCAGGGGTACTGGCCTGGTGTTTGCTCACATTGCTCCATGGGCAGGTGCACACAATAAGCTCAGGAGACTTGGTATCAGCTGAGTGTAGGTCAAGTGCTCTGTTTGTGATGTTGTTGCCTAGAGACTATCCTAACCTTTATCTTCTGACATCAAGACTTACTTGAGTCTAGAGTAAGAGCCCTGTTTTACTGGCAGCAGGGGCATGACTGTGAACTTGGGGCAGTTTGAGAAACAGTGCCAGGGAGGATCAGTGTGTGCTGGTAGTGTTGGTGGCAGGCATCATCATCCATCATCAACATGGCCTCTGATATGTTCACGCGCGCACACGTGTTCACACACACGCCACACAGAGAGAGTGCTGATTTCTTGATTTTGAAGCTTGACTTTGTCTTCTTGACCTTTTTTTAATTAAATATTTCACCTCCATCTTCCCTTAATATTATGCGTATCTATCCTCTTTGTTCATGCTCTGATTCTCTGCAGTCACAGAATGAGAAGTTGCTTCTTGAGACTTGCTGGCCAAAGGGCATGAGAATAGGGGTCTTGATCTGCATGTGTTTACCACATCACACACAGGTGCCACCTTCTTTCTAAATTTGGGGATCTTTCTCATGGAAACTTTTCATTCATTGCTTTCATATGACCCTTGTTCAGGGTTGTGACCCTTCTTGTAAAATCAGAGGCTTGCAATTGGCTGGACTGGAGTGATTGGAGGAAAAGGCAGATTAGCCAGACCAAAATTTATCAGTTAAGACAAAGAGTGGTTAAAATCATGTGTCTCTAAGATTGTCATGCAGATTGCCAGTTCCACCAAGCATCTCCTTTTGAAGTCCGGGCTAAGCACGTCAACAGACAGGTCTGGAGGGTCCATGGTACCCAACTGTGCTGCAGCCAGCTCAGGGCTGTGTATGCCCTGAAGTGTGGTTGAGGCGTGGACAGGCAAGGAGCCCTCCTGCCCTCTGCCACTCAAGGTGAATGGGGCAGCAGGAAGGGCCTGTAAGGGACAGGGTGGGGCTGCACCATTATAAGTCTTGCTCTCTCTACGTTTTAAAAGTCCACAGGAAGATGGAAATTATTTTTAAAGGAAAGCAGTTTTAATTATTTGGTTCACTTTTGATTGCTCAAGAAATCAACAATCTTTTTTGAAAGTAGGACATCATAAAAATTAATATATTAGGAACATGGTCATAAGTAGGAAAATTTTCTTAAGTTTCATTACCCGAGGCAAGATCCACAGTTTAGGAATACCCCATAAAATTCCTTTTACTTTCATCATAATTTAACTTGAGGTCACAGTTTACGAGTCCTCCTTTTTGATTCGATTCCAGCTGGCTGAAAGATGTGCTGTGGAGAGAAAAAAACTCAAGGTCTGCTTTTTTCAATGTCTTTTCTATTCAATGGCCAATTCTTCCTCCTCTTTATGAAAATGTTGAAAAGCAATTATGTGACATATAACCAATTGTAAATAATAAATATGTAATCACGGTGCATGACAAAGGTATTTTTGACACCTAATATGTGTTTTGTGGCCTTGTGTCATTTGTTTCTGACATTTTGCCTTCTTCATATAATGTAAGTTAATGATAATAAGGTTTATCTACCTTTGGTTTGTCTTAAACCAAAGATGAACATTGTCATTTTCAGCAAAGGGTGATTTTATTTTATTATTATTTTTTTAATTGAAGTACTGAGATTGGAACCTACAACCTGTGCATACCAGGCAAGCTCTCTACCACTGAAATACACCCCTGACTGCAGTATTGTTATTTTAGACAAATCCTCCAAACTTGTATCTCAAGACCAAGAGAAGGAGGAGATAGGTAAAAAGGGGAGATAGGTTAAAAAGGAGACTCTAGTCCTTTATATCAGGACCTAAGTGTTCTTGAACTTAGACAATTGCACCAAGTAGAAGGACCATCCAGAAATAGCTTCTAGAGTTCCTGGGGTCTCTGGCACTATCTGTAGGCATGGCATGATTTTCCTAGGGAGTTCAAAGGTGGGAGTTTGATGTTCGAAGCCATGTGTCAGTCTTTATGTAAGGGGAGGGAGGAGTTCTCTCTGAGTATCCTTGAAATATCTGTCCTGCATGTACAAATATGTAACAGCAAATCCCATCAGTACAACTATAAATCACCAATTTAAAAATATGGAGGGAAAACGAAAAAAATCAGAGCTCTTGCCCCTAAATTACAATTATTGTATTTAAATTAATAAAAAGCCCGTTATAAAATATTTTATGTTTAAACCAAAAAAATATTTTTACACTTGCAATTATCAGTTTCATGGGCATCATTCCATCTCTTTACCAAAGAGTCATTTAGAGTCTTTAAATTAGACTTTATATTTTTATATTATTTTTAAAATTTTTTTATATTATTTTTATTTAATTATGTTTATATTATTTTATTTTTTAATAACAGGTATTGAACCCAGGGGCACTTAACCACTGAGCCATATTTCCTGCCCTTTTTATCTTTTATTTTGAGACACAGTCTCACTAAGTTGCTGAGGCTGGTCTCAACTTTGTGATCCATCTATCAGCCTCTTGAGAGGCTGGAATTACAGCCATGCTTTACCACAAAAAAAAAAAAAAGAAAAGAAAAGAAATATCTGTCCTATTCTATTCTGGATGTTTTGAATGATCTCTGAAGACAGGGGAATCAGTGAGGTTAGTACTCAGGGAGGGATGTTGTAGGAAGTTGTATCCATTCAAAGATGCCTAGAAGGATTATGTCCATGTGTGTGCTTGTGTATGTGTGTGTGTGCTCACTGATTTTTGCTATAATGTGGGATACAAATGATAAATCCCTGCACAGTGAAGAGTGACTCTTTTCTGCACCAAATCTGGGATCTGGTTTGGGAGAAATCTATCATACTGTCAATCCAGAGGCAAAGTTCAGCCAGGTTCTTAAGAGTTTATTATGTCCCCCTTCCCATCTAAATTGTGTCTGTCTACCTCCACTTACTCCTTCCATTATCTGTATTTGAGCTATGTTCCCTGGAAGCCTCAACACTCAGTGATGTGTGCTTGGGTGGTGATGTTTGGAATGCTGCTGTCACACCTCAGAGTCCAGAGGTGTGGGACTCTGGGGGAGGAATCTGCTGCTTCTAAGGTTCATGTCAGCCCTCTGGTCCCAGGGTGCAGGTATATGAAAGTGACCATGTTGGACATGTGTTTACACCATTTAATTTTGTGCCTGCCTTTCCAACTATTAAAACCTTACAGCAACCATTCAGAACACAGGTTTTGAGCTGGCTAGTGGAGTGAAGTCATTTTGATATTTAAATAAGATGGTTGATTAAAGACATTTTTGTTTTTTGCGGTGCTGGGGATTGAACCCAGGGCATTGTGTATGCTAGGCAAGCACTCTACCAACTGAACTATATCCCCAACCCGAATCATAGACTTAACTAGAAAAGAGACCTTATAAAATCAGAGATGATGTTTATGACTGAGGTTTAAGAGACTGTTGATATTTTAATCATACACATGGATGCTGTAAATTTTGTTCAGCATAGTATGAAAATATTTCTGCTGCTACAGAACTATCACAAAAAATGCACATAAATGCAAAAAAAAAAGAGAGAGAGAGAGAGAAACTAGAACAGTAGTCCTGTTTTCTAAGCAGTTCATGGAAACATGCTAGAAAAATGTTAAAAACAGGGACTTTTGGTTCTAGAACAAGATGGTATCGATTCACTTTTTCCTGCTCCTCCCCTGTAAATAAAACTCGATTCTGGAAATAATTCAACACACAACAATAAAAGAACATTGAAAACTAAAGGAATAAGGCTGGGACCAAAGGACTCAGGGGCAGCAATATTGTGGGTCCTGGGCTTCTGTTTTGTCTTCCTTGTGTGCCCAAACTGGGCAGAGGAATCCCATAACCAGAACCACCGACAGGCATAGATGAAAGCAAAACAAAACAGAACTAAAAGAGGATCTGTCTGGCCAAAGGGGAAGCCAGAAGGAGACCGAGTGGGAGCTCCAAGTCGTCCTGCTCCACACCCAGGTGCCATTGTGCTGACAGTCTGACTCACCCTCTGTGCTTACTTGCTACCCTTATATCTTCTTCAGTGAACTGTTTTACGGCACCCGTTTTTAATTTGGATATTCTTTTTAAGTTCGATTTTGAGAGTTTTGTTTTCATTCGCTTGTTCATTTTTCGTTGTTTTTTTGTAGTTCAGGGGATGGAACCCAAGGCCCATCGCGTGTAGGTACCCTCTGCTGCTGAGTCGCACCCTGAGCTTTTGAAAGTTCTTTATGTATTCTGGATACAAGTGTTTTGTCTGATAAGTGATTTTTGCAAATATCCTTTTCTAGTCTATAATTTATTTTATTTGGTACTGGGGATTGATCTCAGGGGCACTCGATCACTGAGCCACATCCCCAGCCTTATTTTTATTTATTTATTTATTTATTTATTTAATTTTATTTAGAGAGAGGGTCTCACAGAGTTGCTCAGTGCCTCACTTTTGCTAGTCTGGCTTTGAATTCATGATTCTCCTGTCTCAGCTGCTGGGCTTATAGGCGTATGCCACTGCACCCAGCTTGTCTTTTCTTCTTAACAGAATCTTTCTCACAGTAAATGTTTTTAATTTCAATGAGGTTCAGTTTATCATTTTTTTCTTTTGTGGATTATGCTTTTGATGTCAAGTCTAAGAATTTGTTGCCTCATCTTAGATCCTAATTTTATTTTATTTTTTTTTACCTAGAAATTTTTTCCTTGATTTTTGAGACAATTCCACCGTGTTGCCTAGGCTGGTTTGGAATTCCTGGGTTCACATGATCCTGCTGCTTTAGCCTTCTGAGTAGCTAGAACTACAGGCACATACCTCCAGGCCTGAGATCTGTGAGGTTTAGCAATTTTTCTCTTCTTTTCTCTCTCTCTTTCTTTATGGCATATGGATGTCCATTTTTCCTGTACATTTATTGAAAAGCAAAATTTTCTTAATTGAATTGATTGACTCCACTTATTTGTCAAAAATTGATGTTAGTGTCCTGGTTTGGATATTGTACTTGGGTTGTATAGCATGGTGACATTAGAGGAGGTGAGGTGGAGGTACCTGTTTCTTTGCAACTTCCTGTGAATGATTATTTAAAAATAAAGAGCATACAAAATGAGCATTTTGTTATCCAGAATCATAGTTATTAAGTATAATAAGAAGCCACAAAAATTCAGTTGGCCTAAATTTCATATTCCTCAAAGACACACTGCTCATTGACCCAAGAGCAATGGGAACATGGAGCTACCAGGTCCTTGGCCTCAGGAAGGAGGCCTTGGGAGGCTTCACCCAACACCCATCATACATCAGAGTGGGAGAAAATGTGAGGTGTCACTTTTCTAAGTGCTCAGTTAACAAATCTCTTATGGGTGTGTGGATGGGTATATAAGATTTATAAATAACAAATTGAGGACAAACAGAAGACCCTTGCTCTTATTCTAGATCTGACCTCTAAGAAGACTTGGTTCTCTTATTATAGGAGATACATAAAATGTACAGGATTATTAACTTAAAATTAATGCCTGGAGATACTCACCAATGTTTTATTTTAAAGTACTTGTATCTTATTGTTATGAGTAATTCAGATAACTACAATCAGAAGAGATGTGCTAATTAATGTACATACCTAGAATTATTCATTATTGCTGTCTTAATCCTAGGAGTGTCATAACCCTTCAGCTTAGAAATTGGAGTTGTAACTGGAGATGAAGGCTAGCCAATATCTGTTAGAAAGAATAGGTGTTGGATACAAATACATCGGGTATGTCATTGCTGATACTTAGGTAAATATTGCCAAGAAATGGATTCCATAGAGAAATCTGCACGCCTATGAGATATTCCTAAAATGAACATGCTTGTGGCTCACTCTGTGAGCCAGAGAGACACTGAACACAGGCAGGTGTCCCGTAATTTCATAGAAAGGTGAGGAAGCTCTTGGTAAGAAACTCTTCTGAAAACAGATTACTGACTGTAAAGAAAGCTGTTTTTAAAACTGAAATCATTTCCTGGAGTAATGCCTGAGCTTTCCCTGTTTCCTCACGGGAAACACATTTTAAGGAAATACCACATGCAATATTATTATCAAGAGCCATAGCTCTCAAAGGGAATTTTCACTTAAAAAGCCGCAAGAGACTCGAGATTCGAGATGCAGAAAATCCAAACCTGATCTGCAATTGAGTAACAAAACTCAGTTTTGGGGTTAATAAAATATGATCTATCTTAGGGAAGAGACTAGAGAGTGACTGTTGAACAATGAACCCTTCCTAGGTTGTAACAATTTAGACACTATGTAGAGTCTAAGCTGAGAGGTGCCTTGGACTTCACACTGGCAGTGTGGCAGGGTACCATCGGTGGTAATCCAAATATTCAACATCTGAAATTCTGCAAAATTGAAGGCTTTGGCTTTTTTTTTTTTCCCCCCTTTCTTGAATGGGATCCTATTGTGGTGCCCAGGCTGGTCTTGAACTCCTGAAATCGAGTAATTCTCCCATTTTCAGCCTCCCTAATGCTAGGCCTACAGGGAACTTTTTAATGCCACAAGTGGAAAATTCTACACCTGACCTCATGAAACAGGTCACAGTCAAAAGGAAAGTCACTAAACATGTTGTTTAAAATTACTGTTTTAGTCAGCTTTTTCACTGCTGTGACTAAAAGACCCACTAGACAATTATAGGGAAGAAAAGTTTATTTGAAGGCTTACAGATTTAGAGGTCTTAGTCCATAAAATGCTGAATCCTTTCTTCAGGGCCCGAGGTGAGACAGAATATCATGGCAGAAGTGTGGCAGAGGGAAGCAGCGCACATGGTGATCAGGAAGTGGAGAGAGAGGAAAATTCCACTCTCCAGATACAAAATATATATACCCCATAGCCACACCCCCAGTGAACCACTTCCTCCAGCCACACTCCACCTGCCTCCATTTACCACTGTTAATCCCACCAGGGATTAATTCACTGATTGAGTTAAGGTTATAACCCAATAATTTCTCCTCCAAACCTTCTTGCATTGTCTCACATGTGAGCTTTTGGGGGCACCTCACTTCCAAACAATAACAATTACTTTTAGGTTATGTGTATAAGAGGAATTATAGATAATTTCATGTTTATGTCCTATTCCCAAAATAGGTTCATATGTATGTGCAAATATTCTAGAATTAAAAAAAAATTGAAATCTCAGATACTTCTGGTCCCAAGCACTTTGGATAAGGGATGCTCAATTTTTTATTGTGTTTGAATCAGATTACGTGAATGCCTGCTAAACCTCAGGAAAAATCTGGAGTATGTGCTCAAGGGACTTCCATGTGAGTAACCACTAGGCTGCATGAGGCAGACTTCTGGTAGACCTGGAAGAGGTACACTATCAGTCTGCACACTTCTCTTACTCTACGTGAAAATCAGAATTAGATGCATTGGCTGATGCCTTTGGTATCTTCTCTTTGGTTTTCTCCTTTCAGTGATTATCCCCATAGCATCTTAGTCTTTTTACATGTTTTCCTAACACAGTTTAAGAAAGTTTCATAGTTCATGTATTGAAGTCCCAGTAGTCTCATTTAGTAAAATGATGAAACTTGTAATCATATACGTTAATATTTTAAAATTAACTTTCTCAACAGAAAGGGTGAGCTAGCCCTCTCAGGGTGCCCTTATCAGGATCACTGAAAGAGGTGCTTTTTCAAAGTGTATTTATTTCCTTATGTGTATATTCCCTCTTATTGACCTCATCTATCAATACCCAGGGTAAGCAGCCATTGCAAGAACTGGGCTCTTCAAAGGATCTGCAATGGAAAACTTGCTCGCTTCCTGCTGGTTTATTTTCCTTACAATGAAAGAGAATAGGGTCTAACAAAGAAGGAAGGCAGGGTGGCTCAGGTCTGTTATCGAAGAAACTGAGTCTGAGGAGGATTACAAGTTCAAGGCCAACCTGAGCATCTTGGTCAGACGCTGACTCAAAATAGCAAATAAAAAGGACTGGGAATGTAGCTCAGTGGTAGAGTACCCCTGGGTCCAATCCCAGAAAGAAAGGAAAAAGCCAGAAAGAAAGGAAAACAAAACAACAGAAAGCACGCAATAACAAGGAAACAGGGAGTGCACACTTTCTTTGTAAAGTAGTTGTATCTGTACCGTTTGCACTCAGAAATCTAAGCAGAACCAGCTTAAATTTGGCTAAATTTGATGTAATGGGATATGTTTGGTATGGAACTTCCCGGAAATGTCTGTAACTTCTACCAAATTTATAACTAGAAACCTAAGAGCAGTGTCAAGTGTGGTCCCTGGACCAGCATCATTGATGTCACCTGGGAACTTGTTTGAAGTGTATGTTCTAAGGCCCATCCCAGACCAGTGTAATCAGAGAATTTGAGCTGGGTTCAGTAAATCTGTGTTTGTCACTAACGTGCTAAAGTTGGAACACATTGACACAGAGCATGGGTGCCCTTAGCTCCCTTGTCCCTTCTCTTGTTTTCCACAGTGCCAGGGAGCAGAGCCTCCCAGCCAACATCTTTTCCAAGGGCATCATTACCTGTTCTTTCAAGTCCATCTGCCTCCCTGACTACATTTCCTTTTAACTGATATTACTGTGTGTTACTGAGCACATGTCCCCTTTATTTGGTTCAAAGCCTATCACATGCCCTCAACTGTTCTTTAGGACCTGTCTGCCAATGAGAAGTAGGCAGGTGATGTTCATGGAATTCACTCTTTGTGAATATGCATATTTTCTGGTGGTCTTACCCCACTTTCTGTTGCTATAATAGACTACTTGAGACTAGGTGATTTATAAAGAATAGAATGTTTTTATTGTGGAGGCATACCGGGGATTGAACTCAGGCACTCAACCATTGAGCCACATCCTCAGCCCTCTTTTTGTATTTTATTTAGAGACAGGGTCTCACTGAGTTGCTTAACACCTCGCTTCTGCTGAGACTAGCTTTGAATTTGTGATCCTCCTGCCTTAGCCTCCTGAGCTGCTGGGATTACAGTTGTGTGCCATTGTATCTGGCTAAGAATAGAAGTTTATTCTCATTTATGATTCTAGAGTCTGAGATGTCCAAGAGCCTGGTGCTGGCATCTGCTCAGTTTCTAGTGAGGGCTTCATACTGCTTCAGCTCATGATGGTAGAGAGGAGAAGTGGGTACAGGTGAGAGATAAAAGAGGGCCAAACTCATGAGCTGTCCCTTGATAACTAACCCATTCCCATGAAGAAAGTACTCATTCATTCATGAATGCTCCATCCCTATACCCACACACTTCCCACTAGGTCTTATCTCCCACCTCGCCCCTTTGAAGAATTAAGGGTCCTGCTCATGAAATTTAGGAGGAAACACTCAAACCACAGCACCAGCCTATAAACTGTTGTTGCCTATTGGTGTTCTTAGAGGTAAAAGACCTGTTTAGTTCATGCCTTTTGGCTTTGATCTTCAAGCCAGCAGAATGAGTTGGCATCAGCATCTACTACATAGAAAGACCCCGGTTCATTCATCCCCACTGAGACTTATACCTTTGAACTCCATTGCCCCTTCCGTAGCCCTGACCCTGTTAAACACATGTCTACACTCGTTTCTATGAATTTAAATTTGCTGTTTGATTTTTAAACTCCATTTGAGTGACATGATGTTATAAGTGTCTTTCTGTGCCTTATGTATTTCACTTACGTACCCCCAGGTTTATCCATATTGGTATGTTTGGCAGGATTTTCTTCTTTTTATTTTTTTCCTCTTTGTTGTGTGTGTGTGTGTATGTGTGTGTGTGTTGCTGGGAATCAAACCCAGGGCCTCATACATGCTAGACCAGTCCTTAACCATTGGGCTATGTCCCCATCACCCCAGTCCCCTCCTTTTAAAGTTTTATTTTGGAAAGGGTTCCATTAAGTTTCTGAGGCTGGCCTCTAACTTGTAATCATCCTGTCCTGGCTCCTGAGTTTATAGGTGGTATCACTTCTGTTCTTTTCAATGACACATAAAATTTGCTCATATATATAGGGTACTCTGTGACATTTTGATACCTAGATTTTTTTCTTTTTGAAGGCCATTTAGTGCTACATTGTGCATATGTACAACATTCTCTTAGCTATTGTGAATGCTATTGCAATTAACATGCTGGAAAGTAAGATAAAGAAGACTGAAGATTTAACAGGCAGGTGAGGATTAGAATTAATATTGTAGTCATATGGGAAATTTGCTAAGACAGTAGATTTTGTGTGTTTTCGCCAAAAATAAAACAAAAACAAATGAGATGACAGATATGTTAATTTGCTTAACTATAGCAAAATCATTTCACTATGTATATCAGAACATCATGTTTTATATCTTAAATATATGTAATTTTTAAGAAAAGGAAAGAAATCCCCATGCTAGATGCTGTGTGGACACAAAGCGAATCATTGGCCTTTGCCTTTGAGGGTCTTTTAGCACAGAGAGATGGACAGATACACACCTAATGGTCTTGCTTGATGTCTCTTTGCAGATGATTTGTGCCCTTACTCTCTCGAGAAATGAAGGTCATGATAGTACCCTTCCCAGGGTTGCCATGGAGATTAGCACACAGCAGCTGATGATGCCTAGAAAGTGCTGAGGACATTTCCTGGCACAGTTAGCATTATGTGCAGATTTGCTAAGCTAAATAACTACACTGCCCGGGAAGATGTCTTGGAGAAGCTGGGTCCATGCTGGGCCTTGGAGAAGTCTTAATGCTTGAATTGGCAGATGGGAGTTTAATGAACTATCTATACACATGATTTCCTGGCTTCTGTACAGCCCACACTGTTAGCCTTAAATGCCTCAATTATGGTTAAGATATGAAGCATTCCTTGAAACCTCTTGTGTGAGACAATGCAAGAATTTTAGAGGCAAAATGATTAGATCATGAGAGGTGTAACCTAATTAGTGGATGAATTCACTCATATAGATTATCTGTGTGGCAACAGCAGGCAGGTGAGGTGTGGCTGGAGGAAGGAGGTCCCTGAGGGTGTGTCTTGGGGTTTATTTTTTGTCCCTGGTGAGCAGAGCTCTCTCTCTGCTTCCTGGTAGCCATGTCCTGAGCTGCTTTCCACCCCCACACTCTTCTGCTATAATGATCTGCCTCACTTTGGGCTTAGAGCTGTGGAGTGAACCCCTAAAACTGTAAGCAAAAATAAACTTGAAACTTTTTTCCTCCTCTACATTGTTCTTATTGGGTAATTTGTTCACAGTGATAAATAGCTGACTAAAACAGCCTCTCACTATGGTGTCAGCCATTTCTGTGCTTAAGAAGTGTTTCTTTGCCATGCCAGACCTTTGGGACAGATAGTTTAGACAACCCAAGGAGAGGACGTTCAAAAGGGAAGACAAGTACCCAAAAGAAAGAGGTGCAGGAAGAGGGAAATGAAGAGGTAGACCTGGTTAAAGAAGAGCAGGAATAGTATAAACCAAAGGGAAGAAAACATGAAATACAATGGCTCCCTACCCTCTTTATCTGCAAGGGATACATTTCAAGACCCCCTAGTGGATTCTGAAACCACAGATTGTACTTAACCCTATTAATACTGTGTTTTTCTATACATACTCTATGATAAACTCACCTTTTCAGTTGAAAGACTTTACACCATCTCTTTGGTATATCCAAACTGCCAGTATCGCTACTCTTGTGTTTTGGGGATATTAGTAAGTAAAATATTGAATACATGCACACAGGCACTGTGATACTGTGGTAGTTGATCTGAAAATAGACAACTAAGTGACTAAGGGGTGGGTAGAGTATATGGCATGGACATGCTGGGCAAAGGAATGAGGGAGGATGGAGCTGGACGGAGTAAGATTTCACCACACTGCTCAGAAAGGTGTGTGGTTTAAAACTTACAGATTATTTCTAGAATTTCCTATTTCATATTTTTGGACCACAGTTGACTATCGGTAATAGAAGTCACTGAAAGTAAAATCACAGATAAAGACAGATTACTGTATGCATTGGAGGGAGGATGGGATATGTCCAGGGATGATGCTCTTTATGACTGGCCTTGGCAGTGTGCAAAGGGCCAAACCCTGGATCCTGTGTAGGACAAGAAGTAAAGGCTTCACTGGCTCCTGGAGCTGAGAAGCATCTGTATATTCTATTGAATAAATGCCTGTGTCCCTACCCTCACTGTAATGAGGAAGGGAGTCACTTCTGTGGGCCATTGCCCCGTGAAATCCAATTCACGAGTTCTTGTTGAATGGATTTTTAATTATTGTCTCCACCTCCCATCTCTCTGGTATTGGGGATTAAACCCATGGGCACCTTACCACTGAGCTTTGTCCCCAGCCATTTTCATTTTGGGACATGTTCTCACTAACTTGCTGAGGGTGTTCAATAAGATGCCAAGACTGGCCTTGAACTTGCAGTCTTTCTGCCTCAGCTTTCTAAGTCACCGGGATTATAGGTAGATATCACCACCCCTAGCTTGTTTTGTGGATTTTTAAAAAATTTGAGCATAAATAGTTATACATGGTAGTTGGGGTCCTCTCAACAAATTTGTACATAAGAGGAATTCAATTTCTGTGCATGTCCTCCACATTCCTTCCCCTCATTATCCTTCCTCTACTGATCTTTCTTCTGGTCATCTATTTATTAATTTATGATTGATTCTGTCTACTTATACATGAAGGTGAAATTCCCTATGGCATATTTACGTATGCTCACAGCATGGCTTTTAAAATTAACTCTGCATTTCCTTCCCTTTCCCATCCCTCTTGTCTATCTCTTAGTCTTTTTCTACTCTACTGATCATCTCTATATCTTTATGATATTCAACCCTCACCTCCCTCTTTCCTTTATTTTTCTCTAGCTTCTTCATATGAGACAAAATAGTTAATCCTTGAATTGCATGATATACTCTAGTTTCCATCCATTTATTAGCAAATGCCATAATTTCATTCTTCTATGTGACTAAAACTCCATAATGTAGGTATACCATAATTTTTAAAATCCATTTGTTTATTGATGGTCATCTGGGTTGATTCCATAATTTGGCTTTTGTGAATTGTGCTGCTTATAATCCTTGAGGTGGCTGTGTCATTTTGCTGATTTTAGTTCTTTTGGAAAAATACCAACGAGGGTGGCATAGCAGGGTCATATGGCAGCTCCATTCCTAGTTTTTTGAAGAACCTCCATACTGCTTTCCAGAGTGGTTGCACTAGTCTACAGTCCCACCAACAATGTACAAGTGTACCTTTCCCCCTACATTCTTGCCAGCATTTATTATTGTTTCTGTTCTTAATAATTGCCATTCTGACTGTAGAGAGATGAAATCTTAGTGACTTAGTTTGGATTTGCATTTCCCTGATTGCTAGCAATATTGAACATTTTTTTCATGTATTTGTTGGCCATTGTGTATCTTCTTTTGAAAATATCTGCCTAGTTCTTTTGCCCATTTATTGATTGGGTTATTATTTTTTGGTGTTAAGTGTTTTGAATCTTTATATTTTTGAGATTTTTTTAAAAGAAGTATATAAATGTTCACACGTTTACATACATAGTTGTTGTTTCGTTTCTTTCTTTTTTTTTTTTGTCATGCTGGCAATTCAACCATCCCCAGCCTTGTTTTGTGGATTTTCAAAAATATCTTTCTTATTATTTAGAAAATTTTATCAGCCCACTAATAAACCCCATATTCGTTAGCTATCTCCCTCATATCTTCTTCCTATCCCTATCCCGAGGCATTTACTGATTGTCTTTCTGTCTCCATAGATTTGCCCATTCTGGACATTGCACATAAATAGAGTCACCTAACATGTGGTCCTTTGCAACTGGCTTTTTTCACTTAGCATAATTCTTTCAAGTTTCATTCATGTTTTGTAGCATGTGCCAGTCTTCATTTCTCTTTGTTACTAAATAGTATTCCACTGTATAGATGTACCACCTTTTGCTTATCTAGTCATCAGTTGATGGATATTTGTGTTGTTTCCATTTTGGGGCTATTATGAATAATGCAGCTATGAACATTTGTGTATAAGTTACTGTGAGAGATATGTTTTTATTTCTCTTTGGTATTTACCTCGGAATAGAATCACTGGACTGAATGGTAGCTATGTGTTTAACTGAAGAAACAGTTTGCATTGCCATCATGTGAAGTTTTCAGATCTCCACATCTTTGCCAACACTTGTCGGTCCTTTTGATTCTAGCCATCCTGTAAGGTGTGAGGGGCTATTTCCTTGTGGCTTGATTTCATTTCCTGGAGGGCTTTTGAAGTTCAGCATCTTTTCACTGATTTTTGGCCATTTGCATACTTCTTTATTCAGATTCTTTGCCCATTTAAAATTGATTTGTTTAGATTTTAGTTGTAATAGATAAAGGTCCCAGTCAGATGTATAACTTAGAAAAATATTTTCTTATTCCATGTGATGTCTTTTTACTTCCTTAATTGTGTCCCTTAAAGGATAATTTTTAAATATTATCTTTTACTTTTCAATTGACATACGGCTTACAAATGATGCTTTGAAATACATAGACATTGTGAAATAGCTAATAGTTAACATATATAACAGTATATTATATATGTGAAAATTACTAAAAGAGTAGATTTTAAGTGTTTTCATCATACAGAATGAGTATATAAGGTTTCACATGTGTTAATTAGCTTGATTAAGCCATTCTACATTACATGTATTTTCTTTTTGACGTCAAAGTGAAGAAAACTGTTTGGTAGAGGTACTCTACTGTCAAATGACTCTTTAACAAAAATAAAAACGAAGGTTATAAAAAATTCAGCACAAACTGGCCTCTGTCCAATCCTCTGTGGCTCTAGAGAACTGGGCCTCATTAACTCGTTGCCTAGAGACACCAATGCTGCATTTCACTGAGGCTTTGGGGAGCATGACCAACATGCATATAATTTTTATTCTTTCACTTCTGTCCTTTAGGCAGATGGCTAGATTTCTGTTTTACCTTTCTCCTTTATTACACTGTATGAAAGCAGAGTGTACTCTGATGTAAAGAGAATGTGTTTGAAAAAAGTCAAACAGGTTTTCAATAGGACCACACACTCCAGGATGATGGCCCTACTAACATGGTTCCTTGTGTCTGCACAGGGAATAATGGCACTCACATTTTCCACCCATTGCTGTACAGGTTTGCTAGGGCTGCTGTAACAAATTGCCACAAACTTGATGCCTAACAACAGAAATTTGTTCTTTCAAAATTTTGGAGGCTGGAAGCTGGAATCCATCTGTTGGCAGGGCCGTGCTCCCTCTGAAAGCCCTAGGGGAGAGTCTTTTCTTGTCTTTCTCTTCAGCTTCTGGTGGTTCCAGGAAATCCTTAGCAATCCTTGGCTTTAGGTGTATGACTCCAATTTCTGTCTTTGTCTTCACATGGCTGCGTTCTGTCCGTGAAAGTCTCTGTTATCTCTGTTCTCTTTTCTCATAAGGACATCGGTTGTTGGATTAGGGTCCACCTTACTCCAGTATGACCTCAACTTAGCTGATTGTATCTGTGAAGACCCTCTTTTCCAAATAAAGTCACATTCTGAGGTTCCAGGTGGACATGAGTTTTTGAGGAGCTGTGTATACAACATATAAATACCACAGTCACTTATTGACACTTGCAAGTCTCTGAAGGAAGTTTTTAATATTTATTTTAAAGAATTCCATTTTGTTAGTGAATAACGAGGAGTTGTTGGCAGCAGAAGGTTCGCTGGCTCTTTGGAAATGCATGGCGATAATATATTCAACACCTCTCTACCTGGGTCAGGCAGGGAAGTGGTACACATAGAAGCTCTAAGTGTAGATTTTAGCACAATATGTAGCATATTATGTGAGCTCAGTGTCTATGGATAAATAGAAACTCACAAAGCACAGTGAATTTATCCATATGGTATTTGGAAAAAAAATCTGTGAAGAGCATCATTGATTGCCAAATATTTCAAGGCTACTGCTAAATCAGCATCAGTCATTTCTCCTCCGAGGAAAGTTTACTTTCACATCTCTACCCGTGGACATGCGTTTTTAAGAGAATGCCATCCCCTATTAGGAATTCCCCTCCCACAGCATCCCCCTGGAAATTGTTATCAAGGAGATTAACTGTCCTCATGGATGAATTCAGCATTTTTCTGAGGGAGCATAAACACACCGAACCCATTACAGTTACAGTAATTGTCTAACAATGTGTAATTGCAGTGTGGAGAACCTTGTATGGGGAGGAGTCCCTGAAGGCCTCTGAACCACACACAGCTTTGGAATGAGCTGGGCTTCTTAGAAAGGGGAGGGTGTGGGCAGTAGATCCAGACGTCCAGACAGAGTGGAGGGGCTGCTGGGTCCGGCCCTGGGTCCAGCCTGTCTACTGAGGGTCGGGCAGCATGTAGTGGGGAAGGTGGGGTGGGTGGCTGGGAGTTTTGTTTGCATTTCATTGCAGATTCGTCACTCACCCCAAATATAATTTTGGTTTTGAATAATGCAGACAGGCTGCCAAATGAAGGAAAGTCTGGCACATCTTTAAGCTGTGAAACCAAGGAAATATTGAGGCTCCCTCTGAGAGCCCTGTTTGCTCAGCTAGCAGTTTTAATTTTTTTTTTTTTTTTAGTTTTAGGTGGACAAATACAATTATTTTTATGTGGTACTGAGGATCAAACCCAATGACTCTCACATGTGAGGCTAGTGCTCTACCACTGAGCCACAACCCCAGCCCCAACTGACTGCTTCTCTAGTTTCCTTTGAAAGTCTGAGGAAGTGTACTCCTTACATTTGAAACAGCAATACCCATGACCAGTTATGTTCTGAAGGTCTCTTTAGGTGACACATTGACTAAAACTACCTGTTTCTTTTTAAAAGAGGTCTAATAAGCAGCTGGGTGTGGTGCACACGTGTAATTTCAGCAATGGAAAAGCTGAAGCAGGAGGATTGAGAGTTTGAGAAGCCAATTTCCAGGGGAATGCTGTGGGAGGGGAATTCATAACAGGGGATGGCATTCTCTAAAAATATATGTCCAATGTGGAGAGATGTGAAAATAAAGCTTTCCACAGAGCAGAAATGACTGAAGCTGACTTAGCAATAGTCTTGAAATACTTGGCAATCAATAATGATCCAGACAATTAAAGAAAAAAAAAAAAAAAAACGGTGGGAGGGTAGCTCCATGATAGAGTACCCTGGGTTCAATCCTCAGTATTGCAAAAAAGAGCAGGGAAGTCTAATAGCAAAAATGAAAAGAAATAGAGCCTCCTAAAGTGCCATGACTTCATAGGATAGTGGGGTTGTAGGGAAATAATTTCTTATCTTAGAGTTTGGGGCCAAAGACTCCAGGATTACAGTGGGGGCGGGGGAGGGATCAGGCAGAATCCTTCCTTAGAGGTAATGGCAGGGGTCACAGGGAGATGCTGGCCTCCCCAAAGGAGTCTGAGTCTCTTCTTGAGGGCTGTTTCTGGAATCTCTAAATCTTTGAACTGGTAGTTTGGTTTCCTTCAATTAATATACTTATTAATTGGGCCCAGTTGTAGTTTCTCACATGAGAAATGGCCCAGCCAAGGGGTAGTGTAGTGAGAATGTTAACGTTTGCCACTTTGTCTAGCAGAACCGTGTAGTTTTGGCGTTTGGCAACACTAAAGGTTTTAGGGCACACTAAAAGGGCATTTTCACCCTATGATCTGCTCCAAATCACTTCCCAGATCAGTCCTGCATGAGGTGAAGGTGAGGATGCCAGGTGCTGCACACTTGCACTGCACAGGTAACCCTATGGCCTCCTGTCTGGATTCCCTGCCTTTGGTCTCACCAGCTCCTGCCTGTACCCTGGCTACCAACACACACACCTGAGTATCCTGAGCCCAGCATCCAGAGCAGTACCTTAAAACAAAAATAGATCAGGGCATTCCTCGGAAGCCTCCCGTACCTCCCCACCTTCTAGGAGTAAGACCTGAAGCCCTTTGCTTCTTGGCTGACTGCCTGTTACCTTACCTCACTCCTCACCTCACATTCTACCACACCTTATCCTGTTGGCTGTGACAAGAATATTCCAAGGCAAGCCTTACCCTAGAGTCCTGGGTGGTGGCTCTTTCTGGAACCTTCCCCCGGCTCTCCTGTGGCTCCCACTTCACTTCATTCACAATATCATATCCTCACAGGGACCTTCTTGGCATATGTAATCTGTCCTTACTCAGTTCTATTTATTCTTACACCACATACCGCAATCCAACCCTCCTGGGGGTTTGCTCATTTGGCTGTTTACCAGCCCTCCCTCCCCAGTGGAATGTAAGCTCCTGGGTGCAGGCTGTATGCCTGCTTGCTGGAGGACAGGAACGCCTGCTTCCTGAAAGATGCCCAGGACACACACCTATGCACAAGTGCACACACATACTTTGAAAGAAAATGTTAGTATTTAGTGCTCATTCATTCCCATATATGAAGATTTTTGTTGTTGTTGATGGTGGTGCCCAATTTTAACTCATCTTTAAGATATAACTGATATCACCTCCTTAGTGTAAGTTTGAGGAAAACGAGTGCAGAGCCCTGCTGGTCATTGGCCAGTGGATGCTGTCAGAGGTTAGCATCATTGTTAGTGACGTCACTTCTGGGCCATGAAGATGGGTAGGATGACATGTCTTTCCCCCCAGACAGATTTAACCAAGATTTATGAATTTTATTTTCTGTGAAAGGGCAACTTTTCACCATATTTTTTGGATACATGAAAGTTGGGGAAGGAGGGAACACAATTGGCTTCAACTTCCTCCCTTTTACTATGTTTATTTTCCTAAGCTGATTTGGAATTGTGATATTTACTACTCCATCCTTTCTCCACAGATTACCAGCATTCTGTATGTTGAAAATACCTTTGCAAATAGGTTGCCAGATGTCACCAGCTGTAGAAAGACCCCACCTGTTGAAGTGGATAATTCCATTTCTAATCTGTCCTGGAAAAATAATGTTTAAGGCAGTCAAAGATTAAGTGCCCCAAGATAATGTTTGCAAAAGCAAAAGCAGAACATAATATAAATGCTGCTACATCAGCAGAATAGATATTATTTCATGTTCATTTGTTGGGATGTTATATCCTTTATTAAGTTATATTTAAAATATTTTCAACTACATAGAAATGCTTATGATAGGATAAAATAATTCAAGTGACATTAAATATAGGATATTAAATTTCTCTCTAAACACTACTTTAGCTGTATCCCATAATTTTTGATTTGTTATGTTTTTGTTTGCATTCACCTCTATTATTTCCTCTTTGATTCATTGGTACTTAAGAGTATATTATTTAATGTCTATATTTATGTACTTTCTAAAGTTGCTTCTTTTGTTGATTTCTTTTACAAATTCATTGAGAGCATTGGTATGATATTGATTCTACTTCCTCAGGTGGTTTTAGGGTGTGACCCGCACTACAGAGCATTCCACCTGCATTTAAGAAGAAGGTGTATTTTCTGTCCTTGATCAGAGTATTCTGTGTAGCTGTCTGTTAGGTCTAATTTATTTATAAAATTGTTCAAGTCTTTCATTTCCTCATTGGTTTTCTGCTTGTTGTGATTTATCATTGAAAGTATGGTTCTGGAGTTTCCACTTACAATCTTTGCATTGTATTATCTTTCAATTCTTTTTGCTTTTTGCTTCATGTGTTTTGGGGAGTTTGTGTATTTATGCACAAATGCACATAGTGCAGTTAATTATGTATATAACTGTTAGAAATTCCTGATGGATTTACTCCTTTCTCATTATACAGGGTCCTTCTTTATCTAAAGTGTCGTTTTTATTTGTTTGTTTTAAAGTCTACTTTTTCAAATAACAAAAACAGCCAATCTAGGTCTCTTTTGTTGATTTTTGCATGGTATGTCTTTTTCTATTCTTTTACTTTTAACTTACTTATATTTTTAAATGTAAAGTTTTTTTATTGTTAGCATACAGGCAGTGTGTGTGTGTGTGTGTGTGTGTGTGTGTGTGTGTGTGTGTGTGTTTAATCAGCTGCATCAGTCTCTGTCTTTTTATTGTTGAGTTTGATTCATTTACAGTAAATGTGCTTGCTGAGAAGGTAGAATATAAGTCTGCCATTTTGTGATTTGCTTTCATTGTGTCTTATGTATTTGTTGTTGTTGCTCCTCTATTCCTCCATTGGTGCCCTCTTTTTTTTTTTTTTTGTTAAGTAGATATTTTCTGGTATACCATTTTTATCCATTTGTTATTTTAAAAATTATTTTTATATTTTCTTGGTGGTGGCCTTGAGGATTTTTTAATTAGTATTTTAATGTATAGTAATCTAATTCATATAAGTATTACCTTAATTAGAGTGCTATTTAAAAAAAAAAAAAAAAACAACTTTGTTCTTACAGAGCTTCATTTGCACTTCTCCCCCCCCCCCCCCCTTGTGCTGGTGTTGTCATTCCATGACATATTTATGCCTCATATGTTCATTACCACAGACTTGTAAGTATTGTTGTATGCTTTTGTCTTTTAAATGAAGGGTGGGGTGGGGGGAGTTTTGTTTATATGTTTATATTTACTGAGTAGATAATTTTGCTTGTGCTGTATATTTCTTCAGGTGTGTTCAAGTTACTGTCAAGGTAACTTGAAGATTTCCTTTTATTATTTCTTGGAGAGTTCTACTGGTGGTAAATTTGCTCAGTTTTTGTTTATCTTAGAATGTCAAATTTGCATTTATGTTTTAATGGGGTTTTGGGGGGGGAGGTAGGGGGTATAAAATTAGTGACTAACAGTCTTTTTTCAGCATCTTGAAACTGTCTCTTAACTATCTTTTGTCCTACATGAAGTTCTTCTGTACAAGATGATCACTTCTCTCAAGGTTCTCTCTATTCCTTACTGAAAGTAGGGTGTTGGGCTTTTGACATTTGATTTTTATATACATAAGTTTAGATCTTTTTTTAGGTTACCTTATCTGGAGTTATTCATTGTGTTTTAGGTGAATTTGGGAAGTTTTCAGTCATTATTTCTTGAAATGGATTTTATTTTATCTCTTTTCTGGAACTGCAATTATTCAGGCATCTATATGCTTAATGGTGTTCTTTGGGTCTTGGAGGTCCTGTTGGTATTCCTTTATTTTCTTCTGTTTTTCATACTGAACAATCTCATTTGATTTATTTCCAAATTTGCTGATTTTTTTCTTCTCTCTGCTCAGAAATAATACTATTGAACTTCTTAGTTTTTCATTTTGGTTATTGTACTTTTCCAGAATTTGTACTTGGTTCCTTTTTATATTTCTCTCTCTCTATTGATATTCTATTTTTTTGATACATTGCTGTGCTTCCTTTTAGCTCTTTTTCTAAGAAATTTTAGTTGCAGATGGACACAATACCTTTATTTTATTTAAATTTATGTGGTGCTGAGGATTGAACCCATTGACCATGCATGCAAGGCAAGCACTCTACCACTGAGCTACAACCCCAGCCCTTCCCTTTAGCTCTTTAGACCTGGTTTCCTTTAGTTCTTTGAGCATATTTGTCTTGACTAGTTAGTCCAACATCTGAGCTCGCTTGAGGAAAGTATTTTCAGTGTACAGGCAGCCTTTTCTTGTTTATTTTTATGTCCCACTTTTTATTTTGATAAAAATGACAGAAAAACTAAAATAGTGTAGAAATTATGAAAATCTGACATACTCCCTTCCCCAGAGTTTGTTGCTGCCTTTTGTTACTATTGTTGTTTTTTCTAAACCAGGTCTCTGAAGTCTGCATTCTTTGTCCTGTAATAAAACCTGAAGACTGTGCTTGATTACCTTAATGGTCAGATAATGATTAGGAAGTCTCCTAGTTTTTCCTGATGGACTCTGTGTAGTATACCTTTGTCATTCAGCCAGATAGCTTATCTCTCTGTCTTAGCCTTTGCTTTTGGCGGGGGAAGGGGGTGGGGGCGGGAGGTTCCAGGGATTGAATTCAATCAAGTGGTCGAATGGTACTTGACCGCCAAGCCACATCCCCAGCCCTATTTTATACAGAGACAGGGTCTCACTGAGTTGCTTAGCGCCTCACTTTTGCTGAGGCTGGCTTTGAACTCAGGATCATTCTGCCTCAGCCTCCAGAGCTGCTGCTATTACAGGTGTGTGCCACCGCACCTAGCCTTTGATCTATCTTGAAGCCAGATTTTTTTTTTTTAATTAAGCCCCTCATTAATTTGAAAACATTATAAGATTTTTCAAACTCAAACTCTATTTTCTTTTTCACTTAAAATTTTCCCCCTTTGGTTGTACATGGACCAATACCTTTACTTTATTTATTTTTATGTGGTGCTGAGAATGTAACCCAGTGCCTCACACATGCTAGGCAACCCCAGCCATCTCTTTCACTTTTGTTTGAAGTTTATGAATCCAAACATTTACTAGGATATTTTTTAAGAGTTGTTTTCTTAAATATTTGGTTAACTTCTGAAAGTTTATACATTGCACAGTATCAAGAGTTCTTATGTAGGTTGAATGGTTCATAACTTACTGGAGGTGAAATTTGCAAGCTTAGTTGGAAAGTCTAATGTAAGAAAAACATTACATAGGAAATGAATTTGTTTTTATTTTAGGTTGAATTAGTTATTCAGTTTAGTTAAGCTTTGATTAACCACAGTTAAATGTTTATTTATTCAGCTGTGAATTGATGATACACTGCTTTATATAGGTAAAAGGTGAGGGGAAATAATTAATTGAAAGTCAGTTTTCTCAAATGGCATTACTTTTCTAAACTATAGGTTCTATGATTCTGTCTGTATGTATACATATATGTATTCCTCTATAAAATGGGAATATTATGTGCCTAATATAGCCCGATTTTGAGATAGGCAAAAGTGTAACACATCCTTATGAACTGCCTGGCACTTTGAACATTAGGTCAGCAGGGATAGGAGGACAGCCTAGGTCAGACAAATAAAATTCATAAACTATTAACCATCCAAGGTAAAATTTCAATATGGCATTGAAATAAACATAATTATTATTTATCATTAGCTGTATTTTCAGAAGGTACTGCATAACAACTTAGCACCGTACAATGTATGTGGGTAATTAACACATTTTTATGATTCTAAAATGTGTATATTTTTTACTATGGGTCATTTAGAACATAGAGTAGTACAAAAGAAAACAACATCCATGTGCAACCTTCTGCACAGATATTGCTACCTTTTTGGTGAATCTATAGTTGTATTTTTTTCTTCCCCAATTATTGATCTAACCCAGAATACTAGGCAAGTGTTCTACCAATGAGCTACATTTCAGCCCTGGTGTACCTATAGTTTTCTATCCTATGTCCATCACATTGTTACCAGTGCTTTCCCTATCATAAACCATTCTGCAAAAATGTGATTTTTTAAAATTACAAAGTTCTGCTCACCAGATCATCACCATTTGCTTCACTCATCTGAACATTGTAATGGTCATGCATCCTTGAAGGCAGATCTTGGTGCCTTTGTCTGTCTCGAGCTACTAAAGCTCTCTCCAATAATAAATATCATTGTCAAAATGCTCACATAGGGCTTCCCAGCCCGTTTAATTTAGTTTTTGCCTGAAGACAGGCCAACAAGACATCTCCTTGTATTTAATTTGTATCTCCGAGAGCTAATAAGATTCAACATTGTTTCTTTAAGGTTATTAGCCCTAGATGTTTATTTTGTCATTTAAAAGAGGTTTTTTTTTGTTTTTTTTTAATTGTTTTTGCAGCACTGGGAATAGGACTCCTCATGCATGCTAGGCCAGTGCTCCACCACTACAACCTCAGCCCCATTACTTTAAATGTATAGGACTCGTAGATACATGACCATAATGTATATTAATTTTTATCTGTCAAATCTTTGTACTTTAATATTACTACCAATTTTGTTAAGATTTTTATTTTTTTTCTTTTCCTTCTTGTCAGTACTAGGGATGGACCCAGGGCCTCACACATGCCAGGCAAGAGCCCTACCACTGAGTTATATCCCCAGCCCATTAAGGATATTTTTGTATTTTTTAACATATAAAAGTTGGAAAATATTGTATTCTCAAATATATAACAGTCTTGTCCTTTATTATACTTTCTAAACTTAAAATATTCTTTCAAACCCCAAAGTTTCAGGCAAGTAATCACTTGTATTCATCTGTTTGCGTATGATTTTTTTCCCCCTGTGGTACTGGCATCAAACTCAGACCTCATGCATGTTAGCCAAGTGCTCTACTACTGAGCTACCTCCCCAGCCCTGCCTTGTGGTTCTATTTTTAAACTTACCTTTTACTTTTAAAGTGTGTTTTATTTTATATAGATGGAGGTACTCTTTTCCCTTTTGTAGAATAAATTGCCCCAAGAGGCATTTATTGAATTCTCCTTTCTTGACCAATTTAAAATCCTACCTTTATTATATTTATTTTGTAAATCTTTTTACTTCAGTCCACAGATCTGATCTTATCTCCCATGTTTGTTAACATTTTTTTTCCATGTGGTGGTAAAAATTTCCACCATTTAATTATTTGGGGGAATTTTCACTTTGTTTATTTTTTCCTGTATTAGAATTATTGTCATGATCCCTCCCTTTCTTTGGAGGTTTGATTTGGTTCTTTTAGGGAGAATCAATAGTAATATAATACAGAGTGTTTCCATTTAATTCTTGGAAGGTTTTTGTATTTGGCAAGTTTTCTTTTTAAATCATTTCAAAAATATGACTGCTTTCTCCATACAGAATCTGCAAGGAAAATCTACATGGAGAAATACATACACAAATATATAAAACATAAGTACATAAATTTTTAAGTTTATTTCTGCACATTTTATAATTTGTTGCGCTATTGTGAATGGACTGCTTTTTCTGGACAAACCTCTTCCCCAAATTTTTGATGCACAAATGACATTGTTCATGTGAATCTTACTATCTTAAGTTTTTGGTTATGATCATGTTGGTTCTATCATATTTATATTTATCTCTATAATATACCCTATTTCTTAAATGACTTTTATCTAAAAATATTTGTTTCATATAAATTGTTACTTTCAAGTTTTTTTCATACATATGTTCTACGATGTATGTTTTTCAAATTAAAACATTTATTTTTAATCTACTTCTTTAGGTACTCTCCTATAAGAGGAAATATTTTGACTTTTCAAAATTGTTTGTATAAGGGTTGGGGATGTGGCTCCTTGGTTGGGTGCTTGCCTCATATGCACGAGGCCCTGGGTTCAATCCCCAGCACCCTATGCACATACAAAAAAAAGTTGTTTGCATTAAAAAAAAAGTTAAGCTTTTTTTTTTTAAAATTAAAAAATCATTTAAAATTATCACTAAAAATTGTTTTCAGGGGCTGGAGTTGTGGCTCAGCAGTAGAGCGCTTGCCTAGCACATGCGAGGCCCTGGGTTCGATCCTCAGCACCACATAAAACTAAATGAATAAAAAAAGGTATTGTGTCAAAAAAAAAAAAAGAGAGAGATTGTTTTCATAGGCTTTAAGATGAAATGAGTGATGATATGAATTATTTTCCAACATGTGTATGTGTGAACACATATATGAACTCACACATATATACAACTTGTGAATTTATCTTCAGGTGTTTTAAACAAATTATGAAAATTCAGCTAGTTGAAATATTAAAACTTAATTCTACTGAAGAAAATAAGTATAGTTTAGTATATTCTATTTATAGGAATATATATTACAAATAGAATTTTAGTTTACACATTCATTATAGCACACTACGAATTGGACAAGTAACCCTTCAAATTCTTTAGCACATTTAGTCTTTACAAGAGCCCTCTGTGGCATCATTCCCATTTTAAAGAAACCTGACCCCAGGAAAGGTTAAATAGTGTGTACAACTGGATATCCCTGTTGCTTTAAGACTCGAGTTGATCCTTAAATAATGATTTCTTTTAACCCCTTGTGACCAGTGTCTTCCCAGATGTAATCTCAGTGGATTTAGAGAGTGTGGAGTAAAAAAACTTTTGTACAGTTGGGCAGCTATTCCCACTGTGGGTTATTTTATCAGTCATATTTAGACACGTGTAGGATTAAGTGTGCTTAGTGAAATTTACATTGGTAATTTGAGTTTTCTTTCCCTTTTCTTCTTTTTTCTCTCATTCATAATTATAGTGTTTCCGTGTTAATAGTCTTTCTACTATTGGGAATTGATTTTTTTTCCAGTTTTTAACTGATGCATAAAAACATGAAATAGTACACATTAATGGATACTGTGTTATGTTTTGATATGTATACATTGTGTAATGTGGATTTCTTAAATTGTTCTAGTTAATGGTTTTACTTTCCAATTGTATAGTTTTTGTATAGTTCAAAAAGGTGTGAGAAGGAAAATTGCATTTTAGGTAGTAGATGATATAGAGGAACCAATTTATAAAATTCACACAGGATTTTTTTCCACTACACATTACCAAATTCTACATTAGGGGCACATGTCTTGTATAGCCAGCAACTTAAATGATAGCAGGAATTCTAACACCTGTTTTTGTTGTTGTTGTTTGTTTTGTTTTTAGATGCAGTTGTGGAATGTGATTTATTTTTCTTGGTTCTCTTTAGTTATATAAAACATTAAGGTTCATTCTGACAAAATTACAAAAGCATGGAATATAATTTGTTCTAATTCAGTCCCCAATACTTCCCCTTTCCCTCCCCTCCCCCTCCCCCTGGTCCCTTCCCTCTACTCTACTGATCTTTCTCCTATTTACTTACAGCTGTGTGTGTGTGTGTGTGTGTGTGTGTGTGTGTGTGTGTGAGAGAGAGAGAGAGAGAGAGAGAGAGAGAGAGGTGGATATACATGATGGTGAGTTTCATTGTGGACTATTCTTATACTAACACTTATTCTTAAACCAGCCTTTTTAGGGGGGAAGTTTCTTCCTAAATAGGAGAATAATGCTTTAATCTTTTTAGATCTTTTCACTTCAACATAGGGCACAACTCAAAAATTAGTCTAGGACTGGGAATGTAGTTCAGGTGGAGTAGTTGCCTAATATGCATGAGGCTCTGGGTTGGATTGCCAGCACTGCCAACACAATTAACCAAGGAATGGGGCTTTAGTTCCCTAGTTATTTAGCATTCACAAGGCCCTGGGTTCAATCCCCAGTATCACAACTAAACAACCCAATCAACAACAAACAACAAAAACATCCACAAAAACTAATGTTTTTAATAAGAAAAAAGCAAAGCACAATTTTTCCTCATTTGTTAGTATATTTTGTACTATCACACAATCTTCAGTCTGTATAGCATGATTAGAGAGAGGTAGCTAAAATATTTAAGCATGGTTGCTCATTACCTTTTCAAGAGGTATTAAAGGACTGACAACATTTCTGAAAATGTTAAATAAATTTCAACTCTTAAAAAATTTTACTGTGGCTATCAGCAGAAATCTGAATGTTTATTTTATGAAAAAACAATTTTATGGGGGCTGGGGATGTGGCTCAAGTGGTAGCGCGCTCGCCTGGCATGCGTGCAGCCCAGGTTCGATCCTCAGCACCACATACAAACAAAGATGTTGTGTCTGCCGAAAACTAAAAAATAAATATTAAAAAAATTCTCTCTCTCTTAAAAAAAAAAAAATTTATAATACAAGCACAGCCAGAAAGGGTAAAAAGTAAAAAAACAAAAACTTTTGAGTTTATTCGATTTTACATAAATTTCCACTATGCTGATGATCGCAGTCTTGTGTGCAATAAGCAATCATTGTATCACCGAGCTCCATCCCAGCTACTCTACTTTGTTTTGAAAGCAGTCAGAAAAGCAACATAAAAGCTTTCATTTCATTCGTGAGTTTTCTCTCTAGTTGCCAACTTCAAACACTTTAAATTCTAAATATTAAGGTTAGTAAAGAAACAGGTATATCTCACATTTAAAAGTATTCTTAATTTTCTTATAAGTTTATAGGCATCCTAGTCAAACTACCATGGAAATCTTTGCATAAGAAACATTTCATTAATTTTCCTTCTTGAAACTCTTTCATGATATACAACTATCATGGTTGACCTCAGATTATCAGGTTAGCTTTGGAAAGGCACATTTTATTTACATTTACAAGAGTCAGAACTGAAAAAAAAAACAACAACAAAAAAAAACGAGTCAATTAAAGCACAGAGATTTTATCTTATTTAAAGTAAAAATGTGTTATCCTAGGCAAGCCAGCCAATTGCTTTGTAAAGTTCCCATTTCCCCTAAATAGCTAATAAATAAAGCCCATTTCTTGTTTAACATGCCTGACACTTTTTATTTTCTTGGAAAGAGCCATTTTTCATGTATGTAGAAAACATAATCATTTAAAATAAACCTAATAAATTTCTTTCTCTTTTGGGGGGCGGAATTCATTCCTTAGTTTGCTTTTAGCATGTGTTTCTGAAATAACCAGGATATAATTTGGAGTATTTAGGTAAGAGTTGGAAAAGAGAAACTCAAATGTTCTTTGTTTTATAATTCTGCAATTTTATATCTGCTGATAAATACTAAAGGTGATATATTCATTTCCTTCCTTCCTTCCTTCCTTCCTTCCTTCCTTCCTTCCTTCCTTCCTTCCTCTCCCTTTCTCTCCTCCCTCTCTCCCTCCTTCTGCCTCCCTCTCTTTCTTTTCTTCTTTCTTGTGCTGGGGGTGGACTCCAGTGTATGCCCTACCTCTAGTTACATTCCCATCCCTGATTTTCTGTCTTCTTGCTGTACTGTCATGCCTGGCATGGAAAGTCATGTCCTGAGAAGCCCTCACATATTTGTCTGTTCCGATACTTAAAATAATAGAAATCATTTTGAGCATTGGTTATCTCAACTGATTAATAACCTTGTCTAATTAGATTGTTTTGAGTAGGCATCTCTTTCTGTTTTTTTTTTTGTTGTTGTTGTGATGGACAATAGCAATTGAGTGTTACGAAACTGAACTTCTGAATGCCCAGTGGTTTGGTATAAATTTGCTAGAGGGCACAGAGGGTAGAGAGAGTCATGTTGAATCAAGTCAATTTTAACAACCAGCAGGGACTCTACTGTAGCATCATTTTCCCTAAAAGGATATTCTGGTTGCTTGAGAGAACCTTCCTACATACATGTTGTTCATAAACCAGATGGATATTTCCTGTTTATAAGTACTGCATGTGCGTGTGCACACTTATAAGCACACACACACATCTACTTGTGCATTTTCCCATTTATTTCTCAACATTGGTCCTAGACTCTAAACAAACTTCACAGTACCAAGTACTATGGCTGGTTCTGCCTTTGTCTCCTTCCACCTGTTCTCAGTCTGAAGATAAAATTTCCTGTGTTTAAACACAAAATGAGTTCCCAAGCCACAAAGAATAGTTCCAGGGGCAATCCATGTTGGTGTAGTTTAAGAAGGCTTATTCAGTTACGTATTGAAGTAACTGGCTCCTGTTAGCGCAGCTTTGTTGAAACCCTGAAAACAAACCCCCAGCCCTCAGAAGGAAATAGGTGTTTTCTAGAACAACTTTAAAGAAACACAGGTAAGTAAGGTCCTAGTTATTATGGACAGTGCTGAGGAAAAAGGATAAATGGGGTTTGGACTCCAGTTTCAGTGGTGCTGACGTGCAGGTGTCATTGGTAAAACCAGGCAGATGATAGATACCTTTACCATTTTTGTTTGTTACCTAAGTCCGGGAAAGTCTTTATTTTGTCTTTGTTTTTAAAATATATTTTCCCTAGATGTAGAATTGCAGGTTGACAATTATCATTTAGTTCTTAAAAAAAAAAAACTGTAGCTAACTATAGATGGATAGCATACTTTTATTTTATTATTTTTGTGCGGTGCTAAGGATCGAACCCAGTGCCTCACATGTGTTGGGCAAGGCTTTGCTGCAGAGCTACAGCCCCAGTTCTATTGTTTAGGTTTTTAAACAAGTTCTTTTAGTTTTATCTTTTTGCTTCATTGTTTTCCATGAGATTTTGTTATCATGCTTATCATCATTTATCCTTCTAATTCTGTTTTTATGATTTTGTTCTGCCTACCATCAATTTTGAGCAGTTTGAGTATGATGAGCCTGGGTGTAGCTTTTTTTTTTTCCTTGTTTCTTATGCTTGGACTTTACTGAACATTTTCAAGCTGTAGTTATAAGATTTTCATTACATTTGGAAATTATTGGTCATTATTTCCTCAATCATTTTTTTGTGCTTTACTCCTCTGAATTTTAATCTCTCTCTCTCTCTCTCTCTCACACACACACACACACACACACACACACACGGCTACTAGAGGTTGACCGGAGTTTACTGATGCTCTCTGCATTTCCTCCATCTCTCTTTTCTTTTTAAAATCTGAGTGTGTGGAATAACTTCTATTTCTGTGTCATCAAGTTCAGTAACTTTCATTTTGTGTGATCCACTATTAATCTTATCCAGCGCTGTTTTCAACTCTACAAGTTTGATTTCAATCTTCAAAAAATTTTTTTTTAAAAATCTTTTTTGGTAGTTGTAGAAGGACAGAATGCCTTCATTTCATTTGTTTTTACTTTTATGTGGTGCTGAGAGGATCGAACCCAGTGCCTCCCACATGCTAGGCAAGCTCCCTGCCTCTGAGCTACAGCCCCAGTCCTCTCCCCCTACCTTTTTAAATTTACTTCAGGGGTTGGGTTTATTCCTCTGTGGTAGAGTACTTGCCTAGCATGTGTGAGGCACTGGGTTTGATCCTCAGCACCACATGAAAATAAACAAATAAAAAAGTAAAGAAATAAAAAAAATTCACTTCATGTCTGTACTTAATCTTTCCTGTAGCTTCTTGGATATATGGATATATCACAGTTCTTTTTAATGGCCTTGTCTATTCATTTTATCATTGGTGTCATTTCTGGATCTCTATTTTGTTGCTTCTTTGCATTCTTACAAATTTTTTAATGAAACAATATGGTGAATTTTATATTTTAGAGTGCTGGCTATTTTTGTTCATAAAAATGAACAAAATGTTCATTGGACATAAATGTTCTTGAACTTTCTTTTATAATGCAGTTAATTTACTCAAAGCAGTTTGGTCCTAGGGAAGCTTACTTTTAACCTTTTTAAGGTCAGATCAGAGAAGTCTTTATCCAAGGGTTCTTTTTTCCCCACTGTTGAGATAATAACCATTGAATTACTCTATCTGATGTCCTGTGAATTTAGTTTTTCTTCCCTGGCTGGTGAGAGCAAGGACAATTTATGAACTGTAAACCCCAGGAATTGTTTCCTTTGCTTTTTGCTGGTGGTTCTTTATCCAGCTGTGGATAATTTCCTCACCTGCATGCACAGATTAAGACTTAGCCAGAAACTTCAGGGGGTGCCCTCTGCAGACATCCAGAGCTCTCTTTCTGGTCAAACTCTAGTTGCTTCTGCCTACCTGGGTGCTCAGCTCTGTCCCTTCACATGAAGAAAGACCAGAGACTCCTTCTTGTTCCCTGTCTTGTCTGTTGACTCGGGATTTTTTTCAGATAATAAATAAATTGAGGCAAACATAGTGCTTCCCTTGCTCATCACCACCTCACAAATCATTGCCCCGTCCAGTGTCCAAAAACCATTTTTAAAGGTGTGTTTCTTACTTGTTTGGTAGAAGCTAAATCCCACATTTAAAGGATTTAAAGTTTGTATGCAGACATTTTTTAAAATAAAATTACACTTTATCTCTTCTAAAAAATTCCAGCTTAGAAATTAATAATGTGTTTGCCTCAATTTATTATCTTTCCACAGTCAAGAGAATAATAGCGCAATGTTCAGAATATGGTATATTCCCTTGTGTTCAAAGAAAAATTAAGACAGCCCCCCAAACAAAAACAAATAGCCTCCTTTAGTTTAAATTGGAACAAAATGGGTATTTTTTCCTCTGTTTAAATCAGATTGATTGCAGATAAATTAAAGGGCTTTGATATCATCAGCAAAGAATTCTTATGGGCTCAAGAACAAATGCAAGTGTTCTTGGAAAAGGTTTGTGGGTGTACTTAGGGCGTCTTTGTTATTTTCCCTTGCTTTGAATGAGAAAAGAAGCTTATTTATTTTTATAGTAATGTTTCCTCAAAGTGATTGTATAGCAACTGTAGAACATAACACTCTACATTACAAAGCTGAAACAAACAGAGCTTTGTGTACTGGGTACAGGGCATGATATCCAAACTACAAAAGTGTTCTTTAACAGGGTGAGAATCTGAGTGCGGTTCCTGTTTCCTGACTTGTTATTTTTAAGTGTGATTGATACCTTGCTCTTCAACAGAGAATGGTTAGTACTTAAGGAAACTGTTTAAAAAAAAAAAAGCAGACACTAAAATGAAAATGAAAATGTGAAAAAAAAATCAAAAAAACAATCACTGAAGTTTGGTTCTAACTTCTAGTTTCTTAGAGGGGACACGTCAGACCACAGTTGTCATCTTTGCTCTTAGAAATGTTCACTGTCTCCTGATTATATTTTGGCCAATTTCAGAGGAGGTATCTAGGGACATGCAGGAAGTGTATACTGAGTGAGAATCACAGTCCTGCACGATGCTGTGCACTGGCCGGGGCCCCAGCACAAAGCTCTCTGGTAGCTTCCAGCAGTGTGCCTCATTTTATTACAGCACTGGGGCAGGTCTGAGCTGTCTCTGTCCTAGCAGAGTGGCGAGCAGGCCAGGTACAGCCAGACACACAGTGAACTAAGGAGGCACCGGGAGGCGACTTGGGACTTGGTGTCTGTGTTTCAGTTAAACCACAGTGTGTGGTCCCCGAACTTCCGAAACTCACTGTGTCTCTGGCCGTACACTGTTTTCTCCCCACAATCTCACAAGTGCTTTTTCATTTCCTTTCTTGTATATTTTCAGATCATTTTCCACCTGTATGTTGGACTTGCCACAAATACTTAAAAGGTTGCAGAGATGAGACTATGAGAGTATGCATTGTCTTTGAGAGAAGTTCATTCTCTGCTGTGTCGATGGACCTCCTGTGGAAAGCTGGATAGACATTGGGGTGCAGGGCTTCCATATGGCAGTCCATGGAGGCTTGTTGTGCCCCCACGCTGTTCATTTTTTCTCTCTTCTTCTTTGCCATCCCCTCAAGGACCTCTGTTCTTCCTCTCCTTCCTTCTCCTAACTCTTGCCTTAGGCTTCGAGGAATCCATCCCTCTCTTTGCCAACATCTGGCAGTAAGCAAAGTTGGCCTCTGGGCCTCTTCCTCTTGTTCAGCCCAGGTCCCTCATGTGTAAAGAGCCAGCAGCAGCCCTGAGCTATCCCTGTCTGCCTGCAGGCTGACAGCTCCCTTCTGGGCCTCCAGAGCTGTGTTCCTACTGCCAATCACCATGGCCAACTTTAGGTTCTAACCACATTGAATTCTTTAGGACCTATGTTTTGCTGGATCCTATTATCTTAAAGGTATTAATGAACTCCAATAAATCTTATGAAGTAAAATTCCTGCTAAGGTGCCCTCAAGGCTGTCTGTATGTGACTCCTGCTTGATACCATGACTCCTCTGCCTCATTAAAATTTACAACTTGTGGGGCTGAGGGTATGTCAATGGTAGAGCACTTGCCCAACATGCACAAGATCCTGGGTTTCATCTCCAGCAACACACACACACACACACACACACACACACATTATAATAATAACAATAATAATACAATTTTTATTTTTATAAAAATAAATTTTAAAATGTTGAAAATGTACAACTTAGTTATGATAGAGCTGAGAGGCTTCTGCTCATTCAACTTAGACTGTCACTCCTCACTTTGCTTTCCTACGGTTGTGGTTGATGTAGAATGCCTTCCACCTAGCTCTTAGGTATACTTTATAGTGTTTGGGTCTTTACAGTGCCTCATCTTCCTGGCTCTGGTGATGAGACAGCACCCACTTGGTGGCCACCCACTGGACTCACAGGGATTGTGGTTCCTGTGGAAAGCTTTGCTTTAGACCGTGGACAGCCCGTGTGTCACCATCCTGTTCATAACTGTGTTTGCCCAGTTTTCTGACTGTGGTATACACACCCCTTGTCAATATTGGGCCCATTATAAGCAGATACGAGGCAAAGCCCTGTTGGACATAAAATATGAGTTCAGTTTGGCTACTGTTTTCCTTGGCCAGTTTTCATTGACCTGTATTTTTCATGTTGGCAAAATAGTCCGTGTACCCGGAACCCTGTAGGCATTGCTATGTTTGAAAACAAATATATAGATACCCATTTCCTAGAACATCCTCAGACTTAAGGGAACCATAAAATTTTCAGGCATCAACATTGGACTGGGCTTGGGCTTGAACTGCCAATTCACAGTGGGAATGCTGAGCAACGTGGCCACCTCATGTTCCAGTACTGGTGGGAAACTCACTTGAGCCATCCTCCCATCCTTCCTGGGAGCTCTGCTTCACCAGCCCCACTGTTTTTATCATTTTTTGGAGGGGGGAGGTAATAACTTCTGCACTATCAGGTGACCAGGATACAGGAAAACTTAGGGAATCTTGAACTAGGTCATTGGCCTTTCCAACAATGGATTGTATTAGAAGGTTTGGGGGAGCTCAAGGGTGATTGTCCTGCTCTGACCCCCATTCATTGTCATGGATCATTGGGAGTTATCTACAAATGAGAGGGGAAAACTGAGCCATCCTTCCTCTCTAGTGGGTGACCTTGACTTTTAAAAAGGAGGATCCAAAATAAATGTCTTGTGACTTTTTTTTTTTAATTTCATTAAAAAAAATCCTTGCAATGAATTTCTTCTGTTCCAGTAGCTTGTCACCTGTGTCCTAGATCTACCTGAAATGCTGTCATCCATCTGCAATGTGGATAACTCACAACTTGTCATGGCCAAGGCAGGCCACTTCCCTTTTGGGTGACCATCCCTAATTTAACTACCCAAGTGGCTTCTGTGCAGGGGTGGAACTTAGAGTAAAGGCCATGGGAAGAAGGGCTCCTGGTTTCTGATCTCTGTCATTGGTTCTCTATTTTGGGATTTTCATCAGTAAGTCCATGCTTAAGTTAGTGTGTTGCTCCAGAGCAAAGCTTAATGTGGTCCTGGAATTACTTACCATCTGCCCGCCCAAGCATGGTGAAAAGCCCATGCTGAACATATGGAACTCTGAGCAAGTTTGAGGTTTTCCCAAAAAGAGAAGGGGAAATGAATAAAAATGAAACATTAAAAACAGAAATGTAATTTATGTGTGACTTTGAAGATAGGCTTTGCCAAAAAATAATTCTTATACAAAGTAAAATTTCCCATGTTTATTCTTCTAAGCTCACAGCAAATGTTTGATGAAATGGGATGATTTCTTAAATTAAGATTTTTGTTTTTGCTTGTTGATTTTTAAAGGAAGATTCATTCATTCCTGAGAGAAATAAGAGTAAAGTCAATGGCTGACATTTCTCTACCATGTATTACCCCTGAATGTTTGGGGAGGACACCTTCCTCTCCACCACCAATCATATACTTCCTCCTGTATCTTATCTCCAGGAGACTTTTTTTGGGACCTGCACTCTCACACTTAGCTGGACTTTTCTCACAGAGAGCGTCCTCTCTGCCCTTGACTCCCTGCAGCCACAGGGAGATGCTCTGGTTTAGAGCATAGACAAGAACTTCCTGCAGGGCTGATGCTTGAGGACACAAGAGGAATACTTTCATCCAGGCAGCATGTCCTCAGAGTGTGCCCATATTCTGTGATGACATTATTGTCCCCGCTCCATCAGGACCTTACTACCATAACTGCTTTAAGTTCTTCTGCAAAGACCAGTAAAGCCTGCTTTGACTTTAACTTTGGTTAATCCTAAACTTAAATCCTAAACTTAAATTCCCCCTGTTCAAGAAATGCTTCCAGGTCTGGAAGTGTTGTTCTGTGGTAGAGCACTTGCCCAGCTTATACAAGTCCCTGGATTCAATCTCCAGTACAGAAAGAAAGAAGGAAGGAAGGAGCCAACTGAAACTTTTCTGGGTTCCCCGGAAGAGTGTACAGAATTTGGCATAACACTGACATACAGATATCATAGATAAGGTTTCAAGGATGTAGTCTTGCTTCGTGATGTCTCCTGGTCAGCAGATTGATTGACATCTTGGCGAGTCACACCCATCTCAGGTACTGTGTGGAATCTTAGAGCTAGAGGTGGAGGTGCATCTGCATTATGCGTTCAGTCCCTGACAGGGAGTTCACAGAGCCAGGAAATACCTCAAGGGGCTACTATGTGCAACACAATCCTCACATAGGCCACAGATGGCTTGTGACAGTTTAGTCAACTTTTGTGTTGTTATGACCAAAAGACCTGACAAGAACAACTTAGAGAAAGGAAAGTTTATTTTGGCTCACAATTTCAGAGGTTTAGTGCATGGTTGGCCAACTCCATAGCTCTGAGCCTGAGATGAGGCAGAACATCATTAAAGAAGGGCATGGCAGAGGAAAGTATCTCAGGACATGGTGACTGGGTGGGTGGGTGGGGGGGCGGCACGCACACCTGCCTCCTCTCCCCTGTTACCTCTCCCCCTCACCAAGGATACACTCCAATGACCTACTTTCTCCAGCCACACCCTCTGGCCTACAATTACTGCCCAGTTAACCCATCAGTGGATCAATACTGATTAGGCTACACCTCTTACAATCTAATTGTTTCACCTCTGAAAATTCTTGTATCACACGTGAGTTTTGGGGTGGCACTTCATATATAAATCATAATGAAGATTTTTCTTTGTTTTCTCTCATAGTAAAAGTAGGACCTTGTTTTCATCAAGCAAATTGTGAAGTGTTCAATAATTCCTAGATTTAAGTGAGATTGGAAAGGAAAATAGCTACACCTTCATTCTTTTTTTTTTAAATATGGATTCAGCATTTACTCATGTTTTTCCCTTAGAAGAGAACTATAATTGTCTCTCTCTATCCATCCAGGATTGGTTTCATGATTCACCATTGATAACAACCATGGATGCTCAAAACCTTTATGTAAAATGGCATACCTTTTCCATATAATCTGTGTACATCCTCTTGAACACTTTAAATCATCTCTAGGCGACTTATAATACCTAATACAACAGAAATGCTATGCAGACAAAAGGTGGAAACTGAGTTCTGGACAAATCCATTAAAACAGCACACCTCAGTGTATATTGGCTATATTTTTCTCATATGTAAAATACAGTTTTACCTAAATTCTGTTCACGATTTGTTTTAAGCAGAATAATGACCCCCAAAGATGTGCAAACCCCAATCCTCAGGACTTGTGAATATTTTAGTTTATATAGCAAAGGGAATTAAAGTGATAATCAGACTCTCACGGTAAAGAAATTATTTTGGTTATCAGGTTAGGCCCAATATAGTCACAAGGGTCCTTAAGGCAGAAGCAAGAGTTGGACGAGAACCACAGAAACAGCAGCTCAGTGAAAGAGACCTACTTGCCTGCCATCACTGACTTGAAAAGGAGGGAAGGGACCACAAGCCAGGGAAAGCAAGTGGCCTCCACAAGCTGGAAGCGCTGGGGAAATGGATTTTCCCCTAGAGCCTCCAGAGGGGAATGAAATCCTGCTGAGACCCTGATTTTAGCTCAGTGAGAGCCTGTGCTGGAATTCTGACCCACAGAATGATGAGGAAATGAATTTGTGTGGTTTTAAGCCATTCAGTTTGTGGTAATCTGTTGCTGCAGTCACAGGACACTAACTCATGATTCTGGTGGTCTCAAAGACTACTTCATAGCCCAGCCAGCCAGAAGGGATCCTTACAGGCCTGAGAGAACCTGCCTTGTATTTTTCTTTTTTAGTTGCCAGTGGATTTTTACTTTATTTCTTTATTTATATGAGGTGCTAAGGATCGAACCCAGAGCCTCACACATGCCAGGCAAGCGCTCTACCACTGAGCCACAACCCCAGTCCCCCTGCCTTGTATTTTTCAACAAAAAAATTAACAGTGGGTGTTAGAATGAGGTCATCTACAGTTTCAAGAAGAAAGCTCAGAGCACTGCAGCCCAGCTGCACTGTGTTCTGGATGTTACAAACAACCCAGTCTGTACTTTGGGGTGGGCGGGCAAACCCACGTGTTTCTATAGGGCATTTTGCCCAATTTCTGTTCTGTTTCAAATAGAAAAGCATTAAGACCTAGAGTTCCCAGTCTTACTCCAAAGCAACATTTTACTGATTTAATGCAGGAAAATAATTTTAAAAGTCTCCCAGTGAACAAAGATGGCTTTATATTTCATGTGGAACTTCAGCAAATCACATGTCCTCATCATGTGGAGCACATGTTCCTCGTGTTATTATTAAAATGTTGATGTATTCCTCGACTTTGGAATACAGGGAGGTGATGCAGGTGACAACCTACTTACCAACCTGGATCTGTTATCAGGCAATCCATCAATTACCAAGGAGATTTACTGACACATGGTTCTTGTTTGCTGCCAGATACATCCATCAGTGTTCAGAGGCTAACACTGGGGGCCTCTACTGGGTCAGTTCTGATTCTGTTCCTGCCCAGGAATGGCCAGCTAAGTTGTAGGTGCAGCAGTGCTGGAGTGCTTTAAAGATTTGAAAGGTGTATTTTCACTAAAAGCAAGCCATTCCACACCATATTGGAAAATTTTAGCAGGTTGAGCAAATTGGGGCATGATAAATGGGGGGAACTCTTGTGATATTTTTGCTATCTGCAAGTTAAATTGGAGTGAATTTTTCAGAGTGAGTGTGCACACACATCTCCAGAGCTTCACACTCACTACTGGTGTACAGTGCTCTTGATATTGCACACAGAGTGCCAAGTGATAACATGCATCTTATCATAGCCACAGCACCCACCTGGGACACAGGCACCACACTGTCTCTATTCTCACTTTGCACTTAGGAATGCTGAGGCTCAAGAGAGGCTATGGGCTATGTACCTCTTAATTGTTGATTCTGGGGTTTAACCCAAAAGACACTGGACACTGTGCCTTTGGCTTCTCCCTTAGTGTCCAGCCGACCTAGGGGATGAGTGGCCTTCTCATACAGAACACACCTTATAATTCATTTGTGCACAGGAAATGTGCAGTACACATGGGGATAAAGACTTGATATCCAGCCCTGCCTTCCTGGGACCCCCCCTCACCCCCCCACCCCTGTGTGCACCTAACTGTTCTTTGCAGAGAATATATTGTCACCCCAGAGGTTTCTCTTTCAGATTAATTTCTTAAAAAAAAATTTTTTTTTTTGTTCACCCAGAGCAGACTTACCAAATCCAAGGGTCCCCTGTACAAATTTCTGCCCCTAAGTAGGCAGCACCGATAACTCACTTTGTCTTTACTGGCCAGAGCTACTGCAGGAGCATGCTGTCCCTCATCAACACATTTTTCCTTTCACCATCAGCTTACATTGCAAGCTGAATGCAGACTGTGTCCTTCATTCAATGTGCATTTGTGGAATCCTTTTATGCTGTTGGTGGGAATGTAAATTAGTACAGCCATTATGGAAAACAGCATGGAAGTTCCTCAAAAACTTAAAAATAGTGCTCTCTTTGGCAGCACATATACTAAAATTGGAACGATACAGGGAAGATTAGCATGGCCCCTGTGCAAGGATGACATGCAAATTTGTGAGGCATTCCATATTTTTAAAAGATGTACAAATATTGTGTCTCAATTACAAAAACAAGAATAAAAACAATTAAAAATAGAACTACCATATGATCCAGCAATCCCACTTCTGGGTATATATCCAAAGGAAATGTAATCAGTATGTCGAAGAGACATCTGCACTCCCATGTTCACTGCAGTGCTATTCATAATAGCCAAGTTATGGGATTGGTTCACCAGTGCATGAATGAATAAAGAGAACTTGGAAAATATATACAATGGAATGCTATCCAGCTTTCCAGAAGAAGAAAATCCTGTCACTGGTGACAATATAGATGGACTTGGAGAACAAAATGCTAAGTGAAATGAGCCAGGTACAGAAAGACAAATATCTCACTTATTTGATGTCCCTAATATGTGGAATCTAAAACAACTGAACGCATGGCAGCAGAGAGTAGAATGGTGGTTTGCAGAGGCTGAGGGGTTGGAGGGAATGGGAGGGGTTGGTCAAAGGGCACAAAATCACAGTTAAATAGAACACATGCATGATCAGTGTTTAAGGTGGTAGATATGTTAAATTTTGCTTGATTCATTCATTTTACAAGGTACACATGTCATAATATCACTGCATACCCTGTAATTATATATGGTTATGCTTAAAAAAAATTAAAAATAGGAAAAAAAGGAAGGGAGGAAGTGTAGTGATGGAGTGGGAGGTAGGAACAGGAGGCAGGTAGATCCTAGTGAAGGAAGGACACAGTTATTAAGATACAGAGTTGTTGGGCAATTCCAGGACTGTCAAGGTGGGAAAGAGAAGGAGCTCATGTGTCTAGGACTCTGAAAAGTTGGTGAAGCTTACTGGAACCTGAAGCCAAAGGGAAACTCTTTATTTAAAATGTCAGTGTTTTCTTCCTCAGTGATATTTTTGCATTTTGTTTTTAATGGTGCATTAAATATTCACCATAATTAATGAGTTATTTGTTTGGATTAGTAACTTTCCTTGAGTGTTTTGCTTAAAATGGGCACCTCACCCACCCTACCCTGTCCCCATCCAGGTTTCATATCATAATGACAATAGTTTTTTAAATTATTTATGGTAAGTAGCTAGGTGTGGTTTTTCATACCTATATTCCCAGCATCTCAGGAGGCTGAGGCAGGAGGATTGAAATTTGGAGGCCATCCATGACAACTTAGCAAGATCCTGTCTCAAAAATAAAAAGGACTGGGGCTGTGGCTCAGTGATAGTGTACCTCTGGCTTCAGTCCCCAGTACCTGCAATAAGTACATAATAAGTATGAGAGGCAGTGAATTTAACCCGTTTGATTTAATTGCTCTACAATGTGTTTACTAAACATTACATTGTGTCCCATAAATATATACAATTATTTTTTGGGTTTTTTTTGGGGGGACATCAGGGATTGAGCTAAGGGGGACTCAACCACTGAGGCACATCCCCAGCCCTTTTTTTGAATTTCATTTAGAGACAGGGTTTCACTGAGTTGTTTAGCACTTTGCTGTTGCTAAGGCTGGCTCTGAACTCACGATCCTCCTGCCTCAGCCTCCCAAACAGCTGGGATTACAGGCATGTGCCACTGTGTCCTGCCCTACAATTATTTTTGTCAACTAAAAAATTTTTAAAAAGCAACAAGATTCTTACAGGCGTTGCCTCCATTCTTAAAATTTCTTAGAGTATAAAGATGTCAATTAATAGTTATTTTCTGTTTGTTTTTATTGGTGCATTGTAATTATACATAATAGTGTGGTTCATTTTGACATATTCATGCTTGCATATAGTATAATTTGCTCCATTTCATTCCCCAGTATTTCCCCTTTCCATTCCTCCTCCCACCCCTGATCCCCTTCTTTTACTCCATTGGTCTTCTTTCTATTTATTTATAATTTTTTTAAAGAAATTGGTGCATTATAGACACACATAAAAATGGAATTCATTGTATGTGTTCACACATATCAATATATTCTTGTGTGTATTCACACAAGCCCACTGATAGGGCCTGTGGTCCCACTGCCCACCCTCCAGTGCAGCAGTGTGAGTATCTTGTCTTCATGGAAGAGTCTTTAAAATTTTAACTTAAAATGAAAAATCTAGCATAAAATATAAAAATGGAAACACAGAACTTTTGAAAAACTTAGAGGCAGGGATGGGCAGAGGCTAGAAAGCTTGGGAGCCACCACAGTACTGGCCTCAGGGGTTCTCTTCTCCAAAGGCTGCTTTGTCTTCATATCAGTAAGGAGTCCTTGCTTAGGAAGACTTGTGTTTTGTGAATTCTTTTTGCCAGGGTGGGAGGTGGTAGCAGTGGCGGCGATGCATTTCTACCTTACTAGGTTTTGTTGCAGCATAGAGTAACTTGGAGGACACACACAAAGTGAAATAAGCCTTACCCAGAAGGACAAATATCACAAGATTCTATGTACAGGTCGAGTATCTCTTATTTAAAATTCTTGGGGTCAGAAGTGTTTGGGATTTATTTTCATATTTTGTAATGTTTACATATGCATTATGAGATATGTTGGGGATAGGATCCAAGTCTGAACACAGAATTTATTTTGTATATACCTTACACACATAGCCAAAAGGCAATTTTATATTGTATTTTTAGTGAAGCTGTGTTTTGAATGAAACGTATCACCTAAAATCCGGTGTGGAATTTTTCACTAGTAGCATTACATAGGCATTCAAAAAGTTTCTGGTTTTGGAGCATTTGAGATTTTCAAATTAAAGAAACTCAACATGTATGTGGAATCTAAAAAAGTCTCTTAGAAGCAGAGTAGATGATCGCCAAGGGCCGGAGAGTGCCAGAGTGTAAAGGCTAGATGTTGGTCAAAGGATGCAAAGTTTCAGATGGAGGGCAGGAGTGAGTTCTAGGAATCTATTGCACAGCATGGTGACTGTAGCTAATGATAATGTATTGTGTATTTCAAAATTGAAAAAAATAGATTACACACACACACACACACACACACACATACACCAGTGTGTGAGGTGTTGACATGTTAAATAGCTTGAATGAATCATTCCACAATATGTGTGTGTACATATATCAAAACATCACTTTGTGTCCCATCCACAGCTACAATTATTTATCAATTAAAATTTTAAGAAATAAATTTTTTAAAAAGTCCCCAATATTGCAGAAGGAGCGAGACCTCCAGTGGGAGCTTGGACTACTACTGCCACTGTGTGCTGTCCAGCGACACAGTAGGTTAACTGCTCCCTGATGACTCATCAGCACTGACTTTGTGCATGGATGAAGGCGCCCTTTTGGCTTGCATACCCTCACCCACTTACTCCCCACCCAGCCCACTCACTCCCCACCAGCAACCTCCTGTGGGAACTCCATGTTCCTGAGATTTTCTCTGTGGGTGCTCACAGGGTCATGACTAGAACCACAACTGTCCATGAAAGGGATAGATAGAGCTCCACCCATATTTATGAACCATCTTCATATGCCAATTTCCCCCCTGAGTATGATTAATACACAGGACTCTAAAGTCAAGGAATAAAATAACACCAAAGAAATATTTCCACGTAGAGAAATTGTAGTGCTAATACCTGTCTGACTTTGGGGAAATATTTCTGCTGCTAGCAATAAGGAAAAGGATCATAACACATTGCTAAAAACAAAACCAGAAATCTAGTCCAGTGGTATTCAGCAGTTATAAACATAATAAGAAATCCAAACACATGAAAGCAATTTTTGTTTCCATTTATAAACCTCAATCCCAAGTCACTGGGAAGAATTTTGGGAAGAACATGCTTTTCTGTCTTCTTAGGCTGCAGCAAAAGCCCCCAATCCTCATTAATTGTGTGTTTATTATTGTACTTGTGGGTGGAGTAAGGAGGAAGTGGTCAACAGGTACTAAGTTCCAGTTCGTTAGGAGAAATTGGTTCTGGTGATTTTTGTTTTTGAACAACAGTTATGTTTTCAGTACTGGGGATTGAACCCAGGGGCACCGAGCAAATCTCCAGTCCTTTTTACTTTTTATTTTGAGATAAGTTCTTGCTTAGTTTCCCAGACTGGCCTCAAACTTGTGATTCTCCTGCCTCAGCCTCCTAAGTCCATGGGATTACAGACATACACTACTGTGGCTGGTTTAGTTCTTGGTTTGTTTTGCAAAATAGGGTGACTACAGCTAACATTATGCATTATGTATCTCAAAATAGCTAGAAGAGAGGACTTTGAAGTACTTACCCTAAAGAAATTGTAATTTCAGTGTGATATTTATGCTGATTAGTATGATATGATCATTATTCGAGTCAAAACGTCATGTTATACCTCACAAAATGGACAAATATTATGTCAATGAAAAAAATAAAATTAATAAAATAGAAAAGTTGGACCAGAGGTGATACCTGGGCTCTTCTCACAGTGGGCCTATGTAACAGTCACACCGACAGGCGTTATCCTGGGTGGTATGCCAGGCCCTATAAGTAGACTTTGCTGTGTAGCCATGATCCATGTTGAGGTAGCTGGAAACCCCTGGCTGATTCAGTTCTTCAGAAAAGGGCTGTTGTTTATCTTTGCATGTCTTCATTAAACAGAAAACACTGGTTTGTAAACCACTTATAACCTACTGTGTTTCTCTAAAGAAGAAAAATAATTTTTTTTTTTGTTAGAGACAAGAAATTCTACAACTTATCAAAGCCCACATCTCAGTATTTTCACCAGAATAATCTAAAATTGGAAAGCATGAGTTGGTTTTGTTTGGGGCCTTCCTCCTATTTCTGACTTTGGAGCTTCCCTCTTGCTTTTAGCAGTGAGTTTTTGGTCATTGACTTAATCTCCTCTGATCCTCGGTGTCTTTATCTGTAATATGGGAACAACAGCACCTCACAGGAACACAGTGAGGACTGAGTGGAAACACTACACCTGTGATGACCATTGCAGGATCCTGTGCATACGCCCCCAGGAGAAGGTGACCCTTGTCACCATGTTTCTACCCAAAAGAAAGCACAACCCTTGTCACCATGTTTCTACCCAAAGAGAAAAACAAAAAGTTCATACTGTGAATGTTCATTCTCAGAATATTTGGGGTGAAATCAATTCCCCCAGGTTACTGCTGCCATTATTGCTTTACTGTGAAGAATTGAGATTTGGCTTGGCCGCTATGAACCATGAAGATGCCTTACGTCACCACACGGACTGCATCAGAAGAAATCACATCACGAGAGTACATTTTGATCCTTATGTTAATGTCCCTTCTATTCTAGCAGCTGATTCTGCTGAGATGGGGAAGTATTTATGTAAGGTCCCTTAATAATCATAACTGTGCAGGCTGAACATGATCTAGGAACATTTAGCAATAAATATGTCACAGGGAAATATTGCTGTGGTGATAGGTTTTAGAGTGTCTTTTGTAAAAGTATGTTGCTTTCATGATGTCTTATTTTGCATGGTGGGAAGAAACTAGCACCCAGGCTGGGGAGGGTCAGAAGGCAAGTGTTTTCAATAAATCATCTCAGGAGAAGCCCCAGGCAAAGGCGTATTGCAGGGCATTGACTCAGTGTGAATCCCTGAGTGTGTGAGAAAACAGACTTGCCTTTCTGGTCAGTCCTCTCAGACCGTAAAATAAAGGGAAGGGACCTTAAAATCAATGAGATCTTTTCACTTTTCAAAGTTCTGATTCAGAAGATGCCGGGGCCTCTGGGGAAAAGGTGGCTTTGACTCAATACCCTTCTTCCACTCACATCCTGAATGAAGTGATTGCTGGCTTTCTGGACATTTGGGGCAAATGTGGATGCAAATCTGTGGGCAGCATCAGTTGGGTCCTCCATGGGCCACAGACACTTGGGGGACAAGCATTGGAGAGCCCTGGATTGAATCCCAGGAAGCAGAACATCTTCAAAGGCTTGTGCCTGCGGTGGGAAAGGTGCACAGAAGGAGGACTGATGCTCTGCTCCCTAGGCTGATTTCCTTTGCTCTGTGGCTGAAGAGCCCACCAGGAAGACCCTGGGGAAGTCCTCTGCTCCCCACTGACTTGGGAAGCCACTTCACCTTCTGTATGGAAGGGACCTGCCATCACGTTAGAGAGGAGACCTGTGCCCAATTGTGCTAACTCAGAATACTAACCATTCACCCACAGGTGCCTGGTAAGAGGAGGATGGTACAAACAAAATCTCATGTCTGGCAAAAAAGGATTGCTGGGAAAGACTTGTGGCCACTTAAGGAAGAACTAGTTATCATAATTTTGGGAGCAATAAGCACTTAGAAGAGGAAGTGGGAAAGATGGCCCCTCAAAATAGGAACAAAAACTGTACCATATTTAGGAATAAGTTTAACAAGAAAGGTTCAAGACTTCTATGAAGACAACTTCGTAGAAGTATTTTTGTTTGTTTGGCTTGGTTTGGTTGTTATGGGAATTGAGCCCAGGACCTTATCTATGCTAGGCAAGTGCTCTACCACAAAGTCACACCCTCAGTCCCAACTGCTCTGTCTTTGAGGGGTGTGAACAGGCATGAGGCAACGCAAAGTTTCCCGCAGCCCTGAACAGGAGAAGTAGATGTTGCTTGATGCCAATATTCCCAAGAGCAGTGTTATGTGTGGAGGGCATTTCTACCTAGGGTTCTTTTGGAATTGGGTAAAGTGGTCTAACAGTTCATAATGCCTCAGTATAGTCAAGACGTTTGAAGAGTAGCATTTTTTTTTTTCATACAAAACATTGGAACCAGGGTTGCAGCAAGAACTTATGCATGACTTCTACCCCTCAGAGAGATGAGTAGGAACCCCATCCAGCATGCACCCCATGTGCTGAGTCAGATCCCTGCCTCTGGGCTGCTTTGGCTAGAAGGGCACCTTTGTCAATATTCTGGAAGCCTCCTCTCAGTGTTCAGGCTAGTGGTGGAACTGATCAGACACACTATGATCTAGTGGACGTGTAGATTTCTGGAACCTATAAATAAAGCTTAAACACAAATGATATTACATGTGATGATAGCAGTATTATTATTATTATTATTATTTGGTGGTGCTGGGAATTGAACCCAGGGCACTTTACTACTGAGGTACCCCCCCAGCCCTTTTTATTTATTTTTTATTTTGAGACAGGGTTTTGCTCAGTTGTCCAGGCTGGCCTCCAACTTGTGATTCTTCTACCTCAGCTTGCCAAATAGCTGAAATTACTGTCATGTGCCACTACATATGGCTACACATGAAAATTTTATATAGAGCAGAGTGGATATTTGGGTTCATTGGGGGATGGATGATTTAAAAAGTAGTGTTTACAACTGGCTGTTTGGGGGTCCAACAGCATTGGTTCCTTAGGTTGCAACATAGAAATGAGTAACAGCAGGCTTTCCAAAAAATACTATGTTCTCCTCCCACTAAGAAACAAACAAAACTAGGAAATAGATGGACAATGAAGGGACATCAGCAATTTCTTTAGCCGTGCCTGGAAAAATCAGGTATTTTTAACTATATAAAAATTTAAAACAAGCAAAAGATGAAATACTACAAGCAAAAATTATAAACAAACAAATCAAAACTCTAGGGAGAAAAGCATTTGTAAAGCAAAAGACAGAAGAGGTGTTAATATTTTTAATATAAATACTCTTGCAGGGTAAGTTATCAAGAAGGGATCAAAGAACTTAATAGAAAGAACAAGAAGGAAATATGAAGAGTTACTGTTCAGAAAGACAAAACCCAGTGGTCTGGGAGTCAAGGAGATGCAGATAAAAAGAACGGTAAGGATAGTGCTCTGTCCTGCCCATCAGACTTGCAGGGAAGTTTTATTTTTCTTTTATCTTTTGGAAATGCAGTCTTGCCATGTTGCCCATGCTGGTCAAGCCATCCTTCTGCTTCAGCCTCCCAAGTAGCTGGGACTATAGGTGTGCATCACCATGCCTGGATAAGGAGGTTTTAAAAAAAGAGGAAGAAACACCTATGGCTTATAGAAAGGAGGATGTGAGTACTCTGAGGGGAGAAATATGAATGATTACAATGTCTTAGGAAAATTTATTAAAATCCAGGACTCCATAGTAAGAATGAGGATTTTACTTCTGCTCATTTTGTGGGGATGCCATACCACCAAATTAACGGATGTATAAAAAGTTACTTAGAAAAATTTTTTAAAGTGCTCCCCCCCCCCCCGCATGTTTTACATGCCTTATATTGGCAATGTTGTCATCAAGATGTCCTGAAGTCTACTGAGATACAGTTTGCTCTCTAAATCTGTGGGTTGCACACTGTGAATTCAACCAATCTTGGAACAGGGGGTGGTGGGGACACAGTGTCTGTACTGAACATTTACAGGCTTTTTTCTTGTCATTATTCCACAAACAATACAGCATTTGCATTCCATTAAATATTGTAAGTTTTCTAGAGATGATTTTTAAAAAAGAGACAGTGTCTTTTTATGTTGCCCAGACTGGCATTGAACTCCTGGGCTCAAATGATCCTCCTGCCTCCACCTCCAGAGTCCTAGAACTGTAGGTGTGTAACACTTCGACTAGCAAGACATCATTTAAAGTATGTGGGAGGATGTGGGCAGATCATATGCAAACACTACACCATTTTACAGAGGCACTTGAGCATCTGAGGAGAGCCCTGGAACTAGTCCCTGTGAGTATCCAAAAAAATGATTTTCCAAAAATAAGAATAGTTTCATGGTAAAACTCACTAAATGGTTCCAGGTATCATTTTAATCTAACATATTTCCTGGGGAAAATTCATGTATCCTGGGTTATTTGGTGTTACATTGAGTGACTGGGTTGTTAGAGTGTAGTGCACTGTGTCCCCCTCTTGTCTGAGAAACTCAGCATCCTTTTTTCCTTCTGAAGAAGCCTAAGGCCTTCATTCTCTGGGCAAGAGTTTTGCCAGGATAATGCATCACTCTTTCTGTTTTCATCTCAGAACACCCAATACTTCCCAGTAATCCTGACCTATTCAAACAGTCTCCTTTCTGCATGCCCGTGCTTCCACACATCTGGGACATATCACTTTTAGGAGACGTGTATAATAGAAAATATTTTAGGAAATATTTTATCTCTGATTTTTCATATTTATTTGTAACTGCATGTAAAATTGTACCTATTTATGGGGTTGCATGTGATATTTTGATATGTGTACACAAATTAGGGTAAACATCTCCTCATACATTTATCATTTTGTTGTTGTGAAAACATTCACAGTCTACTATCTTTTTTTGAAGTATACAATACATTATCATTACCTATCATTATCCCACTGTGCAATAGAACACCCAAATTTATTTCTCCTTCCTTCCTGTAACTTAGTACCCATTGTCCAACTTCTCTCCTCCTCCCATCTCCTCTACCCTTGCCAGCCTCTGGTTATGAGATGAACTTTTTAAGATTTCATATATGAGTGAGATCAGAAAATGCATTTTATGCTAATAGTTAACCTACTATATTTTTGGTAATTTTGTGATCAGAAAATTCACTCCAGAAAAATCACTACAAGTGTCATCTATCACTGTCTCTGAGTTTTAGTCTTGGATTCAGAATCCATTAGCACATCCCACTGAAGGAGCAGATGTTTCAGTTTATGGTAGAAGGAAGATACAGTCTGGATGTTATGCAACACATTTGGCTCAAGTTCCTACTGCAAATTTTGCTGTTTCTGTTTCAGCCATGAGTTCTCACCTTCGTGATTTTTTCAAATATGTTGGTCCTATAAACATTTACTTAATAATCCATTTTGTAGAATGTTTGTCCTAGGTAGTTTGATGCAGGAGTTTTCAACAGGGGCAGGGAGGTGTGATTCTGAACCCCAGGAGGCATTTGGCAGTGTGTGGAGTCATCTTTGAGAGTCACAGTAGCATCTGTTGGGTGGAGGCAGGAATACTGCTTAACATCCTACAATGAGCAGAAAGCTCTCTACAGTAAATTACCTGGCTCAGAATGTCAGTAGTGCTGAGGTTGAGAAACCCTTTAAAGCAATTGTCTCTTCTTCCAATTTCTCTGCCTGTTGTGTAATGAGTGTATATTAAATTTTGGGTAGTTGTGCAGTCTTTTTAAAGTGCTGTTAAATTTTTCTGTCTGTCTGTCTTTCTCTGTCACACACACACACACACACACACACACACACACATACACACACAAGCATACATGTGCACACACATGAATGTACAGTCCTTTATTTGTTCATCATCTCAAAAAAAAAAATAAATTCCATGAAGGAATATCTTATTTCTAATGTATAAGCTCTTGGTACTAATTATTCTTCCAGGAGATTCTGTCAACCAAGAAATGATACATGAAGTTAAAATAAGTAAAGGTAATTTTATTCAGGTGCAGAATAGATTTGCAAATCAGGACCACAGGTTCAGCTAGATCAAACTAACATTCCTTTAAACAAAGGTGGGTAGTGACACACACCTGAGATATCAGATGCTCTGGAGGTTGAAACAGGAGAATCCCAAGTACCAGGCACAAGGCCAGCCTCAGAAACTTAGCCAGACACTGTCTCCAAAGAGTAAGGGCAAAGGACCAGGGATGTAACTCAGTGGGAGAATGGATTCAATTCCCAGTGTAGAAAAAAAAGAAAGGGAAAAAAAAGTGTGTTCTGTTAAGTGTTGTTGTAAATTTCGTAGATCTCTTTGAATGTTCAGGTCAAGAGGACAAAAACTGGTCACTTCATGTTTTTCAAATCTTTCAAAGTATTTTTAAATTCTAGAGAAATTTTCCCTCTGGTGTGGACACAGTTCCTGACATATCAGCATGCATGGCCATGTTCTTCCTTTTAGTAAATTTCTAAGGCTCAGGAAAGATTTTTTGTGCACCCCACCCCATTCTTTAACTGTTTTGCCTTTTATTTTATACATTTTTGGATCTCTTGGCCTGGACCTCCTAAACCTCCCACTTAGGATTTTACTTACTGCATCCTGTTTTCTTCTTTGTTCAAAAAGGGGGTGGGCAGCCAGATGCAGTGACACATATGTATAATCCCAGCTATTCAGGAAGGCTAAGGTAGAAGGATTGCAAGTTGGAGGCCAATCTGTGCAATTTAGCAAGACCTAATCTTAAAATTAAAAAAGTTTTTTTTTTTTTAAATAGAAAGGTTTAAAGGGGGGAGGGGCTGAGGGTATAGCTTAGTGGTAAAGCACCCCTGGGTTCAATCCCCAGTACTTTAAAAAAATAAAAATAAATAAAGTGTGCATTTCAGCTGGTTTGCCTGGTAGGTTGTAGTTAGTTCACATGTGATTTCCTTTTTCTTAGATGTATCCCTATGGATCTTCTTGGATAATTACATTTGAACCTATGTGTGTTAGTTAACTTTTCATTGAGCTAAGATCAGAATACGTGACAAGTACAATTTAGAGGAAGAAAGATGTATTTTGGCTCATGGTTTTAGAGGTTTCTGTCTGTGGTTAGCTGGCTTCATTATTTTGGGCTTGAAGTGAGGCAGAACATCATGACACAAGGGTATAGCACAGGAAAGCTACTCAGTTCTTTTTGTTTTTGGGGTACCAGGAATTAACTCAGGGGCACTAAGCCACTGAGCCACATCCTCAGCCCTATTTTGTATTTTATTTAGAGACAGGGTCTCATCGAGTTGCTTAGCACCTCCCTTTTGCTGAGGCTGGCTTTGAACTCCCGATCCTCCTGCCTCAGACTCCTGAGCCGCTGGGATTATAGGCATGTGCCACCTCACCCAGCTGCTACTCAGTTCTCGATAGTTCTGAAGGGGAGAAGGAAAGAGAGACAGAGAAAGAGAGGAAAGGACCAGGGACAAATACAGTCCCTAAGGCCACACCCCTAGTGGCTTATTTCTTCCAGCCATGCCTCACTTGCCTATAGTTTTTGCCATCTCCCACTAAGTTCATTGAAATGATTAATCCATTAAATGGCTTAATTCACCAATGAGGTCATAGCCCTTGTGATCCAGTGATTTTACCTCTGAACATTGCTGAATTGTCTCAACACATCAGCCCAACTTTTAAACATTCAGAGGAAATATGAATAATTGTTTTGTTAGTAAGATACAAATTATGCAGATATTTCTGGCCAACTGTATTCCTATTGATTTAGATAATGTAACATGATCTTATTATGTTGAAATATGATGTTTTATCAATAGGAAATGTAATAAACTGACAAGGAAATCAGAAGCAGTCTGATGCTTAGAAAGACATTTGCTTTTACATTATTGTTCCATGGCAGTAAAATAATATGATATAAAATGATGCCAACCATGTAATCATATTTTATATGATTACACTTAAGTAGTACTTATTTGTATGCCCTATTTCATTGAAGTCCTATGAGCAATTATGCTGTCTTTCTAATAATAAAATAAAAAAAACACCACCACTTATTTTAATTCGAAACCACAAATCAAATGTAAGAGGCTCTTGCTGTTCATTTGTAGTATTTCTGATTTTATTAGTTCAAATTAAACACTTGGGGCTAGAGTTTGGGCTTCATGGTAGAGGGTTTGCCTAGCTTGTACAAGGCCCTGGGTTTCATACCCAGCATCATCTCTCTCACACACATACACATACACACACAATCATCACTTGCTTCAGAAGTGTAATGGGGGAAAAATGCATGCACACTCATGTGCACACACACACACACACACACACACTCATTAGGAAAGGTGAAGTCAGATAGTGGTATGGCCACACTCAATTAGTGGTCATTTTTGGACCATCTGGTGGCAATTGGGAGAGCTTAAAGTCTAAGGACAGGTTCAAGGGGCTATGAGGCCCTGAGCCCTCTCTTACTGGGGATGAGTCATTAAGTTAGATGAGACTGCATGCCCTGGGACTTTGTGACCCCAAATGAAAGCACCCGCCAGATGTGAGGCATCATCATTAATTATTCATCATTTCAAAACCAGCAATTTAGAACTGTTTATAAATATTTCCTGCAGGAAGGATTTTGTGAAAAAGGGTGGGGCAACTTTGTGTAGATGCAACCTGTAAGCCAGTCCAGCTGCTGCATTAGACACAGGCTCCTTGGTCTTTCCTGTGCTTACAGAAATATCAGGTGTGTCCTGCTTGATTTGGGAGCACTTCTTGGAGCTACCAAGTCAGCCTGGCCAGGAGAATAAGCAGCTTATGAAGCTGACCTTTTAGTGCAGAGTAAGTCCCCAAGGTGAGCAGGGCTGTATCCCTCTGTAGCTGCAGCTCAAATGGTCCTGGCTGCATTTAGTCCCAGTGAATGATGAGCTTATTTCTCAATCCACTGGGGCTGACTTAGAGCACATGTCCCAGTTTGTAGCTAAAACAGCAATTTGGTGACTTTTGACCTTGGACAAATCCCCCTACCCCCTGGTTGTTTGCAAATAGGCGGGAGTTTTGGCAAATGGACGAAAATTTGTTATTCTGTGTCTCAAACACTGGCATAGGTCTGGAACTGGCTGCTTTCCCAGCCTTTTTCAAGCATAGTGATATTTATTCTCAGATCACATTAGTCTCTGGCTACATGATTTAAAAGGGATGGGGGAGAAGAGGTTTTTGCTTAGTATATGGAAAGTCTTCTTGGTAGACTTTAGAGTACCAGATCAGATGTGCTTTCAAAACCAGATCTCAGGCTGGAGTTGAGCGCTTGCCTAGCATGTATGAGGCAATGGGTTCAATCCTGAGCACCACATAAAAATAAATAAATAAAATAAAGCTATTGTGTTCATCTACAATTTAAAAAAATTAATAATAATAAAAACAGATCTCTCCATGGTGTCACATTTTACTAGTTTTTTCATTTTACTAGTGTTTTCATTTTACTAGTTATGAAAACATAACTAGTAAAAATTAATAGTTTAGCTCAAAAAAACTCTGGAGCTACAGGGTTAGTTTCCACATCTGTAAGTGGGAATGTACTGTTACAACCACATGATAACTTATTTGAGGTAAAGGATATGAATTGCCATCCAGTGACTGGTTCCTAATGAGTGGTACTGAGGGAGGAACTGTTTAATTTTTTTCTGTTGTGATTACTAGTATTATTAAGATGAAAATGGTGTCCTCAATGCTGAGAGGAATTCATCATCTAGACCTCCCGCTGATATTGCTCAAAAGACCCAAACTGAAAGCAATGGCCATTGCTAATTGCTAATTGCATGGCATTCCTATGGAGGTGCACTTTTGAAGAACAGTTCTGACATTCAAGAGGCTGAATAGTCTAATGTGAACTTGATGAGAAATGAGCTTGAGTAGTGAATAGGTTGGGGAGGAGATAAAGAAGTCCAGGAATGTTTGGAAAGATGACCCCTTTATTTTCATGGGTGTGCCATTGGAAGTAGTGTTTCCAAAAATATGGTGATTACACTCATATGTTCTGTGACTGTTTTTCCAGCTGTGTTCACTTTGCCACGGAAGGGTGAAGGCAGAAGTGTTGAAGCAGTGGGTGCAATGCCCTGTAGTTTTGCCTGAGGCTGCTCACTGGGCATGCATAGGCACCATGGAGCCCTCTCATTTTCCAAATGTGGGGCCATCCCTTGACCACCCTGGCTCCCTGTGATGACATAGTGCTTCCACTAGTCACAGTCCTACCTTGGGTGTGAGTTTAACCTTCTGCCACTTTGGTGGCATCCCAACCCCCCAATACTCTCTCATCCTGCACACCCTGTATTCAGCTCTCATCTCTGCCTATTTTCTCCCCATACTCCTTCCTGTTTTATCTCAGCAAGAGCAACTCCAATAAGTGATCCTGCAACTTCTGCTCAGGAGACCCCAGTGTGTTATCTCTGTCTGGCTTTGTCTTCAAATCCGATGTCTCCTGCCAGCCCTACCCAACTTGACCGCACCAGCTCCTTGAACACGAAGTCGCTCACAGTTGGACTCTCTGTCCCCTCTTCAAATAGATCACCAGATGGTCCAACAATGATCACTGATTGAGTGTGGCCATGACCACTATCTGACTTCACCTTTCCTAATGAGTGTGTGTGTGTGTGTGTGTGTGAGAGAGAGAGAGAGAGAGAGAGATGATGGTGGGTATGAAACCCAGGGCCTTGCATGTGCCAGGCAGACCCTCTGCCATGGAGCCAAAACTCTAGGCCCAAGTGTTTAATTTGGACTAATAAAATCAGAAATACTACAAATGAACAGCAAGAGCCTCTTACATTTGATTTGTGGCTTTGAATTAAAATAAGTGGTGGTGTTTTTTTTTTTTTTTATTAGAAAGACAGCATAATTGCTCATAGGATTTCAATGAAATAGGGCATACAAATAAGTACTACTTAAGTGTAATCATATAAAATATGATTATATGGTTGGCATAATTTTATATCATATTATTTTACTGCCATGGAACAATAGTGTAAAAGCAAATGTCTTTCTAAGCATCAGACTGCTTCTGATTTCCTTGTCAGTTTATTACATTTCCTATTGATAAAACATCATATTTCAACATAATAAGATCATGTTACATTATCTACATCAATAGGAATACAGTTGGCCATAATTAGTATCTTATTGACAAAACAATTATTCATATTTCCTCTGACCGTTTAAAAGTTGGGCTGTTGTGTTGAGACAATTCAGCAATGTTCAGAGATAAAATCACTGGATCACAAGGGCTATGACCTCATTGGTGAATTAAGCCATTTAATGGATTAATCATTTCAATGAACTGACTGGGAGATGGTAAAAAACTATAGGCAAGTGAGGCATGGCTGGAAGAAAAAAGCTATCTGTCCCTCTCTTTCTCTGTCACTGTCTCTCTTTCTCCCCTTTAGGACTATCAAGAACTGAATAGCGTTTGGGTATGGTGGCACATGCCTGTAATCCCAGCAGCTTGGGAGGCTGAGGCAGGAGGAACACAAGTTCAGCCACTACTTCCTGTTACGAAATCACTTAATAGCCTTGAAAACATAACTAGTAAAAATTAATAGTTTAGCTCAGCCTAGACCAGAGATCAAAAATGGTAATTTTTCTTTCTTTTTTTTTTTTTTACTGATTGTCTTTTAAATAGTTTGTTACTAGTCATCCTATTTCTAACATTTCCCTACTCTTTCTCTCCTGGATTGTCTTGTATTGACCAAGTAAGGTCCAGATGAGAACTCCCCAGCTCTTTGTGCCTAATTATAAAATGTTAGCAAATTTCCCCAGAAGAGGCAAACTAATCACAGAAGTGTTACCTTGTCCTACCAACTGAAGTCATCTATTTAATAACCTTGCTTTACCACTAAGTAAACAGCAGGCAGAGAGATAAGGTGTCTTGTCACAGAGACAACAGCCCACCCGTGGCCAGTTCTGCTTCCAGTTCCTGGGGAAGCTGGGCAGTGACAATTCTAGAAAAGACTTGCTTTTTCCTGTGGCTTTGGAATTGGTTCTTTTGAACATTAAAACAGTACTTTCATCTTGATTTATTCATTTAAATATTTATTTTTTTTAGTTGTAGTTGTACATAACACCTTTATTTATTTATTTTTATGTGGTGCTGAGGATCAAACCTAGGGCCTCACACATGCTAGGCAAGTGCTCTACCGCTGAGCCACAACCCCAACCTGAATCTTAATTTATTTTTTAAATAATGGGGTGGGGTTTCAGAAAGCCACCTATGTTTTCCACTAAGGTTCTGTAAATTCTTGGATCGATTTCCAAGTTCAGTCCCTTCAGGAATTTTGAGCAAGGAATTGCCGGTGATGGAAGAACAGGTGGTCATTCCTGTCGAATAACCAGGCACCTTATTTGTAACCATCAGGAAGAAGCTCATTTTCCATCCTGCACATTCTCAGTGTTTCCCCCATTTTCATACCTCATTTGTACCCTTTGATGGGCTCTCACTTTGTGGGAGGAGAACTTTCATCTGGATTTTAAGCATCCTCTCTCTGCAGTCTTTTCTCTTAGAGTAATTATTTTTGCTGTTGTGGATATTACAAAGCTAAATGCTGGTGGCATTTCCCATTTGCTGCTCGGTATAGAAGATGAGCTGCCTGGGAGGGGGAAGCTTTTAGCTCCTGTATGGCAAGACTGCGTCATCATAATACCACAGACTGAGTAATTTATAAACAACACAGGTTTATTTGGCTCACAATTCTGGAGGCTGAGAGGTCCAAGGTCTTGGGTAGCGTCTTGTGAAGGCCTGCTTGCTGGTGAGGACTCTCTACAGAGCCCCTAAGTGGATGAGGACATCCTGTGGCAAGGGGGTTCCAAGTTGGGTATGGTGTGTATCCATTTTCTATGGTGTGTAACAAATTGCTACAAAGTCAGTAGCTAAAAACCACACAAATATGTGATCTCACAGTTCCCTTGGTCAGCATGAATTAGCTGGACTCTTTGCTTAGGCAGAGGTCAAGGCACAGACTGGGGCTGTAGTCTTGATAGGAGACCTTGGGTCTTCTTACTCCTTTTTTGGGGAGGGAGGAGGTGACTTCTCATAAACTCATACAGGTTCTTGGCAGCATTCAGGTCTGTGCTATAGCTTGGTGTCCCTACCCAATGTGTGTTGAAATTTGATCCTCTTGTGAGCTATTAAGAGGTGAGACCAGGTGGGACCTTTAAGAGGCAGAGCACTCATGAGTAGATTAATCTATTCATGAATTAATGAGTCGATGGGCTATCTCAGGAGTGGGTCTATTTTAAGTCATCATGGCTCTGGCTCTTGTTACCCCCTTGCCATGTGACAGCCTCTGCCACCTTGGGTCTCTGTGGAGAGTCCCTAACAGCAAGGCGGCTTTCTCAAGATGCTGCATCTTGAGACCTTGGACTTCTCAGCATCTAGAATTCTGAGTGAAATAAGCCTCTGTTATTTGTAAATTATCCATTCAGTGATATTCAATTGTAAACAGCAGAAAATGGACTAGGAGTATGAGATAGCCCCTTCTCTGGCTGGCCGATGCCTAAGGGCTGCACCATCATCCCCTGGTCATATGGCCTTTTTTTTTTTTTGGACCTCTTACTCTTCCCTCCTTCCTCACATTAACAGGACTCATGTGGCTAGGTGAGGCTCACCAGGGTGGTCTCCTTGTTGGGTCAGTTTGTAGTTTACATGTTGGTCACTTTGGTTCCGTCTTCAGAATTTCTGGTGTCTATGCTACCATTCACAGGCCCCACCTCACCCAGGGGAGCCCAGCACAGGCCTGTACACCAAGGATCGGGGTCCTGGGACCATCTCAGAACTGCTCCCACATGAAGTACCTGTTCTTAGAAGGAATACCATTTGGACAAACTATTTCAGTCGTGTTAATTCCTAAAATTGCCGCAAACTCATTTATTGTATTGAAGAATGTGACTGTTGTAAACTCTACTAATTTATTTATTCTATTTATTGATTGATTATAGTGCTGGAGGTCAAATTCAGGGCCTTGTGTATGCTAGGTAATTGCTCTATCACTGAGCTATAGCCCAGCCCAACTCAGTCATTCTATTGGGCAGGGACAATCTCCACTCTGGGCTTTCTTGGCTTCTGTTATGCCAGGAGAGGGCAGCCCCTTTGCTTTACTCTCAGCCTGAGGAAGTTGCTTTCAATTGTAGAGAGGCTCCCATGCAGTGTGTTTCATCTGCAAATGTCCTTTGTCTAACCCTACTCCAGCAAATGCCTGCATGCTCCTAGGAACCAGGGGCCATCCTAAGATGCAAAGGTTGTACTTTCTAGAGTCAGATGGTCTGGTGTTGACCGGCCTTGAGGTGGTTGTGTGACATGTGACTTGTATGAGTTATCCCTAGCTGTCATAAGAAAGTGCCCAGTTATCTCTGGCTGTGGTAACAAAGACTGGGTGATTTAAACAACAGAAATTTATTCTGGAGGCTGGAAGTCCATGAACCAAGGTGTCTATAGAGTTGTTTTCTTCTGAGCCCTTACTCCTTAACCTACAGAGATCTGCTTGTGTCCTCACATGGCCTTTTCCTTTGTGAGTGCACATCTCTGTAGTCTCTTTTCTTACAAGGACACTTGTCATATTGGATTAGGGCCCATCCTATAATCTCATTGTAGCTCAGTTCCTTCTATAAAGACACTATCTCCAAATGCAGTCATATTCTGAGGTACACGCGGGGTGGGGGGTTAGGACTTCAACATACAAATTTGTGTATGGGGGACACATAAGTCATCCCATAACATTAGGAAAGGAGGGCTACATATATTATATATAAACATAAAAATGTATATAGAAATCATAAAATGAATAAATATGAAAGATGCAGCAGACAGGGACACTGTGGTGTTGGTGTAGCTCCCAGCTCTACCTGAAAATAGTGCACATCTGTGGTCTCACTGAGGAACCCCCTCCCTTTGGTCTGTCGAAGCAATAAAGGGGACTCCCTTATGTTTTTTGGTTGTTTTTTTTTTTTTTTAACAAGTAATTCCTGAGTCTGGGTTTCAAAGGTTACCCAAGATAGGAATCCCTGCAGCTTGCAGTATCATTACTTGGGAGCTGGGATTCCTTCAGGTATCCTGGAGCAACACTGCTTTCTGCTTATATTCTGTGGCTCACCTGGGGACACCTGCCCTGCCGCCCCAATGAGGACTGTGGCCTGAGTCCACATCTCCTCAAGGCACCCCCCTGTTGCTCGGCCCTGTGGAAGCTGTAGGAGAATCTTATTCAGGGCCCAAATGCCTCCTCTAAAGTTATCGTTCTAAAATTGTGCATGGATGGGGCAGGCAAGATGATGCTTCATGATATCAAAGCAGATGGAAGCCGACTTTATTTTCAATGAGGTTTATAAATGGAATGAAGTTAACATAAACTTAACATAGTACTGTGTGGCCAAAGAGCGGCATCCCTCCTCCTCCTCCTCCTCCTCCTCCTCCTTCCCATCATCACTGTCCTGGGGTTAATCCCTCTCAGACCAAAGCCTGCCCTGTTGATGGAGAGTATATGCTACCTTCCTCTGCACCAGAATGGTGACATATTTGGGAAACTGTTCCAAAAAGGATAGACCCTTTCAAATTGCTCTGTACTTTCTGTGGTTATGATAAGGAAGACTGAAAAACTAAAGGTTATAATGATATAAAATCAAGATTTGGCCTTTGAAAAAGAAACTTTGAATATGATTAAAATGTTTAATCTGTCTAACATCAAGGCTCTCTCTCTCTGTTCTCAGACGAGGTCAGAGACTGACAGTAAGCAAGCAAGAAGGCCAGATGATGGACTACCACTCCTGTGCCTCATCTCTGAGCCAGCTGACCTTGGGGCTGGGCCTTCATGAGATGGGCCTTAGCTCTGGCCAGGACCCCTATGGTGGACCCAAGTGACTATAGGAGACCAAAAATTTCAGAGCCAGAGAAACAGCTCTGAGACATGCTTTGCTTTGTAGAGTATTAAGATGGCTCAGGAAGAACCTCTTTGGTCCCATTCAGGGGCTTGATGCTACAGGTCCCCAAAAGTGCTGTCTAATGGTGTGTTTGGCCTTTCATTCGTTTTCAAGAATAGATGCTGTATTTAAATTTTCTTTACTCACTTTAGAACGCCTAGAGCTAAGCTTTGTACATAATTAATTTAGTGGATCTTGAGTTAGAGAAACACAAGAAAATAGAGGCTTAAAGTGTAAGGGAGCTGGGAGTGGTGCTATGTGCCTGCAGTTCCTGTGATTCGGAGGCTGATGAGGGAGGATGGCTTGATCCTGGGAGTTGAAGGCCAGCCTGGGCACATAGCAAGACCCCTTCAGTTAAAAAAAAAAAAAAAAAGGTGGGTGCTGTAGCTCAGTGGTAGAGCGCCTGCCTTACATGTATGGGGCACTGGGTTCGATCCTCAGCCCCACATAAAAATAAATAAATAAAGATATTGTGTCCAACTACAACTAGTAATAATAATAATAATAATAATAATAATAATAAAAGGTGGAAGGGAGTACTTCACTCTTCAGCAACTAGCTGATAACTAGGATCCCTTGAAGTTTTCCAAGGGTTCTGTCAAATCTACACTATGAAATAAAAACAGGTGAAAACGTCGATGGGTGGTTTTCCAGCCATGCAGGCTCTATACTTGGCATCCAAAGCTGCGGTATCAAGTTGGATGTGGCCAACACTGTCCACCTCAAGATCCAAACTTTCTGCCTGAATCCTCTCCCTCTATGGAAAACTCAGATGAGGAAGAGAAGTAAGAAGTTTGTTACTGGGAAATCAAAGGTTCTGGCACTGGTTCCACTGAAACTTTAAGAAAATAAATTTATGCAAAGCCAGCTTTTAGGGAGGTAGAAGAAAAAAAAATGTTTTATCTCAAATATCCAACTTCAGGGGCTCAGTAAACAGCCTTTATGAAAGAAGGGGTACCATGGACAAAAAGCAGGAAATGAATGTATGTAGAATCAGGTAGATTTGGCTAGGCTGTGACAGTCAGAAACATGTTACAGTTAGTTTTCTTGGCACCACTGGTCCAGGGGGTAGCTTTTAGGTTTTTATTCTCAATAAGAGAGGAAACTGTAGATGCTGAAAGTAGTTGTCAGGAAATTGCTTTTAATTTTAAAGAGGCTTCGTTTCAATTATCATTAACAAGAAATGAATTTAGTACTTTATTACCCAACAGTATTACCCAGAAGATTTGCTGATGAACTTTCTTTGCATGGCATAGAATGTTAAGATAAATTCTTGTTCATCTACTTAGATGGTCAAAATTGCCTTCAAGGATCTCTTAAAAATGACCTTCTGTTGAATTAGTTGACCTTCTGTTGAATTTCCAGAGGCTAAAAAAAAAAGAAAAAAATAATAACTAGAGAATAAATCTACAAATAATGTTTTCATGTAAATTTCTACTCATAGTAACTAGCAGGATCTGAAGACTGACTGGGTTAAGCATGGTGCTTAGCAAGTAGATTGTGTTATCTGCTTCATCTGCACCTAGAGGATGGATCTGTTATTACCTCCATTCTGCAGATGAGGACAATGAAATGTAGCAAGGTGGAGCCAGGGTCAAGCCCAGGCCAGAAATACAACACCTGTCCTTTATTGCCTAGTAATCCGTTAACCTCTTGCACTTTAAGTCTAGTTTCATATGGTCTAAAGTTTTTAAATGAGTTTTTATTGTGATAAAATATACATAACACAAAATTTTCCATTTTAACAATTTTTTAATTTTTTAAAGATTTTTTTTTTTAGTTTTAGATGAACACACAGTATGTTTATTTATTTTTGTGTGGTGCTGAGGATCGAACCCAGTGCCTCACATATGTGAGGCGAGAGCTTTACCACCGAGCTACAGCCCCAGCCCTGTTTTAACAATTTTAAAGTGTACATTTCACAGAGTTCAGCTATCACCCAAACTTTCTTCTCGCGCAAATAGCAACTTTGCACCGGTTAATAACTCCTCATCCTTCCTCCCCTGTCATGAGCAAGATATGCCTTTAACACAGACCAAACACTTTTTTTTTTCTACAGTGTCAAAATTTATTGAATAACAATAAATTCATGGGTTATGTCACTTTCTTTATATATATATATATATATATATATATATATATATATATATATATATATATCTTTATTTTTTATTTTTATGTGGTGTTGAGGATCGAACCCAGTGCCCCGCGCATGCCAGGTGAGCGAGCCACCGCTTGAGCCACATCCCCAGCCCAGGGGTTATGTCACTTTTATTGGTTGCAGTTATGCTCATGAGCCACCTGGTAGTCATGGGTTGTTCAATCACAAGTTGTTTTATTCAATTCCAATCTTAATTTCTAATACCTGTAACAATCAAGTCACACATCATACTCCACACAGAGATGTATATGTAGGTAACAGAAAGACCAAGAAAGCCTTAAGGCAGTCGCAGGGTTATAGATGCTGTGTCAAGAGCAAAGGCAGAGAACAGATACCAACATGAAGATGAGAGTTTTAACAAACCAGTTCTGCATGGTTGTCAAGGCAATGTTTCAAATGGGTGGCAGTAGTGTCAGCTTGAGGTGCCAGCTTGAAGGGGGCTCTGCGTCATTCTCAGGAGGAAGAGAAACCAGCTAAGCTGGAGTCCAGGACAGAGAATGGGAGGGTTGCAGTTTTCCTGGGCAAGTTTTTTTGGGTGTGTGGGAGACTCTCCCATGAAGTTAAGTTTCCATCACGCGAGAAGATCACATAATCCCTTACCCCTCCCCTTCCTCTCCGAAGGGCGCCAGATTCAAAGGTTTTCTGGACCAATTTCCGCTGGACACAGTTTCCACTCACCATTCCTGAGTCACCCTCCCAATCAGCACCCGCCACGTCACCTACGCAACCCGTCTTAAACCCAGGCTGGCAAGCTCATGCTCTCTGCCCTCTTCACTCTTTCTCTCTGCTCTCTTCCTCTTCTTTCTCTCCTCTCTCTCTACTCTCTTTCTCTTACTCTCTGCCCTCCTCCCCTCCTCTCTCTGCCCTCTGCCTCTCCTTTTCTTCCCCTTCGGGCAGCCTCCCAGTAAAATCTCTTGGTTGCATCTCTGTCTCAGGTGAGTCACTCGCCTTTCAAGGTTCATGACTACTGACCAGGTGACAGGGTCAGGGTGCCACCATATTCAGTCTTGGGGAACTCCTCCTTTTGAGTCTTAGGTGAGGGGGTTATGTCTGGTGGGATTGATAATTTCCTGTGTCTAAGGTTTCTGATATATTTTAGGATGCCCATGTGTCCAGGTGCTCCTGATTTAGTTTGATAAATTGGCACGAATAAGTTGTTTATCAACTTGTGCCTTATAGTTGTTCTGGAGAGATGGTGGTTATTCCCTTGCACAAGACGTTGAGCCATTCCACCTTGACACTTCCATGCAGAAGGGAGTAACTCATGGAAAACTACTGATTTACAAATGGAGTAACTCAGGGCTAGACACAGCCTGAAAACTATTGTTCTGCACATCATGGAGTAACTCGGAGCAGGCCTAGCCTGCTTTCCACACCCCCAACCCTTGGTAACTTGTAATCTACTTTCTCTCTCTGCTAATTTGCCTACTCTAGGTACTGATGTAAGTAGAATTACACATTTGTCCTTTTGTGAAATGGCTTATTTTCACATAGCACAAAATCATCAGAGTTTATATTATAATAGCCTTCCTTTTTTTTGGCAGGGGGCTGGGGGTACCAGGGATTGGACTGAGAGGCACTCAACCACTGAGTCACATCCTCAGCCCTATTTTGAATTTTATTTAGAGACAGGTCTCACTGAGTTGATTAGCACCTTGCTTTTGCTGAAGCTGACTTTGAACTTGTTATCCTCCTGCTTCAGCCTCCGGACCTGCTGGGATTACAGGTGTGTGCCACCGTGCCTGGCAATAGCATTCCTTTTTATAACTGTAAATATCCTATTGTATGGCTATGCCACATTTGTTTACCCATTCATCTGTTGAAGGACAGAGGTGGAGTCTACATTTTGGCTGTATAATGGTGGCGACATGGCTCCCCAGCCACTGAGCCACACAGCCCACAGATCTCTTCCAAGAAGCAGTAGTGTAGTGGTGGAGATGTGGCCAAGGTGGCTGGAGCATGGGCAGTGCCCACTGGCCCTGGGTGTTAGGATCTCTCTTGCTAGCATGCAGCTGGGGCACAGTGAGGCAGGGACAATGCAAGCCAGGACGTGCTGACTTGTCATCTGGCCCAGCCAGACACCCGTTTCACATAATGACGCAACCTGCAACTCCTGAGCATCACAATCTGCCAACATCAACCTCTTGGGAAGCTGGAATTGCAGGCAGAATGGCAAGAAAACAGAAGTGGGGCAGACCTGAATGGAAATTCACTCAAGGTTTAACCAGCAGTGTTAGTACATTTTCAAAACCTGATTAGCGTAAATGTGGACCAATAGCATTGACTCAAGTGCTATATAAAGCCCTAGCCTAGCACACTTTGAGTTGGTAACTCCTTCTGGTCCCCTCTCACCGTGGATCCCACCTCATCTTTCGAGAGCTCTGTCTCTTCCCACATGAATAAATCCTACTCTTTTGTAGTCACTCTTCTCATCCGTGGATTTCATTTGTTGAATTTATGACACAAGGACCCAAAAAGAAGAAAATGGTGGTGAGCTTCTGGGGTCTACTGCAAAACTGGAGGGCATAGTTTGCCTTAAAGAGCTACAACACACCACCTGATGGTAGAGGAGCAGAATCCACTTTTGCTGACTGACCCTCAGTGATGCTGGGCCAGCACCCCCTGCCTTTTTTAGCTGCTAACATTAAAATAGGCTTAGACCCCTCCCAACAGTAGAATGGAGAAATTCTAGTTTCATAGCAATGAGCATTGGCTTGCAAGTTCCAGTTTTAGTCCTTGCTTTTAGTTCTTTTGGGTATATGTGTCGGTGTGGTCACTATAACCATTGTAAAGTGAGCAGTTCGATGGTATTTAGTGCATTCACAATATTGGGCAACTCATAACCACTCTTTAGTTCCAGAATCTTTTCCTCACCCCTGAAGAAAACCCTGACTCATTAAGCAGTCATCTTCACTTCCCTTCTCAACCATAGCAGCCACTAACCCACTTTCTGTCTCTATAGCTTTGCCTGTTGGAACATTTCATATAAATGGAGTTGTACCATATGTGGATTTATGAATATTCTTTAAAAAAGTTTTTATTATAGAAATTCCCAACTTGTACAAAAATAAAATTTGATAGTTGGCCTCCAGATATTCATCACAGTTTAGTTGTGATCAACCTCTTACTAGTCTTATTAACTAAAGTCTTTTTTTATCAGGGAAGAAAAGAAGTATGTGAACCGATTCTGGAAAGAAATCCGTGTGGGAGACTTCGTGCGTCTTCGCTGCAATGAGATCATTCCTGCAGACATTCTGCTGCTCTCCTCCAGTGACCCCGATGGGCTGTGTCACATCGAGACTGCCAACCTGGATGGAGAGACCAACCTGAAGCGACGGCAAGTGGTCCGTGGCTTCTCAGAGCTTGTAAGTGACTCATGTTTCCAGGACATCACAGGCATCTGGGCCATACAGTTTCTCCCATGTGGCCCCTCTGGAGGGGTCAGGGCATCTGCATTTTCTCTTCTGTCAGGCTAGGCTTATTTTCATATAGATGAAACTGAGAGTCTGAGAGAACTCTTGCCTGCTTGATCCCATGATCAGCCTGTGAATTTGGGGAGCAGGACTTACTTTTTCTACCTCTAATTTCCATTGGACACTTATGAGTTTCTCACAATGTTATTTAGAGACCCTGTAAAGTTACAGGGAACATTTACTGAGCCATGGTGCTGTTCATCAGATGGCAGTGTAGCAGAAGCCATGGCCTGTTCCCAGCATGTAGCTCAGGAACATTTTCTCTCTAGGGGAGTTTCTAAGATCAGCACCATGTCTTCCACAGTTGAGTTTTGTCTCAGGTATGTACCAGCCACTGTGCAGCAGGGTTGGGGGGTGAAGAGTTGGAAGGGAAGTAGTTTTGACCATGCACTCACAATAAAGTCTATTGGCCAAGAAAAGCAAATTCCACCAGGGGGTTCTTAACTTTCTGTCCATGCCCCGTTCCAGGTCTATACAGGGGACACACAGTGCTAACACTAGGTGAAATTAAAGTGATATGAATCCTTGGAGATCAGGAGGTGTCTAGCAGGAAAACATGCTCTGCAAAGGCTCCTCCTCCTCCTAACCCTGTCCTGTCCTGGATTGCTCATCTGAGGCATGCCTTGGGGATCTGGCCATTGGCCTACCCTGAAGGATGCTTTCAGAAGTGGTCCAAGGAAATGAGTTCCTGCATGTACAGGGAGGATGATGTTGGGGATTTTCTTTCTCTGTCACCAGAGACCTCTCCATGATCTCAGAGGGGGGTCTAGTAGGGAGTTCTTCTTGGCCTTAGAATCAGAATCCTCTGGGCTTATCTGGAGCAATTGGCTTCATTTCGTAGTTAATGGATCTTGAGAAGGGCATTTTGTGTGGAACAGTTCATTGGGCATAATTTTAGGGGGATGCCTCCTGCCCAGAAACATTTGTACAATTCCCCCTTGGTCACTCTTGTAAGTGAAGGACCTGTATACATTTCCAAAAGGCCAAATAGGTCCCTGTTTCCTGTAGGCTTCACACCTTGCCTTGGCAAGTGGGAGGTCTTGAGCCAGAGGTTAGACCACTCCAAGTGCATCACCTCATGACAAGCCTGTAGCTTATTGTTCTACTCTTGCTTATTTCTACCATGGTTTCCTTATTTGTGGCAGATCTACCACAAATATTTCTTGGAATAAGGCAAAGCAGACATAAAAATAAAAAATTAGCCAGACTCAGTGGCATACATGTATAATCCAAGCTACTTGGGAGTCTGAGGGAGGAGAATGGAATTTCCAGACCAGTCTGGGCAACATAACCAGACCCTAATCTAAAAAAAAATAAAAATAAAAATAAAAAAAAAATTATTTAGATGGAGTGTTTCATCCCATCCCAGATCAGGAGAGCTGATGAGTGTTTTGTTAGGGACCCCTCCAGGCTGTTTCCAGCTTGTGCTGTTCTGGTTTATTAATAGATGTGCCATCCCTAGGTGCCAGCTCTTGTCTTAGTAAATTGTGGGAATAAGTCAACCTCACTCCCTGGCTTCTCCACCAGGCCTCCTCGATTTCCCTGAGCCTAAAGTCCCTGCCTCCTCTCCAAGTGACAAGTCAGTAGGTGAATGAACACTGAAATCTGCCAGGGGACAGGGTCCCCTCTCAGTTCTCATGATCTCACTGGGAGTTTTGAGGAAGAGGAGGGCTGCAGAGGCTCAAATGTCCCCCTCCTAGAGGAGTCTCCCACGTGCAGAAGATGACATCACTGAAAGGAATACACACAAATACCTAATTGGTAAAACTGCAGACAGTGGGAAAAGGATGGTGAAATCCAAGAGCTGGGAGCAGACTGTTCATGCTGGGGTGGAGGGCAGGGGAAAGCCACAGGCAGATCTCCTTGGTCACTCTCAAGAATAACTTCCTTGTGTCATATCCTCTAGTCTTCAACTTCTGAACCCTGTCCTATTCAAAAGCCTCCCTGCTCACTTATTTCCCAAACAACCGCAGCACTTTATAGTTCAGTGGTGCTTTATATAAACAGGTTGTTTGTAAGTAGAATGTTTAAAATTCAAGGAAGGCTGCAGACCAGCACATCCTACATCACCCTCCTCAGGGCCCTGTAAAGGCCTGAGGATGTGAATAGAGTGAGCTGTAATTTAGTCAATCTAGCCAAAATTAACTGAAATAATTTTGACTTTTTAATAAAAGTCTCTTTAAGAGCACCAAAATTCTTCAATGGGCAGGTTCCTTATTGGTACATTGTTTTTCTTTCTGCTTCCTCCCTGCTGTTTTTCTTTCCCTTCAGGTTCAAATACATTTTTTCCCCCCTGGTACCAAAATTCCTGTTTATATATTATTCTTCTGAAATTTATGAACTACCCATGGAAAATAAAGACAGTGAGTCTCTAGCTTTTAAAAGCTCAACAAATGAAAAACTGAGCTTCTCATTGCAACATTAAAATGCCAAAAACATGCAAGTGAGTTTTTCATTAGACTTTGCTAGTCTCAGACAGGTGAAGAACTGATAACTGTGCTGACTTCTGTCAAATGCAAAGTAGTATTTTATCAGTTTGATGATGAATGGCCAATTGGAAGTGGTGAATTCTAGGAAAATTTAAAAGAGATTTATATCTCTTTAAGAATAATAGGTAAATGTGGTATTAATGCAGGGGCTGGGTATATCCATCAGGGTTCAGTCATGGGACAGAAATCACACAATTCAACCAGGGGAAGTTTGATGTAAAGGATTTTTTTTTTTAGGTGTTGGGGAATACTGGGGATCAAACCCAGGGCTGCTCAATCACTGAGCCACACCCCTCCAGCCCGTTTTAATATTTTTAATTAGAGGTTCTCTCTGAGTTGTTAAGGCTTGCTACAAACTTGCAATCCTCCTACCTCAGCCTTCCAAACTGCTGGGATTACAGGCATGAGACATTGCATCTGGCAAGAATTTTTAAAAATGTTTTAAAATTCTTTTATACATGACAGCAGAATGTATTTTGATGTATTATACATATGTGGAGTATAACTTCTTGTTCTTGTGGTTGTACATGATGTGGAGTTACACGGGTTGTGTATTCATAAATGAATATAGGACACTTATGTCTGATTTATTTTACTATCTTTCCTATTCCCATCCCCCCTTCGTTTCCCTTTGTCTAATCCAATGAATTTCTATTCCCTGCAGTGTCCCTCATGCCCCCCTTGTTGTGTGTTAGTATCCACACGTCAGAGACAACATATGGCCTTTGGTTTTTTGGTATTGACATTTCACTTAGCATGATAGTCTCCAGTTCCATCCATTTACCTGCAAATGCCATAATTTCATTCTTATTTATGGCTGAGTAATATTCCATTGAATATATACCACATTTTCTTTATCCATTCATCTGTTGAGATTGGTTCCATAGCTTAGCTATTGTGAATTTAGCTGCTATGAACATTGATGTGGATGCATCACTATAGTATACAGATAATTGCCATTCTCTAATTGCTAGAACATTTTTTTTCATATAGTTTTTTTTTTTTTCTTCTGGAAGCGCCTGTTTGGTTCCTTTCCCCATTTATTGATTGAGTTATTTGTTTGTTTGTTTGTTTTTTTCTTTTGGTGTGTTTGAGTTCTTTATATATCCTGGAGATTAGTGCTTTTTCCGAGGTACAATTGGCAAAAATTTTCTCCCATTCTGTAGGCTCTCTCTCCACATTCTTTTCCTTTGCTGTGAAGAAGCTTTTTACTTTGATACCATCTCATTTATTGATTCTTGATTTTACTTTTTGTGCTTTAGGAGTCTTATTGCTGACAGGATGGAGATTTGGGCCTATTTTTTCTTTTAGTAGGTGCAGGGTCTCTGATCTAATGCCTAGGTCATTGATCCACTTTGAGTTTTGTGCAAGGTGAGAGATAGGGGTCTAATTTCATTTTATTATATATGGAATTCCAGTTTGCCCAGCACAATTTGTTGAAGAGGCTATCTTTTCTCCAGTGTATGTTTATGGTGCCTTTGTCTAGTATGAGATAACCGTATTTGTGTGGATTTGTCTCTGTGTCTTCTGTTCTGTACCATTGGTCTTCATTTTTGTTTTGGTGCCAATACCATTGTATTTTTGTTACTATAGCTCTGTAGTATAATTTAAGGTCTGGTATTGTGTTGCCTTCTGCTTCACTTTTCTAATTGAGGATTGCTTTGGCTATTCTGGGCTTCTTATTGTTTCAAATGAATTTCATGACTCTGGTAAGAATTCTTAAGGAGGGATTTATAGTAAGAAATAAAGATAAATTACTGTGACTGTGTAAGGGGCTGTCACAGACTTGAGATAGACGTGCCCCTCCCCACTCAGAAGGCCCATCCTTGGTTCCTAGAATGGCAGGAAAGCTACAAAGGGACTGCCCTTGTGGAACTTGCTGATACTCTTTCATAGAGGTTATGGGGATGCCATCCACAGGTAGGTGCCAAGGCTTAGAACTTGCTCAATGCCTGGGCAACTGTGGACCACGGGGCATTGCCATGGCCAGGCCCTGGGGAAGTTTGCAGAAACTCTGTATGTGGCCCAGTAAGGCAGCCCTGGCTACTTCAGTGGACCAAGATGAAGACTGGCAGCAGGCCTTTAGGCAGCTTCCCTGAGGAACCTTGGCCTTGGAATGTGAGGGGACTGGAGAGGTTGCAGAGAGCAGCAGCTTGGATTAGAGTACAGCCTGCATCCACTAGGCTCTTGGTTACCCTCCACTGAGAGATGAAGAAAGTGTGGGGCATGCCAAGTCTAGCAGAAACCTGGAGGGACCAAACAGCAGAGAACACAAACACACATGCACATACACACCAAGGCCAGCCCCCTTCTCCTCCAGTACCCTCTACCAGCAAGGCAGAACTTAGTTCCTCTTCCCACACTCTTTGTTTCCAGATCACAGATGAAGTGCTTGTTTGGGGTACAGTGCTAAGAAAGTACTGTTTGAAGCAGGACTCACTGGGCTTTAGGAAGACATCACTCACTCTTCCCAGGCATGTGTGGCATGTGTGTTGATATGTGCTCCAGATGAGGAAAAAAGATGAATGTTTGGATGGAGAAGAAGAGCATGCCAGGTATTTCAGACACAGGCCAGAGAGGGAAATAGGGCCGCATTTAATGAACAGCATTAGACAAGCTGTACAGAGTTGAGGGGTTACAGGGAAGCAAGAGAAGCAGGAAAGTGGTGACATGTCCTACTCAGACTCCAGAATCCAAGGACAAGGACCCAGATACCAGACAGATGGCTCCAGAACCTTAAGTCGCCAGCCATCAAGGCTCTGTCAAAGGCAACTTAGATTTGGAGACTTAATGAAGATTTGATTTAAAAGTTAGTCAAATGACATTGTCCAAGAATTAAGAGAGGAGCCCCAATGCTGGATATTCCCCTCTCAGAACCTTAATCACATTCATTTAGGCATTCTGGGTGCCAGGGCTTATTGTGTCCATCATATTTGTAATACAGAGAATATTTTGAAATAATTTTACATATTTTAAAAAGCAAATCCTGTGAGGTAATGATTATTACATCATGGTATAGATGGGAAAAGTGAAGTCAAGAGATTCTCTCAAGGTTCCTTTCCCTTCCCCATTTACCATTAAGAGTAGAGTGTGCAGGGTCTGAGTTTTGTTATCTCCCGGGTTGTCATGGAGGGGTCTCCAGTATCCAGAGGTTCCCTACTGTACTAGGCATCTCCTGACTCCTCACAGGCACATTCATACAGTCCTGCAGTCCTGTCCTGAAGTTGCATTTATCCATCCTCTATATGGGTAGAATTTCTATCTACTCTAACATTTGCACAGTCATTTCTGCAGAATTAGGAGCTGCCTAATTATATCAATTTACATACCAGTCCATTTTATTAGAAAAATAAAATTTTTCTAAAAAATTTTGCGAAGTTTTATTCATTCAAAAATATCAAGCATTTGTTATGGATCAAATGGTATTTTAGGTGTTGCATTGATCAAATCTGGGAAACATTTTTCCCCTCACAGTGTTTGCACTATTTATATAAATAATAAAGGTAGAAGTTTGAAGTGATAAGTACTAAGAGTAATTGATAATGCAGAAACAGAGCCATGAAATGTCAGGTGGGTGTTGGAATTTAAGACAAGGGAGGGAGGAAGGTAGGGCAAGGATCCCTGAGGAGAGCCCAGAACCAGAGGCCACGTCAGTGTTGGAGAAGAGCTGTCCAAGAGGTGACTTCTATGTTGGCTTATTTACTGAGAAAATATGTTCCGATCATTTGTCTTTTGGGTGGATCTAGTTGGATTACTGTCCACAATCCAAGTTCCACCCACAGCTGTTCATGTAGCACTATTTGGAGCAGTAATTGTTGGGCTTGTAGGAAGAATTTCACTAAATCTTTCCAGGCCTGTGTGGATGTGTGTCCACATGTGTGCATGCACGCTGGCATGTGCTGCAGATGAGGAGTACAATGAGAAAATGGGTATGGAAACTTCCTTAGGCCGGAAAACTGTTTGAGAAGTACTAACTCAAAAAGATGTACCTCATATCCAGATCTCCACTGATTCTGGAGAGTCATATGACTTTACCTCTACCTTGTGTAGACATCATTACTAAATTCCTAGCATGTGAGGATTGTTGGCAAAGCAGTTTCTTTTGTGAAGAAGAGCCAGACCCACCCCAAGTTACTTGACAGAATTCAGGGAGCTTAGAAAAACAACTTTCAATTTTTAAATATTTAGAAGACAATAAAAAAAAGTTTTTGCATATGCTTTCCAAATTCTGTCTGCCACAGGACAACTAGAGGGGAAAAAGTACAGTTTGCCTGAGGGTTTTTTTTTTTTTTTTTTTTTTAACTTTCCAATTTGCTAGTCTTTAATTAAATGTAGTTACATTCTCAGCTGTGAAATCTATTGAGGCAACATAATCTATCATCTATGTGGATAACAAAAACAGCTGGCTTGGTGTCTTGTTGTGTTAATTGGATTGGTTAATATTAAGTCTTTGCAAAAGATTCATGATTTTCTTTTACATATTGAAATATAGTCAACAAGCTCATAAATTAGACAAGGGGACATATTCATTCTCAAAGTTAACCATTACATAATTTTCTTGAAGGATATTGAATATGTAATAGGAAAGACAGAAACTACTTTGAGAATGAAATAATTTTATTTAGATAAAAATGTTAACACTTGCAAAGGTGGACATTCAAGGAAATTTGTTTAGGTAGGTGATAGGATTATTGGACACATACCATGTTTTATAGTATCAACTGTGTATATTTCATGGAAGGAAATGTAAATTTGGTTGTACCCTTTTTGGGGGGGTGGAGTAAAGGGGATGATGTAACTCAGTTGTAAAGAGCTTATTTAGCTTATACATGGCCCTGGGTTTGATCCTCAGCAACCCCTCCCCCGCAAAAAGAAAAAAGAAAAAAAGAAATTGGTGCTCTGGGTTTTTTGGTCTGAAACTATGATCTATAAAATCACTGCGTATAGAAAGTAAAGCACTTTGATCTTAATGAAAAAAAATGCCACAAGTGTTGATAATATTAGGCTAACCTGAAGTATTTATCCACATTAAGTAGAAACTTGAAAATTTGTGTGTGTGTTAGATTTAACTCTAGTTTTTTGGTGTGGGGTAGAAAATAGTTGTGTCCCCCACCCACTCACACATTCCCCTTGGTCTTTTACTTTTTTAAAAAATAAATGACCTTAGAATGAGATGGCATTAGAACAAACAGGATGGCCCTTTTGTGGTAAAAATGAAATAGTTATTTTTTTTTATTCCAGGAAAAAAGACAAACAAAAGAAAAGATATTTTTATTCTGTTTAAGGTGACATATAATGTGAAATGTTGTTTCTCTTTAATTATATTTTCATTGTTTAAAGAAACTCTGGGGGTGGGTTAACTTAATTCCAAATTTCCTAACTGTACTTAAATCACATTAGCAATTGTAAAGTGTTTGAAGCTTTGTGTATTTGTGACCATGTGAGATCTGTCCAGTTCACACTAAGCTTTTACTCACAAGTGATGGGTGGGTGTGTATGTTTATTTGGATATCTATGAGTGTATGTGCACATAGGTATGGGTATGCATAGGTGTGTACAAATACGTGCAAGCGACTATGTGAGTGTGTGTATAAGGGATTTTGCTTCATTAAATTATCGCTTTGTTTTTAGGTTTAGGAGAGGATAAACATTCTTTCCTGGGGCTGGGGATGTGGCTCAAGTGGTAGCGTGCTCGCCTGGCATGCGTGCGGCCCAGGTTCGATCCTCAGCACCACATACAAACAAAGATGATGTGTCTGCCGATAACTAAAAAATAAATATTAAAATTCTCTCTCTCTCTCTCAAAAAAAAAAAAAAAAAACATTCTTTCCTGGGCTAAGACAGTCTTCTAGAAGTGGATTGATCTGCAAGGGAGCACTGGGGAATCTGGTGTCTTCTGTGTTGTCTTTGACACCTATTGTGAGGTGTAGGCCTTTGGTGAAAGGTGCTCAAACAGTTCATCCTCTGCTGGGTAGACTCTGGAATACCTTGTCCCTTGATAAGAGCCCTCTGCCTGGTATCATTTTCCTTCCACTTGTTTTGTGAGCAGCGTGCCCCCAAAGAGGAAACTTCTCTGTTTCCATGAAGTACAACATGAAACTAATCAGCACTCCTTGGTCTCTGTAGCTATTTTAAATTCTCCCAGTTGTCCTCATTTTGTTTCTGAATTTGTAAGAGTCTGTTTCCCCTGTCACCCAGTGTTCCTGGGGAGGTTATATAATACTTCTTATTTGCAGATGGTTCTCAAATGGAAGGCAGTATTTTGGTTCTCCTTTTGGTGTTAGTGTTCCTTAAGAGTTTTGCCCATCCATAAATGAAAGTGGAAGTGGTGAGATTGGTGGGCACGTTTTATAATGGTGGTAAAGGGGACCTAATAAGGTTCAAAGTTGCCTTCAGAAAACACCATTACCTACTTGGGTCTGGGTGAAACCATGCTTCCTGACATCTAAATCGGGCTTCATATTGAAATAAAGTCTTTCTCACTTTATTCATGCTCATGAATAATCCATCTGCTGAAAAGGGACTTAAGGGGCTAAATGAGTATTTTATCCAAGCTGAGATCAGGCCAAAAGCCAACTTCTCTAGTTTGTTGGTTTTCAGTAAAGCTGTTTTCAGTCGTACAGTGTTGCTGTCAGAATGCCTTATTCTCCCCTCCCCTTCAACTTTAAAGGCCAAGAAATGGTGGTATCATTGACTGCAATGAGAAGTTTCCCCCAAATAGGTGCTGGGTACATCCAGGTGAGCTTTCTTAGGTTAAAAACTAGACTAGTGATTAAAAATCTCTCTCTCTCTCTCTCTCTCTCTCTCTTTCTCTCTGTCTCTCTCCCTCCCTCCCACTCTCTCTCCAAACATACATACACACAATTTAACCAAATAGTACGTAGTCAGCATTTGAGGTGCTCCGGCTTCAATCCCTAACATCAAAAAAATAAAAATGAAAATAAATTAAAAAAAAAAAAACAAATAAAATAAACCTTTGACTTTTTGTCTTTGGGTACAAAATGGACAAGAAAAAGTTATTATTCACCTTGAATGACTGAGTTTCAGCAGTGGTTCCTACTGTTGGCTAAAAAATAAGACTTTTCATTTGTGTGGTAAAGAAGGCCAACTTCAAAGGATTACAGACCTAGGTTTGTTTTGGATAAAACTTCAAATAGTTGGTTTGCTCATCCGGCCTTTATCAAGTGTTTTCGAGCCTTGACCAGTAGGCAGGAAATTCTTAGAGGACAAACTCTGAGGTTGACGTCTCTGCCTTGGCACAGGGAGACCTCTTTGGGCCTTGGAAACCCTTCTCCTGTATTTGACCTGTTGTCGTTTCAAGGGTGAAAGCAACAGAAAGAGGCTGTTGATGCAGGGTGGGATTCTGAACCTGAGGTCAGACCGTTTGTCTCAAGCATCAAAGACAAGTTTGGCCAGAGTGGGGGGGTGGTTTTTGGATGTCCACAAAGAGGGAGCCTCTTACCTTTCCTGAGTGTGCACACATGCCACACATCCTCTGAAACTGGGGTGTTATAAGAAGCTGCTTGCAGATTGCTGGTTGATGGGAGACCGGGAGCAGGCACAGCCCAGAACCTGGAATTGGGGGCAGCTGTGTCAGCATTCAGAAAGATTGCAGCCCTTCCATGTTAGTCAGCTTTCTGTCACTTGCCGCAGTCTGGGTGGGCACAAAATCACGAGCCACCACACACCTTGTAGATTCAAACAGCAACTCTTTATTCTCGAACTCACACCGGCACTCTACAAACACGTTCTGGGGGAATTCACGTTCCGGGCCCCAATCACGTTCTGGGCGAAATCCCAAATACTCTCTGAATCCCAGGAGAACTCAACGGGAACTCAAGGAGCAGGCGCGCCTGAGGCAGCAGGATACGCCCTATTCCCAGCAGGGTACACCTTAAACCTGGAACCGCCCTAAACCCAAGGAGCGGGATTCTCCTTAATCCCAGCAGGATACACCCTAAACCTGGATCTGCCCTGGTCCTTGAGCAAGGTCACTTACCACTGCAAATGACCTGGGTCATGCTATGCGTCATACCTACTTGGCAATGGCTCTCAGCAGTCACTAGAACAAATTTCTGAGATAATCAGCTATTGAGGAGAAATTGTTTATTTTGGTTCACAGTTTTGGAGGTTCCAGTCAGTGCTCACTTGGCCCCATTTCTTTGGGCCTATAGTGAGCTAGTTCTTCCTGGCAGGAGCACTTTGCAGACCAAAACCACTTACCTCCTCTTTGGGAAGTGAAAGAGAAAGAGAAAAGTATACCCCTTGAAGGGTGTACCTTCAGTATCCTAAAGGTTTCATCACCTTCCAATACTGCCATCCTGGAACATAGGGGCCTACCTTTGTGGGACACTTAAGGTCCAAACTATGGCACCTTCTCTCCTGCCCCAGGCAGTAGCACCAGTTGTCACTCACTGAGTGATCACTGCATGCCAGTTCTCTTGACTCTTAGGTCCTCTTATTATTCTCATTTACCAGATGAGCCACTGAGGCACAGAAGACATCTTCCTTTTGACCCAGCTTGTGGCCAGAGTAAGTAGTGATCCTGGTTTGAGGCAGACAGATGGGGCTCAAGGCCAGGTGGTAAGGCTCACTTGGGGCCACCTCTACAGAGCACTGAAACTATCACTGTTGATGTTCAGGCCGGTGTAAGCAGGGTTGGGCTAAACGATAGCTACAGTGAAGTGTGGAAGAAATAAGGAGCAGCTGAGAATATTTCTGCACATCCACATTTCAACCTTGATGTTTTGCATCATAGTGGATGCTTGTGCACTTCCAATATCCTGAGCAGTGAGTGACATGTATAGGTCAATCTGATGGGCAGGAAACTTTTAAAAATTTACTTAATAGATGTAATGGTTGGTCAACAATGTGCTCACTGACTTGCCTGTGTTGATGGAATGGGATTTCTAAGTTCCTGATTCCCAAAGGTCATAGTAGGGTGTCTGTCTTCTTGTACAGTGAGGACACAGGCTTGCAGTGGTAATGCTTTGGTTTATATAGTAAGAAGTGACCCTGTGCTCCACTCCTGAGCCCAGATGCATCAGGCTCCCAATAACACATGGCCCTGGTGCTCTTTAACAACACTGGCCATTCCCTGCATGGAGCAGGCATTCAAGAGCTCACTTCCCCATTTCCACAAGTGAACTTCCCAAGAAAGCAAGGAAGAAAGGTAGTCTTTGGGTTGAACCAGAAGAAAGCAACTGGCTGGTGTTGCCCCGGTTCTCAGACTCTAGCTTCCTGACCTCAGGACTCTGCTCTACAGGACTGTTCCTCCTCATTTTGTATTTCAGAGGAGTCTATGAATGGAGACACCAGCCGGCACTTTAGCTTCAAGCTCTGATGGGTGTTAACAGATGAGATTCACAGACAGAGACAACCAAAGGCTTTGGAGGCATTTTAGACATAGGATAGACCACATTTTAAATGTACACATGTTTGCTCAGACTACTCTAACAAAGTACCACAGACTGGGTGCCTTAAAGAACTGGAATTTATTATCCTACAGTTGTGGAGACCAGAAGCTTGCGATCAAGGTTGCAGCAGGATCAGTTCCTTCTGAGGCCTCTCCCCTTGGCTTTTAGGTGACCACCCTCTCAACATGGTCTTCCCTGTCTGTGTCCTAATCCCCTCTGATGAAGACACCAGTCATTGGATCCAAGCCCACCAAATTTCTTCATTTTAAATTACTTGCCTCTTCAAAGGCCTGTCTGTTCATCACATTCTGAGGTCCTGGAAGTTAGACCTGAATTTGAGGGGGGCCGAATTCAACCCAAATTCAATAGTGCACTTTCAGATGAGTACGACTACTGTTCCTAAATGGAAATGTTTTCACGAGTATAAATAATCTCAGATCCAACTTAGTTCCATTCCAGTCCGCTCCACTGCCAGGAAGAGGAAAATGCTTTCTCTTGATGTATCTATGGCTGGAAACGTGAGGCCTAGTGGGGAAGCTGAGAGAGAGTCACAGGCACAGGGTGACTGGCTGCAGCCTTCACCAAGGAAGCTGTCAGTTAGATATGCATGTTGCATATTAAAATCTCTGTGAATGACGGGATCAAAGGAACAAGAATTTTATGGGTGCAATTTTAAAAACTGATTAGAGTTCTTTTAAGTATTGGGGTGTGTGTGAGTGTGTGTGTGTGTGTGTGTGTGTGTGTGTGTGTGTAGTCAAGGTATTAACAGCCAGAACTGTTTTTAATAAATATTACCCATAGAAGTAGAGAAGGAAAACCTTTCAGCCCTTGACTGAAACCTCCCTTTGATCTTGGAGTTTCCTTCAAGGAAGACCCAGCTTCCACTGGAAATGATATCTTGTGTCTTTCCTAATCCCTGTTTGTTTTACATTATAAAAGGAATCAGGACTTGATTTCCACCAGTCATGAAAAGTGTGCTTCTGAGAGTTAACTTGGAAACACAAGGCCCTGACCTGGACCTGGAGGAGAGAGGGGTGCTCTTGGGGTTGAAAGGGATGGGATTCCAGGTCCCCATGGCCTGTGACAGTTGTATCTGGCTAGCCTGGTGGGGCTTCCTGACCGGAGCTTGTGCTTCCAAGTTCACATCTGTATCATGAAGGCACTAAGAAACATTTACTTATATTTTAAGCAGAGGAAGTCACTTTTCTTTCCTAATTATACCATTTACAAAATGTTCACAGTTAACCACTGTGAGCTTTTATAACAGGAGCAAGTGTCCAGGCACTCTTCTTTCCCCAATTCTCCACCTTTGGCTCAGGAGGCCCTGTGGTACTGATCTTCCCATGTAGTAGACTGCTTCTTTCCTCTCTCTGTCTTTTCAAGATTCTGGTCACTTCCCAGTCATGCTGACCCCTGCACTTGGAGTTACCCAAGACTTGACCCTTCTCATGGGTACAGACCAACAGCTGCCAAGTCCTGGATTCTGCCAGGGCACGACCTGGAATCACATTGATGGGGATGAGAGGACCTTGGAACAACACCCAGTACGTCTTTTGGAACCTCTCAGTCCCACCTACATCAGGGATACCCAGCCAGATGGCCACATCAGATATATCTCAAATTCAGGACACTGGAAAATCCCATGTGGGACCATATGGAACACATTACCCTCCCTTCTGTACCGGAAGGCTTCAGATATGTGAAAGCTGTCAGATCCTTACCCCAACTGGTCACTGTGCCAACGCTTACCACCAGCAGTTAGTAAGGTTGGTCCTCATATCCCCTGGTGCTCAGTGGTCATTAATATCAGTCCCCCTTAGCCACCCCACCCCACTTTGAGCCAGGAACCAAATCCAATTGTGTCTAACCACTGAGCAATATCCCCAGCCTTTTTTATTTATTTTGAGATAAAGTCTCAGTAAGTTGCTTAGAGGCTCTTTAAGTTGCTGAGACTGGCTTTGAACTTGAAATCCTTCCTCCTCAGCCTCCTGAGATGCTGGGATTATAGGTATGTGCCACCAGTTCCCCTTGGGCCTTTTAGAAGTCCCTAAGGAATAGGCTCACCCTGATATTCTGACTCCTTTGGTATAGGCTATGTATGCTCCAGTATCCCTGGGGTTAAGCCTCCCACCCTGAGATAATACAGTTTCTTTCCTGATTGCTGCTCTAGATCCAAAGAGGTCAGGAGTGCTTCACCATTGAGCTACATCCCCGGTTATTTTTTTGACATGGAGTCTTGCAAAGATTCGAAGGCTGGCCTTGAATTTACAATCCTCCTCTAATCTCAGCCTCTCAAGTCTCTGAGATTGTAGGCATGCACCACCAGGTCTTGAAAATAGGTCTTCTTAAATCATGCAGCAAACCCAGCATTGTGCCCATAGTATCTACTCCTGCAACACTCTGTGTCCTATATCCTGGTCTGTTTCTCAGCTCATTCAGGTCCCTCTTCTGACTCTGCCCCATACCCAGTCTGGCCTATATCTGTCCTATTTGCTTTGTCCCACAACAACCAGACTTGGCTCCTCTTGTACCTTCTCAGGGCTGCTGCAGTCTGTACAGTCTCTCCGGGTCCACCCTACATTCTGCAGCAGCGATTGCTAGAATGACAAACCCAAATCACAGTTTTGACTTTGGCCCTCTCTGGCTCAAATGCCTACAGTGGCGGGTGGCATGTTTGAGCTCTGTGGTAAAAATGAGGAATGGCTCCCTAGACCAGAAGGGGTAGGAGGTGATTTGATGACTCCAAAAAATTTGACTGCAGTGTGCTACATAGCAGAGCTGCCTGTCTAATGGAACTGTGGATGCCAGAAAATCAGGAGGAGCAAAATATAATGTAAATATCTATACGTATACATACATACCATACACAAGGGTCCCATCTAGAGGATCACTGATTTGACAAGAGTTTCCCACTGATTTAGTGTCTTGACAAAACCCTGACTAGACTAGGTGTCTTCTGGTACTGGTGCATTCTGATCTGGTGCCTCACTAACAGCTTAGTCCCCTTTGCACCTGGCTGCATTTCAGGAAGTTCTCCAGAGGCACAATGAGCCCTCTGCAGTTGAGCACAGACACTGAGCCTCAGGGTCCTGAAATGGTAAGGCCTGGTCTCCAGGAGTCTGTTCTACTGCTGATGGGGCTGGGGCCCTCCTTAGCCCTCATTGAATGGGTGAGGATCCACAAGGGGTCCTCCTGAGGTTATTGAAGGTAGTAGGAGTGCTTTGTGTTGAGTCATGGCCAGTGTCAGGCACACTGTACTCAGGGCTGCTGTGTGACTGCACTTGGAAAAGATAAGGCCCTGGGGCCACCAGTACAGCAGTGTTGCATGATGACCTGTTACCAATAGGGTCTGGCAGCAGTGTGGAGAGAGAGTTGGGCCTTCACCGCGGTTCACTTTCCACTCTCCATTCTCCCACCCGAGGGGAGGCTAGTGGGAAGGCAAAAAGGGCCAGCATGGTGGGTGCTACTGGAGCTGAGCCAGAGGGAGCCAATGTCCAGGTTGTGTGGCTGCTAGAGTCTTATTCACCTCATAGATTTATTGGATACTTCTACATGCCTGGTGCTTTTTAGGGAACTGTAATTAAAACTGGAAAAAGAAAAGAAAACCTTCTGCCAAGGTTAAGGATTCTGAGTTGTCAAGTAAAGCAGATCTAAGGTTCAAACTGAAGCCTGTGTGTGGTTCTGTGACACCCAGGAACAAGAGACCTACTAAGCCCCTAGGTTCCCAGTGGCCACCCCTGAACTCTGGGGTCGTTTCTTCAGGGTGGAGGATGGTGCTCCTGCAGCTCCTCAGCAGTGCCCACCCAGTTCCTCCACCAAGAATTCCCAGGAGAATCCAATTGTAGTAAAGGCCAGCATAGCAGGCAAACAGAAGTTACCCATGCATCCCTTTAGTCTGTATGCAATGGTAATAAAATCACACCTGTGTGGCAGTGGCATGGCCCTGTGGTTTTCTGTTCTTCTGGTCCCTTCTTGCTAGTTTAAGTGGGTCATGGGAAGGACAACCTTCCTGGGGAGGAAAACACTGGTGTAGCTCTCTAGAGTCAGGATGTTGGGTCTGAGGAGAAGCCTGACTGAGTGCCACTTGAAGACAGGGACCGGCTGTGGTGTGGCATTGAAAGTAGGCTTTGGGGTCTGACTCCTGCACTTGCTAGGTTACAACTTTGGAACATCATTCAATCTCAGTAGGCCTCAATTGCAACACCTGCAAAATGGAACATTGTCAAGTCTTTCTCTTTTGCCCTTTGCACAGTGTCTTGTAGGTGGCGGGGGTGGGGGCACTCAGGGCAATGACCGTCCTTATCACCACCCATGTTGCTCTACCTGTCACTGAAAGGCTATCTCACAAAAGGTTTCCATGCAATAGCCTGTGGAGGAAGGTTGGGACACGAATTCACAGGTGAGGTTACGGGGAGAAGAGTTTGCTCTTCTAGTCAGAAGAAACTGAGGATAAAGGCGATGGTTCTACCTGAAGTCAGTTGGACTGCCTTGGATGCATGGAACTGGAGGTGTCAAAAGCAGAGGCTAGAGTGTTGGGGTGTTAGAGGAGACCTATCTGGCACTGTGAAGACAGGGACCAGACCGGCTGAGCTCCCGGCTTCAGAGTGAGTTCTCAGAACAAGGAGGCTGATCTCATTAACCCCTTCCTTGCCCAGGGCTTTGGGGGTTACTTAACACCCATGCACAGGGCAGGATGGCTTTAATGCTGCAGTGAGGGATTGGATGTCATTGGAAATTCTCCACAGGCAGAGATCTGGATATGGGCTATGGAGCTGAGTCTGCAGCTTTAGCCTGAGCCTTCCCAGTGCAAGAATACCAGGGCAAGCACGACAGAGTAAACACTTTGGAGGGCTGCTGAGTTACCTCACTTGCAGAGGCAGATGGACATGCTTCTAATGGAAAGTTCCAGTTTTAAAGGGAATCCAGTTGTCATGTATTGCCATTATTAGCAGGTGTCCCACAGAGGAATAAGGGTTGTTGGTTTATTATGCTGGTGACTGTTAAACATTCTCTACACAAAGCCACCAGTTTGTATTGCAATGTTAAACTCACCAGACTCAGTGCTCTCTGGTACTGCCCTGTACTGACTTCACTATGAAGAGTCCACAAGATGGTTGCTGCTCCCTGTAGACCCTCTACCTCAAGCAGTAGAGCCATTGCAAAGAATAGGCTTATAGAGGGAGAATATTCAGGAAGCAAGGTTTGATTGATGGTTGTTATTTCTCTTGCCTCATCAGAAAAGATGAAATCATCAGAAAGGAACCTCTAAGTCTTTTCTTACTGCTGTAACAAAATATCCCACACTAGATGGCTTAAAATGGTTTATAAATAATAGAAACTTATTTTTTGCTGCTCAGGAGAGTGGGAAGTACAAGATAAGGGGCCATTAGATGTGGTATCTGGTGAGAGATCCCCTCAAGTTCTGCAGATGGCCATCTTCTTGATGTGTCCTTGCATGGCCAGCTCACAAGGGGAAAATACTTTCATGTCTGTTCTTAAGGGCATTAAACCCTTTCATGAGTGCTTTGCTTTCAGACTTAATTACTTTTCAAAGTCCTTACCTCCAAATACATTGGGGGTTAGGTTTCAACATATAAATTTTAGGGAACAAACATTTCTTCCATAGAAGGAACATTCCCATCCTGCATCATAGATCTGTTTGACCTTTGATTCTTTGAGTTCATCATGCTTTGCTCCAGAGTTGGGCTAGAATTGCCGCCTTATTTCTGGAGAAATGCAGATTACCAGGGCCCTTCCCAGATCCATGGAGGCAGGATCTATATTTTAACATGATTCTGGGGAAGTCATGTGCCCTGCAAGTTTGAGAAGCTCTCTGCAAGACTGGTTTTCACCCGGACATAAATAGGCATATTCTTCTGTGGTTTTCTAGTCATAGCTGGGATAATCAGCTTCCATGTTCTTGCCTTCCTGTCTGAAGTTGATATTTCCATAATTCACTGATTTAAAACACCTCTTTTTGAAAAAGGCACATGTGTAGATTATATTCTACAAAAGATTTGATTTTTGAAAAGCTGTGGGTAAAATAAAATTTTTAAACAATGCTCTCCCATGGATGTAATTTACTGATTGATTGATCCAAATGGGGAGATCTTATAGATGACTGATTTTATTCGGCAAAGTGGTTAATTACTCCCAGCATTTATTTATGTGGAGCCCAACTTGCTGGGATGAATCCTGTCATAGTCAATGCTGCAAAATCAATGCCTTGCTGTATCCTGGTCCTCATTAACCTGCAGCCTGTGTTCCCTCCAGCTTCCCCAAACGGGAACAGAGGGCTGACACACCCTGCAACAATGTTAAGCTGGGCACCCACTCAAGTTGACTCATATAATTAGCCATTACATGCATTTACTTGGTATCTTGTGGGGTTTTCCTTGGAGAGACTATGAAAAGTAAAAGGCGAGGGAGTGGTCCTGGAACATGGGCTCAGGGACATGACTGCCCTGGAGTAAGGACCTTTCTATTTCTGATCTTCATGGATGGCCTTGAGGGGGACAGTGTAATACCAGGGTCTCCCCAGGAAGCAGAAGAGGCAAAGGACAGAACTGTGGTGAAATATCTCAGGAAACACAAGGCTGAGCATGGTGAGAGAATGGTGACTGAGTGCAGGGACCTAACCACACATGACCCTTAGACCTTGACCATGTCAGTCTTTTCCAGATCTAGGGTTTGCCACCTATGAATGCACAATGTGAGACCATAAGTTTCTGAGGTTCCTCCTGATCTGCCCCACTCTGTGACTGCCTTTTATTAAAAAAAAAAAAAAGGGCAAAGATGTTGCAATGGGTGCTGAGAAGGCAGAGTCAAATGTGCAGCTGTGCCCACCTCAGTGACCATTTGTGTGTTCAAAGTATCTGGCACCATGAGTTGCAGCTATGCTCATCCTCAGCAACCTGAAAGGCTTTTATTGTGATCATTTTCATTTTACAGATGTCACCAAGACTCCAGGATGTAAAATCTAGTTCTGAGAGAGAGAGAGAGAGCTGTGAGCACCGGAGCTGAGATATGCCCTTTTCTTCCTCAGTGTTTTGCATTCCAAGGCCTGGCTTTGTGGAGAGAAGAACAGGAGAAGGCAGATTTGGGTAGGAGAAGATTAAATTAGAACTGGGGTGAGCCTTCCTGCATCTTGATTTTTATTATGCGTCCTACCCTATCATGAGAAGAACCCAGGGAGCAGGGGCAGGAAGAATTCCTTGCAGTAGGACTTCAGCTTAGGGGGAAGCTCTGGGCTCCACTGCCTTGTTGGGAGTCATTGTGAGATGAGGAACATGCACCTTTGCAAAAAGAAGGGCTTGGGTGACATTTAACACAGACAGCTCTGGTAACTCCAAGGGTTTATATTCCAGGGAATAATTGGAGATTGTCAATTTAGATATCTTGGATATGTCAGGTACCTCTCCCAGGAAGGAAGGTTTGAGAACCTATCCAGGGCTCCCCCTGGGTCCCACTTACCTCATCTTCTTGCTCCACACCTCTGTGTGCTCTTCCTGTGCTGGGCCCTCCACAGAGAATCCCATTTCACTGTACCCTTTACTGAGCAGGCACTTCATGTTATCATCCTATTGGTACTCACCCCATGAGGTAGGACTGTGCTCATCTCTACATTACGCACAGCCTTCTGGAAAATGGATCAACTTTCTAGCAGTCCCTTGGCTAGTGAATGGGAGACCAGAGGTTCCACTTTGAATTTGTCTGACTACCTATGTCCTTTGTCCTCCCAGCTAAGTCAGTGGTTCCCAAACTTCTTTTGATCATGCACCCTAGTTGGTGAATAACACTTGACTATGTCCCACTTCAAGCTTATTTCCTTATAAGTTAGATTATGTAGATTAGGTTAAACTAGTACAGGGATTTTTTGTTCGTTCATTTGTTTTGCCAGTGCTGGGGATCAAACCCAGGGCCTCACGTATGCCAGGCAAGCACTACACACTAAGCTATACCCCAGCTGCCATAGTTTTTTCATAGATCAAAATACCACTATACAGGTTGGGAATCCCCAGTCCAAAAATCCAAATGCCCCAGAATCTAAAACTTTTTTTTTTTGTACCGGGGATTGAACTCAGATGCATTCGACCACTGAGCCACATCCCCAGCCCTATTTTGTAATTTTATTTAGAGACAGGGTCTCACTGAGTTGCTTAGCACCTTGCCATTGCTGAGGCTGACTGTGAACTCACCATCCTCCTATCTTAGCCTCCCGAGATGCTGGGATTATAGATGTGCACCACCACACCTGGTGCAGAATCTAAAAATTTTGAGTGCTGACATGATACCACAAATTGAAAATTCCATTCTATGAAACTTTTGTTTCATGCACAAAATTATTAAAAAATACTGTATAAAATTACCATTAAGCTATATGAATAAGGTATATATGAAACATAAGTGAATTTCATGTTTAGATTTGGATCCCACTCCCAAGATATCTCATTATGTATGTGCACATATACCAAAATCCAAAAATTAAAAAAAAAAAAATCTAAAAGACTTGTGTTCCCAAGCACTTCAGGTGCACCATCTACAAAATACACTTATGCAAAACATTTTGTGAGATTCATTTTCTTACTTTTTTTGGGGGTGGGGGTGGTGTTGGGGATTGAACCCAGGGTCTTGGGCATGCTAGGCAAGCACTCTACCAACTGAGCTATATCTTCGGTCCCCTTCCTCTTCTCCCCCTCCACTTCCCCTTTCTTTCTCCCTCCCTCTCCCCCTCTCCACCTCACTTTTCCCTCCCTCCCTCCCTCCCTCCCTCCCTCCCTTCCTTCCTTCCTTCCTTCCTCTCAGTTGCAGTGCTTGGTATTCAACACAGGCCTCACAGTGAGGCCAGTGCCCTGCTACTGAGTTTATCACCTCCTCCTTTGGTACCCTACCCCACCAAGGAGGAGGTTTAAATTGAGTATCAACAAAAGATCTGTCTCTTGCTTGTGGCCCCCCAGTTGAATTGTGCTGCTTAAGTACAGGGCGCATACTTCTCTTTTGGAGTCCTCTGCCCCTTACTGGAGATGAGCATGGGTTGAGTGGACATGTAGGCATTAGTTTCTGCTTGCTATGGGTGATAATGGGTCCTATTCACACATGTGTATAATAAGGGGAACGAATGGTTTGAAGCCCATTCTAATCCTTGTTGGAAGACAGATCTTTGAGTGCAAATCGGAATCTTAGAGATAAGAGCAGAGGTACCCTTTCTGTGTTTCTTCTGTTCCCTGCTTTTACTTTGGTCTAGATGAACCAGGTTGTTGTCGGAGAGCATGTTAAGGGTAGATTAGATAAGCTCACCACCAGCTCTGTGCTCAACAGGAACCGAGAGTTGCCTTGCCCTGTGAGCCAGGACCGCCTCTCTTCCCACTGAAAAAATTCACAGAAGGCTGGGGAAGGAAGCAAGGAGGTCCTAGCTGTTGGGCCAGCGTAGAATTGGTGTCTGACTTCAGGTCATTGGGAAACAAAGAGGATTCCTTTATTTGCTCAGGTTTTTAATCCATATGAGGATTGGGGATTTAGTCAGGAGACATAGTGTGGCTAGTCAGTTAATTTGGGATTTTAGAGCATTATCCAAAATCATCTTAAGCCAAAGAGGCCCATGATTGTCAACCTAGCTGGCAGAGCAATACAGGTAAACACTGAACCTACCAGTGCCAGCTGATGCCAGGTGCAGGTTGAGATATACATGAGAATACAGACAGGTGCCTGCAACGTCCGTCACACAGCAGGTCTCAGAAAGTGAGTCCCCTTCCTCTGGTACTCCCTAAGGCTGGCACTGGCACTGAAGTGCATTTGGAAATTCAGGGAGGAGGAATGATGATGGAAAGGGGGTTTGTTTCCTAACTGACCCAAATCAGACAAGTTGCATGCTTCAAGGGCAGTTTCTTCATTTGTGTAACATGAATTTAAAAAAAAAATATTTCCCTTGTAGTGCTTTCTGAAGGATGAAAGACAGATTAGGCACAGTTTGCTATGGTTTGCTATAGTCTAAAGATCTCCTGAAAGTTCTTATGCTGGACACTTAATCCACAAATTTATATCTTAATGGTTTGGAGGAGTCTTTAGATGTATTTAGGGTTAGATGAGGCCATCTGGAGGCCCCCCTTGGTGGCATTAATGGCTTTATAAGGAGAGAAACAGGAGACCTGAGCTCTGTCTTGCCATTTTATGCCTTCTGCCATAGTATGACTCAGCAAGAAGGCCCTCACCAGATGCTGACCAAGTGCCTTGGACTTTTCAGCTTCCAGAACCATGAGTCAAATAAACTTTTATAAATTACCCAGTGTCAGGTATTGTAGCAACAGAAGATGGACTAAGACACGGCTCCAGGCACACAGCCCAGGCTTAGTAAAAGGAAATGCTGTTGTGAGTAGTCAGTTGCTAGGTGGGTACTCCATGGACCAGATGTACTATGGATGTTCTGAAGGGCAGGGGTCAGAATGATGGTTATGAGTGGGAGCCCATGGGATATAGCCTCAGATGATGGGGGAGGTTTAGATGGTATGCTAAGCAGTGAGAGTAGATTGAAGCCAGGCATGGAAGACTTCAGTCCAGGGACTCCTTGCTGGAACGGATTCAGGACAGCCATCTTCTCCAGGAGGATGGGAGTCCTGGGAATCAGTGAGAATGGCCCTCTGTTGTCATCTGGAATGAATTACACCCACCAGTTGCTAATATGAAAGACACAAACAAATAAGCAGATGTTAAATTAATGATGGAGAATTTCAAAGGACACCCAGTTCCACTAAAACTAATTTGTTTCAAGAATTCCATAGGCAAGCAATTTAGGCTTTGTAAAATAAAGCCATTACTCTCGACAGGTTAATTTTGCTCCAGCATGAACTGAAAGCAAGTGGAAGAGCAATTATTTTCTTACAAAAATAAATTTCTCTTTTCCTAAGATAAAAATAGCTTTGGATCAGTCAGATGACACTGTAGCTCCTAAAGGACAAGCAATTCATTATGCAATTGCTTTTAGCTGTTCTGTTAAAATTGTTCAAAGAATCAAAAGTTAGGGAAAACTAATGTGCTACTGGGTGCGGCGTGGGGGGGACATGGAATTATCAGTTGCAAACTTCAGCTGCCTTTCATTTCTTAAACAGCTTTATTGAGGTAGGATTTGATACACAGTAAACTGTACAGATCAGGATGATGGTGTGCACCTCTGGCCTCAACTACTCAGAAAGCTGAGGCAGGAGGATTGCTTGAGCCACAAGTTCAAGGCCAGCCTGGGCAACAGAGTGTACACTTGTCCCTCAAAACAAAAACCAACAAAAAGTAATACATTTCACATATTTAAAGTGTAGAATTTAATGGACCTTGACATATGTATACACCATGCAAACCATTACCACATCAGGTTAGTAAATGTATCCATCACCCCTAGAAGCTTGGCACCTTTATGTGTCCCCCAGAATCATTGATCTTCTTTCACTCGTTATAGATTATTTTGAATTACCTAGAGATTTTATATAAATGGAACCATACAGTATATAAATTTTTGGTCTGACTAATTTTTCTCTCCCAAATACTTTGAGGTTCACCTAAGTTGTATGCATAATTTTTTTTTTCTAGTAGTATTCAGTCATATAGATATATCTTAACTATGCATCCAGTAGATGCATTCATCTGTTGATATTTTAGGCTTGGGTTATGACAAATAAAGGTTCTATGAAAACTCATGGAAGTCTTTGTTGGGACAAGTTTTCTTTTCACTTAAACAAGTAAAATATCAGAGGTGGAATGACTGGACCATATATATGGTGGGTATGTGTTTGACGTTCAGTGAAACTGCCAAATTTTTTTCTAAAGTGGCTGGGCCATCTTGTATCTCCAGCAGTTCCCCTTCATCATCAACCACAATTGGCATGCTGACTGGTCAGCCAGTAATATGTTTTAATTGTAGTAGTGTATCAATATATTTAATTTGCCACTTTAATTTTTAATTAATGAATTAATTTTTTTGCATTATTAGGAATTGAACCCCAGTACCACTAAGCTACATCCCCAGGCCCCATTTTTTAAATTTTTATTTTGATACAGATTCTTTCTAAGCAGCTCAGCTGGCCTCAAACTTAATGAACCTCCTACCTCAACCTCCCAAGTGGCTGGGATTATAGGTATGCACCTCTGCACCCGGCATACCATTGTTTTGAATGTACAATTCAATGGTATTAAATTTAATTCACAATGCTGTACAGTAATAATCACTATCCCCCCCCCCCAATTTTTTTTTTAAATCAAATTCAGACTTTCTCAAATCTAAGCAATTTCTATTTCCCCATTCTCCAGCCCCTGGTAACCTATCATTTATTTCTATCTCTGTACATTTGTCTATTCTAGATATTTCATGTAAATAGAATGATACAACAATTTTTATTTTGGGTCTTCCTTATTTCATTTAGCACAACAGTTTTAAGTTGTACCCATGTTGTAGGATGTGTCAGAACTTTACTTCTTTTTTTTTTTTTTTAAAGAGAGAGAGGAGGGAGAGAGAGAGAGAGAGAGAGAGAGAGAGAGAGAGAGAGAATTTTTTAATATTTATTTTTTAGTTTTCGGCGGTTACAACATCTTTGTTTGTATGTGGTGCTGAGGATCGAACCCTGGCCGCACGCATGCCAGGCGAGCACGCTACCGCTTGAGCCACATCCCCAGCCCGACTTTACTTCTTTTTTATGGCTGAATGTTATTGCATTACATGGTTATACCACTTTTGTTTATCTGTTAGTGGATGTTTGGGTTATTTCCATCTTTTGGCTATTGTGAATGATACTGCAGTGAACAGTGGTGTATAGGTATCTTTTTGAGTTCTTGTTTTTTAACCCTTTGGGTTTAATTAGGAATGAAATTGTTGGATCATGATAAATTCTGTGCTTAATCTCCTATTCCTGTCCCCCCCGTCCCCCATGCCACCACCCCCCCCACCCCCCACCCCCCCGTTCACCCCGTCCCCCTGATCCCCCCGCCCCGATTTTTGTGTGTGTGTGCTGGGAATTGAACCCAGCAACACTCTACCATTGAGTTACATACATGTCCAGCCCTTTTTATTTTTTATTTGACATAAGGTCTCATTAAGTTATTACCTAACTAGCCTCAAACTTGTGATTCTCCTGCCTCAGTGCTCCCCAGTTACTGGGATTATAGGCATGTACCACCATGCCCAGTTTTCATGTTTAATGTTTAAGTACCTTCAAACTTTTTTTCACAATGATCATATTAGTTTATCTTCCTGCCAGCAATGTATAGAGTTCCAGTTTCTCCATTTCCTTGTCAGCACTTACTTTTCCTTTTTAAAAATTGTAGCCATTCTAATAGATATAAGGTGCTATTTCACGTTTTTTTTTAATTTTCCTAATGACTGATAATATTGAACATCTTTTATGTGCTTTTTGACCATTTTTATATCTTCTTTGTTGTAAATATCTGTTTAAGTTTTTTTGCCCGTTTTTCATAGGATATTTTTGGTTTTGAGCTATATATTCTGTATGTTAAACTCTTATCAGATTTATAACTGCAGATGTTTTCATTCTGTAGCATCTTTTCATTTTAATGACAATATCTTTCTATGTGCAAACATTCTTAATTTTGAAAAAGTCCTTTTTATCTACTTTATTGTTGTTCTTGGTATCATATCTAAGAACTCATTGCAAAATCCAAGGTAAGGAAGATTTATTGTATTTTCCTCCAATATATTTATGGTTTTAGTTCTTAATTTTAGATCACTGATCATTTTGAATTAATTTTTGCATATGATGTGAAGTAGCAGTCCAAAATGCATTATTTTACATATAGGAATTCAATTGCCTTTGCACCATATCTTGAAGAGACTAGTCATTTTTTCCTCCATTCAGTGGTCTTCACATCCATTTTGAAATTATTTTGACCATATATATGCAAGGGTTTATTTTTGGGCTCTCTATACTGTTTCACTTGTTTATCCTTATGCCAGTATCACACTGTCTTGAGTATAGTAACTGTAGCAAATCTTGAAATCAACTTCTTTCTAATTTTTCAGGATGACTTTGGCTATTCATGGCTCCTTACAATTCTACATTTTCCATTTCTGCAAAAATGTTGGTATTATGACAGAGACTGCTTTGTATCTGTAAATTGCTTTGGGTAGTATGATATCATATCTATCCATCTATCTATCTATCTATCTATATCTATCTATCTATCTATCTCTATATCTATCTATCTATCTATATTGTTTGTTTGTTTGTTTTTTGGTACCAGAGACTGAACTCAGGGGCACTGGACCATGGAGACACATCCCCAGTCCTATTTTATATTTTCTTTAGACACAGGGTCTCACTGAGTTGCTTAGCACCTTGCTGTTGCTGAGGCTGGCTTTGAACTTAGGATCCTCCTGCCTCATCCTCCCGAGCCACTGGGATTATAGGCATGCACCATTGTGCCCAGCTGACATCTTAGCAATGTTGTTTTTCCATGAACACAGAATGTCTTTTCATTTTTATAAGTATTATGGTTTAGATATGAGGTGTCCCTCAAAAGATCATGTTTGAGACAATGCAAGGTTTAGATATGACTGAGTTTTGAGAGCCATGACCTAATCAGTACATTGATTGACCTGAATGGATTAAATGGGTGTTAACTGTAGGCAGATGGGGTATAGCTGGAGGACGTAGGTCAGTGGGGGCATGCATTTTAGGTCATATATTTTGTTCCTGGTGAACTAGGCTTAGTCTCTCTGTGCTTTCTGATGCCATGTCCTAAGCTGCTTTCCTCTGCTACACCCTTCCACGCATTGTTCTGCCTCATCTGGGGCCCAGAGCAAGAGTCAACCATCTATGAACTGAGACCTCTGAAGCCATAAGCTCCAAATTTTTCCTTTTCTACCTCATTCTTATCAGTGAAAAAGCAGACAAAGCCAATAGGTCTTCTTTAATTTTGTTCAGCAACATTTATACTTTGCACTATTCAAGTATTTCACCTCCTTGGTTAAATTTATTTTCAGGTATTTTATTCTTTTATATCTATTTTTTAATTAGAGCATTATAATTATACATAGTATTGGGGTTTATTTTGATGAAACAATACATGCAAGGAATTTTGCTTCAATCTCCATCCCTCTCTTTCCCTTCCTTACTCCCTCCTTCTCCCTGTTCTGTCTTCTGTATTAATCATCATATGTGGGAGCTAAAACAAAATAAGGGAAAGAATGTGGCCAGGGAGGAGATAGGACAGCATAAAGAAACAGGGCAGATCAGTGAAGTAGAAGGAGAAAGAAAGAGAGGTGGGAGAGAAAGGGGGAAAGAGGAAGGAACATGGAATGAATTTAACAATATCATGTTATAAACATGTTTGAATGTACCACAAAGAATTTCCTCTGTGCGTACATGCAGAAACAAAAATAAGGGAGGGTTGGGGTTGTGGCTCAGTGGTAGAGAGTTTGCCTAGCACGTATGAGGCACTGGGTTGGATCCTCAACACCATATAAAAATAAATGAATAAAATAAAGGTATTGTGACCATCTACAATTAAAAAATTAAAAATAAATAAATAAATAAAAGAGTAGATGCTGTTTTAAATGGAACAACTTTTTTTTTTTTTTAAATCCCCCCACCCCTGCCCTCGTACAGAATCACAATTTTGTGGGTTGTTTTTTTGTGTGTGTTGATCTTAGGGATGAAGTTCAGGCAAGTGTAACTGAGTAATTTGAAAGACAAATTCAAGGTCTATGGAAAGGCACCTTTCCATTGGGAGGGAGATTTTGAAATTTAAATTTCAGGACTTTTGTTATTCATCAAGATTTAGTGACAGGGAGTGGGTTCACCCTATAGTCTCAAAACGACAGTCAACAGACACAATACAGATGTTACTCAATTTATGATGGGGTTATGTCCTGTCATGAGTTAAAAATATCATGAGTCAAAAGTGCACTTAAAGACTGGAGTTGTGTCTCAGGGGTAGAGCACTTGCCTAGCATGTGGAGGCAATGGGTTTGATCCCTGGCACCACATAAAAATAAACAAGTAAAATAATGGTATTGTTCAGCAATATTTACACTTTTCACTATTCAAGTATTTATAACTAGAGAAAAAAATATTTTTAAAAAAGTGCACTCAATGCTCCTAATCTACAGAACATTGTCACTTAACTAGTCTACCTTAAATATGCTGAAGGCACTAGATTACTCTATAGCTGGGAAAAATCTAAAAGGCTTGTTTTATAATAAGTGTCAAATATCTCATAAATTATTGGATATTGTTCTTAAAATGATAAATATTGGTATATGGATATACTTTTAGACTATTATAAAATCACAAAAATATGAATTGAATATTTATTTATTTATTGTACTGGGAATTGAACCCAGGGTTACTTTACCACTGAGCTATGTCCCCAGCCCTTTTGTTTTATTTTGAGACAGAGTTTCTCTAAGTTGTTGAGGCTGGACTTGAACTTGTGATCCTCTTGCTTCAGTTATAATTTAATTTAGAAGAAAAGTGTTGAATATTGCATCTTTATATATATATGATATAGCTTAGGATATTGATGAATACTTTTTACAATATAAAGATCCTTTTATTCTTAGTCTGCTAAAAGACATTATCATGGATAAGTGTGAATTTTATCAAATACACTCTCTCCAGTTTCTGCTTCAGTTGAGATGATCATGATTTTACTAATTTTGTATTATCTGTTTGTATATTGCTGGACCTAATATGCTAAGTATGCTAATTCATGAACTTTTGCAATCATAACTACACTGGTAATTTTCTGTTTGTATAACACATTTTGGGGTTTTGATATTTCTGTTTCTATAACGTGTGTTTTGAGCTGATGTCAGCCTCATAAAATAAGTTGGAAAGTGTTTGTTTCATCACTGAAAGAATTTGTAGAAGTAAGTGTCATACCTTCATCACATTGTTAGTAAATTCACTGGTGAAACTGAATCTGAAGTATTTTTTTGTGGAAGGATTTGAATTACCTTTCTATTTACTTTAGGAGCTCCTGAGAATGTGTGTTTTTTTTCCTACCCTGAACTTGAGTAACTTGTATTTTTCTAGTAATCTGTCCTTTTCATTTAAATTTTCAGTTTTACTGATGTACAGTAGTTGTTCATGAATCATTTTAATGTTTTTGATATCTATAAGATCTGTAATGATATCATCTTTTCATTCCTGTTACTTACCTTTTGTATTCATTTTTAAGATCAGTTTTTAGGAGTGTTAATCATTATTATTTGTATTTTTTTCTGTCATAGGTTCTTCCTTTAATTCGCATTTTCTATGTTCTGTTTTTTTTTTTTTTTTAAGTGGATTCCTCGCTCATTAATTTCAGGTCTTAATATATTAAGTAAATTCAAGTAGACTATTAATTTCCATGAAAGCAAGCAATACCATGTAAGCGTTTCTTGTTTTTTGTTTGGTCAGGGATTGGACCCAGGGGCGCTTAAGTGTTGGCCCATATCACCAGTCATTTAATTTTGAGACTGGATCTCCCTAAGTTGCTTAGGGCCTTGCTAAGTTACTAAGTTGCTGAGGCTGACTTTGAATTTGGGATCCTCCTGCTTCTGTCTACTGATTTGCTGGGATTATAGGTATGTGCAGCCATTTCCTATCACTTTGATATATACATCTGTTTTGAGCTGATGTCGGCCTCAAAACACACTTTTCAAAACAATAGGATATTTAATGTCATTCACATACATACATGCCTTAATTTCTTTTGTCTCTTCCTTTTTTGGACCTGTTGGTCATTTAGAATTGTATCTCATAATTCCAAAGCACATTGGTGTTTTAATAATAATTCTCTTTTATCATTAACCCTTTAGGTCCCAAGTTATCAATTTTCACAATATTTCAAATATTTTTTTTCCTTTTTGGTACCAGGGAATGAGCTCAGGGGTGCTTAATCACTGAGCCAAATCTCCAGCCCTTTTTATAAATTTTTTTTTTTTTTTTTTTAGAGACAGGGTCTGGCTAAGTTGCTTAAGGCTTCACTAAATTGCTGAGGCTGGCTTGGAGTTCTGCCATCCTCTTGCCTCAGCCTTCCAAGCTGCTGGGATTACAAGTGTGGGCCACTGTGTCCAACTTGCAAATATTTCAATGAAATTGACATTAAAATAGACTGAAGATTATGTACATTATTTTATTAATTAGTAGTAGATAATTATGTTCTCATTGTTATATCATTATATATTATGTAATTTCATTACATACTTTTATATGTGTCCCATTGTCTGGGATAGTGGAAAAAATATGGTTAATCAAATTAGGCATGAAATCAATTTTTAAGAAATTTCTTGACAGTTTATGGCATAGGCTTTGATCATTTTCTGTCAGTGCTATGCAAATATTTGAGAGCTGTAGATTCAGTTGTTGGGGCAGAGTTTTGTTTTTGTTTTTAAATTGGGGCAGTGTTTTATGTATGTCCATTAACAAACTTGAAATAAAATCAAAGTCAAAAATTCCAGTTAAAAATTCAATGAATGGCTTATCAGTAGATTTGGCTATTTGTCAATAGTACTATTCAAATTTTATATACTTTCCTTATTTTATGATTAGTTTATGAAATCGTGAGAAAGGGTTATTAGCATCTCCCACTAAGATTATGGATTTTTCTACATCTCCTTCACTTTTTATCAATTTTTGTAATGTAGAATTAGGGCTTAAGTTATTAGGTTTATCTAAACTTAGAATTGTTTTATTCTCCTTATGAATTGAACTTTTTATTTGAAATTAACTTTTTTTAATACAGAAACATTTTTTGATTTAAAATTACTCTGTATATTATTAACATAGTTACACTAGCTTTCTTTATGTTATTCTTTGCTAATCATATCTTTCTCAGTGTTTCACATTGTTGTCTGGTGTCTGTATGCTTTTGGTGTTATTGTTTTAATTTCTTTTAAATTTTTTTTTTATTTTTAACTACAAGACAGCAGTGGAAAGCATTACAACTCTTATTACACATATAGGGCACAGTTTTTCATATCTCTATATAAAGTATGTTCACACCAATTTATGCCTTTATACATGTACTTTGTTTTTTTATTTTTTATTTTTTTGCATTATAATTCTTAATATACATATATACCACAATTGTTGTATCTCTGTTTGTATATAAAGTATATACACCCAATTCAAGTCTTTATACATGTACTTTGGATAATGATGTCCATCACAATCCACCATCCTTGCTAATCCCCTACCCCCTCCCTTTCTCTCCAACCCTACTTCCCTATCTAGAATTCATCTATTCCTCTCATGTTCTCCCTCCCTACCCCACTATGAGTCAAACTCCTTATATCAGAAAACATTCCGCATTTGTTTTTTGGGGATTGGCTGACTTCACTTAGCATTATCTTCTCCAAAGCCATCCACTTACCTGCAAATGCCATGATTTTGTTCTTTTTAAATTCTGAGTAAAATTCCATTGTGTATATATGCCACTTTTTTATATCCATTCATCCACTAAAGGGCATCTAGGTTGGCTCTACAGTTTAGCTATTGTGAATTGTGCTGCTATAAACATTGATGTGGCTGTGTCCCTGTAGTATGCTGTTTTTAGGTCCTTGGTGTATTATAGTCCCAGGAGAGGAATAGCTGGATCAAATGGTGGTTCCATTCCCAGTTTTCCAAGGAATCTCCATACTGCTTTCCAAATTGGCTGCACCAATTTTCAGTCCCACCAGCACTGTATGAGTGTACCTTTTCCCCCACATCCTCGCCAACACTTATTTTTGTCTTCATAATAGCTGCCTTTCTGACTGGAGTGAGATGATATGTTAGAGTAGTTTTGATTTGCATTTCTGTGATTGCTAGAGATGATGAGAATTTTTTCATATATTTTTTGACCGATTGAATATCCTCTTCTGAGAAGTGTCTGTTCAGGTCCTTAGCCCATTTGTTGATTGGCTTATTTGTTTTTTTCGGTGTTTAGCTTTTTGAGTTCTTTATATATCCTAGAGATTAGTGCTCTATCTGATGTGCGAGGGATAAAAATTTGCTCCCAGGATGTAGGCTCTCTGTTCACCTCACAGATTATTTCTTTTGCTGAAAAGAAATTTTTTAGTCTGATTCCATCCCATTTATTGATTCTTGGTTTTAATTATTGCATTATAGGAGTCTTATTAAGGAAGTTGGAGCCTAAACCCACATGATAAAGATTAGGGCCTACTTTTTCTTCTATTAGACACAGAATCTCTGGTTTAATTCCTAGGTCCTTGATCCATTTTGAGTTAGGTTTTGTGCATGGTGAGAGATAGGGGTTTAATATCATTTTGTTGCATATGGATTTCCAGTTTTCCCAGCACCATTTGTTGAAGATGCTATCTTTTCTCCAGTGCATGTTTTTGGCACCTTTGTCTAATATAAGATAATTTTTTGTATTATAAGATAATTTGTAATATAAGATAATTTTTTGTAATATGTGGGTTAGTCTCTGTGTCCTCTATTCTGTACCATTGGTCTACTGGCCTGTTTTGGTACCAATACTATGCTGTTTTTGATACTATTGCTCTGTAGTATTGTTTAAGGTCTGGTTTACCAATACCACCTACTTCACTCTTCCTGCTTTAGCTATTCTGGGTCTCTTATTTTTCCAGATGAATTTCATGATTGCCTTTTCTATTTCTATGAGGAATTCCATAGGGATTTTGATTGGAATTGCATTAAATCTGTATAGTGCATTTGGTAGTACGGTCATTTTGATAATATTAATTCTGCCTATCCAAGAGCAAGGTAGATCTTTGCATCTTCTAAGGTTTTCTTTGATTTTTTTCTTTAGGGTTCTGTAGTTTTCATTGTATAGATCTTTCACCTCTTTTGTTAAGTTGATTCCCAAGTATATTATTTTTTGAGAATATTGTGAATGGGATAGTTTTCCTCATTTCCTTCTCAGATGATTTATCACTGATATACAGAAATGCCTTTGATTTGTGGGTGTTGATTTTATATCCTGCTACTTTGCTGAATTCATTTACTACTTCTAGACGTTTTCTGGTGGAGTTTTTTGGGTCTTCTAGGTATAGATTCATATCGTCAGCAAATAGAGCTAATTTAAGTTCTTCTTTTCCTATATGTAATCCTTTAATTTCTTTCATCTGTCTAATTGCTCTGGCCAGTGTCTCAAGAACTATGTTGAATAGAAGTGGTGAAAGAGGATATCCGTGTCTTGTTCCAAATGTTGAACCAACCGTGTATCCCTGGGATGAATCCCACTTGATCATGGTGCACAATCTTTTTGATATGTTTTTTGTATTCAATTTTCCAGAATTTTATTGAGAGTTTTGCATCTATGTTCATTAGAGATATTGGTCTGATGTTTTCTTTCTTTGAAGTGTCTTTGTCTGGTTTTGGAATCAGGTTGATACTAGCCTCATAGAAAGAGTTTGGAAGTGCTCCCTCTTTTTTTATTTTCTGAAATAAATTGAAGAGTATTGGTATTAGTTCCTCTTTAAAGGTCTTGTAGAACTCAGCTGTGTATCCATCCGATCCTGGGCTTTTCTTGGTTGGTAGTCTTTAGATGGCTTCTTCTATTTCCTCACTTTATATTGGTCTGTTTAAGTTGTGTCTGTCTTCCTAACTCAACCTGGGAAGATCATATGACTTAAGAAATTTGTCGATGCCTTCCATGTCTTCCAGCCATATTTGTTTATTTCCACTCCAATTTTAATTATATCTTGCCTTCTACTGCTTTTGCTGCTGATTTATTCTTTTTTTCCTAGGGCTTTGAGATGTAGTGTGCGATCATTTATTAGTTGACTTTTTTGTTCTTTTAAGGAATGAACTCCATGCAATGAATTTTCCTCTTACTACTGCTTTCGTAGTGTCCCAGAGACTTCAATATGTTGTGTCTGTGTTCTCATTAACCTCTAAGAATTTTTAAATCTCCTCCTTGATGTCTTCTGTAACCCATTGCTCACTCCATGTCTTCTAGCCATATTTGTTTATTTTTGTTATTTAACTTGACTTGGTTTTCCTCTTTGATTAGTTTTTCCTTTAGTGTACTACCTCCATCTGCTGGTTTTCATTGTTGTTTTTCGTTTCCTCCTTATGAAATATTTTGCCAAGGATGTTTTGTAGTGCTGGTTACTTAGCTATAAATTCTTTTAACTTTTGTTTATCGTGGAAGGTTTTTATTTCATCTTCAAATCTGAAGCTTAATTTTGCTGGATCCAAGATTTTTGGTTGGCACCCATTATTTTTTAGAGCTTGAAATATGTTGTTCCAGGATCTTCTAGCTTTCAGGATCTGTGTTGAAAAATCTGCCATAATTGATTTATCCCTATATGTGATCTGATTCCTTTCTCTTGTGGCTTTCAAAATTCTCTCCTTATTCTGTATGTTGGGCATTTTCATTATAATGTGTCTTGGTGTGGATCTGTTGTGATTTTGCACATTCAGCATCCTGTAGACTTCTTGAATTTGGATTTTTCATTTCATTCTTCATGTCTGGAAAGTTTTCTGATATTCTTTCATTGAACAGGTTGCTCATTCCGTTGGTTTGGACCTCTATGCCTTCCTCTACCCCAATAACTCTTAAATTTGGTCTTTTTATGCCATCCCATATTTCTTGAATGTTCTGCTGTGGTTTCTTATCATTTTTGCTGTGTTGTCTATGTTCTTTTCAAGTGGTCTATTCTGTTGGTGAAGCTCTCATTTGAGTTTTTAATTTGATTTATTATTTCTTTCAATTCAAGGATTTCTGTTTGTTTTTTGTTTGTTTGTAAACCTCTATATCTCTGTTAAGGTGATATTTTGCTTCTTGGATTTGTTTATTATGTAGCTCATTATTGAAGTGATCTTTCACTGCCTGTATTTGTTCTCTTATGTCTTCTTTGAGATCCCAATACATTTTAAATCATGTATATCCTAAAATTTTTCTCTGTCATTTTTTTCTGCTTTAGCTGTCAATTCTTCTACTGATGTGTTGTCTTGATTTGGTTTTGGTAATTTCTTCCTTTATCTTTTCATGTTGCTCGCGTTTCTTTCTTTCCAGCTCTGTGTAACTGGTGTGTTATTGTTTTACTCTATAGATTTTTAGTGCTCTTGTATTGATCTTGGTTCCAAGATCCCTCCTTTGTGGGGAAGGACATTGTTAACAGATCCTGATATCAACAGTACATCACCTATGGACAAATTATTGTTATTAAGACATTTTTTTAGTTAGTCTCAATGTCCAGAAATGTTGGATTCAATTATTATTTAAAATATAGTTAGTAATTTCATAAAAGGTGTACAGTTTCTGGTGGCAGACAGTGACCTGGGGGTCGGGTGTAGGATGATATGCTAAGGGGGAAAGAGGTGAGGGTATGGGGTTACTATAACTTAGGAAATTTGAAGGAGAACTCTAATGAAGAGGGTTAGTAGCAGGGGAATAAACAGGAGGTAATTTAGGGTAGACAAGTGCCGCAGTCTGGCTGGGCACAAAATCACGAGCCACTCAAGCAGGAACAAACTTTATTTTTTGAAACTGCCGCCAATGTCCGGTATGCGCCCGGGAAGATTTTTTCCACCCACGCGGCCTCCTCTCGGACTGCAGAGAGAGCTCCTCCCCCGGAACTCCCTCCTACTGTACTTCCCCAACCAATGGGAACTCTCCAGGAGTCCCATAGCCGGCCTAGGTGAACAGCAGGAGTCCAATATCCATATGAATGCAAATCTTAACATAATCATATCATCTCAATGGCTAGCTGGCGTCACCTTTCGACCAAAAATGCCATGCATCATATACTTGGCTCTTAGCAGACAAGTATGTGGGAAGACAGAAGAGTACATAAAAACAAACACACATATGTATTTAGAAAATTACAGGATGTTAAAATAGTAAAATTTGGAGGGTGAAAGAAGAGGAAAGAGAAGAGGAAAAAGAGCAGAAAGAAAGAGAAAAAAAGAAAAAAGGGGGGCTTATGCAATTCCTCTATTATATTATTCAGGTTACTCAGTTCTCAAAGTTCTATTTCATGTAAAGTTCTTGGTTTCACATATGTTGGGGTTGTGAGGGCTACAGCATAGAAGGGTAGATGAGCAAGAAGAAGGATAAGAAGGGAAAAAAAAAATACCCTTAGAATTCCGTTTCCTTCCTGCTTCTCTTCTCTTCCAGTAGGTGGAGTTGTCTATTTTAAGGTGGGGTCTCTGTCCTCAGGGTGGTGTAGGTAACCAGGGCGAGGAAGACTTGAGCCCCCGGTATGGTCTCCCTCTCCTATCTGGAGCTTCACCACTCCTAATGGTGAGAAAGGTTTTCCAAGATGGAATTGGTCTGCTTCCAGCACCTGGGTGTCTGGTGAGGTGGGGGGAGCTGATTAGGTGATTCTGCTTTGCTGAAGCATTGTGTATGTACTAGAACTGGGGGCTTTGGTTCCGAGTCCAGAGTCTTACTGGAATACAGAGGCTCTGATTTCTGCACAGGTGATTGCAGCTCTGGTGATTTCTGTGAAAATCCACTGTATAGGGGTCCTGTCCCATGCTCTGAGATGTTGTATTCTGTCTAGGTGAGACCCTCTGGAGACGCCGCCTGACTGCTTTCTTGGTTTAATTCCACAGAGCAGCCAGAAACAGTACCTCCTCTATTCCGCCATCTTGGATCCTCTCTTTGGTGTTATTTCTTATAAACATATTGTTGAGGGTTTTTTTGGGCGGGGGGGGGGGGGGGCGTCAGTCTCACAGTTTGTGTGTGTGTGTGTGTATGTGTGTTGCTGGGAATTGAACCCAGAGCCTTGTGCATGCAAGGCAGGCAATCTGCCAACTGAGCTATATCTCCAGCCCCCAGTCTCACAATCTTTATCTTTTCATGAAAAGATTTCACTTGGTCAGTTTTTAAATTCATTGCTGATAGTTTTGTGTGGAGAATATCCAACTTTTATTTATCCTGCTTGACTTGATTTCCTTTTTCCTTCCATTTTCACCCTCTTTGAGATTGATAATTTATCATTCTTTCTTCATTGGTTTGGAAATTATATGTCCCTTTGCAATTATTTTAGTGGCTACACTAGAGATTACAGCATGTATCCCTGACTTATCAGTCTTCAGTGTGTATTGACTTTTATCCTCTTCCTGGACAAAGCAAAGGTCTTTTAAAAATAAAAGGAGTGCCCAGAGTGCACCGCTGTGCCCAGTTATTTATGTATTTATTTTTTGAGACAGAGTCTCTCTATGTTACCCAGGTTGGTCTTGAACTCCAAGCTCAATCCATCCTCCTGCCTCACTTTCTCTAATGCCGAGACTGCAGGTGTATACCACTGCTTCTGGCTGACTTTCAGCATTCTAGTGCATGTACCTAGATATGATCTCCCTTTATTTGTCTTTCTTTAAGGTTATTAAATCTGTCGTTTGTTGCTTTGTAATCAAACTTAATAAATTCTCAGCTATTATTTCTTCCAATATTTCTCCTGCATATTTCTCCTTTTTTTGGTGGGACTTCAGTTATAAGCATGTGAGATTTGTCTCTGTCCTCTAGTCTTTTACTCTGTTCTTTACTTCCCATCCTCTAGTTTCTCATGCTTTGTTCTAAATTTTTTAAAAACTTATATACACACACATACATACATGTATGTGTGTGTATAATATATTGTTATTGTATCTTTATGTTTATTCTTTTATTTACTCTTGGTGCTGAGAATCGAACCCAGTGCCTCACACATGCCAGGCAAGTGCTCCACCACTGAGCCACAACCCCAGCCTTGTTCTAAATTTTTTTTTCTGAGATTTCTTTTAACTTACTTACTAATTTTTCTCTTTATAATTGCCAAATTTACTGATAAACCATTCATTGAGCTTTTAACTGGAATTTTTTTGACTCTTGACTTTTTTTTCAAGTTTGTTAAGCCACATTTTAGTTTCTAGCTCTTCCAAGATTTCACTCTTCTTCAGCTTTGTGATCATAGCAGCCATGGCAATTTTAAAGTCCTATGCCCTTGTTCCTATTCTTATTTTTGTTGGTTCTTATTTCATGATGATTTATCTTATGTCTGGTTATTTTTGAGTATGTGTCTGATATTGTATTTGGAAATTGGATTTTTACAAACGTTTTGAGACCATGGGTTACACATACACAGAGGGAGAGAGAGGACTTTCTTTGTTCAGTATCTGACTGTTCTAGCAATCTGGGGGTTCTAACAATGTGGAATCACTATAATCTAATTTTAGGATTGAGATTTTCTGGGCCACCCACCTGACTCTAAACTGGTTAAGTAGCAGTTTGAAGAAAATTAGTTCGGTAAGAGTGGAAGACATTATTTCATGCAGCAGCACCACATTGGATTAAGTTCCACATTGGAACTCTTTCTTCCAGTTCAGTATTTCTCTGGGGTCCAGTTCTTTATGGCCCTGTTAAAAAAGCAAAGATGTTTATCAGGCCCCTCTCTTGGTAGGCCCTATGGCAGGCAGAAACCTGCTGTCAATGGTGTTTACGTCTAAATACTCTGAGTCTTTGAATATGTTATGTTGCCTAGCCAGGTGGAAATTGAGGTTGCTAGTTAAATTAACCCCTTCAGGTAATTAATCGGCTGTCACTGAGATGGGGAGATCATCCTGAATTACCCAGATGGATTCAGTTTGATCACAAAGAGCCTCATAAGTAAAAGGGGGAGGTGGTACATTCTCAAAGTGGTACAGCATGAGGACTCTGTCTCCTCATTGCTGACTTTGGAAATAGAAGGAGGCCATACATCGAAGATAGCAGGCAGCCAATCAAATGAGTTCTCCTAGTGCCTCCTCAAGGATCACAGTCCTGCTCTCTCCTTGACTTTATCTTCATGAGACCCACTTCCAGCTTTTAGAACTATGAAATAATAAATTTGTGTTTTCAAAGCCGCCTTGTTTGTGGTAATTTCTTACAGCAGCAGGAGGAAGTGAATACGTGACCTGAACTACAACATTTGTCTCACCAGTTTCCCTCTGTTTCTCACTCAGAATTTGGGCACTCCCCTACAGGGTAAAGAGCCTCCGAAAACCAGTCCTAAACTCTGGATTTTTTGTCTTTTCTAGATCTTGGCTTGATTTTCCTTCACATTCTTGTTAAATCTCTGATATCTTCAGGCAGGGATTTGTATTATTCTATCCAGCATCTCTGTTTGCCTGCAGTTGGAGGTTTGGTCTAAATTCCCCAGTCCTTCCTTGCTGGACCAATTTTATTTTGAATCTGATGAATGAACTAGTCCAGTTGTGCTTTCGAATTTCATATTCCTTCTGCCAGTATAGCCTTGGAGTCATTCTGCAGGTTAGTATAAGAGCTTCATGGCTGCCCTCCTTTTTCTAACCTCTCCTGAGAGGTTACCAATGGCCCTGTAGTCTATGAGACTCAGCCCCCAGGGTCTACTTTATTATCTTTACATGTAAGTTTCCAGGTCCCTTCTGTTGCCAAGGGGCAGGGCACCTTTTCTGTAACTAGGCTGTCTGCTCAGTGATCTCTGAATCATGGTAGGTTCACACCCTGCAGCCTGTCTGTGCTGACGCCATCAGTCCCACCTGTTGTGATGGAAGAGGCACAAAGTGGCCTGTGGCTGTGAAGCAGACAAGCTGACTTCTACCCTTGCTGTGCAGATGAGCTCAGCATTGTTGCTGCAGATGTGTTTCATGCAGTGCCACCATATTGGAATAAGTATATATTCTTTCAAGGAAGGCTATTTTAAAGAATAGCCCTCATTTGGGTGTTCTATAAAATAACTCTCATTACTTACTATCTGAATGCAAGCCAGTCCTTGATACTCTTATACACGTTGATAAAAGAAATCATGGGGCTCTGCTGACAACCACAGCCCACTAAGGCAGCACAAAGCATTTATGGCCAGGAGGGAAAGGAAAGCTTTTGATTTTGAGAATTCAGGCTCAAGCCCAGTATTCTGAGCCTTTGAATTTTGCCACCATCTAATGGAAAGCTTAGAGGCTTTTTGGCTGTGAAACAGCAAGGAGGCAAGGGAACAAAGGATGAAAGGGTAGAGAAGGGAGGGAGGTCTGGCACCCGTGGTGTTCTCGAGTCAGACTCACGGAGGGAAAAGTTGGCTTTCTATTCTCAAACAAAGAAAAGACCACTTGATCTCTAATGCTTGTGCTTATGACAGGGAAATTTGCCTTTAGAAAAAGAAGGCAGCAACCCAGACACCCTTTGGTCCATTTCTCCAAGAGCTGCCAAAGGTGTTGTGCTTTCCAGAAGCTCCCTGAGGTGTGAGGAATGTGAAGTCCTTCTGTGGAAGGACTGTGAAGGTCCAGATGCCATCTTCATCATCCCTGTCAGCTTTGTTACCCTGGAGACACTGATGATATCAAGAAGGGGTATGACTTGCAGATAGTGTCACGAATATATCACGTACAAGCAGTCGAGAGCTTTGTCATGGACTGCCATGCCCACCTGCTTCTGCACATCTGTATTTAGGGTGCCTTAAATGTTGCAATCACAACTTCTATCATTGGAGATTAAATCATTATTTAAATATTTTTAAAAAATTGTTTGTATTCAGTATTTGTGTTGGAGCACAAAGTGCTAATATAAACACTAAATCTGTGAAACTGATTGGAAAAATGATTGCTTTAAGTATTCTTATATGTTTGCCATATTCTTCTATGAGCACAAGAATGTCTATGGCTTTACTGGGGCATTTGTTTATTTAATAAATAGGATCCAGCACCTTCTATGGGCCATGGGACCCTGCAATAGACAGGACAACCTATTTGCTTTTTCAAGTTAACAAGTTGAAAAATGTTGTTTTGACAGTATATTCTTAACAAGGAATAAGTAAATTTGTGCATTTATTCACTCACTCTGTCTGCCCTCCTTTAAGTTCCCACAACACACACAGGCACATGGTAGATAGAAATTGGATTGAAAGTACAAAACAAAAGAGTTGGGGTAATTATTTCATTAATGTGTGTTAAAATGATTTGCCTAAATTAGTTCAGGTATTCTTCACCCATCGCCAATAAATAATTAGATTAAAGTCTGTGAAGAAATCATATTGTATTGCTATCAAATGAAATGTGCTTGCACTTGTAAAAGAGAAACTATACTTTCTAGAACATCAGAGAACCCCTCCTAGGCTCTCTTGGCAAATTCCCCCACTCCCTAGCATCAAGTGAGGGGGCTACTGACTGTGGATCAAGCAGTAAGCAGGGGCATAGGCCCCCAAGAACCCAGCACAGAGTTCTGTAACAATTCAGAAGTGTGTGGTACATGGGATCCTTCCAGAGTAAACATTGGTCACCCATGACCACGTGTGTGCCAGGCTGTGAGCTGGTCTCAGGGGACCTTTCATCTAGGAAAGGCTTAAGAATGAGAGTTAGCCCCAGCCACACCCAGAGAAGTTTGGACATTTGTGTTGGGGCCATGATCACTTGGTTCCAAGACAGACCTGCAACAAGTGGTGAGATCTAACCCAAAAGGGCAGGTAGAGGAATTGTGCTTCTGCACCAGAGAATCTTCTGTGTCTGATAACTGGAGGCGATGTTAAGGCTGGAGGTAGAGGAGGGTCCTGGAGATCTTTGTAGCCAGGAATATCATGACTGGTGGTACAAAGGGCATCTTTAGAACAGGGTCCAGATGTAGGGACAGAGGAATAGGTATGTTTTCCTTGTCTCCTTGTAAATGCCAGGCAGTGACCCTTCCCAACCTGCCGGGGCAACTGAGCTACATGCTGCTGCTGTACTCTGTGCAGTTTCCCACCAGACTCCTCAGTGCCCAGGTCATGCAGAGGCTAGGACAGATAATCTCACTAGGAAGTATCCGGAGAGTTTGGCCAGGTCCCTGATATGCCAGTGCACCTGCAGATACCTCAAGTGCACACTTTTGCCACCTGCTTACCTCCTAAATTGAAGCCAGGTAAACTGGTTTACTTTACTTCTTTAATGGTAGAAAAAATAATAGTATCTGCTTTAATGGACATTACTTTTGGATATTACTGCTTCTGTTTTAAGATAGAAAAAAATCACTTTTGCTTTTATTGGATAAATATTAAGAATTGAATGAATGCAAATGTGAAATATAGTCTTCCTTCAGTACTACTGGGAATTGGCTTCAAGATCTCCTCACCCACATCCCGAGGATACCAAAGTCTGCACATGCTTAACTTCCACTTATAAAATGGGGTGGTATTTGCATATAACCTATGCATATCTTTCCATGTACTTTAAATTTTTCCTAGATAATTATAAGACCTAATTCTATTTTAAAGGAATAATAACAAGAAAACATTTTGTACATGTTCAGTATAGGCGCAATATTTTTTTCTGAATATTTTTGGTCCTCTGATGGCTGAATCTAAGATGGTTTGAATCTAGATGCAGAGGGTCTGACTATGTAGTGTTAGTGATAGAATCTTCCCTATGAATCTGGCATTCACCCAACTAATAGTCTAGGTACTGCTGAATTATACTTGTATATCCTCATGTGATTGAACAGGGGACACAGCAACTGTCCAGATACCTTTTCTACCTGGAGGAACTATGGAGCATCAAGAGGAAGCCTGCTTCAGGGCTCGGGATATCCTTGGGTCCACTTTAGTGACTCAACTCTCCAAGCTGTTTCAATTTTTAGCAGAATTGCAAGTTCAGTGCATAGCTGGAAGACTTGCTGCTGTATCACCACCTTACCTCTCCCATTCCACCTAATAAGGTCAGCATAAATACATTTATCCAACGGCACTTCAGAGGAAAGCAGCAGAAACTGCAAGCATTGTATTACGAGTGAAGCACTTATTTGAACCTGTTTGCTTTGCAGTGTGTGCGTCTTCCTGTCCTCAGCTACATGTAGTCCTGGATACTTGGTGTGCTGTGGCTGAGCTGCAGAGGGCAGTAGCTTTGATTTGAGCCTGCATGCGTGAGCAGCATTCTTGTGGGTAATGCTGTCTCGGCTGTAGTGAGCCATCACAAACACTACTTCACATCAGAGAGGCTTGTGGATTTGTAGGATTACAAAGGCATTGGGAATCCAACTCCAAATGCCCCCTCCTCTCTCTCTCTCTCTCTTTTTTTGTTTTGTTTTGTTTTGTTTAAAGTCTCATACTTATTAACCAGAACAACCAGGACTAAATCTCTCAGCACTGATGATTTTTTACTCAAATTTTGGGTAAGCTTTGTTAACCCTTCACCACAGGCATTAATGAATATGGGAAGAGAGTAGCAACAATTGGACCAGGGTACATTTAACTGAAACATATTTTTTAATACATTAAAACATTAAGGTACATTTTAAATTTGGGGGGGGAAATGTCTATAAAATCCCTTGAATACTTTTTGGCTTATTTGATGTGCCATAATCTTTTCCTGTGGAAGCAAGATCCTCTCAGTGAGCATCAGCCCACTGAGCTGGATATATCAGAGGCCAGAGAAGCTTTAAGGCAGTCACTTGAAAGTTGCCATGGCCTTGGGCATGGTTCTTAATGATCCTAAATGATCAGTAGTGCAAAAACCAATCTCATAACAGTGTTGTAAGATAGTAGCATCACACATAGCACAATGCCTGGTATTTAGCAAGGCATCAAAAACTCTTAACTGTCTTTTTTTAAGAAAATATTATTTATTTATTTATCTATTTATCTATTTATTTTTTATGTTGCTGAGGATTAAACCCAGTACCTCACGCATGCTAGGCAAGCACTCTACCACTGAGCTACAGCCCCAGTCCCTCTTAACTGTCTTGATGATGATGACCATGATATATTACAGTGGTGACCTTAAGAATTACTTATGTTGGGCTGGGGATGTGACTCAAGTGGTAGCACGCTCGCCTGGCATGTGCGGGGCGCTGGGTTCGATCCTCAGCACCACATAAAAATAAAATAAAAGATGTTGTGTCCACCGATAACTAAAATAAAATTTTAAAAAATAAATAAATAAATAAATTCTCTCTCTCTCTCTCTCTCTCTCTCTCTCTCTCTCTCTCTCTGTTTTTGAGCCATGTACATTATATTACATTCTCTTAAAAAAAAAAAAAAAAGAATTAGTTATGCAGGCTGGGGGCTGTATCTCAGTGGTAGATCACATGGTTAGCATGTGTGAGGCCCTCGGTTCAAACTCGGGGAGGGGAGGAGAAAGAGAGAAAGAAAGGAAACAAGAAGAAGAATGATTTACGTGTGAGACATTTTTTTTTTTTAATATTTGTGCTAAATTGTCCCAGAATTCTGGGCTATGTTCTACTTAATCATTAATTCATTTCTCATAATCAATTCTCAATGTTTGTTTACATCTGCTTTTCATATTCTTTTATTGTAGAAAATGCACCATGTTAACCATTTTTAAGTGTGTAGATCAGTGGCATTAAGTTCATTCACACAGTTTGGAGCCATTACCACAAGACATCTCGAGAGTGTTTTGATCTTCCCCAACTATACACCTATTTTTTTTTTTTTTTAAGAAATGAAGCTAGTGGGTTTACCACAGAAGACTAGACTAGGGTCCAGGCTGTAGGGTGGGATAGGGGGCAGACAAAAGTTTGGCTGATGAATAACCAGGGCATGACCTTGAAGCTGATTTGGAATGTGGCAGGTAAATGGAACAATAAATAAGTATACTTCTTAAATGAAGGAGTGTTACCATATTGCCTATAGTGAGGGAAAACTCAGTGTTAATAGAAGTTTCCTTATCTAAAATGTGTGCTTTGGATATGAAATGCTTTTTTAAATGAGAAACTCAAGGATGATCCCTGTATTAGTTTGCTAGGGTTGCAACGGACAGGGCAGCTTAAACATTAAGTATTCATTATCTCACGATTTCAGAAGTTCGAAATCCAAGTTCAAGGTGACATCAGGGTTGGTTCTTCTGAGGCCTCTCTTTTTGGCTCATCTCCTCCCTGTGGAGGGTCATTTTCCTGGGTCTTCACATGGTCATCCCTCTGTGTGTTTGTATTCTCTTCTGCTTATAAGGACACCAGTCCTGATGGATTAGAGCCCCCCTCATGATCTCACTTTAGCTTAAATTACTACCAAAAAGGGGTCTTTACAATTAGAGGCTCTTTCTGAGGTACTGAGGTAAGGACTTCAACATATGAATTTTGGAGGTAAGGGGAGTTTGCTTGAGCCTAACAGTCTCTGAAGTTCTCTCCAGCTCTAACAATCCTCAAAATTCTTGGCAATTCCAGATGAAGCCAAGGCCCGGACCATGCCTTGGCCATGTGTGCTTCTGAGTCACATGATTATAGAAGAACATTACAAATGCGGCTCTGAAAGTCCCAGAGACAGAATGTCCTTCTGTCTCTGAGCCGTGTACATTACATTTTTCTTAGAGAGAAAGAATAATAAACAGAGACAGAATATTTTAAGTCCTACCCTCCTAGTCTGCCAAGAATAACCCTAGTGTTCTCTGGAGCCCACTCCCTTCATGGCCATCTTGTACTCTGCATCTGCAAATGTCTACCCTGTAAAAATTAGTCCACCAGTGTCAAGATAATTCACACAGCTTTAAATAAACACAGGACTCTGAAACAGCCTCTCTCTGCAAACAGAATGCAAGGCCATTTCAGTCCAAAGAAAGGGACGGATGGCTAATGAAACTTTAAGAGCCTTTTAAAACAGCATTTCGTGTGTTGGGGACATGGCCCAGTGGTAGAGAGCTTGCTCATATGTGCAAGGCCCTGGGCTTCACTCCCAGCACTGCAAAGTAGACAAATAATAAAATAGCATTTCAGTTATTGCACTCAGCTACTATTACCTGGGGAGTCCTCATTTTAATGCACATACATTGGAAAACAGTACTATGTAAGTTTTGAATTATTACCTTTATGGCTGTATTCTATGCAGAAAAAATGCATTGTCATAGTAGAATAATAATTGTCTAGAGTGATATCAACAGTGTTTATATCCTTTCTGTGATTGTTAGCCCCTGGCAATTTCTTTCTGATGATATGCTTGTGTGAGCAAAGATAGTTCCTTTTTTTACCACAATGTGACACTTGATAGAGAAAACATTATGACAGCCTGACCAGAGGGCTAATAAAAATAAATCCATTAATTACACTCAAGTTATTTATACTAAAGACTCCTTCCCTATATTTCTCTCCTTTCTTCCTCCCTTCTCTCCTTCCACTTTTGATCTCTTCACATCTATCAGTTGCAAACTCCACATTAAAAAATTTTCTTTGTAGTTAACTGTCATTTTGGGGTGGGTGGGGTAGTACTGGGGATAGAACTCAGGGTCTCATACAGATAGGAAAGGGCTCTACCATTGAAACCCCTCCACGGCTCTTTTTTTTTAATTATGATACAAGGTTGGCCTCCAACTTATGATCCTCCTACATCAGCCTCCTGTGTACTTAGAATCACAGGTGTGTACCACCACATCTACCTAGCAAACGGTCTTTTTTTTTTTAATGCAGAAGAATAATAAAGGAACTGTTGGTTCACACATAGGCTCTTTAAATCTATGTCAGCAAAGGTCCATGAAGATTTTTTAGTATGAGTTCCTGTTTTTTAGATAGCATTTGCTTCCTTAAATATATATAGAAACTTGGAAGGCGCTGACCTGTCTTGAAAAAACGAAAAGAAAAAAAAAATCAACTCATTTATCCCTTTTCATCATTGGTGGTTTTCTTTGCTGTGATCTGAAATTCTCTTTTTTTTTTTTTTTTTGCATTAAAGCCATAATCATCTTGGCTCACTTATTAACCAGTACTGATCTACTAATTGGTTGGTTAAAATGATGAGTTATTATTCATTATAAAAATGAGAAAGCATGGGTTAAGTGCATATGATCATTGACATTCTGCAGAGATTTCTTAAGCAGAGTTCAAGCATGAGATTTCCCAGCCATGGACGCAAGACTGAAAGAATAAAAGTGCCTTTTGGAACTGAGCAGCCTTATCTCAGATTTCTCTAATGTGTACGTGCTGTTATTTTAGGTCTCCGAATTCAATCCTTTGACGTTCACCAGTGTAATCGAGTGTGAGAAGCCAAACAATGACCTGACTAGGTTTCGTGGTTGCATGTGAGTATCGTGCATCTTCCTCTGCTTATCATTCTGCTTGGTAAAGTACACACACACGGACGCATGCACGCACAGAGTTATAAAATAGGTCTTAAATGTTCTTTGCCACATGGTATAATCTTGTGGGAATGCTACCCAACATGTGAACCTTCTGGGCTGCTTTTTGAACAAGTTCATAAGATCCTGTCAGCAGTAGCAACTATCAATGTCCTTGTAATGAGTGTGAGTGTTTCTCCTACCTGGTCAGCACCAAGCAGGTAGGGGACATGACAAGGGAAGTGTGATGGCTTACATGTAGACTCAGAAAATGGCAGCTGGAGCCATGCAGGAGGAACCTGGTTGGGAGCTTATTCCTTCCTTTAGTAAGTCAGTCATTGAACAAGTACTTACATGCTAGGCACTGGCCAGTGCTCTGGATATAATACAGTGACTCAACAGACAGAGAATTCTGCCTTCATATTTATTTTATTTAAGTTAGGAGAAAAGAAAGATTAATAAACAAAAACACACAAATAAGAAATGTAGATACAATACGTCCAAAGTCCAACACCATTTCTTACTCCAAAGGAGAAAAAGTAAAAATGTGGATAAATAGTCCAGTTGGTTAGTATGGGGAGAGAAAATGGAAGAGAATACAGCATTTTGGGATGGAGTTACTGAATTACAGACTAGAACTATGGGGACAATTTCAAAGAGAATGAGGAAGGTGACAAGGACATAAAGGACATTAGGTTTGACCTGCCCTGATTCACTGACCTTTTGTACATCAGTGGACTCTGCAGACTTAGCTCCCATCTGGAAGATATGGGGCCTTCTCCCTGCTGCTTTCCTGCTCTCAAGCTCAAACTTAACAGTTGAGCCCAGGCTACTGCTTAGTGGTCCAGGTACAGAGTGGCCTCTCTACAGTTACGGAGGGGCAGGGTGTTCTGCTTCTGAAAATGGGTTCTATCTCCAAGAGCTTTCAATAAACTTGAATCTTGTAATTTCTGAGTCATCTAGCATGGCTGACTGTGCCCCACACACAGTAGGCATGCAGAGATGTTGGGGGTTAGTGCATCATGGAAGACTTCACAGTGAAAGGTGAAGTGCATCTGTAGCTAAGTGTGATGGCTCAGTCACCCACTGAAATTGCTCTGAGGATCAGAACTTGGAAAATGTTAGGCCATCACTTAAAGGAAACAGCTAAAGGGGGGTAAAACTCCTAAGAACAAACCTTAACATATAGTCGACAATATCTTGGGGGAGAACACTCAATTACCCATATGTTCCAGTCTACTGTGAATTTCTGGTCTCTGTCCTTTCCTGGGCTGTCTTCTCCAGGCTTCCTTAACCAATTGCCCCAGGAGTTCAAGCCCTTGGTACCATTTACAGAGGCTCTGTGAATCCCTCGGGCCCAAGCCAGCTACAACAGGTACTGGGTTTCTGAAGATAGCTGGGCATTAAACAAGTCCTCTTTGGTGCTAAGGCTTCGAGGCTCCGGAGCCCACACTTACTAGCTAGATAACCCTGGGTGAGTCACTCACCCACAATCACTCATCTATACAATGAGGATAATTTAGGACATTCCCTGTGTCAATGAAAGTTCAGTTAATTTAATACACAGAAAGTTTTCAAACATGATAGGTGTTCAATAAATACTGACCACTATCATTGAGGCTGCTGTATTAAAAATACTATTATAAATAATAATACGGAGCAAGAGATGAGAAGGGTCAGGAGATGGTACAGGTAGCTGAGTTACTCAAGTGATCTTCAGGAGGGAGATTAGTGGAAAAGGTGATTGGGAGAATGGCTTATCTGTGTGTGTGTGTGTGTGTGTGTGTGTGTGTGTGTGTGTGTGTATGTAAGAACCACAGGAAGAAGGAAGATGGGTTTGAGGTTTCCTGAGTTTGAGGATGTGGCAAATGCATAAGGCACAGTGATCAGCTGACAGCAAAATAATATGGGTCAGGAATTGTGTTAGTCTGTTGTCTTGACTATAATGAAATACCTGAGGCTGGGTACTTATGGAGAGGTTTGTTTAAAGCACAGTAAGTGCAGTATGCTGCAGACTATGGTGAGAACCCTCTGGCTGTGTCTCTCGTGGTGGATGGCATCATGGTGGGAGTGTATGTGAGAGGGAGAGATCACATCACCAGATAGGAAGCCAGAGGTTGAGGAGGGGCCAGTAATCCCCTCCCTCTAGGCCCCACCCCTACACAGGTCCCATTGCCTCTTAACATCAACACAGTGGGGGTCAGGCTTCATGCACTTGAATTCATGAGGGATTACCCACATTCCCTCCAAACCATAGCAGGAATTGAGGACAGGGTAGGAGCTAGAGATAAAAATTTGAAGACCCTCTACCTACAGGTCATATTCAAAGTTAGAGAAGAAGCCAGGCCATATGAGACAGTAAGGAAAGAAAAGAAAGGAATGAAGACAAAGTAATCCCCAAAGTTAGGAACAGTCACCTTGATATGATGGGGAAGCCATCACAAGGGTGATACCCAGGGGAGGAGGCACAGCAGCGACATTGAAAGGAGATCTGCAGTACCCTGGGTTCCACAGAAAGCCTAAGGAAGGTGACAACTAAGTCATTTCAGTAGTCTGAGAGTTATAGCTCCAGTATATAGGAGAGGAAGAGACATTGCTCAACCACTCTTTCTAGAAGTGTGACTTAAAGAGGAGGGTTGTCACCAGAAAGAAGGCCTCAAATACAGAAGAGTTAGAAAGAGAAAAGGTAGGAAAAAACAAAACAAAAATAAAAACCCAGGCTCATAGAGTCCTTAGGTGCTTGTGAGGGGGACGTGTGATCTCTGTGCATGAGGGGCTGGCCCTCAGTGAGGCTGGTATCTTGTGGCTTCTCAATTAACCCAGTACCCAGCCTTCAGCTGTCTTGATATCTCCATCCTGTTTCTCTCCCCTGGGCACTGTGGAAACAGTCTTTTGAACAGACATTGTTCTGAAAGGCCTGGTCAGACTTTTCCAACAATGCTAACATTAAGTGTTACCAGCATGGTTGTCCTCATGGGTACATTTCCTGAGAAAGACCTGCTGAGAAGGGAACGAAATCCTTTCTGCTCTGTTCTCTAATCATCTTGCCTTCCCCTTTGTTTTTCTACCCTGTTTACCTACCCTGATGGTCCCCCAGAGCCTGGGCCTAGGAAGGGCAGAGAGTTTGAGCAAAATAATGTGGGCCAGGAATTGTGTTAGTCTATTGTCTGACTATAATGAAATACATATGGCTGTCTACATATGCACAGACCTCTGCATATGTAACCCCATTTAACTGATTTGCTATCTCTACCAGATGAGGTGGTTCGGATTTGCCACAGGATTGACAGTGTGCCCACAGGCCCCTCTTCCAGCCAGACTAACTCAGGCAGGGTCTTTGGAGCCTATGGATAGCATTGTCTGAAAGGTTTTCTTGTGACTGTGGCACACCGTCAGCCTCATCAAGGCTGAAGCTCAGATCCAGAAAGAATACAAAGGGAGGATCAGCGAGGTCAAGGGATCCAGGGCATTAGCAAAGGGAGCAGGGCAGCCTCATGCTGAGGACTGCTGTCCTGAGCAGGGAGTGGGCCTGCTCATGCTGGATTCCCATGTTCTATCCTGGATAAAGAGAAGGAGGTCAGAGAAAAGGAGGTTGATTCACACTCATCCCAATAATGCTAGGAGCAGGGAACTAACCTGGGGAGCAGATCTGTCATGGAGACTGCAGAGCCAGTTCCTGGTTGGCTGGCTTGTGTGTTTGTTATCATCTCAGGGTGGCCTCCCTTTAGCCTCTGTGAGACAGTGGCTACATGCAAGTAACTTCATCATGCCAGGGAACCATGGATGGCAAACTCCTCAACAGGCATGCCAGCAAGTTTTGTTCTTTTCTTGGACCAGCCAATCCAAACTCAAAATCTTAGCCATTTGCAGAGCTAAGTTTGGGTTTATAGCAGCAAGAAAACCCAAGTCTGAAGTTAAGCTCTCCCCATTGCTGGGGCAGGTGACCTTAGAAATTTACTCTGCATTTCTGATCCTCCACCTTTGAATTTTGTGGTTAACATTGGCTACCCCCTCAACTTCACAGGCTGACCTGAGAAACAAATGAAAGAAAATATGTGAAATACCACATGAATTAGAATATATCGTGCAACCACTCTGTGCTAGCTTTATTTTATTTTATTTTTTTTTTAATTTTTTATTGTTGGCTGTTCAAAACATTACATAGTTCTTGATATGTCATATTTCACAATTTGATTCAAGTGGGTTATGAGCTCCCATTTTTACCCCATATATAGATTGCAGAATCACATCAGTTACACATCCATTGATTTACATATTGCCATACTAGTGTCTGTTGTATTCTGCTGCCTTTCCTATCCTCTACTATCACCCCTCCCCTCCCCTCCCCTCCCCTCTTCTCTCTCTGCCCCCTCTACTGACATTCGTTTGTCCCCCTTGTATTATTTTTCCCCTTCCCCTCACTTCCTCTTGTATGTACTTTTGTATAACTCTGAGGGTCTCCTTCCGTTTCCATGCTTTTTCCCTTCTCTCTCCCTTTCCCTCCCACCTCTCATCCCTGTTTAATGTTAATCTTCTTCTCATGCTCTTCGACCCTACTCTGTTCTTAGTTACTCTCCTTATATCAAAGAAGACATTTGGCATTTGTTTTTTAGGGATTGGCTAGCTTCACTTAGCATAATCTGCTCTAATGCCATCCATTTCCCTGTAAATTCTATGATTTTGTCATTTTTTAATGCAGAGTAATACTCCATTGTGTATAAATGCCACATTTTTTTATCCATTCATCCATTGAAGGGCATCTAGGTTGGTTCCACAGTCTTGCTATTGTGAATTGTGCTGCTATGAACATCGATGTAGCAGTGTCCCTGTAGCATGCTCTTTTTAGGTCTTTAGGGAATAGACCGAGAAGGGGAATAGCTGGGTCAAATGGTGGCTCCATTCCCAGCTTTCCAAGAAATCTCCATACTGCTTTCCAAATTGGCTGCACCAATCTGCAGTCCCACCAGCAATGTACAAGTGTACCCTTTTCCCCACATCCTCGCCAGCACTTGTTGTTGTTTGACTTCATAATGGCTGCCAATCTAACTGGAGTGAGATGGTATCTTAGGGTGGTTTTGATTTGCATTTCTCTGACTGCTAGAGATGGTGAGCATTTTTTCATGTACTTATTGATTGATTGTATGTCCTCCTCTGAGAAGTGTCTGTTCAGGTCCTTGGCCCATTTGTTGATTGGGTTGTTTGTTCTCTTATGGTCTAATTTTTTGAGTTCTTTGTATACTCTGGATATTAGGGCTCTATCTGAAGTGTGAGGAGTAAAGATTTGTTCCCAGGATGTAGGCTCTCTATTTACCTCTCTTATTGTATCTTTTGCTGAGAAAAAACTTTTTAGTTTGAGTAAGTCCCATTTGTTGATTCTAGTTATTAACTTTTGTGCTATGGGTGTCCTATTGAGGAATTTGGAGCCCGACCCCACCGTATGTAGATCGTAGCCAACTTTTTCTTCTATCAGACGGCGTGTCTCTGATTTGATATCAAGCTCCTTGATCCATTTTGAATTAACTTTTGTGCATGGCGAGAGAAAGGGATTCAGTTTCATTTTGTTGCATATGGATTTCCAGTTTTCCCAGCACCATTTGTTGAAGATGCTATCCTTCCTCCATTGCATGCTTTTAGACCCTTTATCAAATATAAGATAGTTGTAGTTTTGTGGATTGGTTTCTGTGTCCTCTATTCTGTACCATTGGTCCACCCGCCTGTTTTGGTACCAGTACCATGCTGTTTTTGTTACTATTGCTCTGTAATATAGTTTGAAGTCTGGTATCGCTATACCGCCTGATTCACATTTCCTGCTTAGCATTGTTTTTGCTATTCTGGGTCTTTTATTTTTCCATATGAATTTCATGATTGCTTTCTCTATTTCTACAAGAAATGCCGTTGGGATTTTGATTGGCATTGCATTAAACCTATAGAGAACTTTTGGTAATATCGCCATTTTGATGATGTTAGTTCTGCCTATCCATGAACAGGGTATATTTTTCCATCTTCTAAGATCTTCTTCTATTTCTCTCTTTAGGGTTCTGTAGTTTTCATTGTATAAGTCTTTCACCTCTTTTGTTAGGTTGATTCCCAAGTATTTTATTTTTTTTGAAGATATTGTGAATGGAGTGGTTGTCCTCATTTCCATTTCGGAGGATTTGTGGCTGATATACAGGAATGCCTTTGATTTATGCGTGTTGATTTTATATCCTGCCACTTTGCTGAATTCATTTATTAGCTCTAATAGTTTCTTTGTAGACCCTTTTGGGTCTGCTAGGTATAGAATCATGTCATCTGCAAATAGTGATAATTTAAGTTCTTCTTTTCCTATTTTGATGCCTTTAATTTCTTTCGTCTGTCTAATTGCTCTGGCCAGTGTTTCGAGAACTATGTTGAACAGAAGTGGTGAGAGAGGGCATCCCTGTCTTGTTCCAGATTTTAGAGGGAATGCCTTCAATTTTTCTCCATTCAGAATGATGCTAGCCTGAGGCTTAGCATAGATTGCTTTTACAATATTGAGGTATGTTCCTGTTATCCCTAGTTTTTCTAGAGTTTTGAACATAAAGGGATGCTGTACTTTGTCGAATGCTTTTTCCGCATCTATCGAGATGATCATATGGTTCTTATTTTTAAGTCTATTGATGTGGTGAATAACATTTATTGATTTCCGTATATTGAACCAGCCTTGCATCCCAGGGATGAATCCTACTTGATCATGGTGCACAATTTTTTTGATATGTTTTTGTATCCGATTCGCCAGAATTTTATTGAGGATTTTTGCATCTAGGTTCATTAGAGATATTGGTCTGTAGTTTTCTTTCTTTGAAGTGTCTTTGTCTGGTTTAGGTATCAGGGTGATGTTGGCCTCGTAGAATGAATTTGGAAGTTCTCCCTCTTTTTCTATTTCCCGAAGTAGCTTGAAAAGTATTGGTATTAGTTCCTCTTTAAAGGTTTTGTAAAACTCTGCTGTATACCCATCCGGTCCTGGGCTTTTCTTAGTTGATAGTCTTTTGATGGTTTCTTCTATTTCCTCAATTGATATTGGTCTGTTTAGGTTGTCTATATCCTCCTGACTCAATCTGGGCAGATCATATGACTTAAGAAATTTATCTATGCCTTCACTATCTTCTAATTTATTGGAGTATAAGGATTCAAAATAATTTTTGATTATCTTCTGTATTTCTGAAGTGTCTGTTGTGATATTGCCTCTTTCATCCCGTATGTTAGTGATTTGAGTTCTCTCTCTTCTTCTCTTCGCTAGCATGGCTAAGGGTCTGTCGATTTTGTTTATTTTTTCAAAGAACCAACTTTTAGTTTTGTCAATTTTTTCAATTGTTTCTTTTGTTTCGATTTCATTAATTTCAGCTCTGATTTTAATTATTTCTTGCCTTCTACTTCTTTTGCTGTTGTTTTGCTCTTCTTTTTCTAGGATTTTGAGATGAAGTATGAGATCATTTATTTGTTGGTTTTTTCTTTTTTTAAGGAATGAACTCCAAGCAATGAATTTTCCTCTTAGAACTGCTTTCAATGTGTCCCATAGATTCCGATATGTTGTGTCTGTGTTTTCATTAATCTCTAAGAATTTTTTAATTTCCTCCTTGATGTCTTCTATAACCCATTGATCATTCAGTAACCTATTGTTCATTCTCCAAGTGATGTATTCTTTTTCCTTCCTTCTTTTATCGTTGATTTTCAGTTCCATTCCATTATGATCAGATAGGATGCATGGTATTATCTCTACTCCTTTGTATTGTCTAAGAGTTTCCCTGTGACATAATATATGATCTATTTTTGAGAAGGATCCATGTGCTGCTGAGAAAAAAGTGTAACTGCTTGATGTTGGGTGGTATATTCTATATATGTCAATTAAGTCTAGGTTATTAATTGTGTTATTGAGTTCTATAGTTTCCTTATTCAACTTTTGTTTGGAAGATCTGTCCAGTGGTGAGAGAGGTGTGTTGAAGTCTCCCATGATTATTGTATGGTGGTCTATTAGACTCTTGAACTTGAGAAGAGTTTGTTTGATGAACATAGCTGCACCATTGTTTGGGGCATATATATTTATGATTGTTATGTCTTGTTGGTGTATGGTTCCCTTGAGCAGTATGTAGTGTCCCTCTTTATCCCTTTTGATTAACTTTGGCTTAAAATCTATTTTATTTGATATGAGTATGGATACTCCTGCTTGTTTCCGAAGTCCATATGAGTGATATGATTTTTCCCAACCTTTCACCTTCAGCCTATGTATGTCTTTTCCTATCAAATGCGTCTCCTGTAGGCAGCATATTGTTGGGTCTTGTTTTGTGATCCATTCTACTAGCCTGTGTCTCTTAATTGGTGAGTTTAAGCCATTAACATTTAGGGTTATTATTGAGATATGGGTTGTTCTTCCAGCCATATTTGTTTATTTATGTTACTAAACATGGTTTGTTTTCCACTTTGATTATTTTCCCCCCTTTAGTGTCCTACCTCCCACTGTTGGTTTTCATTGTTATTTTCCATTTCCTCTTCCTGTAATGTTTTGCCAAGGATGTTTTGAAGAGATGGTTTTCTAGCTGCAAATTCTTTTAACTTTTGTTTATCGTGGAATGTTTTAATTTCATCTTCCATCCTGAAGCTTAATTTCGCTGGAAACACAATTCTTGGTTGGAACCCATTTTCTTTCAGTGTTTGAAATATGTTATTCCAGGATCTTCTAGCTTTCAGAGTCTGTGTTGAAAGATCAGCTGTTATCCTGATTGGCTTACCCCTAAATGTGATCTGCTTCCTTTCTCTTGTAGCTTTTAAAATTCTCTCCTTATTCTGTATGTTGGGCATCTTCATTATAATGTGTCTAGGTGTGGGTCTCTTATGATTTTGCACATTCGGCGTCCTGTAGGCTTCTAGGATTTGGGGTTCTGTCTCATTCTTCAAGTCTGGGAAGTTTTCTCGAATTATTTCATTGAATAGATTGCTCATTCCTTTGGTTTGAAACTCTGTTCCTTCCTGTATCCCTATGACTCTTAAATTTGGTCTCTTGATGTTATCCCATATTTCTTGGATGTTCTGCTCATGGTTTCTTAACAGTCTTGCTGAGGTGTCTATGTTCTTTTCAAGTTGAAATACTTTATCTTCATTGTCTGATGTTCTGTCTTCTAAGTGTTCTACTCTGCTGGTAGTATTCTCAATTGAGTTTTTAAGTTGGCTTATTGCTTCCTGCATTTCTCGGATTTCTGTTTGTTTGTTTTTTATAACCTCTATTTCCCTGTATAGTTGATCTTTTGCTTCTTGGATTTGTTTATGTAATTCATTGTTGAAGTGATCTTTCATTGTCTGATTTTGCTGTCTGATGTCTTCCTTGAGACTCCAGATCATCTGAAGCATGTATATCCTGAATTCTTTATCTGACATTCCATCAGCTGCAGCTATTACCTCTTCTAACGTTGAGTTGACCTGCAATGCTTGTGGTCCTTTCTTTCCTTGTCTCTTCATACTGTTCGCGTTCCTTTCTTCTTGGTGAAACTGTTGTGCTATTGAATTTTCCCCCTATATATTTATATTGGTCTTGTATAGTTGCAAAGTCTCCCTCGCAGGCGCGGGCGGCGGCTCTGCCCCTCCTCCAATTGGGGCAATGTGCCTACCACGCCGGCAGGCCGCTGGGCCTGCTCTGCCAGTCGGTAGCAGGTCCGCCGACCTTGCAGGCGCGGGCGGCGGCTCTGTCCCTCTGCGGGCCGCTAGGCTTGTTCTGTCGGTGGTCGCAGTTCTGCCTACTTTGCAGGCGCAGGCAGCGGCACTGCCCCTCTGCAGGCCTCTGGGGCTGTAGTGCCAGTGGGTCGCAGGTCCGCCTACTTTGCAGGCGTGGGGGGGGGGGCGGCTCTACCCTTCCTCAGGCCACTGGGCCTGTTCTGTCTCTCGGTTGCAGGTCTGACCTGTTCTGATGGTGGTCTCAGTTCCGACTACCTTGCAGGTGCGGGGGGGAGTGGGCGGCTCTGCCTCTCAGCAGGCGGCTGCTCCTCTTCTGCCGGTGGGTCGCAGGCCCGCCTACCTTGCAGGAGTGATTGGAAGCTCTGTCCCGCCGCGGGCCACTGGGCCTTTTCTGTCGGTGGTCACCCTTCCCCTACCTGGCAGGCGAGGGGGGTGGGGGGCGGCTCTGCCCCTCAGCAGGCCGCTGGGCCTGCTCTGTGTTTGGTCCCAGTTCCCTCTACTATGCCGGCGCAGGGGGAGGGGGCGGCTCAGCTTCTCAGCAGGCGGCTGCTCCTCTTCTGCTGGTGGGTCGCAGGCCCGCCTACCTTGCAGGAGTGATTGGAAGCTCTGTCCCGCCGCGGGCCACTGGGCCTTTTCTGTCGGTGGTCACCCTTCCCCTACCTGGCAGGCGAGGGGGGTGGGGGGCTGCTCTGCCCCTCAGCAGGCTGCTGGGCCTGCTCTGTGTTTGGTCCCAGTTCCCTCTACTATGCCGGCGCAGGGGGAGGGGGCGGCTCAGCCTCTCAGCAGGTGGCTGCTCCTCTTCTGCTGTTGGGTCGCAGGCCCGCCTACCTTGCAGGAGTGATTGGAAGCTCTGTCCCGCCGCGGGCCAGTGGGCCTTTTCTGTCGGTGGTCACCCTTCCCCTACCTGGCAGGCGAGGGTGGTGGGGGGCGGCTCTGCCCCTCAGCAGGCCGCTGGGCCTGCTCTGTGTTTGGTCCCAGTTCCCTCTACTATGCCGGCGCAGGGGGAGGGGGCGGCTCAGCCTCTCAGCAGGCGGCTGCTCCTCTTCTGCCGGTGGGTCGCAGGCCCGCCTACCTTGCAGGAGTGATTGGAAGCTCTGTCCTGTGCTAGCTTTAGTGTATGGTTCCACTCATGTGAGATATCTGCGGTAGGACAATCTTATAGATACAGATAGGGGATCAGAGGTTGTTAGGGCTTGAGAGGAGGGGAGTGGAATAGGAATGGGGAGTGACTGCTAATGGGTATTTGGTTTCTTTTGGGGATGATGAAAATGTTCGCAAATTAGCTGCTGGTGGTAGTTGCACAATTATCAATTTACAAAACAGCAACAAAAAGCTCCAGTGAACTATGTACTTTAAATAACTGAATGTAAACTAAATCTCATGCTATTAGAAAAAAAGGGTTAAGAACAATTAAAAGACCTGTGTTGTTTCAAATGATCTTTATATGAAATCTTCAGTTAGAAACTGGAAATAGAAATATTCTTCACCTCTTTCAGGGCTCTGCCCCAGGGCATCACAGCTGCACATACATGCCCCTTATGAATGGAGACTTGGCTTAGGGTGACTCCATTTGACTGTGTTCAGTCAACTTCATGTTGTATAGTGATCTTTGAAACCACAACTCAGTGAAACATTTGCATTTTCCCCTAAAGGATGAAGCAAAAGAGGCTGTCTGGTCATCTGATGTAAATTTCCAATTCACATTATAAATTCAGTTGCCTATTTTTCTCTTCAGAACTATCAATGTTTGTTTTATATATTTAGGTGCTTTGATGTTTGGATGCATATATACTTGTCATGTCTTCCTGTTGAATCCACTCTTTCTTTATAAGATGACTTTGTTCATCTTTTGGGAGATTTTGGATTCAAAGCTGTTTGCCTAATATCAGTAGAGCCCCCCTGATCTCTTCTGGTTACCATTTTTACCCCAAAGTTAAGAGTCCACAGAGCAGGGTTTTGAGCTTTTCTTCCTGATGCTGCAGAACCATTTGCAACCACATAGGGCTAGTGTGAGCATTGAATGCCATCAGGAGCCCAGAGCCTGCTTGTTGGGGTACAAACAACAGAGATGTCATGGTAAATTGCTCTTCTGACTGTGAGATATGAAGGACCCAGGCTGATGGTGTTGAGGCTAGCAATGGTGTGCTGCAGGCTCCAGCGGGGAAAAAAAATGTGGGTAACCTGAATTAGGGCAATGAATTAGGTGAGAAGGAGGCCCTGGATTAGAGAAATAGCCAGTGAGGAGGTTGATATTGAGAGCTGATGGTAGAATGGATGGAAAAACAAGGCATTAATAACACTGAGGTTGCTGGTCCAGCAACCTCAACCAATGTATCAGCAAGTTGCTTTCTCCTGAGGTGCCTCTGCTTGGCTTGTGGATGTCCTTCTGCTCCTTATGGCTGATGTGGAGCCACTAACCAGGGTGAAGCAGAGAGGAAAACCCAGGTCTCTGAGTGTTGCAGATGATAACCCTGGGGGAAGCACAGCCTGAAAACTCTCTTCAAGGTTCTGGCACTTGATATTGCAACCCTTAGACCTGGGGGGAGGTATATGGGCACAGGAATGCCTTGTGTTCCTGTTTCTGAATGGATAGATTCCAACCCTGTTGCAGGTGCTTGTCAGCATGTTGGTCATTGCTAGAACTCACCTTCCTTCACATACTGGGACTCAGACACATAAGAGCCATTCCCAACAGCAAGTGCAGTCACCAGAAATGGAACATCTTTCAAAAGAGAAAAGCTGAGCAGGTCTTTTATTAGCTGAACTTGCCATTTCCCAAAGATCCTGCATATGGCACTTTTTAGTGCATGCTACATGGTACCATCAGACAGTACTCTCATAAATTTTTACTTCTGGACAGTTTTGATTTAGAAGAGATTGGTTTGATGAGTTAAGAGGCCTGGGGACTTGAACTAGATGAATTCTTCGAGGTAGCTTAGATTAAATGTTAAAGGATGTATTCAGTTGGCAAGGCTGCCATAACGAATCACCACAGACTGGGCAGCTTTGACAACAGAAGTTTATTTTCTTGCAATCTAGAGCCTGGAAGTCTAAGACCAATGTATCAGCAAGTTGCTTTCTCCTGAGATGCCTCTGCTTGGCTTGTGGATGTCCTTTTGCCCCTTATGTCTTCCCATGATTGTCCCTCTGTCTATGTGCCTTTGTTCTAATGTTGTCTTTTTTTTCTACCCCAGTTTGGTGCTGGGAATCGAACCCTTGAGCATATCAGGCAAGCACTTATGCACAGCCACATCTTCTGCCCCTAATCTCTTCTTTTAAGGTTACCACTCTGATTAGATTAAGTCCTGCCCTAATGGCCCTTTTTAAACTTAATTTCTTGTTTTAAAGACCCTGTCTTCAAATTCCAGTAATATCCAAAGGTCCTGGAAATTGGAACTTCAACATCTGAATCTCAGGGAGGACACAGTTCAGCCCATGCTGTTGCTTCTCTGAATCTATAATGTGAACTTTGAATCTCAAAGGAGGAAGTGCTGAGTATAGCTTGATGGGCTCACGTTCTTGTGTGCAGCTTCATGGAATTGAGACTCATGCTTGCATGGCCCTGGGTCTGTTCCACTGTTATCTGGGACTCTCTCTTTCAGAAGTCTAAGGCAGGTGCCCTTTGCCACCCCCACTGCTGTGTGTGCTCGCATGACGGCATCGCGGCTGCGAGCTGGGACTCCCCTGGGTACTGCTGTTTTCCAGCCTTCCTTCCACTTGTGATGAGCTGGTCACAAAGAGCTGTGGGTTGTTTTGTTGTTGTTGTTGTTTGTTTGTTTGTTTGTTTTTAATGTTTTTTGGTTGTAGATGAACACAATATCCTTATTTTATTATTATTTTTTTTAACGGAGCTGAGGATAGAACCCAGTGCCTTCCACATGCGAGGTGAATACTCTACCATTGAGCTACAACCCCAGCCTGCTGTGGTTCTTATATAGGTCAGTGCACTTCCTGGTGATGAGTTGCTGTCTGGCTTGATTAGAAGCATAGCATGGTTGTCCCTCAGTTTCCAGGGGATTGGTTCCAGGACCCTCCACTGATACCAAAACCTGCAGATGCTGAAGTCTCTAATAGAAAATGGTATCTGCATATAACCTGGGTGCATTCTCCTGTATACTTTAAATCATCTCTAGATGACTTATAATAACCTAATACAGTGTAAATGCTATGTAAATAGTTGTTATACTGTATTGTTAAGGGAATTATGGTGAAAAATCTGAAAATGTTCAGTACAGTCAAATATTTTTTTTCAATATCTTTCATTCTGGTTGGTTGAATCTACAAATGCTGAGAACCCATATTGACTGTAGTTTCTAAAAAGCTGTCAAAGAAGGCTTATCTAAAATAGATATTTTTCTTGTTTCTTTTGAGTTTATCTCTTATTCCTATTAAGCATTACTGGAGCTTTGAGATGAGTCATTCTTTACTGTTACTTCAGAGAAATTGTTTTCATATCCAGCTGTTTCTAGAGAGACATCCATGTCAGAAATGTGCCTATGGTGTCCTCTCATTTGGAAAGTGTGAAGCAGGGCTTTCTTTGTAGTTAATATCATCTTATACAGGCTGGTTTCTGGATGCTTCAGCTGGCAGTGAGGTTTTCAGTCTTGAATCTCTTTTTAAAGTACAACTTTACTCTATCTCAGAGTTGCCAAAGTGGACTTTCAGCTCAGTGTTGATTGAGCATCTCCCCCACCTCTGTGTTCCTTTGCATTTGCTTTGCAAAAGAACCACCCAGCATGCATTTTAGCTTTGATTGCATTGTGTAGCTTTTCTGATTATTTCCCTAGTAGCTGGGTACCATGCTAGGAGTTAGGTGAAGGGAAAGACTTCCAAGGGTCTCTGGTAAGCTTCCAAGAACCTCAGTGGAGGCATTTTGATTGTGGGTGTACCCAGAGGGGTGAGTTTACTGAAAAGGTGGTGTTTTGGAAGGTGCTTCTCTCAGTGTCACTGCCTGGGGAAGGTTAGACTGTGCTTGGCTGTAGTTCTGGAAGCCTCTAAGGCCCCCCCTTGAGACTTGTACATTGGGTTCCTGCGATTCTTCTGTCCCAATGTAGTCCTAGCATGGGGCTGTCCTATCCAGCACAGGTCACTGGTGAGCCAGGAGGATGAGTTTGAAGACCAGAAGCTTAAGCTTAGATTACCCTTCTGAATCTACATACTAATGAAACAATTTAGAAGCTTGTTTCATGGGCTTACATTTCAAATTACATATATTAGTATTTCTAATAACTTTGTGATTTTTTATAAGGGGAAAATATAAAAAATTGTTGCTCAAACTAATATCATTCCCTTTTCCAGATGCATATTTGTATTTTTTTATGACATGAGGTGCTGATTAGAAGTAACCTTTCCTTTGAGAAGCAGGAGGTAATATACCACCTAGCAAAGCCAATCTTGTCTGGCTTCCCAACTCTGCTCTGCTTTCCACATTTGGTCTTCTCTAGCTATGTCAGTTTCTAGAGTTAAAAAAAAAAAAGATACAAAGTAAATAAATAAGAACCAGGCTTTCCAGCTCTTTTGGATGCCCAGTTGCTAGTGAACAATAACTTTTTCTCAGCTCTTGTAGAGGCACACTAAGATAAGCCACCCATACCTGATCCCTTTACCTGTCCAGCTTTCAGGTTTTCTGGAGCTTCCAGTTATTCCAGGGCCTTCCTTCCCTAAGTTAGTGCTGATTGGGAATTGTATGCAATTACATGACATGTGCCAATTATTCATCAATAGCATACACGATAATGGGAAGAAGGCTGGACTGTATAAGGAAAACCTGCTGCTGCGAGGGTGTACCATCAGGAATACAGAAGCAGTGGTTGGCATCGTCATCTATGCAGGTAGGTATAGGCACTTTAGATCGTGTGCTGCCATGTGGTGCCGTATGCTCTCAAACATTTCTCCCTAATTTTTATCCGGAAGAGTAGCATATACCATTGTAGGAAATTTGGGACAACTAGGATACAAAAAGAGCTTAAGTAAGAATTGTTCTAATAATTCCTCAACTAAAAGTGTTCTCTCTTGGCCTTATAGCATATTTATTTCCATTCATTTTCCCACCATTGTTAAATATGCAAGATTAATTTTATACCCTGCTATTTTGACCAAGATTGTCATATAAGCATAATTGGGTGGCAACATAGTGGTTCATTCCATGGGATCCACATCAACTGGTCCTTTAACTGTTAGTCATTGGTTCACTACATTTCTTCCTTTTCCCCAACAGGACACGAAACCAAGGCTCTGCTGAACAATAGCGGGCCCCGGTACAAGCGCAGCCAACTTGAGAGGCAGATGAACTGCGACGTGCTCTGGTGTGTCCTTCTCCTCGTTTGTATGTCTCTGTTTTCAGCGGTCGGTAAGTCTCCTAGATGGATCACCAATGAATGGGCACTGCTGAGTAGCCTCCAGGCGAGCTCTGTGGGCTGCCTTGACTCATTCTGATCCAGCATTCTAAAACACATTTTTTCACTGATTTGGACTCAAGGGCTGTTTGCATCAGCACAGGCCACATTGAGATGCCTAGATGATTGATGGCAGAGTAATGTTAATTTCTGAATTGACAACTCTTTGGATGGAAGAATGGATGCATCACAGTAGCAGTAATAATGAGTCTGTGAAAGAAGCATCAGAAAGCTGGTGATAAACTAAAGCCAATAGCAAAAGAAGCACAAATGTTACAATGGGAACTTCATGAAAACAGGAAAAAAGAAACATTACTTGGATACCAAGAAGGGGCTGTAGTTTACATTAGCCTTGTAGGGAAGTATGTTGACGCCCCAGTACAGGACCTTCACCTTGTCCCTGATCAGCTGCCAACATGCACGAGACAGGTATGACATGGTCTGAGAGCTCAGTGGTAAAAGACATAAGCATATAGAACACAAAAAAGACTTCTGTTATCGGATAGGTGTGGGACCTAGTCGGTTAAATCGTGTCTATTGCTGTGGCTTCTCTGAATGTGAACTTTGAATCTCCAAGAAGGAACAATAATGGGAAGCATATCCAAAGCCCACTGATTTTTCATGAGACTAGTCTTTTGTGAGACACACACTACAAAATTCTTTTTTGTGTGCTTCACACTGCTAAACACAGATGATTCCTACATTATGACCAGTGGTACTATTACACATCAACAATAGGAAACTTTTGGTATGAGGATAAGTCCAATTTCAAGCTCCTTCCAGAAATCTGATCAAGGATGCCAAAAATACTTGTGTGTTTTTACTTTCTTACATGGCAAGGCAGGCTAATAAAGCCATATGTGCTATGTCCTCTGTCCTAAATGTGCTGTAATCTTAAAAGTTTTGCTTAATTTATACTAGTAGTATTCATACTTTTTCTATCAGATGAATGATGTTTCTCTTCGAATGTTGCTACAGGACATGGATTGTGGGTACAGCGGTATCAAGATAAGAAAGCATTATTTGATGTCCCTGAGTCTGACGGCAGTTCTTTATCCCCAGTCACAGCAGCAGTTTACTCATTTTTGACAATGATAATAGTTCTGCAGGTAACAGTACTAAGCATCGTATGATACTTGCTTTACTTTTCTCAAGAGAACTTGAAAGTCATAATAGTCTGCTAAGAATTTCCTATAATTTCTGCATCTGGGAGAACCACAAATATATCTGCCTGACGTGTTGCTTTTTATTTCTCCACTTATTTATAGGTTCTCATTCTTGGGTGATTTTTCAAGTTAAAAAGTTCTCCTTTGTTTTTCTTAAGATTCCTAATGCTTTGAAATCTTGGTGTTGGTCATCATTTTCATGTCATTGTTTTTCCTTTCAATTTTTTTCTTTTCAGTGTTGGGGATCAAACCCAGGGCCTTATATTAGGCAATCCCCTACCCAAATTATTTTGTTTAAAAATAAATTTTATTTTGAAATAATTTAAAGATTTACAGAAAAGTTGCAAAGACTAACATAAAGAGCTCCCATAAAGAGCTCACATAATTCCATCATATAGGTTCTCCAAAATGTGAACATGTTATATTATTGTAGTGTATTATAAAGACAAGAAAATAACTTGGGTACTTTGCCGTGAACACAATTCAAACTGCATCATTCAGAGCTCACCTATCTTTCCACTGATGTGGTTTTTGTTTGTTCCAGGATTCAGTTCAATTCAGGTTATCACATTTATAAGTACTTGTTGTTGTTGTTGCTAATATTATTCACATGCCTCCTTCACAACTCCCAGTTACTGAAAGTCTTTTATGTCTAGAAATTTTAGTTAAAGATTAGGGATGGTCCCCAGCACTCCAAAGGGTGAGAGGGGAAGCAAGAGTCAGCACCAACCCTTTTGAGAATATAGAGAATAACCAGAGGATGTATACTTAGCTTCACCTGGGAGGGAAGCTCTGCTCTCCCTTATCATCTGTGCTTCATATACAGGAAACAGCCTTATTTAACCTTCCAAATTAGTCCTTTTATATAAATGCAAAATTTGTTCTGGTCTTGAGGTAGGGTAATATTTGGCATCTCATTAACATAATTAATTTACCCAGAGAACCATGTTACTCTGAATATGATATTCTGGGCCTATACAAAGTATTTCAATGCTGTGACTCTAAAAAGTAAATACTAACCTCAAGGAAGTTGGTTAAAAATTTCAAGATATGACTGCAAACAATTCTTGCAAAGCCTTTGTCCCTTTACTCTATATTATAAAAGATTGAAGGAATGGTGCTTTAACACAAAACTAGGCTCTGAAAAAAAAATGTCATTTTTTGGTGGATGTTGTCTGAACTCTGGGGTTGTGTCCATGAGAGACAGGCAGCTCCTATCACCTGGGGCCCAAGGGAGGCCTGGGGGTCAAACATTGCCATGGTTTGAGATGACTTTGCTTACGCAGACTCTGACTATGCCATATTTTTTTTCTTTCTCTCTCTCTCTCCTTTCTTTCCTTTCCTAGCCTCTCTCGAGCACAATTTAGTAATACGAAAATGCTTGCTTCTGCCCAAGCCATGGTCACACTTCCAGACACCATAGTGGATTTCCGCTCTGCAGTTGCATCATAGGCTGTCCTAGTTTAAACTCTATGCCAATACTTTAATCCTTTTCCAATAGTGACTCTAAACCAACCTATTTAAGCTCTTAAAGGTACAGTATAGTCCCTGCTTCCTTCTGGTTGTAGTCATTTGTCATTTAAATAGATAAGACCAATTCTACAGCTCCATGTCCTCACGGTCATTCATCCTGTGTGCCTTGTGTCTTCTAGGTTTTGATCCCTATTTCCTTATATGTTTCCATTGAAATTGTTAAAGTTTGCCAAGTGTACTTCATTAACCAGGATATAGAGTTGTACGATGAAGAGACAGATTCTCAGCTGCAGTGTCGGGCTCTGAACATCACGGAAGACTTAGGGCAGATACAGTATATCTTCTCAGACAAAACTGGCACTTTAACTGAGAATAAAATGGTTTTCCGAAGATGCACAGTGTCTGGCATAGAATATTCTCATGATGCAAATGGTGAGTCTGGGGGATTTTCTATTTGGGCTGGACCAGAAAACTGCTATATCCAATGCTGTGTGTGAACACACACACACGCACACACACACACACACACACACACACACAAGCTTCAGGGATTGCTGATTTTCAAGGAAGCATAAAGACATGGCTGTCAGAGCACCTCGGGAGCCTGATGTCTGGCACTATTTATAGGAAAGGCTGACACTACCAGGCTCACTGCAGTGTGTGGAATGGCAGGCATGTTTCAGCACTCATTTTCTGTCGGGCAAGTGCAGCAGCAGGCAAGGCACCCTTAAGGAGCTCATTTCTGAGGCATGCAGTCATTTCACTCTGTCACACCCAGGGACAAAGAGATGTTTCTGTTGTCACTCATCTGTCTGTTATCAGCTAAAGATTTTTAGAAGGGCATTGGGTAATTCAGGCTGCATTCTTTCCCTTGGAACAAAATGTCCGTGGGAGCTGGCGAGAAATCAATCGCCTCACTTCCGATTATGATTGCTCAGACAGCCCCTCCTCCCACCTCTCCTTTCCTTATCCTCTGCTGCCTCCTTTGTCTCTGAAGGAAGGCTGAGGGGAGCCACGACTTCTTAAGCCAAGGGTGTGACTAAACCAGCAGTCTCCACCCCAGGCAGGAGAGGGTGCAATGAGAACTGGTCCTGCACTCATAATTTTTCAGGGTCATAGCACCTCTAAGCGAGGCCACCCTGATCTGCAACAAAGACTTTATTTCCCTCCTATAACTGCAACAAATAACATAAAGAAACCTGTATAAAATGGGGAATAGGGGAGATGGAGCAGCCATTGGGCATTAATAGGAAACTTCTTTAGAGATATTTGATGAGAAATCTGGGATTTTTTATGAAATCAAGAATTATCTTGATATTCTCTACCTTCCTCCATATACAATTAACGCAACTGTAGTAAAACAGAAGGCAGAGGAACTTATACACTTTAATGTCTTATTCACCACCCAAAATAAACTGTCTGTGATGGTATTCCATACATTAACCTATCCACACTTTCTCCACTCTCCTTCTATCCTCCCTACCCCTTCCTTAGACCCTGTTCCTCCCTTCTGGTCCTCTTCTCTCACTGCTAAAATTTGTGCAGAATAGCTCATTCCCAGGCAGCATTTTCTTCAGCAGCCTTCTGAAATTGAGATCAGTTTCAGACAGATAAAAAGGACAGGTTTTGATATCTATTGCATAGCAGTGACTATGTGTAGTTAATAATTAGGTGTTGTATGCTGCAAAACAGCTACAAGTAAATTTCAGACATCTCACCTTAAAAATGATATGCAGGTGAGGTGATGGATATGCATACATTGCATACATCTATCAAAACATCACATTGTATCCCGTAAATGTATATAATTATGATTTGTCAATTAAAAATATTATATTTTTGAAAATATTAATAAAGTCAGGACCTGAGGCTCCATGGGGAGAAATCACAGAAAGATTTTGACAGTTGTTAAATGCTTACCAGAACTAAAGAGTTCTGTTGCCTTCAGAAAATAGGAGAGCATTTCTGGTGAGTAATGAAATAACCAACCATGCATCTCCACAGAACATTTTACAGAAGTGCCTGGATCAGCAGTTGACGGACAGAGAGCACCTTCAGCTAGTTAATCCTATGATCTGATCACTCACTGGTAAATCAATACAGATAAATTTCCCTTTGAGCACTGAGCCCAGCTCATATGCCATAACTGGTCATGCAGACCATGGGTGTGCTTCTTTTTGATGACCTGGGGCCACTGGCTGTGCATGCCCAGGGATAGGTATTTCCTGAACCACCTTGCCCTCTTCTTCCATGAGGACCTCAAAAGTCTCATTGAAGTCACTGGAGTCAGAAAATATCTCACACCAGCATTGGCCCCATCCCTGGCCCCACATCCTGGGAGGCATGAAGGCAGTCCTGAGAGGTGGCTACATTGAACTCTGATACCTGGTAACCAGTGGTGGAGGAGATGGGATGGGCAGGTATTCCCTTTGCAGGAAGAAGCCAAGCTCCAATGCACTAGCTAGAAAGTAGACATAATCTTGTGTCCAGGCTTTGCCTTTTCTTGCTGTCCAGTGTCACCAAACTGGGATTAGTGTCACCTAAGAGCAGGTAGGATGTTTGAGAGGAATCAAACATCCCTGCTGCCTGGAATCTTGTATCAGCCTTCTGATAGTGGTCAGGTGACTTCCTCTTCTGTCTCCCCATTTCTCATCTATAAAGGAAAGTCTCTTAAGATGTGTTCGATACATAGGCTTTTCCCACATGGCTGATAAGTATCTTGGGCATCCTTTTCTCTGGGCAGCTTCTCAGCAGGCTCCCTCGTGTAAAGATTCCTTGTAGTTCTGCCCAGCACGGCATGCACTTGAAGTTCTAATTAAGTGCTTATTTTGAATGGGTAATTCTCATGAATAGTCTCCTTGTTGCTCATCTATGAAGAAGCAAGCCATCCTAACTGGGAAAACCAGGGAAATTTGTTAAGGATCATTGGTTAACAAGCAACTCTTCATACTACTTACCAAATGCCCCCATGGCCTCAGGGACTTTGCTCCACAGTGCCCCCTAAGGGCTCAAGTGCAGCATTACAATCACCCTGTCTGTAAGTGATCCTCCTGTGTGTGATCTTAGGAGGAGTTTAAGCCTCCCTGATCTGCAGCACTTCATAGGAACAAAGCCTGGACGTGTGATTGTGTCTATTTTCTAGATAGTGCATTTGGAGCTTGGCTTCTGCCTGCAGAGAGAATACCTGCCCATCCCACCTTCTCCCACCAGTGGTCACCCTGTCCACTTGTCCTTGACAAGGAGGTTGGCACCAATGAGTGCTCTCATCCCAGCTGAAGTCCCATACATTTATTTCAAAAGATTCACAATGCCTCATCTGCCTGGAAGGCCCCTGTGAGGAAAGTGGGCCCTATAAGCCCATGCATGATGGGCAAATCCTTAAGTCCTCTTGTGCAGGCCAGGCCTGCACATTCTGCCCTGCTTCCTCCGGGCCACCTCCTGGCCCAATCCAATGTGCACTTTGGTTCTACCTAAAAGAAGACCTGCCCACACCTGACTTGTTGGGTGAGTAGACCACTGTATCATACTGGAAAGGATCCAGGCTTTGTCATCCTTTGGGCCTGGGTGCCACCATCATCCTTCTGTGACTGTGTCTTGTGACTTTAGCAAGCCCCTAAGTTTTCTGAAATGAGGCTTGGTCTGTTCATCTGAGAAATGGGGTTGAGAATATCAGCCTCCTTAGGCTGACCTGAGAGTTCAGATAAACAAGAATATGCTCTAACCTCTGTCAGTGGTTAGTCCCTTAAATGTGGCCTTGCCTTTAGAAAGTGAAGGTACTGAGTGCTCTGGGCACCCTGCCGAAATCCTCATGAAACCTAAAAGGCCCTGAATTGGCTCAGTCTGCTAAACCTGCTCAAACTGCTCCCATGATTTCTTACTCTGTGTTCCTGTCCTCACAGCCCAGCGTCTGGCCAGATACCAGGAGGCAGACTCAGAAGAGGAGGAGGTGCCCAGGGGGGGCTCATCCCAGCGTGGCAGTATTGGGAGCCACCAGAGTGTCCGGATCCTACACAGGAGTCAGAGTACAAAGTCCTACTGGCGCACAGGCAGCCGGGCTGAGGCCAAGAGGGCTAGCATGCTGTCCAAGCACACAGCTTTCAGCAGCCCCATGGTGAGTGTGCAGGCACGGGCACATGGCCCTTTGAGAGGATGCCCAGCCTGCCCTCCTGCTTTCTTCCACTGTCATTTTCTTCAATCACCAAAGGTGTCTATATTTAATTATACAAATAAGCTTTTGCTGGGTCGTTTGGCTCTGCTCAGTTAGCAGAAGTTTTTCTGGCCAGTATCTTCTCCCCACTGTTGTATCTTTTCCAAAACACTGACACAGCCTCTTTGCCATACGTCTATGGCTGGGTGATTGCCAGGTGAGCCACCCACCAAAGGCGATGGAGAAGAAGCTGTCCTGCCAAATGAAATGAATAAAACATCAGAGCAAAATGACAACTGTGGAAAAGCAAAGTCGATCCCCTCCCCTCAAGTAGTTAATTATTTGAGCCTAAATCGAGTGGCACTATTTTCTTCCTTGCCTTGTCAGCTGTCCATGCGTTTATAGGCCACCGCCATCAGGCAGGGAAATTTCGAGAAACCAGAGACAAATTCCAAAAGATACTTTCACTTATGAAATGTTTTAAGAACAGAGGGAAAAATACATTGTGAGTTGCTTCATTTTTTATGTCCTTCTATGCCCACATAGAAGCCACCACTTAAATGGGGTGGCCTAGAATTGTGGACTCCGATCAATGGGTTTACATGGGGATGCCAAAAGGGTCTCTGGGAGACCCAAGGGAAACTGTATTGGAACAAGTTTTCCTGACAACATTTCTGCACCACATGTCAAAAGTGTTCAAACTTTCTGACCTAGTAATTTAATGATTCAAAGATTGGTGTTTGCAGAAGTTTATCAAGATGTTATTTATATCAGCAAATTGGTGAAAAGAAGTCAAAATATCCAGTGATCAAGAGATGGTCAGATAAATGATGGTATATCCATCCATTTTGAAGTTATTAAAAAATGTGTTTTTATATAATCCTTAAAGCCATGGAAAAGTTCAGATAGTATAATGTTTTGGGTGGAAATGGAAACTGCCAATTTGTTATAACATATTTTGATTATGTGAAATTTAAATATAGAGATAAAAGCCTGCAAGGAAATACAGAAGCATATTTTTGAAAAGTAAATATTTTGTGGGATAATAGGATACAAATTTGTTGAAATTTTCTAGGCTGACACATGTTATTTTGCAATAATATATCTTAGATATATTGTTTCATAAGAAATATATATTTACTATACATAAGAATATGCATTTTTTTTCCATATGTAAATTATACATTTTATACAATTAAAGTTATATATAATGTAAAATTATAAAATGAAATAAGTGTGTATGTGAGGTGGAGTTCTGTTTATACCTTTTAATAAAACCAAGGCTCCTTAAATAGGTAAGCACGAAGATCCTTGGCAGTTTACTGGTTCAGACTCAACATGTGTCTCCATTTTCTCCCCAGGAGAAAGATATTACACCTGATCCAAAGCTGTTAGAGAAGGTGAGCGAGTGTGACAGGTACCTGGCCATATCAAGGCACCAGGAGCACCCTCTGGCCCAACTTTCTCCAGAGCTGTCTGACGTCTTTGATTTCTTCATTGCGCTTACCATCTGCAATACAGTAGTGGTCACATCCCCGGATCAGCCACGACAGAAGGCAAGTTGTGGAGTATCCCCAAGAGCACATGATGCCCTTGATCTTCTCAAAAACCCTTCTGGTAGTCTTCCTGAGGGTGAGCATGCTTCCCTTTCCTTCAAGGAGCTGCTCTCAGGTTTAAGAAAGATGCAGCAGGGTGCTTCACACAGGGCGAAACAGTGCATTGGTTCTGTAGTGTCATCCCAGGCTGCAGTGGACAGGTCAGGACTGAGGCCATGTGGGAGAGGACACATTGCCAGGGACACCTTCTGTGCCTCAGACAGGAAGGGCATAGAGTGGCCACCTGGACCCTGTTATAGGGTGGACAGGTGAGTTCAGGAGGCTCCAGCTGCCTTGGTACTTCTTCTGCTACCTGGCCTTGAGCAGGGGCAGAAGGCAGGCTACCCAATATGACCTACCCAGAGTCTCAGGTCTCAGATTACCAAAGAAGAGGAGAAAGGAAGGATTGGGTACCCCGACTTTGGGACAACATGCTTGGACTTCAATCCTTACTTAAGGCTTTTAGACGTGTTGTTCCCATCTCTGTGCTTTTTTGGGATGTGGGGCAGTGGTGAGGATTTATGGAAAGGGCTCAGAGTCGGGTTTGGCACACAGCAAATTATGTAATGTTAATAAAGACGTTTAACATTGTCCTTCAAGGAGAAGTAGTCAAGGATCAATCACAGGTTACTTAGGGTGGTGGAAATAGAAGTACCCAAGTTAGTTTTGGGTTGGCCCAACATTAAGGCTTTCCCTTAAGACAGGAAAGGTTTGATGTGTGAAGGGATCCTGAATAATCCAAGTACTCCTTAGGAAGTCCTGCAGGTGGGCCACGTTGCTTGAGGGCTGTGCGTCAGCATGGGTGTATATATTTAGAAGCTAGGCACTTTGGAATGGATAAAAGGAAGGTGTATGAGGGCTGGATGTGTCATAGACCTGTCCCTATACCTTCCTAACCTCCAGGATCAGCCCTTCCAGCAGGCTCCACTGATGAGCCATTGGCAAGTGATGTGGGGTGAATAGGGTGGGTCATGCTCTCTGCTGAGATAGTATATCTGACAGCAGCTGCCACCCCACTGTGCTCTTATTCCTGCTATGCCAGCCTGCTGAGGCCCCAGTGCACCAAGTGGATCCCAAGTGGACAGGTCTGGACACTCAGAAACCACAGGCTTGTGCTGCCAGCCCTGGGCAGGAGCTGCTTCCTACTATAGCATGTAGCTGCCTCTCAGCATCCCTTACCTGGCCTTCAGGATCTTCCACCACCCTGCATTAAAGCCTTCTGGCAGGCGCATCCCTGAATGGGGTATCTGTTTTCAAGGTTAGACCCTGCCTGTCAGACAGAAGCAATGTAGCAATTACTGAGTAAGTAAGAGACCCCATCATGACTGAGGCCATTCTGAAAGTTATACACGCTATGAGTTCTATGTAGGGAATGGAATATTTAGCCCACCCTTAGCCTGAGAATGAACATTTCTCCAGATCATTTCTGTTGCCACATATTGGTGAGTGCCACCTTCAAGAGCATTTGGAGCTATCGGGAGCTGTGGAAGGAATGTGTGCGTTCCCCTCCTGAATGTGTAGCATACATAAGGTCATTACATGTGACCTGGGGGAGTATCTCAGTGAAAGAGTATAGGCTTAGTGTAGGCTTGTGGATTCAATCCCTATCAACAAACAAGAATAAGTAAAGTCATAGGCCTAAAGAAAAGGCACCTTTGTCATAGTCTGGTTCTGTTTGCCTTGCTTTACCAAATACCTGACTTTCTGGAAGCTAGTACTATAATTCACAACTTTGGACAACTCTACTTAATCACAAAGTTTTAATAATAACTTAATATTTTGGTTGTTTCAACATTTGCTCTTTAAAGTATGGTCTCATTGCTCCATCATTAAACTTTTGGAAAGTTTAACAATTTTAGATATATATCTACATTTGTTATATATCTCATTTTGTTTTATTTCTTATTGTTATAGTTAAAGTATTTTTTAATGATTTAGATCCTGAATTTGTCTAAGTATGTATTTATGTATTTATAGCACTGGGGATTTAACTCAGGGATACTCTACCACTGAACTATATCCCCAAACCTTTTTATTTTTTATTTTGAGACAGTCTTACTAAGTTTCCCAGGCTGGCCTTAAACTTTCCGGCCCCCTGCCTCAGACCCCCAAGTTGCTGGGATTATATGCATGCACCACCACACCCAGTGTCTATATATTTAATTTGTTGCAAAAGATTCTTTGGGCTTAGAAATGTGATTTGTACACTTAAATTTTTATGGACATAATTTAAAGGAATAAATTATCTTTGTTAAGTGACTTTATAATTGGCAAAAAAAAAAAAAAAAAAAGCCAGGTTTTATGCCTCGCAATGGTGAACACACTTCTCTGATTCTTTTATGCAAAGTCAGAGGATACTATCATCCCTTCACCTGTCTTCTGACTGCTTCTCTTGAAGGTGAGGGTAAGGTTTGAGCTGAAGTCTCCAGTGAAGACAATAGAAGATTTCCTCCGGAGGTTCACGCCCAGCCGCCTGACCTCTGGCTGCAGCAGCATCGGGAGCCTGGCTACCACCAAGTCCAGCCACAAATCAGGGTGCAGCTTCATGTCCGCTCTGTCCAATGACAGCATGCTTTTGAGGCTGGAGGAGAGGCTGGGCCAGCCCACACCAGCCATTGCCAGCAATGGCTACAGCACCCCTGCAGACAGCTGGGAACCCAACTGCCCCCAGGAGCCTCAGCCAAAGCAGGAGCTGAGGTTTGAGGCCGAGAGCCCAGACGAGGCAGCACTGGTGTATGCAGCCAAGGCCTACAACTGTGCACTGGTGGATCGGCTACATGACCAGGTGTCAGTGGAGCTGCCCCACCTAGGAAGGCTCACTTTTGAACTCCTGCACACGCTCGGCTTTGACTCCATTCGCAAGAGGATGTCTGTGGTGATCCGGCACCCACTCACCGATGAGATCAATGTCTACACCAAGGGGGCTGACTCAGTAGTCATGGATCTCCTGCTGCCCTGCTCCTCAGGTACTAGCCCCTTCCCCTGCTGCACCCCGTTCTTGGGAAAATTTTTTGAGAAATCTCCTAACCCAGTCTTGTGGGTGATGCAATTTTCATTTATCCTTTTTCTAAAACAATGCCCATTAGAAAATCTAATGGTTTCTTTCAATCACTATTTCCCAGTTTAAAGGTTTGGACTAAACTGCATTAGGGGTCTTTGATGACTGGATTCCTCCCTCAACCCTGCTCCAGAGCAGTGGTGTTGGGAGATTTCTTGTGGAGCATCAGGTTTTAAATCTGAACAGTGAAGATTTGAAACCTCTAGATTAAAAATCCTGGGAAGTACACTCCTGCCCTATGGACTGGGGGCATCTTTGAGGTCAAGACCACAGTTTTCAGCCTATGTGTGGAGCTGTCTCAGGCCACAATGTGGGGTGACAAGGAGGTATAGCTGCAGGTCAGTCTCCCACTACCCTGTGTCCTGACTTTGGGCTAAGCAGCAGCTCCATGTCAGTCCCTTTTATCCCTTTTGACTTAAAATGGGGATTAAAAACCACTGTTTTGGTTTTTGGAGGGTGGAACTTTATCCAGCAAAAGAGGCTATAAATCTTTCCAGCTAGAAATGCTCCTGAACTTGGGAGGCAAGGAGGGAGCCATACTTGTACAGTTAACCTAGTCCTCCCTCCTCCGTTACTCAAACGATTGAGGATGAGTGTGATCAGCTCTGGAGGTCAAGAGCAGGGTAGAGGTAAGGATGCTATTGGCAGCTGGAGGGGACCTAATAGGGGCTCTGTTGCCTGACCCCTGAAGCCTGGCTGTTTTCCATATCCTGAAGCAGCTTTGGGTACCCTGTGTTGTAAAATGTTATGCACTATAAAAGTCCTTCTGGAGTTTGGCTTCTACAGCCCTATTAACCATAATCTCAGTGTCCTATGACAGAACTCTGGATACCAAAGCCTGGGACTACCCTGTTGCCTAAAAATATGCTAGAGGATCTTTGCAGACTGGAATTTCATGTCCTCATCACAGAGTTGTGTCCTTCAAAAGGCATCTGATCTAAATTTGCAAATGTGTTTCTGAAAATAGTTAGACGACCAACTCTCGATAGGATGTTGCCTTTCTAGCCTTATGGTGGTCCTGTCGTAGTGTTGGCATAGAAACCAATTCATGGGCTGACATTGTATGGCAAGAAGCTTCTTCAATCTGATGTTTGATTCTTTTTTTTTTCTGTTTTGTTTTTTTTTTTAGCTATATCCTTTGTGTATTTTAGCGCATTTTTACCTTTAAAACAAATTGTGTACAATTATGCAGTGTATCTCTGAGTAGTTGAACAGTGTTTTTTTAAAAAACAACAACAACAACAAAAAAGCTAAATATATACCTAAGCCATAAGACTTAGTTTCATGACATTATCTTCTGACTACTGAGGAAAAAAGACCTGAATTACAATAATCCATTTCAGCAAAATTTTCCAATTCAAATTAGAAGGGTTTCAGTTTACAAATCTTTTGAAAGGGCAATATTAATGCAATTCACATCAGAAAATCCAGTTAATACAATTAACAATAAACCACACTTTTGCTATATGGTAGAACTTTCTATTGGTCTTTCAATTCCTTCAGCCTTCTGACTGCAGACTTGACTGTGACGACAGAAGTGATATTGTAGGTCCAGGCTCCACCAGCCACTGTTTTCATGCAGGAACCCCAGTGCCAGATCCCCACAGCCTGTCTCTTCATCTTGGTTTTGCCACAGAAAGAACAAGTGTACTTGGCGTGCTGACTGATTTCAATTTTCTTCACCATTTTCCGGAGGGAGGCACCGTAGCGGGTCCCATATTTACCGATGATTCCGACTTTCTTAGTGCGTTTAGCTATGTCGCCACAACTTAGGCCCAAGACCAGAGAGCTTGATGTTTGATTCTTGTTTGCATTCACATGGAAAAAAAACATAGATGGGCCAAGCAGATTTTATTCTGCTACTCGAGACCACTTCTGTCCTATTTTGTGATTGTGCATTAAAGATAACGTAAAGGATCCCCATGCTTCAGTCTTTAACACACACTAACACACACAATGGCTCATGTCTAAGGTAGAATGTCTGGACTTGCACTAGAATACAAGAGTGGGACAAAGGTAGTAGGAGAGGCCTGTCATGTCCTAGAAAGAAAGCTAGGAATCCTGTTGAGCTGTGCAAGGAAACAGTTTCCACAGAGGAGGCCACAGCAGTTGCCATTCTTGTATTCTCTACTAGTATATGTTTTTTAAATGAACAGAAAAATCTCAAATATAGACAAAACACAAAACTTTTATCACTAATTTTTGATAATTAGCATCTGTGTTAGTCAGTTTTTCATCAGTGTACAAAATACCTGAAATAATTAACTTATAAAGAGAAAAGGTTTATTTTAGCCCATGGTTGTAGGTTTCAGCCCACAATTTGTTGGCCCTATTGCTTTTGGGCTATAACAGGCAGAATATTATGAGGAGTTCATGGTGGAGCATATCTGCTCACCTCATGGCCAGGGGGCCAAAAGGGAAAAGAAAGGTCAGGGTCTCACTACATTCCTTCTGAGGGCATACCCCCAGTGACCTAAAGACCTTCCATTAGACATCACCTCTTAAATTTTCTACCACCTCCCAACCATGCCAGTCTGCCACATGGGACTTTGGGGAACACTTAAGATACAAATTACAGCACTATTTTTTCATAAAAGAAGGACATTTTAACACTTTCTCCTCATCTCCAAATATTAAAGATGTCACAGAATTTAACCCATTCTCTTTCTTCAAAGAGCTTACGATACTTTCATCAAGAGGCATGTGTTGGTTAAACTGACCCAGTGGGAGAGAATGGGTTGTATTAGCAATGCATGGCTGAGTGTTTGTCTTCCCTGCCCCAGCAGGTAATTGTGTGTCCCCTTGTCCCAGGTACTCAGGGTCCCAAATGGTCCGGACTATCTCTATTTACTCTTCTAGATTTATTTTGACAAATGTGGTTAATCTTAAATTATATCCCTGCTCAGCTCTTTTTTCTACCTACCCAGAGATCCCTCCACCTTCCCTGTCCCTGGGACAACCAGAGTGCTCTATTGTTATTCTGATCTTGTGTGTGACAAGGGGGGTGGTATTGGGGATTGAATCCATGGCACTCTAACACTAGGGGTAACATCCCCAGTCCTTTTTGTTTTTATGTTGAGACAGGATCTTACTAAATTGCCTAGGCTGACCTTAAGCGTGTAATGCTTCTGCCTGAACCTCCCAGGTTGCTGGGATTATAAACATGTGCCACTCACCTGGCTTGTTATTTTTACTTCAAAGTTCAAAGAATCATCAGAATCTTGAAAGAGTTATCCACAACTTCTGAGAGCTAATATACCAGAGGTTTATCCATATCTTCTAAGACGCCTGTAATCCCAGTGGCTCAGGAGGCTGAGATAGAGAATCGTGAGTTCAAAGCCAGCCTCAGCCAACAGCAAGGTGCTAAGCAACTCAGTGAGACTCTGTCTTGAAATAAAATACAAAATAGGGCTGGGGATGTGGCTCAATGGTAGAGTGCCCCTGAGTTCATTCCCCTTATACGTACATATGTACATACATAAATACATACATACATACATACATACATAAATTTGAGCTTCATCTTCTCAGGAAATTTAAATCCCTAAAGCAAAGCAATCTAAAGCAACTCTTTTTATTCTCATTATCACCTCATTAAGGAGTCTTTTTAAAAAAAAAAAAATATTTTGGGGGGGTTGTAGATGGACACAATACCTTCATCTTATTTATTTATTTATTTTTATAATGCACTGAGGATCAAACCCAGTGCATCACACGTGCCAGGCAAGCAGTCTATCACTGAGCCACAATCCCAACCCCTCATTAAGGAGTCTTTTAAAAAACAATTGACCTCTTGTGACATTTTAATTCCACAGAGATGCTGTATATCTGTTTATGTTTCATGTATCTGTTTTGTACACAAGTGAGATTTTGTCAACTCCCAAGAACAAGTTGGCACTCCCTTGAAGAATTTGTCACCCTTTAGGAGAATGCAGGATATAGGGATAAGGGTGCTTCTTGCTAGGTCCAGCATGGGATGCCCTTGGAATAGTAGTAGAAAAGCTTCCCCAAGGCCAAGACCTCAAGATTTAGGGTTGCAGATTTAGTAAATAAAATATATAGAATATTCAGTTAAATTTGAATTTCAGCTATATTTGAATTTCAGCTGCATCTCACATGAGGAGGCAGTATTTGGATGTCTTCTACTTTATTTGGTAAAACTAGCAATGATGTATGTTTTGAGGAGAGAGACTGCACTTTCTGTTAATTTTCCATTTTTCATAAGTATTAGAATGGGCACCTTCCTTTAATAGGCTGGACCAAAGGATTGATTCTGGATGTCTTTTGATGAGGTTTTTGTTTTCATGAGTTTCTCATTTCAACAAGTGATCTTAGAAATAGCTAATATGCATTTTGATGAGACCAATTAGTTGATTTATTTCTTTGAATTCTGTATGAAACTGTGCGCATTATTTGAAAGTGATGAAGCAGACTGCGGGGGGGGGGGTGGGGAATTTACTGCAGGGTGTTATGCTGGGTGCCATTCCTTTTTATTCATGTTCCTGCTTCTACTCTGACCTAGATGACGCCAGAGGAAAGCATCAAAACAAGATCCGAAGCAAAACACAGAATTACCTCAACCTGTATGCAATGGAAGGCCTGCGTACCTTGTGCATTGCCAAGAGGGTGAGTGGGAACTGTCTCTGCAAAGAAGCAGAAGTGGGTGCCTCAATGTGTGCAGTGCCTGACACAGCATTCAACAGTGTATCTCACATAGGTTCTGAGCAAAGAAGAGTATGCCTGTTGGTTGCAAAGCCACTTAGAAGCAGAATCATCTGTGGACAACCGAGAGGAGCTCCTTTTCCAATCTGCCATTCGCCTTGAGACGAATCTGCATCTATTGGGTAATTATGCCTGTGATCTGCCTGTCCTACAGAGCAGTGTTGAATTTGAAGAGAGGGTCTTGGAGAGGATGCTGGTCTGGCTGTAGTCAGTGGCTGATCTGCATGCTCTGGACTTGGTTAAAGAACTACCTGGCTTGATGCCATTGGGTCCCCCAGCCTAGATGGTCCTTGAATGAACATGTTCACTGGCCTATTTCCATGGGGCCCATATGTACCCAGCATTCCATGATGGCAGCCAACTTGCCTCCCCTAGATCCAGCTCTTCCACCAAAAAGAGAGATGAGCAGCAAGTCTTTTGACAATTGAGGGTTGAAAGGATTTCAACCTCCTGGAAAAACAAGAGAAAGGGTTGTGCCCCAGAAACTGCTGCACTTTGCATTTTATGAATATTTTACAGATTCTTTGGAGATGAAAAGATAATGGGCTCATATTTACTAAAACGTGCTCATATTTCCTGTGTTCCTATTTATATTTAATAAATACTGAGAGTGTTAGCAATAAAATATTTATTATTTTTACGCTCATTTCAACATTTGAAATAATTAATTTTAACTTAATATTTATTAAATTAGTGAATAAATCACCTAAGTCCTTGTATGGGTAGAGTTTATTACTCTAGGTGTTCTCAGGAAGAGCTCGTCATGACATTGACATTCCCTTTCATCCTAGATCCCATTCATTTTGCATAAAGTCCTAGAGAGTTTCTCTTTCTCCATTTAACAAAGAAAGGTTGCATTCACTTGGCTTCATTCTCTGGGCAGAGGAGTTGAGAAATCTATATGTCTTTATGTCTAATATAAAATATACTTAATGTTAAATGGACTGATGTGCACTAGATATAATGAATACATGTACACACTTCATATAATATTCCACTATACCCAACATCTATCTACGCCTTTTTCAGAGAAATTTCTTCCTAATTTGGATTCTATAATTAATATTCTAGTTGGGCAATTGTGTGAACATCTAAAAGAGGGGTTTTATACTTATCCTCCATTCTAGTTCTTTGTGTTAGGGTGAGGTCAGTGTCCTAGATAATCAAAAATTTTCAGAATTATGATTGAATCATGTCCTACTGTTGCCCTGAGGCAGATGGCTTTCCTCCAGGAGCATATGAAAATGGCTTTGATATGCGTCAGTTAAGGAACCAATGTGTTGCCTACATTGGGCATCAACAGTGTACTAGAGCATATTCTTGCCTGCTAACAAGAGCCCATTGTAAATTTTCAAGAATTTTGCAATAACCTCCTTCTATATTGCATAAAATTTCAAGAATTTCACAGTTTTTTCTTTCTTTTTTTTTTAACTTGTGGCACTGGGAATTGAACATGCAGAGCATGTGCTCTACCACTGAGCTACATCCCTAGCCCTCACAAGGCCTTTTGATGCCATGTTGGTAGACTGAAATCAAGCAAAGTAGGAGTGTTTACAGCACAGAAATGGGCAAACTGGACAGCTCAGCCTCCCTCCCACAAGCCAGTTGCCAACCACTTATGATCTTCTACTACCTGGTATATTTAAGTGATGAAGCCCAACCTGGAAGAAACAAGAGCCACCCACCATTTATTGTTCACCACAGCTTGATCTACAGGTAGGGAATTATGGGCTCTGTGTTGTAACTCCATTGTTTTAGGAAAGCGAAATGACGTATTTTTATTTTTCATATCCCAAAGCAAAATACTGCTTTCTAAATCTTTTCATTTAAGCGCTCATATTAAATAGCCCCAGAGAGCCACAAATAAATATCATCAGCAGAAAGGATCACCATTCACACTGTGTTCCTGAAATTTTCTTTTTCAAAATGTTCTGGCCAAGAACCTAAATCCAAATGACAACATTCTGCTCATTTTGCCTGGTGTTCTTGTTAGTTTCTCTAAATGTCATCTGGAACTCCCCAGTTGGTGACATCCTATCCCTTCTCATTGAAAGCCGTCTGACATCCCAGCACAGTGATGCATTGCACAGCACTAACTTCACTCCAAACTCTACCAATTACCCACGTTACAATACTTAGAAATGTCAGGCCCTCCCAAGGGTCAGATTGTAAAGAAGGTGGCATTTAGTCAAAGTCACATAAATTATATTGCAAACAGGCTACCTTGGAATGCTGAAGAAAGACACTAGACTTCAGATCATTCTAAAAGGGCTTTGCCCTTTTTTCCTCAGCCATATGTGATGCCCAGGTGGGCATACTTTCTCTAACTCTAATACTAATATATTACTTTCTTTGTAATACTATTCTGTGCTTGATTCAAACCAGCAGATTGTATAGGCAAGGTCTGTGGAGTGACCCAAGAAGAATCCCTTCACTAAGGTCAATTAGTTACTGAAATAAAAGATCTTATATTTTCAAGGTGTTAGGTTTTCCCTGAATAGATGAAAACTCCTTCAAGACTGCAGTTTACCTGCACAGACCTTCCCTGCTTTCTATCTTGGTAGATATTGTACTGAGGCACCCTGGCTGAGCAGCTGGGGGATACCAGGCTCTTTCTGCAGGAAGTTGTGATCTAGTGAAGGGTACAAAACTGATTGAGTTATGTATTAATCACTTCCCCCATTGCTGTGACAAAATATCTGAGATAATCAACTTAGAAGGCAGAAAGGTTTATTTTGGCTCATAGTTTCAGGTTTCAGCCCATGGATGCTTGGCCTATTGTCTTTGTGCCTGTGGCAAAGCAATACATCTTGGTGGGAGTGCATGGCAGAGGACACTGCTCACCTAATGGTGGCCAAGAAGTAAAAGAAAGAAAGGGCTGAGGTCTCAGTATTCCCTTTAAGAGCACACCTTTCTAATAGTAGGTATAAACTCTTTAAGGCCCCACCACTTTTCCATAGCACCATGGGCTGGGGACCATGTCTTTGACACATGCCCTTTGGGGGACATTCAGTATGTAAACTTTAACAAGTTATATACATAACAAGCACTGTAGGAGGAGCATTATCTTAGCTAACAGTAATCCATCATGGTTAGCTATTGTTATGATTACTAGATAATCATTATTTTTATCATTAAGTATAAATGAGGTTCTGTGATATAGGGAGGAAAGTAAAGTCATCCCTCCCTCTTTCTTCGGATGTCAAGGAATATATCACAGAAAGAATGACCCTTCAGAGACTCAGGCCACACATGTTCTTTCCTCCTGCTAGATCCCCAGAGGACTTGGGGTGGGGAGAGAGGCCAAGACCAAATGCCTTTCTAGTGCCTGAGTGGCCAGGTGTATGCTCACAGTGAGCACAGAGCATAACATAGGTGGCTTCATTCCCCAGCAGGTCTTAAGCCCCATACTCTGCCTGGTCTCCTTCCTATGGGAACTCTTAAGGTTCAAATCAGAGTAGAGCTTTGGTAAAATGTCTTTTCTTCCTTTCTGGACCCTTTGCAAGTTCCCACTTAGACTTTTTGTACATCCATAGAGTGGGAGGCAGATCTGATTTACTTCATAGACTACTTGAGCTGCAAGAGCAAAGACCAGCCACACTTCCCTCCAAGGGGCTTCTGAGGGGCTGGTGACATTCTGGTTCCTGAGCTTAGGGCTGGTTACATAAGTATGTGATTCTTTAAAAGTATATCCAAGTGTATACTTAAGAAATATTGTTTTTTACGTATATTTTACCTTGATTCTGTCTTCCCCTTTCCTATGCCTGCCAACTTGTTCATTCTAGGAGAAGAAAGGGCAAGAACATCTTAATTTGTTTTGACCATTGTTTAAGCCACCCAGTCTAAGTAAACAAATGTTTACTTCTTCAGCCTTGGAGGCTGGAAGTCTAAGATCAAGGCACCAGCAAATCCATTGTCTGTTGAAGGCTCTTTTGGTTTGCAAACAGCTGCCTTCTCTCTGTGTCCTCACATAGTAAAGAGAGATGATTTCTCTGGTACCTTTTTAAAATAGGATAATAATGCCATCAGGGACTGCATCCTCATGACTTCATCTAAACCTAATCACCTTCCAAAGGCTCTATATCTTAACCCTATCACATTGGGAATTAGTGCTTCAACTTGTGAATCTGGGTAGGTGGGGGACACAGACATGGAGTGCATAGTAGTGTCCCAGCACAGGGAACAGTGTGTCATGAAGGACTGAAGCAGGAATGGCTAAGAGCCCTCACCCACGGCTACAGCCCAGGAGTACTTGGGCTACTGCTCACTTCTAATGCAGTAAAGAAAGCTAAAACATGAAAAAAATGGAGGCAGGCCCAAGCACATTTCTGCATCCCTTATCCAAAACCTTGGAATCCAAAGTGTTTTGGATTTTAAGTATTTTTCATTTTGAAATACTTGTGTGATACATAATGAAATATCTTGGGGATGGGACCCAAGCCTGAAAACTGAAATTCATTTATGTTTTTTATATTGTATGCCTTATGCATATAATCTGAGGATGATCTCATGTATTATTTTTAATGCACCTGCATTTTGGCTGTGACCTGTCATATTGAGGATGGGTGTGGAATTTTCCATGTAGCATCATGTTAGTATTCATAAGGTTTTATAGTTTAGAGCATTTTGGATTTTATATTTTTCTGGTTAGGGATATTCAACCTATAGTATATTTTTCCTAACATGGTGAGACCAATAAGGCTACCTCTTAATTTTTTGATTGTGCAAAAAAAAATTCTTTTTCAGGATAAGGTTGGTTTCAAGATTTAAATAATGTGTCTGCCCTTGCCATCTGTTTTGATAGAAAATGGTTAATACTATTGAGAACAAACATGTGAACTTCATTTACTAGAAGCTTTCCATGGGAGAGGTAATTTCTAAGACTTAAAAAACAAAAAAATCCCTCAAAATATGGTCATTTCTATCACCTCACCATGAGGTTTGTTTTCAAGCTATCTGTAAAGTTGCAAGTTAGCTGCCTGATAGTCAGAAAGAATTCAAGGTTCTTTGTTGTAAGTATACACAGTTATGCTCAGTGACTCTCATTTGTTCCTCCTACACATTCTTGACTGAGTCATATCAAGAGAGATATCACAAGTGTCCACCACTGCCCTGAAGTGGTGAATCATCAATGTGTGCTTCCAAAAGGCACTTCCTGCCATTAGATGTCAGATGCAACTGGTAGCTGAGCCCGAGCAGCTCCCAGTCAATAGGGACTGTGCTGTCACCTGTCTTTGGTGTATTTGGTGTGTGGGATTTGAATCCCATCAAGAGTTGGAGACATGTGAAGAGAGGGCTCACTCACACCATTGCCCATTTGACCAGGTGCCACAGGAATCGAAGACCGCCTACAGGATGGAGTCCCTGAAACTATCACTAAATTGCGTCAAGCAGGCCTACAAATTTGGGTTCTCACTGGTGACAAACAAGAAACAGCCATTAACATTGCATATGCCTGCAAACTTCTGGACCATGATGAAGAAGTCATCACCCTAAACGCCGAATCCCAGGTAGGTGGATTTCGGGAAACCTTTGTTCCTCTTGGGATGGCCTCGTGTCCTGTGGGACCACCATGACAGGACTGTTGTTGGAAGACCACCTGGAAAGCTTCCATTCTGTCAGCTACTGTGAGAAGGACCCTTGCCCACTATATATCCCTCTTAGCACCTGTGTCATGTTTCTGGGACTTAAGATGTGCTTGTCATTGCCTTGGAAGATGTGGCATTTGCTGGAGTTTCTTGGCGTCAAAGGAATACACATCTGAGTTTTGCTAGTGCAAAGTGCAGCCTCTTTTTTTATTGATTTTTTTTTCTTAAATAAATGACAGTGGAATGCATTACAATTCTTATTACACATATAGAACACAATTTTTCATATCTCTGGTTGTATATAAAGTATGTCCACAATAATTCATGTCTTCACACACGTCCTTTGGATAATGGTAGAATGTGATGGACCATTATCCAAAGTGCAGCCTCTTTTACCAACATACTACTCATGTTGACAGTATCAGAAATTTTTTTATGAGGTTATGTATGTAAAAGTGGGGTCAGGATAGCACTGACTTCCCTGGGATTATTAACTGTCTCCTGGATGCCCCAACAGGCATTAAACATTTTTGTCGTCAGGTCACATCTGTTTAAATCCTCAAGTATGTAGCAAGTATCTACTCCATGTACTGTCACAATCTAGGCCCTCATGCCACATCTGAGCTCCCCTTGAAGGATGTTCTCATGCTGGCTCACAAGTTTTGTGATGGAGCAGCGAGCTGTATCCGCTTCATTTTTCCCTGGCCTTCTCAGAGTGGTGAAGGCTCCCACAGTCTCTTTGGGACTCACACATAGATTCGGCCTTCCTTTCTCACTTCCACATCCAGACCTTCAACTGTCAAGACCTCAGAACACTGACACTGAGAGTCACTTGTTCATAGCATTACCCTATTAACTTTTAATGTCTGTGGGATCAGTAATTTATGATATTGGTAATTTGCTTCTTTTCTTTTGGTCAATTTTGGTACTAGCCTATCAATTATATTGACCTTTTCAAAGGACATGTTTTGGTTTCATTGATTTATTTCCCTCTCTGTTTTCTGTTTTATTGATACCTGCTCTTTGTTATTTCCATTTTTTTTTTTTTTTTGCTTGTTTTGCTTTTATTTTACTCTAGTTTCTCAAAATGAATTCTTTGGTTACTGATTCGAGAACATTTTTCTTTTCTAATATAAGCAACATAGGTTATAATTTTTTCTGTAGGCACTGTTTATCTGCATCTCACAATTTTAAAGAGCTGTGATTTCATTTACATACAGTTCAAAACAGTTTTTTAATTTTTTTTTCCTTAGGGCTTCCTGTTTGACTCATGGATTATTTACAAGCATTATGTTTTTTGGTTTTTCATTTCCAAGGGTTTGGAGAATTTCCTCCTATCTTGCTGTTATTGATTTCCAGTTTAATTCCATTGTGGTTGGGCTTGCATTTTACGATTTTGATTTTTTGAAATTTATTTTTTTTTTATTTTATTATATTTTTTTGCCATACTGGGGATCAAACCTGGGGACATTCTATCACTGAGCTACATGTCCAGCCCTCATTAGTTTTCTTTTTTTGGAGGGGGGGGTAAATCTTTTTTTTGGACATAGATGGGCTTTAAGTTTATTCATTGATTTATTTATATGTGGTGCTGAGAATTGAACCCAGTGCCTCACACATGCTAGGCAAGCACTCTACCACTTCACCACAACCCCAGCTGCCCTCATTAGTTTTTATTTTGAGGCAGGGTCTCACTAAGTTGCCCAGACTTTCCTTAAACTTGTGATCCACCTGTCTCAGCTTCCTGAATCCCTGAGATTACAGGCATGCAATAGCCTGTTTTTCTTTTTAATGACCCACAGTATGTTCTCTCTTGGCGATTGTTATGTTCCCTGGAAAGAATGCTTGCATGATCCATTTGTGGTGTCTTCTACAAATGCCAGTGACATTTGGTTGTAAAAGGGGTGGCTCAATTCTTGTATATTAGGGGTCAACAAACAAGGCTTCCCAAGTTGCCTTGTGGCACGATCCCCCTTTTGTTTGAAGAACGTTCTTTATTTCATCTTTATTCCTGAAGGATATTTTCATTACATACAGAAAATTGAAATGGCAGTTCTTTTCTTTTAACACGTGAAAAATATTTCTCTTTCCAGACGCCATAGTTTCTAAAACGAAATCATAGTCATTTGAATCATTGTTATCTTTGAACTAATGAATTGTTTTTACCTAGCTGCTGCTAGACTTTATCCTTGTCTTCTGTTTTAAGCAGTTTGATTATGACGTGTTTCAACATGATTTGCTTTTGATTTATACTCTGGGATCCGATTATCTTCTCAGATCTTTTGCCAAGTTGGAGGTCTTTTCAGCCATTATTTCTTCAATGTCTTTTCTGTACTTTGTCTTCCTCTTCTGGTACCTGGTTGACCTAAATGTTCTGTCTTTTGATATGGCCTCAGTGGTCGTGGGGATTTCTTTGCTTTTGTTTGTTTGGTTTTTTTCTTTTTAATTTTTTTCCTCTGTTGTCCAGGTTGAATAATTCCTATTGATCTATGTTTGAATTCACTGAAATTTTCCTATTACCTTCTTTCTACTACTAAGCCCATTTGGTGAATTTTTTAAAATTAGCTTAGTATATAGAATGTTTTCATATTTACAGAAAAGTTGGAAAGACTACAGAGAGTACCCATAACCACACCCAGTTTGTCTCTGATGTACTTACACAAGCGTAGTACGTTTATTATATTCATGAACCAATATTAGTCTGTTATTACTTACTGAAGTCCACACCACATGCAGAGTGCCTTAGTTTTGCCTAACATCCCTTCTCTGCCCCAAGGATCTCATATTACATTTATTTATCATGTCTTCCTTGACTGTTCTTTGCTGTGACAGTTTCTTATACTCTGTTTTTGCTGACGTTGGCAGTTTTGAAGACTCCTGGCGAGGTATCTTATGGAATGTCACTATAATGGGATGTGTCTGATGTTTTCTCTCTGACTAAAGTGGAGTTTGGGAAGTGCAAGGACATAAAGTGCCATTTTCATCTCATCACATCACATCACTGTGATATCACTGTGATGTTGACTTGGTGTCTGTCAGGTTTGTCACTATAAACTTATTCTTGTGCTCTTTTCTATGCTGAGCTCTTGGGTAGGAAATCACTATGTAGAACTCACCCTTAAGGAGTGTGGACTTACAGCCTGCCTCCTGGAGGGCAGAGAAGCTAGGTAAATTGTTTAGAATTCAGTGAGCTTTTCATTTTGGTTAATGCACTTGGGATTCTAAAACTTCTTTTTTTCTATATGTTGTCTATGGTTCTGTTTTTTGTTGGTTTGTGTTTTTCGGTTCACCTCACAAAATTCATGCTTACTTCTTGGAACATTTTTATAATGGCTGTTTTCAAGCTCTTGTCAGATCACTTCAGCATCTTTGCTGTCTTCTGTTGTCTTTTTCTACCATAATCTGATATTTTCCTGGTTCTTTGTACATGGAGAAGCTTTGGATTATATCATGGGTGTTTTAAATACTATATTATGAACCTCTTGTTGTTTTTAATTTCTATGGAGGATACAGATTTGGGGTTTTTTTTTTTTTTTTTTTTTTGTGTGTGTGTGTGTATGTGTGTTTGATCAACAGGTGATCAACACCTGAACAGTGGTAAATTTGTTTCGCCTTTGTTGTGCTCTTAGCATCCCTCTTAGAATCTGTATTTTTACCCTCCAGAGGTCAATTTGGAACTAGGGTGGCAGTCTATGCCAGAGTTTAATTTTCAAAGGCATTGTTACATTTAGGGTTATTATCATGTGTATACAGCTTATGGATGAACCCAGGAATTCATAAACAACATTATGGGATCAGTTAGCCAAATCCCTCTTTACAGTCTTTCCAGTACTTTCTGGTTCCCTAGGGACCCCCATATTCAGTCCTGAGCTAGAAGACTGGTGTCTGAGCTACCTTATTCTGCCCCTTATTTCCCACACCTCCACCTGCATCCAAGGATAGGTCAGAAACAATAAAGGCAGAAGTTATCATGTCCTCTTGACACCACAGTTCTGTGACTAAAAGAAAAGCTCATTTCCCTCAGTCTTTGACAGGAGATGGTCCCACTGATAGTGCTATTCCTGTCAGTGCACCATGGCAAAATCATCTGAGACTGTGTTGGAAAGAAGAGAAGAAAAATAAACACATAAAAGTGGAGATTTCCTTCATCTTCCCTGAGCATTAGGTATTCCTTGTCTTTTGTTTTTTTCTCCTCAAGCCAGAACTAGGGGGATTTTCCTGGAGCTGTCCTCTGTCCTCTATCCTTGATACCCATTTCAGGTTCCCTGGTAACTTGGGCCATGCAGGGATTACCAAAATAAAAAAATAAATAAAATGGAAAACTCAGGCTGGCATTGTGGCTCAGTGGTAGAGCACTTGCCTAGCATGTGTGAGGCCTTGGGTTTAATTCTCAGCACCACATATAAGTAAATAAAATAAAGATCCATTGACAACTAAAAAAATATTTTTAAAAAAAGATGGAAAACCCAATACCCATTCCCTGTCCTTAGCATGTAGTCTTTCCCCAATCTAATTGCTACTATTTCTTTTTTACTTTCAGAGTTCACAAATAGTTTCTTTTTGCATTCTGTCCAGTTATAATAGTGCATTCAAGGGAGAGATGAGATGGAGTGCTTGTTTCATCCTACCTAGACTTAGCCTAGAATAGTGCTTTGTGCTAGGACCAAGAAGAATTCAAGGTGCTGCTAGGATGGCATCTACATTCTCTTCAAAGCCTCCCTAGTTACCACCATGTCCCTCTATCCATCCTAGAAGCATATTTCCCCAACTCCAATTTTCACATCTCCAATATCAGTTTTGAACATGCCCGTCTTTGACTTGCTATAATCATGAGTTTTTGTTTTACTAGCTGCTTGATTCTCATCCAAGAGGCAAAAACTATCCTTTAACTATCCTTTCTCGTTCTGTTTTCCTTAGTCTTGCTTTGTTTTCTGGATACAATACGTCTTTGATAGCATTGGTTGAACACAGTTGGATTTCCATAGTATGTTGCCAGGAGTTGATCACTAAGCCAGTAGCTCACTATGGAGGACCAGGAGTCACTCAGCACTTCCTCACATTGTGTTTATTCCCAGAAGTAATCGTCCCTTCTGGGGCTCCATTCCTGTCCCTGATTCCTAATGTAGATTTTCTTCCTCTCTCTCGAATTCAGATCCAGGTTTGGAAGGACACAGCCAATTAAAAACCTCAATAATTATGATTTATTAAATTTCTTTTCCTTGTGGAATTGGAAAGAACACTGATAATTACATTTATTTAGGGGTTAATCACAACAAAGGCTTTGAAAGAGCTTTTCATCCAACTCTTGGTAGCTTAGAAGGAAAGAAGAAGAGTTAGTCAAGGGCCTCAGGGAAGTACAGAGACATGCAGGTGGGGATCCTCACCCTAACTAGCTACAATTACAGCCAAATGTCTCCAAGTGAAGATACTCCATTCAGAACTTTTCACTGTGTGATGGGTGATAAACTACAATCTCACAGAAACTTGGTGCACTGTCTTCTGTGCTGGAAGTCATGCTCTTGAGCTGCACTTAGCTTCTGGAGGGCAGCCTTTTAGGCAGCCAGATACTCCAGTCTGGAGTCCTAGAAGGATCATCAGCTCAGATATGTTGAGGCAGGTGACTTGGGTCTGTGGTGTGGTCCCTAGTGAACTGGTGCCGTCTCCTGTCTGTTTCAGGAAGCCTGTGCAGCCCTGCTGGATCAGTGTCTGCACCACGTGCAGTCCAGGGGTTCCCACAGGCCCCCTGAGAAGACCGAAAGCTCTGTGAATGTGGGATTCTCCCCTCTGTACCTGGCCTCCGCCACACCCACTGTCTCTGGCCCCAGCCCAAGCCTTGTGATTGATGGAAGAAGTTTGGCCTATGCCCTTGAGAAAAACCTGGAGGACAAATTTCTTTTCCTCGCCAAGCAGTGCCGCTCAGTTCTCTGCTGTCGGTCAACCCCTCTGCAGAAAAGTATGGTGGTAAAGCTGGTCAGAAGCAAGCTGAAGGCCATGACCCTGGCAATAGGCAAGTATCCAGGCTGACCAGGCAGGGGCCCATCTCCCCCAACTGTCTCATTCAGCTGCTTTCTCCCAAGCAGTCTCGTTTCTATCTAATACTCTCCCTTGGAAAACCATAACATGGGAAAAGCATTTCTCTTCATTGTTTTTCATTTATAAAATCATACTCTATGTGATAAAGTGAGAAACATGTTCCAAATATAAAAATTTACAATGGAAAGCCACAAAATATAGTGGTAGGTACAGGTACATGTCATGAAGTTGGTAGTACAGTGCTAATTTAGAAGATGGAATTTACACTGTTTCTTGGGAGACAGAACATTAGAGACCTGCCTGTCCCAGGCAGTCCTGGAAAAAGTGAGGGGTCTACATGATCAGTGTTAACCCAGGCCAACTAAGAAAGAGGGAAGAGACAAGGGCAGGGGTTTCTGGTCTCCGTGCGGCTGCTGGGGTCCAAGGCTCTACAATGTTTTAAGGACCCAGACAAATGATGATCAGAATTCCCATAGCTCATCTGGCTGACTGTTCTAAGACAAGCATTTCATTAAATAAATCCATTATCAGATATAAATGGCTGTACTACTTTACATCATTTACTTAAGGATTGACTGTGTATATAATGGATCTTTTCCTTGCAGGTTCTACTGGCCTGGAGAACCTTCCAGGTTCTTCTCCAGTGACACAGTGGTGGTGACTTTCCATATTATGTAACACTCCAAATTTGTATATCTGCACCTTTTATTATTTGTATAGCTTGAAATATATGCTGTGATTTGGGATGTTCTGCTTCCCAGTTCCAAGAATGGTTACTGTTACTGAGTGATAATTACTCTATGTCCCTGCTTGTCCTTTCCTAAAGGTGTTGAGGGGCCCGACTTATCCATGTGTTCCTATACATTTGTCTATCAGCAACTTGATAAAATAAATGGGTCCCAAGGTGTACACATTAGTTAATATGCTGACTGGTAATCAAGATGCAAAAAGAGCTGCATGGTGTACACTTCTTCACTTTGTTTTGAAAACTGTTTAGGAGAGTATGACTTGGAGTAGCCTTGGCTACCTGGCTGCAGTAGTTGAGTAACTATAATAATGATGAAATGATAGCATCTTTCATTGTACCCAATATATATTAAGGGCTCTGTAGGAACTGACAGTGAAAAAGGAACATTAAATTAGAAGGTAATTTGGTACTAGCCTGATTTCTGGTGTGGCTGGCAGTTCAGATGTCTTACTATGGTTTGCTCTGACTGCTTAACTCAGTTCTCCCAGGGAAGGTGCTGTACTCTTTTCCCTGATCTTCCCTAATACTATTTCACAGGACTCAGTCCAGTGGGGACCCCAAGAAGATCCATCATGTCCACTAGATTCTGCACATCTCATCTCAAATGATTCTTCCCACCTGTGCTGTTTCTAGGTGATGGAGCCAATGATGTCAGCATGATCCAGGTGGCAGACGTGGGTGTGGGCATATCAGGCCAGGAGGGCATGCAGGTAAAGACCAGTTGGGGCTGTCCCTAGGCACCAAGTGGCCCCCATTGGCCTCTTATACTGTCTTGCCATGAGCTGCCCCGGACTTCCCCTGGGCTGTCTCATGAAGCTAGGGGATTTGGCTTCAGTACACCTGATGTTCACCTTCTGCTAAGCCAGAGGGAGAAGATGAGGTGGAATGTCACTCTCTGTATTTATGAAACAACGTGCCATAAACATATCTGCCTGTGTCTACCAGAGTATATTTTGGGGGAATCAGTGTGGTTCTGAGAGAGGCAAAGTGAGTCATTGCCTTCTCTCTGGCTCTTGATGGCTCATCCCTAGGAAGCACTTACTGTTCCCAAACACTAGTGATACCATTTGAAAAATGGCCTTTGCTGTAGTGCTGTTGAAACCTGGTGTCACCATAAAATTGGAAGGTAGCCACCTTGACTTCCATGGAAATGCAGCTCTGCATTTTTCATTTGTCACTATGTCAGTTCTCAGTGTTCCAGAAGTTGAACACATGAGTTAATTAAAAATGTGTTTCTTTTGGATACAGTATTATGACAATTTCCTGCATCTGATCAAATTTGAATCATAACATTTTTTAATTCAGTGAAGACTTTTGAAAACCATTCATTGAATGTTTTTCTAAAAATCAGGATGTTGGCCACCATGTATTCATTGGTTAAATCATTCACTCATTCATTCATTCAAATCACAGTTATTTATTAAGTACTTACTATGTGCCAGGCCTGTGCCGAGATCATTAATTTTCTTTCTTGATGTAAAAATAACAGTCAGATGGAAGATCTCTAGTTGGAAACACCTTGGTGTCTATGGGGAATTTGTTCCAAAATCCCCAGTGAACACAAAAATCTACAAATGCCCAAATCTTTTACATTAATGGTGTAATATTTGCGTATAATCTACACAATTCTCTCCCATACTTTAATCATCTCTAGCTTATTTCTAATACCTAGTACAATGTAAATGCTAAGTAAATAGCTGTTCATACTGCATTGTTTAGGGAATAATGACAAGAAAGCAAAACATCTGTACATTTTCAGCACAGATGCATTTTTCCCCCAAATATTTTCCGTCTCCAGTTGTTTAAGTCTGCATATGCAAATCTCACAATAGGAAGGCTCACTATAGAAGAATGAAAAGTTCGCAAACTTAGATCATCAGTTATCCAAACCAATTCTTAAAGACTTCAAAGCAAATATCTCTATACCACTTCCTGTCAATATGTAAGGGTTTAAAAGGCTTTATGTGTTCTTTAATTCATTTATTCCATTATTCATTCTCTCAAAAAATTATTCATTCAGACCTCACTTTTGTCAGGTACAGACTTAAAGATGCAGAGTCCATCAGATACAATCCTGTCCTCAGTGGAGTCAGTCTAAACACTCTGTCAAAAGGGACAGAAAGGGGCTGGAGGTGTAAATCAGTGGTAGAGCCCTTGCCTAGCATGTGCAAGACCCTGAGGCTCAATTCCCAGTATCATCCAGAAATCAAAATAGGTCCATGGGCTGCAAGATAGACTTCTAGGTTGTCTTTAGAGAAGGAACCCTGTTTAGAGCTAAGGTACCCCACCTGAATCCCCAGCCTTCTGGCCTCCTACTTACCCCCAAATCTATCAATAAACAGAATCTTATCCCTCTATAAAAGTGGCTTTGCAAATGTCTCAGAGCTATTTTGGAAATTCCAGGAAAGCCAGGATGATAGATGTTGTGCTTGTTCTGTAACCTTAGTTCTTACTCAGGACTTGGCTGCAGAGGCTGCTCCACAAATATGGTGGACCAGTAAGCCCACAAAGACCAAGCATCTCAGAGATGCATATCTCTATTGCCCTCTCCACTGCTGCTTATCCTTGCTTATCCTCAATGGCTCCACCCCAACCCCTGATGCTGCTGCCACCACAGCAAGGCTTCAGCATAGTTTCCCTTCATTTACTGGACTAAAATGCAAGACACAGGGTCATATTCACCTGTAAACTGAGCACTTAGAACTGTAAGCAGTATCAGTATGTAAAATAAGTAAGTAGCTTAAATAAATCTGGAAGCATTCAGCAACACTCTACCTAGAAGTTATACCTACCCAAAGCTGCATTTCAAGGCAAATGTACTATGGCTCAGGTGTTCCATCACTGCTCACATGATTTGAGTCAGAGATCCCCATAGAGGAGGCTTGTGCTTACCTTGAGTAAAGGAGCAGTGGTGGCAGCTGTGTCCTCTCCCCAGACACTTGCTTAACATTAGGGTCTTTAATACAAAAGATATTTACTTGTTAAGTTTCTCTGCATGTAAGATTGACAGGCACTGCCCTAGTCAGCTCTTCGCTACTAGAAATCGTGAAAACAGAGAAATGCTGAAAAAGTTTTAAAACAATTATTCATTTTGTTCATTCAACAAATGTTTCTTTTTAAAAATTTATTTATTCTAATTTGTTATACTTGACAGCAGAATTCTTTTCAATTCATAATATATATACGGAGCACAAATTTTCATTTCTCTGGTTGTACACAAATTAGAGTCACACCATTTGTGTTTTCATACATATACTTAGGGTAATGATGTCCATCTCATTCCACCATATTTCATACCCACATTCCCCCGTTACACTCCCTCCCTTTCCCCAATCCAAAATTCCTTCATTCCACCCGTGGTCCCCACCCTCCCCCAACAAATGTGTCTTGAGCTTCCACCATTTGCATGGTACTGTGCTGGATATTGTGAATAGGCAAAAGTAAGTCAAACTTATTTCTTTTTAAACTTCCTGGAGGAAGAAAATTGTACAAGTAGCAAAATAGTGACTGAAGTCAGATGAGGGTGAGGGAACTGCTGAGATTAGGCCCAAGATAGATTTACCCTTGGTCCTCCATATCCACGGGTTCTTCATCTGCAGATTCAAATAATGGAATGGTAAATATTTGGATTTGTGTGTGTGTGTGTGCTAAACATATACAGATATTTTCTTGTCAGTTTTTATTAAATAATACAGTAAAATGACTATTTATTCTTCTGGGGAGAAATAAAGCAAAATGTACTTTCAGGGTGGCCAAACAAAAAGGACAACTATGGTTGATCTTTGGGTTGAGATCATGGTGTGGTTTAGAGGAATATGATATCCAGGGCTGGAGAAAGGTGGGAAAATTCCATGCATCTGCAGTTTGTGGGTTGTTAAAAGATAGCATGGAACCATGTGCATGTATAAATATGCCACAGTGAATTCCACTTTTATGTATATTCATAAATCACCAATCAAAAATAAATAAAGGAGAAAAAAACCCAGCAGGGACTTATTTTAAAAAAAAAGACAAAATCTTTTTAAACCCATCAGTTACATATCTAATGTTTGAAGCCTTAAATGAATCCTGTAAAGTGATATCCCTGACGAGAGCATTTATTGAGATTGAACATTTTTAATTAAAAGAGATGATGAAGGAGACAGTGGTCAAGTCACACTTAACGGTGTTTGAAGCTGGATTTTTCCTTCCATATTTTGCCTTGCATTTGGGATAGGTAAGACAGACCTTATGCTGTGTGAGGCATCACCAATAATGGGAATTCTTCTCTCTTTCAAGGCAGTGATGGCCAGTGACTTTGCAGTGCCAAGATTCCGATATTTGGAGAGACTCTTAATTGTCCATGGACATTGGTGCTACTCCCGACTGGCCAACATGGTGCTATATTTCTTCTACAAAAACACAGTAGGTATTAGACACTGGTCTTTAGAGTTTCTTAATTAAAAGGCCTGGCATATTTAGAATCATCACCTAAATGAGACCTGTAGGTCACCCCAGGGCCTCTTGTCATTCCATCCTCCTCAGCTTCTGTGAATGTCCCTCAGTCCTCCAGTCCTTGCCTGGATTTGCATCCTGTAAGCTCAGAAAACCAACTCATGGGCACATGAGGGAGAAGGTCCTAGGAACAAGAGGGTCCACATGTGACTGAATATTGGAATCTGAATCACTTTGTATATGTGCTTCTCAGGAGTGTGCTTCTATTATAGACACCCTACTTTCTCTAGAGCAGATAGGGAAGATCAAAGAATTGGTAGAAGTGTGCTTGGTAGTCTTGGGATCATAAGGTTACTTGGTCACACTACGATTCCAATATTCAATTGTATCTGTTGGAGACACACCCATCCCAGGCCTGTCAGGGAGTCTCCAGGTCAAAGCGGTACAGATTTAGGCCAGGCAGGAAAGGGGCCACCACACTTTTCTGGGCTTGCAGGGCTGACACGCCCCCTTGTGGCCAGCTCTATCTATAGCTAAACTGACCCTTCAGTGAAGCCTTGCCCAGGCCAGATAGGCTGCAGATCATTCTTTCTGTCTAGGGAGTGAATACAGTGCCCTGTTTTATCCATTTCATCTGAATTTTAATGTTCATCTTAGTTCCTTCACTGATAAGTCTTTAGAATGCTTTCTACGTAGTCCTGCAGGATGGATCACAAGACTGTCACAGAATCCTGCCCCACTGATGAAAGACTTCCAGATACTCTGCTGAAAAGTTGCTAGGTTGCTGCTCAGTGGTCCTGCCTCTGAGCGCTTACACCCAGTATAACAAGTACTAAACAAACTCTTGGGACAAATGACCTTCCAGGGTAGATACAAAATCTAGCTGTCTAGACATCAAAAATCCAATGTCAAGATTATCCTGTAGTCTTCTGAAAAAGAATAAAATAAGTTAAAAAGTATATATTTTTCTAATTCCATTTGAAATCTCCATGCTAAATTTAAATTGACATCAGCATACCCTTTGTTCATGTTTATAATGATTTGTTCCGGAGGCTGACGCCTACCTTTCCATTCCCATCCTCTCCCACCCACTCACTCTTTCCTGATTTTCAAAATGTCTTCTAGCAAATGAATACAGATGATCAGAACCAATCAGGGCATGTCTAATTGGATAGGTTTGGGCCTGGAAATTAATTCAGAGTTCTGCCTGGGACTATAACCAAGGAAAGCTGGTATACTATTCCTGCCCTTGCTAGTTCATTTCTTCTTTCTGCCTACCTGCTGGAATTGAATCCCAGCCCAGTGAGACCTCAAAGAAGCAGTTGCAAACACAGAGGCTCCTAGGTGTGAGCAGGTGGGTGAGGTGTTTGCGGGGGTGGGGGTGGGGGGTTCCTGCTTCATTTCTGTCACTCACTAGCAGTAGGAACAATAGCAAGTTGCAAATGCTCCTAAGCATATCATGGAGTAACTCTCCCAGTAAACTTACTGCAAGTTGAAAATATCCCAATTTGAAAACACACTGAATACTCCTAACCTACGTAACATCATAGCTTAGCTGCACAGCACACTGCAGAGCTTTTGCTGTTTCCTCCTGTGATTTCATGGCTGATTGGAGCTCCAGCTCAAAGCCACTGCCCAGCATTTTGAGAAGATAGGACCACGTATTCCTAGTCCAGGCAAAGATCCAAATTCAAAATTTAAGGTTAGGTTTCTCCTGAAGGCATATTGCTTTCTCATCATTTTAGTAAAAAAAAAAAAAAAAATGCTAAGTTGAACCATGGTAGGTTCAGGACCATCTGTAGTTGCCTTCTTTGGGTGTTTTTTTCTGGGGGCCCAGGGAGGGGGAGAATTTTGGGAATTCAGCTAGCAATCTCAGTTTAATTCCCAATTAAAATTTCTCAGATTAAGAGAATAGCAACAAAGACTTAGGCCAAGCCACTCAATATTTTAAATGCAAACAAAAGTCAGAGTGGCCACTTAGGATGGGCAAAACCCCCTGCTTGTCATGGTGAACCTGCCCTTGTTGGAGGACCAGGGAGGGCAAAATAGCACCTGTTTCTATTCCATATAAGATGAAGGGCTTTTGTCAACAAGCATTTGTCTACATGAGGAGTTCAAGTAAAATCACTCTGCTTTCTATCATGAGAGATTCATTAGTTTTAAGAATAAGTTGGCCTTCCTTCCCAATAAAGAGCAAAGAAGAAGTGTTTCCATGGTAACAGTGGTTTGTGAACAAAGCTCTTTGGTAGTACAGGAAAAAAAAAAACTCAATTATCTAAGTACTTTTATTCCTCTTTTCCTTGACTCCATTTGCTCGAGGATGACTCATTAGGCTAAGCCTGTGGGGGTGAGTGCAAGAGAGTCACCTGTGGGAGGAAGAAAGTCAATGAAAAGTTCTTAATTTATCCCTTGTTGGCATGGAAGGGGAAAGTTACCTAGTAAGAAATTTCAACCATAGAAGGAAACAGGACTTGGAGGAGATGTTTCATCCACATGGACTAGAATTTCTCCTGATCTCGCAAAAAGCCACTTTCAGGTCAAGAAACCAAAGCTCAGAGAGGTTACTCTGTGAGTGAGTCAGTGTTAAAAGGGTCAATAGTTGCAGCTTCAGAACCAAATCCAGGCTTTGTGGTGCCCACTAGAGAGTGTTCCTCCACTGTACCATGTTCTCTTTGGGGACCATCTCTGCCCATTGAACCAAGTTGAACAAGTTGGGTTTATTGCTCATACAATGACCAAGGTCAAGTTATTTCACCTCTTGGAAGCTCCATTTCCTTTTCTGTAAATGGTCATAACACCAGCCCTGCTTGAGCCTCAAACTAAGGAAATGGTGATCCTACTGACATAACAGCATGCCTCAGGTGAGCATCTACAGTGTGCCAGGCCTTGGTGAGAGCTTTAAAAATGCTGTAGGTCCTTCAGTACTCACAACAATCCCATGGCTAAATATCATTGGTTATATCCATGTTGTGGACAAGGAAACTGAAGCATAGCAATGAAATGATATGTGCCAAATGGTACAGGAAATTAATTCAGAGTAAGTCTGCCTGGGACTATAACCAAGGAAAGCTGGTATACTGTTCATGCCCTTGCTAGTTCATTCCTCCTTTCTGCCTACCTGCTGGAATTAAATCCCCAGCACAGGGAGGCCTCAAATAAGCAGTTGCAAACACAGAGGCTCCTAGGTATGAGCAGGTGGATGAGGTGTTTGCAGAGGTTGGGGGGATTCCTGTTTCATTTCTGTCAATCATTGCCCACTGTTCCTCATCAAGAGGGTATGTGACTAGAGAGGGAAATGAAATCAGAGATGTAGGTTCTGTTTGGATCATGAACAGAGGAGAGTCCTGGGTAGAAGCCACAGGTTGGCAGCTTATTAGCCCTCTTGAAATGTAAGCAGCCCTAGACTACCCTGTCAAACCTTGATTTTGTTTTATACTAATGATCTATACAGCTCTTCACTCCTCACAGGACTGCTCCTGAGAATTCTAAATTCCCGCTTCCAGTCCCTTATGTTTAAGGGAATGAGAAGGGTTGGGGGAAGAGAAGGAGGGACAGTCAGAGGCAGAAACCAACATCAGGGCTCAAGGATTAGGCAGCCTTTGGAAGAATAGCTGCCTATCAATTTAATCTTTTCAGTTTCCCATCTAAGGGAGCTAAGGATCCTGCAGAATTTAACTGTAAAGAGAACTAGAGAATCGCCTGTTGTCATTTTTCCTTTCTGGATTGCAGATGTTCGTGGGCCTCCTGTTTTGGTTCCAGTTTTATTGTGGTTTCTCTGCATCAGCAATGATTGACCAATGGTATCTAATCTTCTTTAATCTACTATTCTCGTCACTTCCCCAGCTTGTGACTGGGGTGCTGGACAAGGATGTACCAGCCCATGTGCTGCTTTTGAAGCCACAGCTCTACAAGAGTGGCCAGAATATGGAGGTAAGCTTTCCTGAGTCTCCTGGCCCTTTGCCTCTATGTCCACCTTCCAGAAAGTGCAAGTCCCCTTTAAGTAGACACTTTGCACAAATCGTTAAAACTCTAGAATCCAGCCTATGGAAGGATAAAAACAGATGCTGTCTTTGAACCCCATAGTGTGCATTGTACTGGCTTTGAGTTTCTATAACAAAATACCTGAGATATTTAACTTATAGAAGAAAATGGTTATTTAGCTCATGGGTCTGGAGGTTCCAGTTCCAAGATAAAGTATAACCATTACTTTTCAGTGGGGGTGCTATGTAGCAATGGTGGGGAGCACATGGTGGAGGAAACATTAGAAGCCAGAAAACAAAGAGAAAGAGACTTAGAGTCCCACCATCCCTTAAAGGGCACACTCCAGTGACCTAAGAACCTCCTTCTCAGGCCCAACTTCCTAAAGATTCCACAACATCCCAGTAGTACCACCATGCATAAAGCTTTTAATATGTCGACCTTTTGGGAATGTTCAAAATCCAAACGATAGTGTGCATTATGTATATTGAGTTCATCTCCACCCTAGTTCTTTCCAAAAGCCCAAGGAAAAGTCCATCCCAGATCTTTGAATCTAATGACTGAGGTTCAAATAGGATTTTTTTCTAAAGAATGCCAAAATTTTTTTTTTTTGTTTTTGTTTTAAAAATGATCCAATGAGATTAAGAAGACAGACCCATAGGGAAAACCATTTAACCATTGGAAGAATAAACAGATGTAAATATATGTTTGCGTCAACACCACTACATGATTGACACACTAACAACCAGGTATTCTCAGCCAGCCATCAAATAAACCATCTAAGTGCTTCTCTGGCAAGTTTGCACTCTGTGTGTTTAAAAAAAAGAATGCCATACCCCGTTTATCATACAATAATCTCTAATTCAGAGTTCGTTCACTTACAAAACTTACAAGTTAACTTCCCCTGTCCACCTCTGTGGTCATTTGATTTCCACATTGACAGGCTGGGCAGTGTTGTCAAGGTTCTGGATCAGGCAAATGAAGAGGTTTCTGTTTGGTACTAGTTATCTCCTTAGCTGGCCTCAGTCTCCTTGGCTAGCCATGGGGCAAAGATGCTGCAGGTTTGTCCTGTGAGTAAAGTAACCAATAGGAGGAGTGTACCCAGCTCTTTTTTTAAGTACTAGTATGTGCTCCTTTCTGATTTTCTGCATTTCCTGTAGGCCAGAGCCCATGCCAGGTATTTGAGGACTTAGGTGGGTTAAATATAAATTTGATCACCCAGGTAATGAAAATTCCATTTGTCAATATCAAGATCATTTTGGCCCATGGGTATAAAAGTCTGCTTCATGCTACTGTAACAAAATATCGAGGCAGTCTACTAATTTGACTCACAATATTAGAGGTCCAGGGTTGAAGCGCTGCATCTGGTAACGACTTTGTTGCTGGCAGAAACCTGAAGCAGCGCATGGCATCACATGGCAAGGGACAGAGGGCAAATATGTGGCTATGTCTCTTCTGATCTCTCTCCTTTTTTTATAAAGCCATCAGTATTCACTCTGATGTCTTTATCTGTTCTTAATCATGTCCCAAAGGTCCCCCTCTAAACTTTTTACAAACTTGATCAAATCATAGCTAAATCAGAACAAGAGTTTTTTTTTTTTTTATTTTTAACATTGGGGCACATCCATCATCTAGTTTTAAAATTTAAGATGTACTTTAAGAAACACCCTATGGGACCCATCACCAAACCCTGATAAAGTGGAAGGGATGGAAGGGTTCAAATCAGGGAAAATGCCCAGAATGTCAAGTGTTCTTCCTACTTGAGGGAAATGTTCCTTAGCAAGATTTAGAAATCAGTTTCCTCTTTCACTGTTGACCTGTAACTACTATAGCTTGTGTTCTTGGTACAAAAGATCCCAGTGAGCAACTCAGCTACAAACAGTTCTGCAAGCATTTGGGTAATGGGGTTCTATCTACCAACTAGAGCCTTACCTTCCCAAAGTCCTAAATAGCAAGTTTTTGTCTGGTGCTTGGCATTCAGAGCTGCAGCATCCTAGAAAACATCATTTGAAGAGATGAGCATTTCCCTATAATCTCCGTGCTTGTTTTTGTGTTCCAGGAATATCGGCCACGTGCCTTCTGGTTAAACATGGTTGATGCTGCCTTCCAGAGCTTGGTTTGTTTTTTCATTCCTTACCTGGTAAGTTGACACACAGCATAGTTTTCCCCATCAGCTGCATCTGGGGACCCACAGACATGGGATACTGCTGTCTTTCAGGCCTACTATGACTCAGATGTGGACATGTTTACTTGGGGAACTCCCATCACAGCAATCGCACTGTTCACTTTCCTGCTGCACCTGGGTATTGAAACCAGAACCTGGGTAAGAGTCGCAGACATGGTCACATCCCAAAGGGGCCCTCATGTTGCAGACCCCACACTTCCGGCAGGTTCCATGAGATACAGTTTTTTTGGTTTTTTTTTTAAGCAGACTGCCCACTGCCCACACTTATGAACATTCCTCACTGTCTTGTTTTCTTATCTTGCCCCTATGCCCCTGTCCCAGGCTGGTCCACAAGCTTCTGAGGCTTCACTAAGCCCTACCAGCCACCCATGACAAAGACTCCAGCTTTTACCAAGATTATAGAACATCACCTCCACTCACTGATGACTGTTGGGGTTTATTTGCCACTGTTAAGTTGAAATAAAACCCCTCTCTGTTTTTCCTTCAGACCTGGCTCAACTGGACAGCTTGTGTCTTTAGTATCTTTTTATTTTTCACCGTGGCTTTGATTTACAATGCTTCTTGTGCAACATGTTATCCTCCATCTAACCCTTATTGGACCATGCACACATTACTGGGAGACCCCGTGTTCTACTTGATTTGCCTCATAGCACCTATCACTGCATTGCTGCCCAGGTGGGTATCAGAGATGGTGTCTCTGAGTCCTAAGTGAGTACACAGAGCATGTGCATTGCTGTGCATTTCCCCCTGTGTGAGTAGAGTCTCAGGAAACAGGTACCTGTAGCAGTATCTGATTTTTTTTTTCTCATGTGCTCTTTCCAGATTGTTTTTCAAAGCTCTCCAGGGGAGCCTCTTCCCAACCCAACTTCAGCTGGCACGCCAGTCAGCCAAGAAATTTCTCAAGAAACCCAAAACTCCCAAAGAAATCTTAGTTCAGAAACATTTCCCTGGAGACCCAAAAACAGAGCTCTCGGAAGGGATGACCATGAGTCCCTCTGAAACCCTCTCCAAGGACTGTGCCTCAGAAGCTTCTCAGAACACACAGCAGCCATCCTGCTCCCTAAAGACCAGCAGGGAGCTCAGCACAGTGGACATAAGTATGCCATTGAGAGAGGACACCATGCAGGAAGGACTGGATGCTCAGGCCCCAGGATCCTCCAGGCCAGAGGAGGCTGTTTTAGAAGCGTGTCCTGAGGACTCCAAGAGGAAACCCACCAGTACAAGCCAGGAACCCCCTCTATCGTCCCTCTTCAACCTGCCCAGTTTCGGTTCACTCAACTGGATCTCCTCCCTCTCAATGGTCAGTGGGCTGGGAAGTGTCTTCCAGTTCTCCAGAAGTAGTTTACACATGGACAAGCAGGATGGAGAGTTCCTGCCCAGCCCCCCACAGCCAGATCAGGACTTACATGGCTTACAGGGACAGGCCACAGACTACTTCTAGGATCACCTTCAAGGGACAGCAGCAGACAGTCACAGTGAAACCTTGAAATGGCCTTATATATATATATATATATATATATATATATATATATATATATATATATAACGTAGATATTAATATTATTTATGTTTATTATTTGCACAGAAGAGTTCTAGGGAGATATATTTTTAAATGTTTCCAAGGTTAACACAGGAAACAAGAGGTACCAAAAAGAAAGTTTATTTTTTAAAGTTCTAAGTAGAGTATATTGAAAAGAAAAATAAAGAGCTTTAACATATAAATATATATATATATATATATATATATATATATATATATAAAGTTGAAAGAAGAATGACACTTAAAAAGTGTCTTTGAATTTATTTTTTCATCTCATTTTGTAAGAAAAGGCAATATGACTTATTTTTTCTTCAACATGCGTGACCCTTGCTTTCCCTGAGTACACTCTTGTGATTAAGCCCAGTGAACCTGGGTAGGTGTGGACATGGATGGCAGTGAGGAGAGGTGATAGAGGGTAGGGCATGTGAACTCCCAAGACATATCCCTCCACTGGCTTCCGTTTCTACCAACCCAGAAGGACTGTGGCTCTGCTTTACCCATGAAGGGGAAAGTGAGAACTCAAGAAAAACTCATGTGTGAAGTTTATTCTGATGCTCAATTCAATGCAGGCACTTTGTAAAGATCTTGTAGGTATGACAGCCCTATGTAATATTTTGCCTGTTAAGATCATCACAAGCAATAAACAAACTTCACTTTGCAAAGACAATGTGTCCAGTCACCACAGTCATATGAAGTATTAATATATGACCTAATGGAGTGTGTTCTGAATACTGCAGGGAACTTCCTTTTAGATACTATGAAGAAAACAGCTCAGAGACACACTACCCTGTCACTGCACAGCTCCTTATACCTCAGCTTCCTGGACCAGGGCCATCAGCACTATCCAAACCCTTTCTGCCAAGAGGCTAGATGTTTTGAGCAATTATCTTCAGGCATTTGTCTGATGAGCCATTATTTCTGTCCCTCTAAAAAGAGAAAAAGAAGGGGGAAAGATTCTTTAAATAAAAAAAATCTACTGGGGATTCTTTTCTGAGCCCTTTATTTCAACTTTGTCAGACAGTCATTAATGTCATGACCACTCTGCTCAGTAATGAAGCTAAGAAATAAGCAGGGCATCTGATTAAGTTATCAGGACTTCTGGCTCATGTGGACACCTACTGCCAAGTACAGCAATGAAAAAAGAACAAAAGGACAGTGAAATTTGGGGAAGAATTTCTAGTTATCCAATCAGTGTGGTTCATTACAAGTACCAGAAAACATACTTTATTCTGGTCAAAATGAAAGGGAAGGCATAGCTCACTGTCTGCAGGTCCTGAGGAGGATGGGCTCCAGGTGATTGGACTCATCAAACCAGAATCCAGGGTGCTGTGGTTTGAAAGTATCCTCCAATATTCCTCCAATAGAAACTTAATTCCCACTGCAACTGTGTTGGGAGGTGGGGTCTTTGGGTGAGATGTTTAGATCATGAGGCTTCTGTCCCTATCAAAAAGGTTTGCAGGGTTTGGCTTTCTTTTGCCCTTATACCTTCTGCCATGTGAACATGCCTCAAGAAAAACCTTCACCAAACACAAGCACCTTGATTTGGAACTTTCCAGCATCCAGAACTGTGAAAATAAATCTGTTCTTTATAGAATACCTAGTTTCAGGTAATCTGGTTCAGCAATGCAGAATGCCTTGAGACACAGGGCTTTTCCCCCTCATCTCTTCCTTTAGTTTTTTTTGGGGGGTGGGGGTGGGGTTAGTTCTGTTCTAAGCCTGCCTCTGTTCTTGGTGATACATTTGCTGGAGTCATCCCTGATCATATCCACATATCACATCATCCACAGAAAGGAGAGGACACTTCTATACACATTGTAAACTGAGTTCGGGTTTCCATAGCCTCACCCTATATAGATTGCATGGCAGCCTTAAAACCAGTTATTGCCACTTTGATGGGAGTGTGTCTTTTTGAGGTTTCCTTGCTGGAATTGCCAGAGTACCTGGACTGCATGAGTGCATGGACATTCAGAGGAATATTTGGGTCCTGTTTGATGGAGAGACACAAGGGAGACTGGAGGCAGCTTCAGTAGCCAGTGTTGCTGGACCAAAGATGGCAGTGGTCCTCACCCTGCCTGCTCCCTTCCTGATGCCTTTCAATTGTCTTTAGGGTAGAGCAGATGAAAAGAATCTCCTTAGGAAGGTACACACTCTACTATTTCTTGAATTAAGCTAATGGTCATCAGCACAAAGTATCCATCCATAATCATATTAACCTGAATATCTGAGATTTTAAAATGCCCAGGTTCCAAATATTCTTTTCCTCGCAATCTACCCTTTCTACAAATGATCTCTCTTCTCTGTAGATACATCATCTTAGGTAATAGAGTGATCCAGGCAGGGGCTCTGGGAATATGCCTACCAAAACCAGTTTAAAGAAATAAACATTGTAAATGGCATTGACAGTTAGCTGCGTTGTAGGATGTGGAATAATCATAGAAATTTACAATAATTGTCACAACCAAGTTTGATTCAACTGAACATGAATGGAACTGAGTTTTATGATTATCTTACCAAATACTAATAACAAATCTAAAATCAATGGGAATGGGAAAGACGGTAGAATGAATTGGACATAACTTTCCTATGTTTATATACGAATACATGACCAGTGTAACTCCACATCATGTACCACCACAAAAATGGGAAGTTCTATACTCCACATATGATATGTCAAAATACATTCTACGTCACGTATAAAAAAAAAAAAAAAAACAATGGGAAGCCTGGCTATCTAAGGCTGGCTCTGCTCTTGGGAACAAAATCGCTGGACTAGTTATTTAATGTTGTTCAGCATAGTTTGTTCAAAGTCAAAAACAATTCAATTAAAATTCTTGGAGGACAGGCATTATGTCCTGTTTGCCTTGTATCCCCATCACTTTGCACAGAATCTAGCAGTTTGAATGTGTTTGGTAAGTGTTGAATGAATGCAAGAATAAATGTTAAAAAAATTAAAGAAGTTAAGAAAAATTGCTTGTTACAACTCATTACTATTTGATATTTACTAGCAATTCTGGCTAAGGCAAATAAGATGAATTTTTTAAAAGAATCAACATTAGAATGTCAAGAGACTGAAATTACCATTACTTATACATGATATGATTGTGTACCTGGAAAATTCAAATGAATAAACTAAAAAGATCTCAAAATTAATGACAGGAGGAAATAAATTGACCCACTATAAAGGAAACAAACCACAGCTTTTGTATAGAGCAAACCAGAAGAGAGGCTTGGAAAGATCTCATTCACCAATACACCACCAATGCCCCCCCCCCCAAAAAAAAAATACCTAACATACTGAAGAATAATTTCAATAAATATAAAGGCATCTCACCAGTGTTTAGGAAGATGAAATCCAACCAAGTCTTAACTATAAAAACATGACTCTTTTCTAAGAAATAAATATTGTAAAGGTGTTGCATTCCAAACAATTTCTGTAGCTTTTTTTTCCCTTCTTTTTCTGTGTTTAGGTGTTTCTGAAATAAACAAAGTGGTTTTAGAGTTTCACTGGAAGCATATACCAGCAAAAACATTAAAATCCCAACAAATAAAAGTCATTGAGGGAATGCTTGTATTTTATAGAATGAAGTGTTGCCCAATTCTAGAAGCAAACCTAAATCTAATTAAGATTGTTTTTTCAAAATGACCTATCAAAGAATAGAATCCTAGAACTAAAATGACTTCATTAATTATTTACTAGGACTAATTTTACAACATTCCCCATGCAGTAGCCTCTACCTTTCAACAATAGACAGGATCTAGAACCAGTAAAAAAATATTTACAAATTTATACAGGATAACTAGCCAATGATATAGAAAAATAATACATTTTTATATATGAAAATTCAAACAAATTAATATTTTAAATTTGAAATCAAAAGTCATAGTATAAGTAGAAGAAATTATAATCAAGTAGCCTCAGACTTCTGGAGAAGATGGACTCCCTTGGGCACTTGGGACAACTCCTAACATGTTGCCAACCTCGGGTTTAGGGAATATACCCCAACCTCATCTTCCCACAGCAAATGAACTGTGCCTGAAGTTCCTGCTTCAACCTTTTTGGCATCATTTTTGCCCCTTTTGAAATTGGCCACTCTGTTTCATATTATTATGTGGATCTACCAGTTGGAGCCCAGGACACTGCTCCTGCAAACCCCTTCAGCTCCATAGTACAATGAAGCATAAAAAGCTGTGACAATAGTTTTGCTTAGGCCCTGGGATCCCACTGGTCAGTCCCAGAGTGGGAGCTTTGTTGAGGAAGTCAACAGGGAAGATGGTTCTCCCATTAAGAAAGGATGGCTAAAACCCCCAAAGAGGAAAGACATTTGCACTAAAAGTATTTCACGTATTCTGAATATGAAATGAAAATCAAAAGGCCAAACCCATTAGGGGAAAGTGTCTTGCATATGGAAAAGAGTTGTGTGGTGCAAATAACCACTATGAATCAATAAAGCAAATATCAAGTCACTTTTTGGCCAAAGACTAATGAAATGAGCACTGATATTGTTTGAGTGGGAACTAGGCTTCTGGAAAGAAATTTGTCAATGTAGAACAAAATATCTTGAACATATTCATTCTCCTTGACCCAGTAATTCCACTTGGGGGCTAAATCAGAAGAAAATAATTATGGATTTAAATGTTCTTTATCTTATATGCAGTGGTGAAACAATTCGAGTGAATGTCTGAAGTTATGGTAGTAATTTCAAGAAATACAAATATCAGATACCATACATCCAAAATACATCATCCATTGAGGGAAACATCATGAAAGAGCTCCTTCATGACAACACAATTAGACAAAATTTACTATATGTTTAATTCATTAAAACATAATTGAATGCCTAACAGAAAGCCTGGTATGTGTTATACTCTGAGTATGTATCTGTGAACCAAGATACAACAAACTTCATCACATTGTATATACAGGACTTGGGGGTAATGGGTATGACACTCTATTAAAACCACACCATAGGATACTTCAACTTAAACTGGATGCCTATGTGGACCTGTCTGTTGAGTACATTTTTAAAAACTCCATCAACATTTGATTTTGGATCCTAATCATTGAAAAACAACATAGTGGAAACTAGGTATGAGAATGTCACAAATTAGATCTGTTAGCCACAGAGTAACTGTGAATCCAAAAACACAGAGATGGGGCTGAAATGGTGGGCCTTTCACTGGCTTTGAGATGCTTGCTCTAAGATTCAGCTGCTTCTAGTTCCTGTCTATTGTCGAAAGGTAGAGGCTACTGCATGGGGAAGTTGTAAAATTAGTCCTAGTAAATAATTAATGAAGTCATTTTAGTTCTAGGATTCTACTCTTTGATGATAGGTCATTCTAGTTAGAAGAATAAAAGTAACAGTAAAAATGTTGAGGGGCTGGGGCCACTTGTAGACACCTACCAGAGCTCAGGCCTGGCCCAGATCTGCCTCTGCCTACCTGTGCAGAAACGGACCTAGAAGCAGCTGAAATCTTGGAGCAGGCATCCCAAAGCCAGTGTAAGGCCCACCATTTCAGCCCCATCTTTGAAAGACCTTATATCCATCTTGGGGAAACCTCCATTGCTATCTCGAGTTACCTCCCTACTGCTGTCAACACTGTTAGTTGCAATTGTATCCATTGTGGGATACCTGCAGGGTCTGGAAGCCCAGCATCAAGGTGAGGTACAGATAATCTACACAGATACTACAAGATTATAGGATAGAAACTACAATATCTCAGATCCATACTGCAACAAAGAAAGACACATAGACAAAATGAAAAAACAAGGGAGGAAAGTGCCCCAAACAAACAAGGATACTACAGTAGCAGATCCCATGGACAGTGAAGTTGATGAGATGTCAGAGAAGGAGTTCAGAATGTTCATAATAAAATTATCTGTATATTAAAGAATGACCTAAATGAGTAAACACAGGCAAAAACTGATCACTCCAACAAAGAGATAAGAGAGCAAATACAGGTAGCAAAAGATTACTTCAAGAAAGAGATGGAGACTCTGAAAAAAAAAAAACCAATCAGAAATCCTTTAAATAAAGGAAACAATAAACCAAATAAAAAACTCAAAAGAAAACATCACCAACAGACTAGATCATTTGGAATACAGAACGTCAGATAATGAAGACAAAGTGTACAATCTGGAAAATAAAGTTGACCACACAGTGAAGATAGTAAGCAACCATGAATAGAACATCCAAGAATTTGGGGACAGCATCAAAAAAAAACAAAACAAAACAAAACAAATCTAAGAGTTATTGGGATAGAGGAAGGCACAGAGTTTCAAACCAAAGGAATGCACAATCTCTTCCATGAGATAATATCAGAAAATTTCCCAAACATGAAGAATGAATTGGAAAATCAAATACAAGAGCTTACAGGACACCAAATGTACAAAATTACAACAGATCTACACCAAGGCACATTATAATGAAAATGCTTATTATACAGAATAAACACAGAATCTTAAAGGCCTGCAAGAGAGAGGAATCAGATTACATATAGGGGGAGACCAAATTATATCTCAGCAGATTTTTCAACCCAGACCCTCAAAGCCAGGAGATCATGAAACAACATATACCAAGCTCTGAAAGAAAATAGAGGCCAACCAAGAATCTTATATCCAGCAAAATTAAGCTTTAGATTTGATGATGAAATAAACCTTCCATGATAAACAAAAGTTGAAAGAATTTACAACTACAGAACATCCTTGGCAAAATAGTCCATGAAGAGAAAATGAAAAACTGATGAAAATCAGCAGAGGGAAGGATTAGACTAAAGGAAAAACTAATAAAAAGAGAAACTAAGTCAAGTTAAATACCAAAAATAAACAAAAATGGCTGGGAATACAATTCATTTCTCAATAATAACCTTGAATGTTAATGGCCTAAACTTACCAATCAAAAGGCATAGACTAGCAGACTGGGATTAAAAAAAAAAGACCCAACAATATGCTGCCTCCAAGAAACTCATCTTACAGGAAAAGACATTCACAGACTGAAACTAAAAGGTTGGGAAAAATCATATCACTCACATGGACTGCAGAAGCAAGCAGAGGTTTCCATCCTCATATCAAATAAAGTAGACTTCAAGCTAAAGTTAATCAAAAGGGATAAAGAAGGACACCACATACTGCTCAAGGGAACCATACACCAACAAAACTTAACAAAGAATGGAGAATCTACATTCATCAAACAGACTCTTGTCAAGTTCAAGAGTCAGACCACATCACAATAATTCTGGGTAAAGTTAACACACCTCTTTCACCACTAGATAGATCTTCCAAACAGAAGCTGAACAAAGAAACTTTAGAACTCAATAATACAATAAATAACTTAGACTTAACTGACATATATAGAATATTTCATCCTTCAACAAGTGAATATACATTCTTCTCAGCAGCACATGGATCCTTCTCTAAAATAGACCATATATTATGCCACAAAGCAACTCTTAGCAAATGCAAAGAAGTAGAGATACTACCCTGCATTCTAGCAGATGGAATGAAATTAGAAAACAATGATAAAATAAAAAATAAAAGCTACATCCAACACCTGGAGACTAAATAATATGCTACTCTCATTTACCTCTAAATTCTTAGAGGTAAATGAGAACTGATACAACATATCAAAATATCTGGGACACTATGAAAGCATTTCTAAGAGGAAAGTTCATTGCATGGAGTTCATTCCTTAAAAGAAGAAAAAGTCAAAAAATAAATGGCTTAACATTACATCTCAAAGCCCTAGAAAAAGAAGAGCAAACAACACCAAAATTAGTAGAAGATAGGAAATAATTAAAATCAGAGCTGAAATCAATGAAGTTGAAACAAAAGAAACAATTGAAAAAATTGACGAAACAAAAAGTTGGTTCTTTGAAAAAATAAATAAAATTGACAGACCCTTACCTACTCTAACGAAGAGAAGGAGAGAGAAAACTCAAATTACTATCATGTGATGAAAAAGGAAATATCACAACAGACATTAAAGAAATACAGAAGATAATTAGAAATTATTTTGAAAACTTGTACTCCAATAAAGTAGAAAATATCAAAGTCATTGAAAAATTTCTAGAATCATATGATTTGCCCAAATCAGGATGATATACACAATTTAAACAGATCAATTTCAAGCGATGAAATAAAAGATGCCATCAGAAGCCTACCAACCAAGAAAAGCCCAGGACCGGATGGATAAACAGCTGAGTTCTACAAGACCATTAACGAAGAACTAATACCATTATTCCTCAAATTATTTCATGAAATTGAAAAAGACAGAACACTTCCAAAGTCATTCTATGGGGCCAGTATCACCCTGACTCCAAAACCAAGATACCTCAAAGAAAGAAAACTTCAGACCAATATCTCTAATGAACATAGATGCAAAAATTCTCAATAAAATTCTGGTAAATCAAATACAAAAACATATCAAAAAGATAGTGCATCGCGATAAAGTGGGGTTCACTCCAGGGATGCAAGGTTGGTCCAACATACGGAAATCAATAAATGTAATTTATTACAACAATAGACTTAAAGATAATATGATCATATGATCATCTCAATAGATGCAGAAAAAGCATTCAACAAAATATAGCACCCCTTCATGTTCAAAACACTAGAAAAACAAGGATAACAGGAACATATCTCAACACTGTAAAAGCTATCTGTGCTAAACCCCGGGCCAACATCATTCTAAATGGAGAAAAGTTGAAAGCATTCCCACTAAAAACTGGAAGAAGATAGGGATGCCCTCTTTCACAACTTCTATTTAACATAGTTCTTGAAACACTGGCCAGAGCAGTTAGACATACCAAAGAAATTAAAGGGATATGGATAGGAAAAGAAGAATTCAAATTAGCTCTAATTGATGAAGATATAACTCTATATTTAGAAGACCCAAAACATTCCACCAGAAAACTTCTAGAACTAATAAATGAATTCAGCAAAGTAGCAGTATATAAAATCTACACCCAGAAATCAAAGGCATTTCTGTATATAAGTGACAAATTCTCTAAAAGGGAAATGAGGAAAACTACCCCATTTACAGTAACCTCAAAAAGAATAATAAAATACTTGAGAATCAACTTAATAAAAGAGGTTAAAGACCTCTATGACGAAAACTCCAGAATGCTAAAGAAATAAATTAAAGAAGACCTTAGAAGACGGAAAGATCTACCTTTTTCTTTGATTGGCAGAATTAATATTGTCAAAATGACCATACAACCAAAAGCACTATACAGATTTGATGCAATTCCAATAAAAATCCCAATGAAATTCCATATAGAAATAGAAAAAGAAGTCATGTAATTTATCTAGAAAAATAAGAGACCCAGAATAGGTAAATCCTTAGCAAGAAGAGTGAAGTAGGTGGCATCACTATATCAGACCTTTAACTATACTACAGAGTAATAGCAACAAAAACAGCATGGTATTGTCACCAAAATCGACCAATGGTACAGAATAGAGGACCCAGAGACTAACCCACATAACTACAGTTATTTTTTATTAGACAAAGACACCAAAAACATTCATTGGAGAAAAGGTAGTCTCTTTAACAAATGGTACTGGGGAAAACTGGAAATCCATATACAACAACATTAAACTAAACCCCATCTCTCACGATGCACAAACTCAATTCAAAGTGGATCAAGGACCTAGGAATTAAACCAGAGACACTCCACCTATTAGAAGAAAAAGTAGGCCCAAATCTCTATCATGTCAGATTAGGCCCCAATTTCTTTAATCTCTATCATGTCAGATTAGGCCTCGATTTCTTTTATAGCACAAGAATTAAAATCAAGAATTAATAAATGGGATGGATTCAAACTAAAAGCTTCTTCTCGGCAAAAGAAACAATCAGTGAGGTGAATAGAGAGCCTACATTTTGGAAGCAAAGTTTTACCACATGCACATCAGATAGAGCACTAATCTCTAGTATCTATAAAGAACTCAAAAATCTTAACACCAAAAAAAAAATCAATAAATGGGTCAAGGAATTGAACAGACATTTCTCAGAAGATGATATACAATCAATCAACAAATATATGAAAAAATGTTCAACATCTCTAGCAAGTAGAGAAATGCAAATACAAACTTCTCTAAGATTTCATCTCACTCCAGTCAGAATGGTAGCTATTAAGAATACAAGCAACAGGGCTGGGGATGTGGCTCAGTGGTAGAGCACTTGCCTTGCACACGTGAGGCACTGGGTTCGATCCTCAGCACCACATAAAGATAAATAAAATAAAGGTATTGTATCCCTCTACAATGAAAAAAAAGTATTTTAAAAAAGAAAGAATACAAATAAGCGTTGGAGAGGATGAGGGGGAAAAGGCACACTCATACTTTGCTAGTGGGTCTACAAATTGATGCAGCCAATATGGAAAGCAGTATGGAGAATCCTTGGAAAACTAGGAATGGAACCACCATTTGACCCAGCTATCCCACTCCTCGGTTTATACCCAAAGACTTAAAAACAGCAGCCACAAGATGAAAGGAGACCCTCATCATTATACAGAATACATGTATGACAATGTGAGGGGAAAAAAAGAAGTGTGTCACATTAGACTGGGTAGAGAGAAGTGATGAGAAGGGAGGGGAGAGGAAGGGGGGAAAGGAAGGACAGCAGAAAAAAATAGACATTATTATCGCTGTATGTATATATGTGACTGCATGACCAATGTGATTTAGCAACCTGTACACTCAGAAAAATGAGAAACTATAACCCATCTGATTCAAATGTATGATGTGTCAAGATCATTGTATTGTCATGTGTAACTAATTAAAACAAATAAAAAAATTTAAATGCATTTAAATATATAAACATAAAAAAACAGCAGCCACATCAATGTTTATAGCAGCACAATTCATAATAGCTAAACTGTGCAACCAACCCAAATGCCCTTCAGTAGATGAATGGATAAAGAAAATGTGGTATACATAAACAACCGAATACTATACATCATTAAAAGAGAATAAAATCATGGCATTTGAAGGTAAATGGATGGAGTTGGAGAATATAATGCTAAGTGAAGTTAGCCAATCCCAAAACATCAAATGCCAAATGTTTTCTCTGATATAAGGATGCTGATTCATAATGGGGTTGGTGGGGAGCATGGGAGGATTAGACGAACTCTAGATAGAGCAAAAGGGAGAGAGGGAAAAGGAGGGAGCATGGGGTTAGGAAAGATAGTGAAATGAGATGGACATCATTGTCCTAAGTACATGTATGAAGACACAAATGGTGTGACTCTATTTTGTGTACAACCTGAGATATGAAAAATTGTGCTCCATATGTGTAATGTGACGTGTAAAGCATTCTGCTGTCATACATAACAAATTAGAATAAAAACAATTTAATGTGAAGGGGCTAGGAGTGTGACTCTATGGTAAAGCACTTGCCTAACATGCATGGGACCCTGGGTTCCATCCATAGTAATACACATTAAAAGAAAAAAAAAAAAGCTGAGCTCCTATCAGAGATGCTATGAAGTGCACCCAGATAGGAAATTGCCCTAGGTTAGTCAGACTGCCTTCCCAAGCTCACCTTTTATCCCTACTTTTCAATGCTCATCTTGATTTATACAAGCATACCAGGACCTCAGTTCTGAAAAATCCAGAAAGGTCCTCCAGCTCAAAGCTCCTGCAAGAATCAGCCAAGTCTTTAGTTATGACTTCATTCTCAAAGCTTCCTGCTGCTCAGTCCTGTTTCCTTCATGCTCCCTCAGGGGTTGTCCCCAAGAACATTTCCCAGGAATCTTTCTATGCACAAATTTCTTTATCCAGAGTCCACTTTCAGGGGCCCAAGACCTAAAAGAGCTCCAAAATCAGGAACCAATTGCCCTATAAAAAGCCAGGGTATGACTTTTTCTTACTTAAATCATATTCACAGACATCAAAATATTTATAAGACATATAATTGAAAAAGTTAATATAGAATCTTATTAAGGTTTATCTGTATTGTAAAAAAGAGATATCTCAGGATACTCTTGTACTAAAATTGGTCCCTGCTCTCCTGAATGTATTGTCTACAAATAAAACTCAACTTCTCTTAACAACTTTCTAAAACAGATAGGTCATGTTGGTTTGGCTATTCCCTGGAGCAGCTTCATTGTTTTCTGTGCCTGCAGCACTCCAACATTATAGACCTACATCTGTCTGAGGCTTCAGAATCCTAGAAATATCTCCTCTTCGGATGACTTGCATCCATCTCACCTCAGCAAGAAGTGTGCTCTCGCTTCTCTGATGCCCAGACACCCAGACTCACTTTCTTTATGAGCTGCCTCACTTTTTTCTTTGTGCTCAAGCATTCCTGTCTTCTTCCCCAGAGTATTAACTCTTTGAGCATACAGTCTGGGGTTCAGCAGAGTGACTGGTTTAATAATTATCTAATGAATCATTGTTAACCCAAATTAGCTGGGCTGTCCATGTCATGCATCACTAAAGGAAGAGAGATAACCCTTACTGACTTGATTTAGCTGTTGGTGTCCTCCAGCTTTCTTAAAATCTTGTGGTCTCCCTGTGTTGGAGAAGTCAGTCCTCTATGGTTTGGATAAATGTCCCCTCAAGGTAGGTCCATGTGTTAAAGGCTTTTCCTAGAGTGATGTGGTTGGAGGTGGTGGAGATTTCAGGAGGTGGGGCCTAGTAGCAAGTCTTTAGGTCCCTGGAGATGTGCTCTTGAAAGGGACTGTGGGACTCCAGCCCATTCTTCTTCTCTATTTTGCTTCCTGACACATGAGCTAAAAAACTCCATGTGCTTGCTACCATTGCCATACGGCACCCCTACCAGAAACAAAGCAATGGGTCTGCCAATGTCAGACTGAAACAGAGAAGTGGAAGAAGGGGGAAGCTAGTTCTTGCTTGCTCACTCCTTTCCCAAGGTGGTGCAGTTTTCTGCTGCTGTTGCCTATGGAAATCAGACTCCAGGTCTTCCAGCCATTGAATGAGAACTTCACCAGTGGCTCTCCATAGGGCTATTATGCCCTTAGCCTCAGACTGGGGCTACATCATTGGCCTCTCTCCTTTTGAGGCTCCAGCTTCTTAGACTGAGCAACTACTAATTTCTTTGGCTCTCTAGTCTGCAAATGATCTTCACAAACTTTTCAGCCTTGGATCATGTGAGCCAGTCTAATAAATCCCCTTTTATAATTATATATATTATATTGGTTCTGTTTCTCTGAAGAACTATGACTAATGCTAAATCTTTAAATTTATGTTCATTTCATGTTGAACTTCCTTGGCACTATCACCATATTTTCATAAATAGAGATCAGGATCCTCATTCATTATATTTCAATACAATATTTGGAGTGAGAATTATAGAGAAAAGCATGGGTACATAGTCCATTAAAACTAAAAATAAAAAGTAATTATGCTCAGAGGTATCTTTTAAAAAGATAGAATAAACTGAAAAATCTAAAAATTGTTTGATTCATGCATTTCTCAACATAAAGGTAGTGAGGAAAGGAAGAACAAAGGAACAAGGAACAGATGGACAGATAAAAAAAGAGATAGCAGATGGTTGACTTAAACCAATAATGTCAACAATTGCATTAGATGTAAGTAAACTAAACGCTTTAATTAAAAGACAAATATTTTCATAGTCAAATTCAGAAGGTTAAGGTGGGGGTGGATCTCCTAAAGATGGGGGTGGATCTCCTAAAAAAGGAGTGGGAGGTTGGGAGGGGGGGGGAATTCTAGGGAGCTATATTAACTGAATTATGTTGTTATATTGTGTGCATATAGGAATATATAACAACAAATGCCATCAATATGTATAACTATAATGCACAAATAATGTGAACAAAAAAATTTTAAAAAGACAAATATTTTCAAAATGGATTAAAAGAAATAAAAAGACCCAACTATATGCCCATGAAGTATAAAGACACAAAACATGTTGAAAGTAAAAGGATGCAAAAAATACAAAATTTAAAATATATATATATATATATATATATATATATATATATATATATATATGAAAGATGATATGGTTAACATTAATATCAGACAAAGTAGGCTTCAAGACATAAAGAGGGATCTTACCTAATGATGAAGACAGTTTCTCAGGAGGATATACAATCTTGAATGGCATACATCTATAACAAAACTTCAAAATACATGGAACTAAAACTTATGGAAGGAAGAAATAGAAAAATCATGAATACAGTCAGCAATTTCTAAAACAGAGAGAGAGGGAAAAACATAGATGTAGGATTTGGAGGATAATAAACAATTTGTTTCTGTACTTGTGACTCAAAAAAACAGATGTAAGTGTGCGTGGCCACATATCCTTGGACATCACTATAGACAGAGCTAGCCTTCAGGTACAAGCAGATTTGGCCAAGCAAGGCCAGGGAGGATGGAAGCTGACAGTGTGCAAGGAGAGAGATTCTGAAGCGAGGAGCAAGCACGGAAAAATGCAGTGATCCCTGACTATCACTGGCTCTGCCCTGCCCTCACCTGTGCCTCCAGGAAGGGAACCTGTGGGCTCCCGGGGTCCAACGCCTGAGCCCTGCTGGCAGTGTGCCAGCCACAGGGCTGCAACGTGGTTTCACCATTTTCCTGCTCTTCTTGCATCTACTAAACAATTCTTATTCAGACCTGTTCCCTCACAGGTATGAAGACTTTCCTTCCTTGTTCACTCTGCCCTTGTATCAAAACCACATCTAGGGTAGACGTCTTACATCTGTCTGAGGGCATGAAATCCACTTTGTCACCTTTTCCCTTCCCTTCCTTTTCTGTTCCTTTCCTTTCATGAACTTAGCCATAGGGAAGTCAACCAGGCCTGATCCCCTCCCTCCCAACTCTTATCATCTGATCTCACTCAGAATGGAAACCATTTCCACAAAGGCCTCTCCACCCTGCACGAGCTGTGCCTCTCTGCTGCATGGACCTTTATTACACAAGCTCTTATGGTGTGGATCTGCATGGTATGGTTCCTTTTTGATCTTACTGTAGTTAGTTCTAACACAATGTCAACTGGATATCTTTTTGTGTAGTGTTTTTTTTTTTTCAAATTTTAAAATTTTATTTGGTAGTGCATTATAGCTATATATAATAGTGGGCTTCTTTTTGACATATTCATACGTTCATGTAACATACTTTTCTCCATTTCAGTTAGCAGTATTACCCACTTCTCTCTTCTTCTCCTTCCCCAATCTTCTTCCACTATTTTAGCTGTCTTCTTTCTATTTATTTATTTTTAATTGGTGCATTATAGTTTATTGAATGAATCCCTTCTTGTGTTCGTATTTAAAGCATGAAAACTCCTTTGATCAATTTGAACTTAGTTTATACTGAACGTGAGGCAAATATTTTGGATCAATGAAAATGACAAAAGTGTTTTCAGGACATTTGCATATGGCCTTGCTTTCCTCTGGTCCTCATTAATAAAACCACAGCTGGAGACCTTTGCTGGAAAGCTTATGACTTGGTTCACATACCATATGGCATAAATAAAACTCCTCTTAAACAAGCCCAGTCCAAACTGGTACATGATGTAACTCCAACTTTGCCAGGAGAACCATCAGTTGCTTTTATTAATTACCTAAGCTGTGTGCCCCCAGCCACCCACAATGGATCATGACAGAGTTTAGTCACCTCCTCACCCAGGGCAAATTTCAAATGGCTCTTCTTATGTTTTCTTTATACTTAACATTTTTGGTTTTTTCAGTTCTTTGTTAAACCAGCACAGAAGCCTAGATTATTCACTGATCTGAAAACCTTTCTGGTTTCTACCGGAGAGGCCAAGGAAATGACCATGCTCAGGTGAGACAGACTCTCTCTAATTTTCTTTTTTTTTTATTGGTTGTTCAAAACATTACAAAGCTCTTGACATATCATCTTTCATACATTTGATTCAAGTGGGTTATGAACTCCCATTTTTACCCCAAATACAAGTTGCAGAATCACATCGGTTGCACATCCACATTTTTACATAATGCCATATTAGTAACTGTTGTATTCTGCTACCTTTCCTATCCCCTACTATCCCCCCTCCCCTTCCCTCCCATCTTCCCTCTCTACCCCATCTGCTGTTATTCAATTCTCTCCCTTGTTTTTTTCCCCTTTCCCCTCACAAACTCTTATATGTAATTTTGTGTAACAATGAGGGTCTCCTTCCATTTCCATACAGTTTCCCTTTTCTCTCCCTTTCTCTCCCCCCACTCGTCTCTGTTTAATGTTAATCTTTTCCTCATGCTCTTCCTCCCTGTTCTGTTCTTAGTTGCTCTCTTTATATCAAAGAAGACATTTGGCATTTGTTTTTTAAGGATTGGCTAGCTTCACTTAGCATAATCTGCTCTAATGCCATCCATTTCCCTGCAAATTCCATGAATTTGTCGTTTTTTAGTGCTGCGTAATACTCCATTGTGTATAAATGCCACATTTTTTTTATCCATTCATCTATTGAAGGGCATCTAGGTTGATTCCAGAGTCTAGCTATAGTGAATTGTGCTGCTATGATCATTGATGTGGCAGTATCCCTATAGTATGCTCTTTTAAGGTCCTCAGGGAATAGACCGAGAAGGGCGATAGCTGGGTCAAATGGTGGTTCCATTCCCAGCTTTCCCAGGAATCTCCATACTGCTTTCCATATTGGCCGCACCAATTTGCAGTCCCACCAGCAATGTACAAGTGTACCCTTTTCCCCACATCCTCGCCAGCACTTATTGTTGTTTGACTTCATAATGGCTGCCAATCTTACTGGAGTGAGATGGTATCTTAGGATGGTTTTGTTTGCATTTCTCTGACTGCTAGAGATGGTGAGCAATTTTTCATGTACTTATTGATTGATTGTATGTCCTCCTCTGAGAAGTGTCTGTTCAGGTCCTTGGCCCATTTGTTGATAGGGTTATTTGTTATCTTATTGTTTAATTTTTTGAGTTCTTTGTATATTCTGGATATTAGGGCTCTATCAGAAGTGTAAGGAATAAAAATTTGTTCCCAGGATGTAGGTTCCCTATTTACCTCTCTTATTGTTTCTTTTGCTGAGAAAAAACTTTTTAGTTTAAGTAAATCCCATTTGTTTATTCTTGTATTTAACTCTTGGGCTATGGGCGTCCTATTAAGGAATTTGGAGCCCGACCCCACAATATGTAGATCAGAGCCAACTTTTTCTTCTTTCAGGCGCAGAGTCTCTGATTTGATATCAAGCTCTTTGATTCATTTTGAATTAACTTTTGTGCATGGCGAGAGAAAGGGGTTCAGCTTCATTTTGTTGCATATGGATTTCCAGTTTTCCCAGCACCATTTGTTGAAGATGCTATCCTTCCTCCATTGCATGCTTTTAGCCCCTTTATCAAATATAAGAAAGTTGTAATTTTGTGGATTGGTTTCTGTGTCCTCTATTCTGTACCATTGGTCCACCCGCCTGTTTTGGTACCAGTACCATGCTGTTTTTGTTACTATTGCTCTGTAGTACAGTTTGAAATCTGGTATCGCTATACCTCCAGATTCACACTTCCTGCTTAGAATTGCTTTTGTTATTCTGGGTCTTTTGTTTTTCCATATGAATTTCATGATAGCTTTATCTATTTCTACAAGAAATGCCGTTGGGATTTTGATTGGCATTGCGTTGAACCTGTAGAGAACTTTGGGTAATATCGCCATTTTGATAATGTTGGTTCTGCCTATCCATGAACAGGGTACATTTTTCCATCTTCTAAGATCTTCTTCTATCTCTCTCTTTAGGGTTCTGTAGTTTTCATTGTATAAATCTTTCACCTCTTTTGTTAGGTTGATTCCAAAGTATTTTATTTTTAGGGGGGATATTGTGAATGGGGTGGTTTTCCTCATTTCCATTTCAGAAGTTTTGTTGCTGATATACAGGAATGCCTTTGATTTATGCGTGTTGATTTTATATCCTGCCACTTTGCTGAATTCATTTATTAGTTCTAGTAGTTTCTTTGTAGACCCTTTTGGGTCTTCTAGGTATAGGATCATGTCATCAGCAAATAGTGATATTTTTAGTTCTTCTTTTCCTATTTTTATGCCTTTAATTTCTTTTGTCTAATTGCTCTGGCTAGTATATCAAGGACTAAATTAAATAGAAGTGGTGAGAGAGGGCATCCCTGTCTTGTTCCAGATTTTAGAGGGAATGCCTTCAGTTTTTCTCCATTTAGAATGATGCTAGCCTGAGGCTTAGCATATGTAGCTTTTCCAATGTTGAGGTAAGTTCCTGTTATCCCTAGTTTTTCTAGTGTTTTGCACATAAAGGGATGCTGTACTTTGTCGAATGCTTTTTCTGCATCTATCGAGATGATTATATGGTTCTTATCTTTAAGTCTATTGATGTGGTGAATAACATTTATTGATTTCCGTATATTGAACCAACCTTAAATCCCAGGGATGAATCCTACTTGATCATGGTGCACAATTTTTTTTTGATATGCTTTTGTATTCAATTCGCCAGGATTTTATTGAGAATTTTTGCATCTATGTTCATTAGATATTGGTCTGTAGTTTTCTTTCTTTGAAGTGTCTTTGTCTGGTTTCGGGATCAGGGTGATGTTGGCCTCATAGAATGAATTTGGAAGAGCTCCTTCTTTTTCTATTTCTTGAAATAGCTTGAAAAGTATCGGTATTAATTCTTCTTTGAAGGTTTTGTAAAACTCCACTGTATACCCATCCGGTCCAGGGCTTTTCTTGGTTGGTAGTCTTTTGATGGCTTCTTCTATTTCTTCCGCTCTGATTTTAATTATTTCTTGTCTTTTGCTATATTTGCTGTTGTTTTGCTCTTCCTTTTCTAGGGTTTTGAGATGTAGTGTGAGTTCATTTATTTGTTGGTTTTTTCTTTTTTTGAGGAATGAACTCCAGGAAATGAATTTCCCTCTTAAAACTGCTTTCATTGTGTCCCATAGATTCTGGTATGTTGTGTCTGAATTGTCGTTTATCTCTAAGAATTTTTTGATTTCCTCCTTTATGTCTTCTGTAACCCATTGATCATTCAGTAACATATTGTTTATTTTCCATGTGATGCAGGATTTTTCCTTCCTTCTTTTATCATTGATTTCCAGTTTCATTCCATTATGATCAGACACGGTGCATGGTATTATCTCCACACTGTGGCATAATATATGTGGCATAATATATGATCTATCTTTGAGTAAGATCCATGGGCTGCTGAGAAGAAAGTGTATCCACTTGATGATGGTTGATATATTCTATATATGTCGGTTAAGTCTAGGTTATTGATTGTGTTATTGAGTTCTATAGTTTCTTTATTCAGCTTTTGTCTGGAGGATCTGTCTAATGGCGAGAGCGGTGTGTTGAAGTCACCCATAATTATTGTGTTGTGGTCTATTTGACTCTTGAACTTGAGGAGAGTTTGTTTTATGAATGTTGCTGCACCATTGTTTGGTGCATACAAATTGATAATTGTTATGTCTTGTTGGTGGATGGTTCCTTTTAACAGTATATAGTGTCCTTCTTTATCCCTTTTGATTAACTTAGGTTTGAAGTTGATTTTATTCGATATGAGTATGGCCACCCCTGCTTGCTTCCGAGGGCCATGTGAGTGATATGATTTTTCCCAACCTTTCACCTTCAGCCTGTGTATGTCTTTTCCTATCATATGAGTCTCCTGAAGGCAGCATATTGTTGGATTTGTTTTGTTGATCCAGATTACTAGCTTATGTATCTTGATTGGTGAGTTTAGGCCATTAACATTTAAGGTTACAATTGAAATATGATTTGTACTTCCAGTCATGTTTATTTATTTATTTATTTTAGTTTGGCTAGTTTTTACTTTTTGGTTATTTTCCTCCCCCTTTACTGAGATACCTCCCGCTGTTAGTTTTGGGCACTATTTTTCCATTCCTCTTCTTGTAGTATTTTGCCCAAAATGCTTTGCAGTGCTGGTTTTCTGGCTGAGAATTCTTTTAGCTTTTGTTTATCGTGAAAGATTTTAATTTCATTGTCAAATCTGAAGCTTAATTTTGCTGGATACATATTCTTGGTTGGAATCCATTATTTTTCAGCGTTTGAAATACATTGTTCCAGGATCTTCTCGCTTTCAAAGTCTGTGATGAAAAATCAGTTGTTAACCTAATTGGTTTACCCCTGAATGTAATCTGCCTCCTTTCTCTCGTAGCTTTTAATATTCTCTCCTTGTTCTGTATGTTGGCTATATTCATAATTATATGTCTTGGAGTTGGTCTATTATGGTTTTGGATGTTTGGGGTCCTGTAGGCTTCCAGGATTTGGCAATCCATTCCATCTTTCATCTCTGGGAAGTTTTCTAGGATTATTTCATTTAATAAGTTGTCCATTCCTTTGGTTTGAACCTCTGTGCCTTCTTCTATCCCAATGACTCTCAAATTTGGTTTTTTTATGAGATCCCATATCTCTTGGATAGATTGCTCATGAGATTTAAGCATCTTTTCTGTGTTGACTATATTCTTTTCAAGTTGATAAACTTTGTCTTCATTATCTGATTTCTGACTTCTACTTGATCTAGTCTATTTGTAATATTCTCGTTAGAGTTTTTAATCTGGTTTATGGTTTCTTGCATTTCTAGGATTACTGTTTGTTTGTTTTTTTTTAAGATCTCTATCTCCTGGTAAAGCTCGTTCTTTGCAGTTTGAATTTGTTTGTTTAGTTCGTTTTTAAAATATACTTTCAATGCTTGGACTTGCTGTCTCATGTCTTCTCTAATATTCCATTCCATCTGAGTTAGGTATGCCTTTATTTCTTTCCCTGTCCATGTTTCTGATGCTTCTAGGTCCTCCTGTAGATTTAAGTTGTCCTGCATTGTCTGTAATCCTTTTTTCCCTTATTTTTTCATGTTGTTCACGTTACTTTCCAGCTCTGTTTGACTGCTTAGTAACTGCTTTCTCCTATACATTTGTTTTGGCTTTGTATATCTCTATTGTCTCTCCTTTGTGGTGGGAGATTATGCCTAGAGATGTTGGGCTTTATTGTACTTTAAAGCTGATTCATTCAATTTATAAAGGGCTTCCGGATTTTGTATGCATATAGTGATTTGTTGTTTGTTCTTAGGACTTTAGGTTAGGTGCTATGAAGGTATAAGGGTTAGTATGTCTTGGCTACTTTAGAAGGTTGCTCTACTGAAGGGGGATACTAACCGTCAATTGGATCAGGGTGTTGGTAGTAGCTAGGTATTTAGGAGCCCTATAGACGGCCTCGAAACATTCATGTATTTGCATTTAGACAATTACACATAATGGAGGACGTAATGCTTGGGATGAAAGTTGGGGGGAAGGGGAAGGAAGGTGCTCTTGAAAAGAAAGAAGGAGAGGGAGATAGATAGAATAGAGGAGAATAGAAAGAACAATAAAACTTGGAAGGGGAGAGAAAGAAGGAAAAGGGGAGAGAGAAAATAAAGTAAAATAAAATTAGGTCTTAGAGATCCATTTTCTTCTCTTCCTGTAGGCAGAGCTGTGCCCTCCAAGCTGAGTTTTGCCCTCTATGTGTCGACAGCAATCCCTGTAAGGCAGCTCCTGGGAGTCTCTCAATCCTGTTGGTCCAGAGCCATTTCACTTCTACGGCCCCTCCTCCCCTTTCTCCTGCCAGCCAGCCAGGTCCTGCTCACCGGAGGCGGTTCCCCAAGGATCTGGTTACACTTTCAGCCCCACCGCGTGCCCTATTTCCTGAATGACTGAGCACTCTCTCTGTCATTCATCTAAGCCCCAGTGCTGTGGAGCTGTGGTCTGGGAGTCAATAGTTTAATTTTTCTGGACCCCTTTGGTGGGCACGCCCTCGGAAGCTGGCGGCTAAGACCTTGGGTGTCGCCACTGGTGGTAATGGGAGTTGGGGGTTGAGGATCCCCTCTGCTTCCCTCAGCCCCTACAATCATGACCACTCCGCTGGCGGTAGGAGGAGTTGGGGGTCAGGAGTATATCCTCTGTTTCCCTCGGCCCCTACCATCATGCCCTCTCAGTTGGCGGTTGGGGGAGTTGGGGGTGGGGAGTCTTCTCTGCTTCCCTCCACCCCTACAGTCACGCCCACGTCACTGGCAGTTGGGGGAGTTGGGGGTCGGGAGTCCCTTGGCCCTTACAGTCACGCCCACGGAGAGATTTTTGAAGTTTCCCAGTTGTTTGTATCTGATGCGGGTGGGAGTCACACACCTGCTAAAGTAGATTCCGCTGGGAAGGAATCTCGTTGGCCGAACTCTGGTGACTTCCCCTCTCTGCTATGGCGGGCCCCTGGCTCCTTGCTGGAGTGTCTGAAGGGAGGGGTGGGACTGGCTTGTCTCTGGTCTGACTCAATCTCTGGTTTTAGTTCCCAGTTCGCTATTTCATAAAGGCTTGGTTAGAGTCCCTTCACGTCGCCTCCTGAGCCGAGCTGGGCGGGCGGGGGGGCCGTTCGCCGTGGGGGCGGGGCCGTTCGCAGAGCCGGGAGGGCGGGGACGTTCACCAGGCTGGGCTGGGGCCCTTCGCCGCCGGGGGCCATTTGCAGAGCCGGGCAGGCGGCGGCTGTTCGGCGGCGGCCGGCGGGACTGGACCTCTGCACCATGTGGCCAAGATTCACTCGTCTGGGACAAACTGTCACCTCTAATAAACTTACTAATTCCCGGCAGGTCTCCTTTCAGCAGAATTTTGCTAGAAGTTCCTCAGCAGGTAGAATCTAGGCATATTAATGGGTCTCTCTGATCCCATTAATGTGGAGATACTGAAAGTGCTGCCTCCTCGCCGGCCGCCATGTTGGGTCTCCGACTCTCTCTCATTTTCTTTCATCATTCAGCAAGGTCAATTTTTATAATACACTGGGCAAATGAGTTTTTTTTTTTTAACCCATAAAATAGTATTTCTTGGCTCAAAACTTAATTTTGAAGGGGTTATCTTTTAGTTTTACGGATTTTTTATTCTACATTTCAAAGTTAAGTGTCCAAAAAGTAATGAATAATCCAAGATACATCAGTCACACTGCTCCAGCAAAGAATCCACATACAGAGAAATACAAAAATGTTCTGGGCAGCCAGGAGAGATCTCATCCACACTTGTGGAACAAAACCATGGATTTTAAAGAGACGTGGCTGGGGCCACAGTCGCTGAGTAAAACAAAAGTGGGGAACATGGACAATTCAACTAATTTGAGCTAAGCAGTCATTTATTATAATCAGTAGTACATGCATATGGTGGGCAGCTGAGGTTTGTAGACATGTTGCCCGGTTTCTTTCTCTTCCTGGATCCCACTTTGTACATGAGCTCAGGGCCTATGATGAAGGACCAACTCTTGGGCCTTATGGATGTAAATGGCTTCATTGGTCACTCATTTTGGAAACAGTCCTGATCCCATGTCAGGGACAGCTTTTGGCCAGAGTACACAGCACAGCTCTGCCTCATCATACAGCAACCCTGAGGGACCTGTGCAAGCCTCCTCCTTCCCCTCCAATTCTGCTGATAGAACAGAGCATCATGAGGCTCATGCCATATGCACTAACTCCACAGCTTTGGTGGTGAGTGTCCAGGGGACTTACACTGAGGCTTGTCATCAGACTCTTCATCAGACTAATGGGATAAATTTTCCAAGTAACACATAACCTTCTGTCCATCATACTCCCTGCCACCTCCCAAATAGTGCTGCTGGAACTGAGAAATAATTAGTTAAGCAAATGCTCAAGATGCCTACGTTGGCCATCACATACTCACAGCTTGTCCCCTTCAGCACCTGTATGTATGGGTGATCCCAGGACAGCTCAGGTCTTATGAAGCTGTGAGGGAGCCTAGTCAGGCTGCTGAGAAAGTGCTGAGAATCCTAATGTGTGTTTTCCATAAAGACATCAGAAAGAATCATTACTGCCAATCTCCTTTCTTTAAATACAAGGAAAACACATTTTAATGTTTTATTATTCTTGAGACTCCAGGGAGCAGTCCACCCCTCTAAAACCCTTTCTTTATGTTGGAACTGAGATTCTGGGGCTATTTTCATTGCTGGGGTGAACAGTTCACCCTAAACACTTTAGAACCACCAATAAGTTTATGATTATGGGCCTTGTGTACTGCTCTCTGGCCCTGTTAACTGACTCTTATCCCTGAATCATCCTCCTCCTCCTTCCTACCCAGTGGATATTGTGCTTAGGGTATGACTGTTTATAAGTCAGTGCAAATCATAGTCAGAGCTATGATCAAAGCTTAGTTCTTTTTCCTTTTTGCAAAGATCTTATTTCCAAACAAGGTCACATTCATAGGTACCATGGGTTAGATAGAACTTAAATATGTCTTTTGGGGATATAAACTGAAGCACAACATAGTGGTCACAAATTAGTTCTTAACTTCTTATCTTCTCCACAATCTCATCCTGTCCCTCCCTCCCAGACACCACAGATTCCTATACCCTCAACCTACATTTGAAAACAACTGTAAAACATAAAATATGAGTTCACTGTGTTGGTAATCATTCATATTTAAATCCCATAGAATTGATAGTCTAGAGATGTTTGACATCACTAATCATTAGGGAAATACAAATTTAAAAAACAGAGAAATACTGTCTCACATCCATTAAGAAGTCTTTTTCATAATGTTTTTCATTTTTAGGGAAAAAAATGAGTGTTGATGAAGAGGTAGATAAATCAGCATCTTATGCACTACTGTTGAGAGTATGAAACAGTACAGCCACTGTAAGAACAGTACGGCAAGACTCAAAAAAATTAAACATACAATTAACACATGATTCAGTGATTACATTTCTGGGAATAAATCCAAATGAATTCAAAACAGAGACTCAAACAGATATTTACACACCCATGTTCGTAACATTATTATTCATATTATCCAAAAGAGTGGAAGGAATCCAAGGGTCCATCAATGATGAATGAATGCATAAAGTATGGTATGTACATATGATAGGGTGCAGAAATTAGTACTCCAAAATATATCACTTTAGCATAATAACTACTTTGAACCAAAGAAGATTGGAAGACTTTAGAAACAACCTTAGAAGCAAAGTTACTCTCTGATCTCTTCCTACCCTCCCCTTATCCCTCTTCCTCCCTGTAGACTAATTATAGAGAACAGAATTCTTCTTCCCCAGTGCAGACATAGAAGTTAGAAGCCCTCCCCCATCAAAGCCATCCATAACACCTAGAAAGAGCACTCTCTCCTTGAAGATCCTCACCCCAGAGAGGACCTGCTCCATACCCAGGGTGAGGGAATGCTGCATAGAGAGGCCAAGGAGAATCTGAACAGATATGACTTGTTGGCTTTCCTCCTTAGGTCTAGTACCTATTAAAGAATATCCTTGTGTCCAGTCACAATTCTACACAGCTGTCTACACAATTCTGCATCAGACCTAAGTTTAAAAATACTTTTACCTAGGTCTTTGGGTTTTCATTTCTGAAGGTTCCTAAATTATGTAAAACTCTAAATGAATATGTTTGTTATACTTTTCTCTTATGAATCTGTCTTTCGTTAATGAGTTCAGCCCTGCCCCTTATGGTGGTAAGGAAAGGTACCAGACCTTTCCACCTCCACACTAACAATGGAATATTATTCAGCTTTTAAAAGAAAGGAGATTCTGACACAAGCTACAACATAGATGAAACTAGAAGACATTATGCTGAGTGAAACAAGTCTGTCACGAAAGGACACCTACCATAAGATTTCACTTGCATGAGGTTCTCAGAGTAAGTAAATTCATAGAAACAGAAACCAGAATACTGGTTGCCAGGGGCTGGGAAGGGGCAGTGTGGAGTTCTTATCTGAGTACATAATTTCATTTTGGTTTCAAGAAAATGTTCTGAAGACGGATAGTGGTTATAGCTGTATAATAATGTGAGTGTACTTCATACCACTGAGTTTACACTCAAAAATGGTTAAGATGGCAAATGCGCTGTGCATTTCACTACAACAATTGTTTTATAATTTTAAAAAAAAAAGCAAGAGCTCCAGGGAGAATACTATTTTATATTAAAATATTCACAAGGTACAAGATTCTGAGACAGAGCCTACCGGGGCCTCCGCTCTCCCACTTGTCGTGGCTGGATGCACTCACACCACGCTTCGTTTTCAGAGGATATGAAAGTTTATCTCCTTATAAAATAAACATGACAGCAAATGTGTCTGCTCTGACTCAGAAGCTCTAAATAACTTGTTGGAACTCAGGTAGCCATAAATCTCTGTCCTGAGTTATGGCTTATAGGAGTGGGAAACACACCAGACACAGAGTTCTTAGAGGAAAATCAGTCTGCTATTTTTAGCTTTCACTTCTCTCAGAGAAAACAAGAAGCTGCTAGCTTGCTGGCTGTGAGGAAAACTGCTCTGGGTAGGTCATCTTCTCAGGGTGGCTGCTGTGGGGTACCCAGCCTCCCCAGAAATGCACTCCCAAGATGTCTTCCACAACCCCAAAACAGACACTTGTACCAGGCACACACTATTTTCTTTGTAGCCATTAACACATCATGACATCATCTCATTCATTTTTCACCAGCTTGTTTGTTTTCCTCTCATTTCCCCTTCCCATAAAAGGAGGTAATATCCTTCTCAATAATCTCATTAAAAAAAAAGAAACAGACTATCTGATGAATGAGATTGTGTTTTAATGTTTAATTGAAGACAGTTTGCATAATTGAAAAATATTGTTTTGGTCTTTGATATAAAATATAAGAACCATCTCACAGCAGAGAGCACAGATACATTCCTCAGGATTTACCTTAAAAAAAAATAAATAAGGGCACAAATTCTGTCACCCTTTATCACAACAAAAGCCCTAGTTTTTCCAAACACTGCAATCTGATTGAGCATTTATAACCAGATCAGATAAAAGAAGTTTCCATATATTGTATACCTAAAAATTTGAATTTTTAAAAGATTAGCCATGACCTTCTCTTTGGGGGTCTCTTCTTATTGAATCATGACTTGGGAGCAAACCAGGCAATTTTATAGCTAATATAGTACACATTTTTTTTAAAGGAAGTGCAGTATTACATTTCACTATGTGAATAAAGGAAGTAGATTCTTGAAGCTGTAAATATGTAGCTGCATAGTTATCCCTTAAAAGGGAGCAAAACTGGGGCATGTTCTGGGGCTTGGAGGAGTGGTCCCCAGTCTCAAGCCCCTCCCTTTGGAAATGTCCCCACAGATGGCCTGGCATTGTACATGTGCACATTCTAGATTGCATCAGAAGGCAGTAGAGTTAAAGGAACACCCAAACATTTGGTTTTCCAGTGCACAGATTAAAATAAACCAAAGCCTCCAATGTACTGCAGTTTCTTCGGTGCCGTGCTCAGAGCCCTCCTAACACCACTCTGAATGCTGGATGAAAAATCGTGCCTCTCCCAGCGGTGGAGTGTGAGGCTGTGAGCTATTTTAGGCTTAGATTTCTCACGCGGGCTGGCCACGTGGGTCTGCAGCTGCCTGCAGCCTCCTGGCTGGTGATCCTACAAAGGCAATCAGGAGCACAGTTCCTTTCTGTTTCATCCCTCAGCTCTGACAGGGATTCCCAAATCTGGCAGAAATCAAACAGGGAGACCCCAACCCCGGGCTCCAGAGAGATCTCTTTAAATGGGAATGTCATCTCTGGAAAGAATTGTCCCTTATTTTCCTGAATATATACACAGCAGCATCATAAATTAGAATCACATTTAAAAGAACTATTTTCATATACTCTTATTAAGCATAACAAAGTGTTAAACACATGCTAGGAAAGTGTTGGGGAAGGGAGAGGGTGCATAGCAAGGAGAAGATGCATGTAAGTAACCTCTGGGTTACACACACATGCACATACACATACCGCACTCATACATGGCATATGCATACATACATGGCAACAGTGCTCTGTATGTGCCTTTGACTAAATTGTTTAAAATGGAGACGATATTAACTTGGTCCTCTAGAAGCAGAGTCACAGGTTTGTCTATGAGACAATCTGGTTCTTTAGTTAGATGTGAGGAGCAACATAATGTGTTCATAGATCTAAATGTGTTTTACATACACTTTTCATCTCTATCTACATCTTCATGCTTTGCAGTTGGGGAGGGAGATAGGAATCCAGGTTCATCCACTGGGGCCGCTAGGTCAGTTACTTAATGTGATGTGATACCCCCACACTTCAAGACCAAGTGAGGCAACATCCACAACTGCTTTATGAAGCTGATATCCATCTATGTGATTACACAGATGGATCCTTTGTCCCTCACAAAAGCCTGTTTGGAAAATATTCAAGTTTTACTCATTTTGCAGATGGGAAATACTGAGGTCCAGCAAGGGTCATGAAATGTGCTCAGGTCACACAGTGGTAAGTGGTAGAACTGGGACTTGAGCTCAAGCAGGCTGGCAAATGAGTCCTCATTACCACACTTTTTCTCAGTGGAGGAAAGTCTCAATAAACATGAATTTCCATGTCAGTTAAAATGTTAATTTTATTTGTATATAGACATACCCAATTGCCATTCTCAAATATGGAAAGTGATTTAAAATAAGTAATTCTAGTGGGACACACTTTATTTCTAAATCAAGTTTCTTGCAGTGCCTACTATTTAGTTCAGAACATTCATTCAGCAAACATTCATTGCCCAGGTCTGGCAGGGTGCTCATTCCACTCATGGCTTCATACGTGGGCTCAGTCCCAGAAAAGTTTAGCTTGTTACTCGAGACACAGTCCCCAACTCAGGCTTAGTGTCAGATGTCATCCCATGTCACACAAGCTTCAAAGGGGCCACACTAGTAGGTGCTTAATGACATACTAGGAAAAGGCTACATGGGCCTTAGAGGGAGAAGGGGGGAGGGGAGAGAATTCAACCAGAGTGGATATACATGTGAACCTGGCATTAGGAGGAGGTTCTTCATTTTGATCCAAAACATAGGTATAGGAGGGGGTGTGGCACATTGGAGTTGGACCAGGAGGGAGTAGAGAGACAGATTTGCAGATTCCAGACACATGTGCACTGATGTACATGCAGCTATATGCCTCCTAAATGCAAATAGGTGCAGAAAATGTAGCTGATTTTCTCTAAAATAATTATAATCTGGTTTTTCTTTCTACCTACTGTCCTATTAGCTGGGCAACTGGAACAGATCAGCTTTTTACCAGTCCCATCAAAACATCCCTTAGGGGATCCTCATTCTGTACAGATGATTGCTCCTGTTCTCATCCCTATGCTGCTGCATTCTCAAAGATGGCCACTGGCTCTGAGTGGTGAGAGGTTTCTCAGAGCCACCTGAAGTGTCCTGCGACTGTCTTCTGTTTAACCAGTCTTCCAAGTATCTGCTTCCTTCACTGCTGAAGTCAGGGCTGTCAAACTTGGGACCAGTGTTCTCTGGGCTGAGTCTGTGCACTGCACAGCAGTCTTGGTCTCAGGAGCACATGGGGGTGGCAGTCAAGCAGTACTCAAGGGGAGTGAGAAATGGAATGCTGTACTTTATTTGTTTATTTATTTGGTATAGGAGATTGAACCCAGGGGTGATTATCCTCTGAACCACATACCCCACCCTTTTTTATTTTGAGACAGGGTCTCTCACTAAGTTGCTCAGGGCCTCATTAAGTTGCTGAGGCTGGCTTTGAACTTGTGATTCTCCTGCCTCAGCCTCCCAAGCCACTGGGATTACAGGTGTGCGCCACCACACCCAGAGGGACTTAACCCTTCTTACGGCAAGGATCCTTACCCATCTGACAAAGACCACAGACTCCTCAGACTCTGTTTCTGAGGGTTAAAAATGAAATATATTGGAATGCATTAGAAATCAACTATATTGAAGAGCAAAATGATTTAAAAGACAAACAAATTTGCCAATATATATTTGACAAATTTGACAATATATAAAATATAAATATATAAAATTTGCCAATATATATTTGACAAATTTGACAATATATATGCCTTATTTGAGTGTTAAGTGAGCCAGTACTTGGTTTAATAACTGCTACATTTGGGGGTTGCTGGTGATAATACCCAATATGTCATGATACCTGCAACAACCGCAATGGGAATGGAAAGAGCTGATGGCTGATGGGGACAGAGTTTTGGACTTAAGGTTGCCAGATAAAATTTGGGAAGCCCACTTACATTTAAATGTCAAGAAAACAATGAATAATTTTGGGACATGCTAATACTAAAACATCATTTATTGTTCTGAAGTTCAAATTTATTTGCTAAATCTGGCAACCCTACCGGTACCATTAATACTATAGTAGTTTATTGTCCATGTCCAGAACTGAAAGAAAATTTACATATTAGTGATTAGTGAAAATATGTTTTTCCCATTGCAGTTCATGTCCCCACCGCTTTGGCCAAGAAGTCCTGGCCTAGCATCATCACTCACTAAGATTTTGGGCACAGGACATTCACATGCAGCAGTGCCTGTTTTCCATTCTTGAAGACACTATGGGTTCTACACCTTGTTCACCGCTGGCTTGCCTTCACCTGGAGTCTTGCTAGTGTCTGCCGGTCCTCTGACCAATATGATCAATCTAGAGATTTGCTGGGTATGACTCACTGAAACCTCAGCTTGATTGTGAGTTTCCCGAAGAAGCAAACTCACCATCTCTGGGTCTGTCTCACTCATGCCACCAAACACTCTTACACACTAAAATTCTTCTCCTGTCAGCCTCCCTTGCTGGATTATAAATTCCATGAAGGAAGGCTGGGGTTAGTTCCATCTTGCTCACCAATGAATTCTTAACTCCTAAGATAATGTCCTGTGTATAGTCGGTACTCAATGATTGGGGAATGAATGACTAAGTTAAATAACAAAGAACCTCATTCTATTTATTATGTTATTAATAATAATTATTTTTTGTCATCTGTGTGTAAAATGTGCCCAGAGTAGTAAAATGGAGCCATTTGATAAATCTTTGAAAATCATAATTAGAAATTTTATTCACGAATTGGGAACCTCAGAGCCAGGGTTAGCTTCTTGGGAAGGAGAGAGATACTCATAGTGCCAATAGAGAAGGCATATTTTGGGTATCATTTTAGCAGAGCAAGTGGGAACGAGAAAGACAGCATGATGACTTCTCTCTAGACTACTGTGCACAGTCTATCGAAATCTGTTCCAAGCTCCCTTCCATATGGAAAGATTTATTTATTTATTTATCTTAGAGATTTATTTTCTTCTCTTGGGTCTTCCTAAAATCTGCATCTGAAGTAACTTCCATAATGCTCAATATAGCCTTCCTCCCAAATCTGGAAGATGAAAAGTCCACCCCCTCCAAGACAGTAACTGAAATTTCACATTAAAATAAAGAGTTGCCTCTGGGATGGAGAAGGCTGAGGTTGGAAAGGTCATAATTTTCCAGCAGTAATTGCCTTTCTTAGCCTGGCTTACTTTTCATTTTTTTCGAGCTCTCACTTAATTGAATACATTTTACACATCTTAGAATAATGCAAAAAGGGAATTTTAAAGACTAGTCATGGCAGGAAATAAGCTCTCGGTAAACATCAGAAGGCCCACACTCAAGTAGGAAGGAAACTTGGATGCAGTAACACACATCACCTGGAACAAGTAAGAAATAACCTTCCTATCACACTCAGACACTGCTGAGCTCACAAGCCCCACACCTGAGTCAACCTTCATCCTTTGTGTCCTCTAATGCCTCTGGCTCTGACTCTATCCAATCCTCCCTGTAGTTCTGTTCAATTTCAAAATGTGTCCAAGAGGTTACTGCCTGTCCTCACTCCCAGCCCCTACCTTTACATCTTCTCACTTGAAACTGCATCCATAATTCAACATCCACTCTCCATGGAGAGGTCTGGGTCTCCTTAACATTCCCCCAATAATGAACAGGAAGCGGGGGACTTCTCCTGAATTAGAGAGCTGCTCCCCTGTGTAAATGCTAGGTTCTAATGTCACTGTGACTGTTCCCTCTGTGCCTCAGGAGGCCAGGCCCCTGCATACTCATCTGTCACTCAACCTGCTCTACTCTGCTCAATCTTGTCTCTTTCCCCAGAGCTGCCATCACCTGATAAACTTTATAATACATTTTATAAAGAGGCTCATTTGTTAGGAATCTTTGTCTATTTTTTTAGCATCAGCATCCATTTACTCATTCACTTATTCACTGCAAACATAGTCATTGTTAACATCAGCACTGCCTGGCTTACCCAGGAGACCCAATGACTATTTTTGCAGTGAATGTGTGAATAAATGAATGTATGGATTCAAAGATTGGCAGGACAGATCACTCAGACTTCATTTCAAGCTATTCCACACTACTTAACTACCAAACCATTCAGGAGCCCCACAAGAATGAACTCAAGATCAGGGCATTACATTCTGCTATTTGATGGGACGTGTTTACCCTGTCCCTGAGTTTCACACCACTCTTAGCTTCGTTCCTCAGCTAATAATGTCTTGGCAGGAAAAGTGACCACTTCACTGCATGCGAGGATGTCTCCCACCCTCCAGCACTGCTTCCAGTGCTGTTCTCTGCAGTTTTGCCAATGCAGGACACATTCTGTTACAGCACAACAGAATTCCTATGTCATGTGCAACCACTAAAGCAGCACAGTGCCCAGTGAGTATATTTCCTCTGCTTCCCAATACACCTGCTCTGTTAGCCTTTGCAGAGCCATGCACTCTGCTCACTGATAGCTGGACCACTGCTTACCTTCAGTCACCTGTGTTAGGTCAGTAGAATGGTCATTATTGTCTTTGGTCTATTTTAAGAAAAAAAAAAAGGAAGTTTGCTGTGTGGACAGAGATGGGGGCAGTTTCAAGGATTGGATGGAGCCATAGGAGGAAGTTAGGCTGTGATGTCTCCTTAAAAGTGTTAAATTGGTTTTTAGAGTAGATCAAAACAGCTATGTCAAAATGTCTTGCACTGAAGGAAAGTAAAATGTTCTTCTCTTTACTCACCATCACCTGGGCGCTGGGAGGTATTCAGTGCACAGAAGAGTGTCCACTCAAGGAGGCTGTCAGATGATGTGTTTGGGGGTAAAAGAGCAGTAAGGAATTGGGTGGAAGGTTGTTAAACATGGGTTATGAATAGCGTGCTCTGCTCTCTGGGCCCATGGAGAGCACATTTTTTTTTCTATAGACAGGAAATACACATCATCTTGCCAAATCAGGTTTTTTTTGTTTTTTAATTTTGTTTTGTATTTTACAGTTCAGAGTTAATTTATTCAGGATGCCTGCCACTCAGCAGGTGCTTCCTAGGTAACAGTTGTTATTAGGACCTCTTCCAAGACAAAGTGAGAGACAGTTAAGAAGTAACTTCAGCTGGATGTGGTGGTTCACACCTGTAATACCAGTGATTTGGGGGGCTGAGGCAGGAGGAACCAAAGCACATAAACCAGCCTCAGCAACTAGCAAGGTGCTAAAGAACATAGTGCGACTCTGTCTCAAAAATTTAAAAAATCAAATAGGACTAGGGATGTGGCTATGTGGTTAAGCACCCCTGGGTTTAATCTCTAGTACGAAAAGAAAAAAAGAAAAAGAAAAAGAAAGAAAGAAAGGAAGGAAGGAAGGAAGGAAGGGAGGGAGGGAGGGAGAAAAAACTTGAGCACAGGATTAAGAATCTGTAAGTAACAATCAAACCTATTAGGAAGATTATTATTGAAATTACTATTATTATTATTGGTGGAGATGTAAAGAAATTTAAACCCTCAAGCATTGCTGGTGGGAATGTAAAATGGGGGGTTCTTCACTATGGCAAGTAGTATGGCAGGTCCTCAGAGTAATTAAATATAGACTTATTAAAGCAATTCCACTATTGGGTATATAATCAAAAGAATTGAAAATAATAGTCTGGGGTTGTGGCGTAGTGGTAGAGCACTTGCCTAGTACGTGCAAGGCCCTGGGTTTGATCCTCAGCACCACATAAAAATAAATAAATAAAATAAAGGTATTGTGTCCAACTACATCTAAGAAAAATAAATAAATATTTTTTAAAAAAGAATTGAAAATAAGGACTTAGGTTTCACATACCCATTTCATAGAACTAATATTTGCAATAACTAGAAAGTGTAAGCACCAAACTGTCTATCAAAGGATGAGTGGTTAAACAAAATGTGGACGACTCTTGTGTCCACACAAGAGACTATTATTCAGCCTTAAAAAAGGAAGAAAAATTTGGCAACATGGTTGAACCTGGAGGACATTATACTGAGTAAAATAAACCAGACATAAAAGGATAAATACTGTATGATTTCACTTATATAAGGTACTTAGCATAGTCAAATTCATAGAGATAGAAAATAGAATGGTGATTCTCAAGGACTGGGGGAATGGAGAATTGGGAGTTAGTATTCAGTGAGTACAGAGTTTCAGTTTTGCAAGATGAAAGGGTTCTGAAGATAGATGGTGGTAATAGTGGCACAATATCATGAATGTATTTAATACTATTTAACCATACATTTAAATGGTTTAAATGATAAATTTTATGATATATGGTATGTTTACATACATACATATACACATACACATACATAAACACACACACACACACACACACACACATCACATCACAATAAAAAAGTGATTTACAAACCTAGAGGAGCTACCAAGAAAGCATGCAGAAACTTGCCCTAAGCCCTCTCATGTTTCACACTCCACCAGACTGTCTCTACTTCTGCCCACTCTTGGAGTATGCATCACCTTAAAAAGTCAATCTTCATGTCTACCCAAGGACTACAAGCAGGAGTCCACAGGATTCTTGCTGGAATGGTCCTTATTTCACTGTTCAAACTGGAATAATTGGGCAAAGAATAGGACCAAAGGTCTGAGCCTAGACATAAGGAAGACTCAGAGAAACCTGGGTAGAGTTAGGTCATGGTGAGAGTGTTCGTCAGATCCTTTGAATGCTTTTATTCTTTGTCATAATTGATGGATAGCATGGGATGAAATCCCAGGTTGAAAATAGCTTTCCCTCAGCATCTTGAAGGCATTGCTGCTTTGCCTAGCAGCTTGCAATGGTGTTTAGAAGTTGGTAGGAAGCCATCCTTGTTCCCTATCCTTTGCATGTGACTCATTTTTTTTTTCTTTTCTGGAAACATTTAGGATCATTCTTTTATAGCTGGTGTTGTAAAATCTCATCTTGACATGACTTGTGCTGGTAGTTTTTCCATTATTTTTTTCTGAGAAATATATTTGACACTTTTAGTCTGAAATTTCATGCTCCTTCCTTTTGACAATTTCCTCTCCTCCATTTTCTGAATTACTTCTTTATGAAATATATGCTTCTTTATGCATTCATATTCTACTTTCCCTTCTTTTCTCTCTTATTTTCACCTTTGTCTTTTTAAATCCATCAATGCTTTCTCGGATATTTCATTTACTTTTACTCTCTGAATTTTTTACACTTTTTTTTTTAATTTCTAAAAGCACTTTCTTGTTCTTTATTACTTGTTATGGTGTCTTGTTTTTTTCACAGATGTACTATCTCTGAGAATATTGGCTTTGCCTTGTTTCTTTTGAGCTCCGAATTCCATATTGGAGTCTGTCTCAAATGTCTGATGACTCTTTGTACTTCTTTAAAGATAAAGCCCTGAAAATCTAGTTGGAGATAACAGGAAGCTCCTTAGGGTGATTGAGCAGGAACTCCACTGGTTGAGTAGGGGTCTGCAGATTAGAGAAGCTGCTAGGCTTTACTTTGGGGCTATTTGGTTTTTACAGTAAGGAAGTATCCAGGCTACTGTCTGAAGGTGGTATCTCAACCTCATACCTGTGTTGGGCCATGCGGGACAAGGTGGAGAGAGCCTCTACCCATGACGGGCATGTGCCTTGTTTTCCCACCAGTACCTTGCCTTCCCTTCTTGTTGCCAGAGTTCAAGCCTCCCGAGTCCATTTATCCTGTTGGAGAGACTGAATTGCGCCTTCTGCACCCCTCATGTAGCATTCTGGGGCCCAGACACCCCAGCCCTCCAGGGTTCTGCAGGGAATCTTCAGGCCCCTATGTCTCAGTGGCAGCTCCATCTGTGCCCTTAGCCTGGCTGCCCTCCTTTCTGAACCTTGGATATTCTTGTCCACTAGATGTATTTGCTGTTTTAAAAGTTAAGTTTTCTGGAGTTCAGAATGGAGTAGAGAGAAACACAGGTGTTTAACCTGTCATCTTTAACTGGAAGTGGATTTATCTGCTGATTTTCCTATCCTATTTGTCTTCCATTTTGTTTCTTTGCAGAGAAATCCCTAGACTTTCTCCATCTACTCTCTAGTACCTTAATATTTTTTCTTTTTAAAACTGTTCCAATCTGTTTATTCCTTCCTCATGGCCTATGAACATGCTTATCCACCACCCACTTTCCCCTCTTAAAATTTATCAATTCCCCTCATGTTCTTCTTTCCTCTTTATCTTCATTAAATTCAATTTCTATGATCTCCCTTATGAGACAGGAATTAAGTTGCAAAAATGACTACAACATATTCTGGATTCACAGCCCAGCACAAAGCCAGTCATACAAGGGGATGATCACGGAGCTGTGTGAAAAGGCGTGTTGCGGATGATATTCAGGGGACTTCAGAAGCTTTCTGTGGAAAGGGGTTGGGATGGTTTTGAGAGAAGGAGAAAACTGAGGAAGACGCTAGAGAAAAATGCTCTTTGAACCAATTTTAGATAGCAAGGACACAAAAGAATTTCTGAGCCAAGCAAAAATCTTGTGCAAAGTTCTTTTAGCTTCCCCTCCTCTGTGGTCAGGGAGACCTTCTCCACTTCCCCACTGGAATAGTAATCCTTTGAAGTACAACACGCCTCATGTTTTGTTTTTTTTTTCTTTCCCCTAAGCTTTAAGGAGATATTTCATAACAGTGTCAGATGCCAATCATTCATGAGCCCCAGGTTGTTTTCCTTGTGCTTCTGACCAACTAGATATTAACAGGGATTCCCACAACCCTCTCTTCAGGTTTGATTAATTTGCTAAAGGAGGTCATGGAACTCAAAGAAACGATTTATTGGTACACTTGATTTATTTAAGGACACCAATGAACATCAGATGAAGAGATGCATAGGGCAAAGTGTGTAGGGAGAGATGCAGAACTTTGCCCTCTAGGGCATAATATCCTTTGAACCTCCACAAGTTCAGCTATTGGAAGATCTCCAAACCCTATCCTTTTGGGGTTTTATAGAGGCTTTCCTATATCATCATGGTTGATTAAATCACTGACCATCGGTGAGCAACTTAACCCTTACCCCCTCTCTCCTCCCTAGAGGTTAAGGGATAAGGCTGAAAGTACCAACTCCTCTAATTCTATCTTGGTCTTTTCTGTGACCAGGGCATGTCCTGAAGCCACCCAGGAGCTGACAGCTTATTCAATTCATCAGTGAAAAAGAAAAGCCACTTTAGAGTTGTATATCATGAAATGGGAAGAAGACCAAACACATATTCCACAATATTATGGTCCCATAACTCATTATACACATTTAATGAGGTACTTTTCATATTGCATTGCAATGAATCATTTTATTGACCCAGTCCTCTTTTCAGCTGTTGCTTATTCAAGTACCAGAGCAGTATCCTTTTCACCATCAGCCCACAAAGAAACTCCCCCTGCCCGCTGCAAGAAGACCCCCAGGGAGCACCATCCCTAGCCTCCTTTCAAACGTTCACTTTCTCTTCAATTTCAGTTACTAACTTCTCAAGCTTTCCTACATTATTTTTAGAAATAGTCAGTCTAAACTTGCCACCAAATGAGTTGCTTTTCATTTTAATACATTCAAAATCCAAAAAAAAGAGTTTTATATAATGGGTCAATTATGTGAAGATTATGTGATAACACAAAACAATTGTTTTCTTCACCAAAAAGTTATTATCAAAGCTTTCAAGCTATTATAATATTATAACAGAGAATTATAAGCTGCTTTTGCTAAAAGCATTGACTTTTCATTTGGGCCTGCTGATGCCAGATGAGTAACTCAAATTAGAGTACAGCTTTGTACCTCTGCCTTTGATTACCCCTAGTCTTCTCTCTCCTTATCTTTATGTATCTGTCTCCTTTATTACCTTAAACCTGGGGTCAGAATTTTGCAAACTCTGCACATAGGCACGTTCATCATTTAAGGAAAATTCACCTAAAAACTTGCATTATAAGAATGATTAGTCCTAAATTGACTAAACCTATCCCATCCCCCTTCAAGCCTAAAGGCACCAAGATAAAAATAATTAAGCTATTTTCAAGATTTGAATGAACACTCAACCGCCAACTTTTATAAAAAGCTGTTCCAGACCCTTGGAGTAGCAACTCGACTTCTCTGGTCATTGCCCTACACCTTCCAGGAAAAGTGGGGACTTTCAAGCAGATGCCCCCATGATGAGAATGTCTTCCTAAGCAGGAGAAATCATCTCTTGGGAACTGAATTGCACCTTCCAGGATCACAGATCTGATAGATAAGCATCCAGTAAAGCAAATGGAGATTGTCTCTGCAAACAATAAGGACTTCTCCAGAGCCAACTTGCAGAACGTATACATCTGTCTCACCTTTGTCCTATGTCCTAATTCTTCCTCTATTTAAACCTAAATCTCATGTCAGTATACCAAAGACAGGGCTGAGACACTTGATCTCACTTTGCTTTCCCTACAAGGCCATATTGAAAGTTCCCTTCTTGCTTTACAGCAACACTTTTTCTCATTTGTTGTTTAGGGAGAGTGACTGAACCTGATTTGTTGGGAACCCCCCCACCCCACCCTGAGTGAAACCTCTGTCCTAGGATTCTGATAACATTATAAAAGCTCAAAAACTCTGAGAGGGGAATGGAATATTCTTTATTAGTGTTGTTTCCAAGCAACCCTGGTGCCCAAGGCACAGGAGATGCTCGGTTGTTATTTTCCAAATTGAATTTAATGAATAGAAAAAAAAATAAGTCTTCTAAAAGCAAGGAAGTCCCTCTTCTTTTCCCTTCCAACCTGCATCCTCTGTTTTATTCAAAGTATTTTTTATTCTTTAATTTTTTTATGGTTTGGATATGAGGTGTCTCCCAAATGCTCCTATGTTAATGAAGGAATATTCCAGAGGTGAAAATCATTCGATTATAAGAGCTGTGATATAATTGGTTCTTCCTAGTTTGAGTGTACTTTCTGGGTGGTAACAGAAGGCAGGCGGGTGTGGCTGGAAGAGGTAGGAGGAGGGGACAGAGGGAAGATGCACCTTCTGGGTGCACACCTCACCTGCTCTCTCTTGGCTTCCCAGCTGCATGGAGCCAAGCATCTTTCCTCTGTCATGCCCTTGTGTGGTGATGTTCTGCCTTACCTCCATTGCCCAGAGCAATGAAGTTGGCCCACTACGGACTGAACCTCTGAAACTGTGAGCCAAGACAAAATTTCTCTTTTCTAAGTAATTCTTATCATGTATTTTGGTCACAGTGACAAGAAGCTGACTAACATAATTTCCAAAACCAAATCCAGGGAGGCTGGATCTATTTATTTGTTTTATATAAATGGTGCACGGAATGTATCTGGGAGCTGAAATTAAAGAAGAAAAAAAAGAAGGAATAAGAGGAGAATAAGAGGAGAAGAAGAAAGAGCACGAGAAAGACGAGACAGGGGAAGAATTAGAGGAGATGAAAGAAGAGACAAAGGAAGAAAGGAGATAGAGGAGAGGAAGAAAAGGAAAAATAAGAGGACATAGAAGAAGAAGAAATGATGGAAGGAGAAAGAAGAGGAGACACGAGAAAAGGAAGAGGAAGGAGAAAAGAAGTCAGAGGAGGAGGAATAGGAAGGGGAGATGGTGAAGAGGAAAGGATGAGACTAACATGACACAGTAAGAAACTAGTAGGTGGAAGAAAGGTGTAGCAAGAAAGCTACAGCTTCCTGAGCTCTAAATCTGAGACACACTTCACATTATTATCTAGAATCTTTACACCAGCCCAGGGAGGTTAGTGTCCTGAAGGAGATGTCAGGACATAGTATCACCGCCCAACAGGAGCCTCTGCCCAAGTGCCCCCCAGCACGAGTGCTCTGTCCACTCCAGTGCTTCCTCTACTCTTAAGAGCCCAGTTGCCTGGTTCTGGCTCCTCGTTGGAGTTCTTGTGCTCCAATGAAGAAGCCACTCTAAAGCCTCACTCAGCTTGGCTCTGATGGTAGAAGAAAAGGCTGGTGGAACAGTCTTAGTCTCTGTGCCTGTGGCCCCTTGGGTGTGGATCTGCCCTGTCTGGCCTGAAGCCCCATCTGCCCTCCATAGCCAAATGGTCAATGGTCGTTCTTCTGCTCCTGGGTTCCAGGAACTAAACTGTCACTTCCAACTTTCACTTTTATGAAGGTCTAATTTTCATACAGCAAAATGCATAGATGTTAAATGTACAATTGAGTTCATTAGATTTTTTAAAAATATATAAACATTTACTCACATAACCACTACCCTAATCAACACACAGAACACTTCCATCAGCCCAGAAGGTTCTCGCTTGCCCATTTCATCCATCCTCACCATACGGCTGATCTGATTTCTATTGCTATAGCTGAGTTTAATCTGTTCCTGAACTTCCTGGAAATAGAACAGCACAGTGTGAATTATGTCTGCTTTCTCTTCAACATGATTATTTTGAGATTCACTCAGTTCAAGAATTAGATACTTACTTACACTGTGCAATGATTGAATCAGGGTAATTGGCATTTCCTCCCCCTTAAACATTTTTTATTTTCTTCATGTTGAGAAGCTTTGAAAAGTTAGCAGTCTTCTTAATTTTAGCCATTCTAATGTGGGCAAAAAGTGGTATCTTATTGTGGTTTTCATTGACATTTTACTGAAAAGTATGACATTAAATACCTATTTTTATGTTTATTTTTTATTTGTCTACTCAATTTCATAAAGTATTTATTCAAGTCTTTTGCTTTATTTTAAAAAAAGAAATTTGATGCTTTGTCTATTACTGAGTTGTAGGAGTTTTATATATATATATATATATATATATATATATATATATATATATTCTGGATATAATTTCTTTGTCAAATGTATGTATTATAAATATTTTATCTCAGCTTGTGTCTTTTCATTTTCTCAAAAACTTCACACTCTTGGTTTAGTTTCAGTTTTTTGTTTGTTTGTTTTGAGGGGGAGGAAAAAGAAAACAGAGAAAGAGAGACAAACATTCATAAATTTACACAGTATATTATAAATGGTTGAAAAACTGGTGACTCGAACATTCTGGGACAAGATGGGTACAAGGAAGTTACCTGAAAGACTCCCTTAAGAGATTCGCCCTCCCAAATCCACTGGCAATGTCTGATCAGTCCTGTTTCTGAGAAACATTTACATTCTGAGGTCTTGTAACATTTGTCCCCTGTGAAGTTTCTCTCCATGCATTCCATAAAGTCCAACACAAAAGCAATTCTCTTAGACATTTAAGAGACTCATTAGGAGAGGGCCTCTCCACCCTTTGTAAGGTTAAATCACACTCAAGCAGGAACATCAGCCACTCATCAAGAACTGGATTTACTTTGGAGCTCACCTGTGCCTGGATCAACTTCCTGAGAGGCTAGTAATGGGCTGGAAGGTCTATCAGTGCGACTGCCTTGCCAGCACTGGGAATTGAATTCAGGGCATTGCCAGGCAAGGGTTCTATCACTGAGCTAAAACCCCAGCTCCAGTTCTGCTCATTTCTTAAAGCAAGCAACTTTCAGATGGCCTGAAGCAGCTACTCACTTGGAAACAGTCAATAGCATACACAGTGCAAAGTGTCCTAGCAGGCTGGAGCCTGGAGCATGGCTCCATTCTGTCCACACCCCATGCAGCTAAGACTGGACAGCAGGCTCATGTCAGCTCTCAGGGGTGTCTACCTGGAGAGGTATGATGCCTTTCAGGCTTTTCAGGACATCACCCAGGCCAAAGGCTAGGGTATGTGAGATAAGAATCCTTCTGCACCAGGTATGGCTGCAAGGTAGCAGACAAGAAGAAACAGATTTTTCTCTTTCTGTCTCTGACTCTGTCACTGTCTCTGTCTCTCTGTCATTGTCCAACATGTGAGGATACAGTGAGGAGGTGCCCATCTGCAATCTGGGAGGACAGCCCTCACCAGGAACTGGCAATGCTGGTCCCTTGATTTTACACTTTTAGCTTCCAGAATTATGAGAAATAAATGTGTGTTGTATAAACCACTGAGTCCGTGGTATTATGTTATGGTATCCCAAGTCGACTAGGACACTAGGTTGGGCCAAATTATCTTCCAATTTACATATCTTCCAGAAGAATTCTTACCTATTTTTTAAAAAAATATTTCTTCAAGAAAGAATGATCTTTTCAGCAGACTCTCTAGTCTCTCATGCTGACTGGTACTTGCTGTGGTCTAGGGTTCTTTCCTCTTTTACCCAATTTTCTTTCACTGGCTCTGCTCAATAGTCAGGCTTCTTCACTTGTGCTGCTTTCATTTTGTAGTTTCCCATGATGAGCCCCAGAAGATCCACTCTCATAGCTTATTCACTCTCATAGCTTATTCTTAGGGCAGCTTCTGGGGAAAGCTCAGCAAACCCCTGCTGGTTAAGACTAACAGACATGTTTTAGCTACCTCAGGGCCTCTAGCACAGGCACTTGTATGAATCCAATAAAAGTGATAAGCCTGGTTCCTAGGAAAATATACATATTCACACAGCTTTCATATAACTTCAGAGATTTCATAGCTTCCTATCCCCACTCTAGATGAATATGTTGTATTAAGCCTGGTGAAGAACCCTATGCTAGCATTTGGCTTTGGCTAAAACAGGGCTACATTTGAAAGCAAATGATGAATGCATAAGTGCTTATGTACTTCAAAACATATTTTTGAGAAAAGAAGAGATGGCAAAAAATACAGGGTAGTGGTAGATTTCAAAAGCAGAGCAGTCTTTGAGTCATGATAATTTATTCCCCCGAAAAAGCTACTTCACAGCTCCATGAGTCAGGCACTATGCTGTGATACAGAGCTGGCTGTGATCAATGCTATAACAGAATCATGTGTGTCTTTAAGTAGGAGGAAAACTAGGAAGATAGTGCTCTGAAATTTATTTCCCTTGTCTGGCAGGAAAAAAAAAAATCTCCACAGAGATCATTGGGAAGGTATGGACTACAGGCTCTGAGGTGCCACTTCAGTTGTCTGATGGCATAAACCTGCCTCCATGGTCAGAGAGATTACTAAAAGTAGAAACAATATGACTAATAAATTGTTTCCAGTATCAAGGGTAAAAGTGCCTTAATTTTTTACAGAACTTAAGCAAGCTAATTGCCCTGGGGTCTTGTCATGTTGCTGAATACCACTTTCCAGTTTTTCTGCCTGTCTACAAATTCAGCCTATTGTGCTTCCTCTAGGGGCATCTAGGAGGAAAATGGAGCTGCTGTTTGACTGTGTTCCTAGATTTCAAAGTTGGTTATGGAAAAGGATGTGTACCTAAGCTTCAGTAAATACTTTGTACCTTAATTTGTCAAAATTACTTATAATGAAGACTTTCTGACATTTTAAAATTTGAGATGGAATCTCACTGTGTTATTCAGATGACCTTGAACTCCTGGACTCAAGTAATCCTGCCTCAGCCTCTTTAGTAGTTGGATCTACAGGCAATGCCACCTCACCTGGCTTCTTACTAATATTGTTTAAAGGTGACAAATTTATGAGCATTTTAAAAATCAATAAATCTCACAACTTTTCTTTAGTAGTTCCAGAAGCTAAACAAAAAACAAAAACAAACTGTAAGGGTCCCGCGAAACGTCGGAGAAAGAGACCACCAAGTGACCACTCATGCAATTGGCAGAAGGGGATTTATTGAACCAGCATGCTGGGGCTCCGTGCCCACTCAAGAAGGGAAAGCAGCCCAGAGCCCCGAGCAGGGGCTGAGCACTGCTTAAGTACACTTTTTTTGGGAGGGCGGGGATTTTACATACATCACAGTCTCCTTTAACAAATCATTATACACTGCGGGAAAAATCAAACAACAACTCCTAAACATGATTAGTTCATTCATTAGCGGGAACAGGTCAGGATGGAGTGATAGGTCATTTCTAAACGGGGTACACATTCAAACTGATTGGTTCAGGCCCTGCAAGGCCTATGTGCAACCACACAGACCCCTTCAGTTATTAAACAACCAGACAATCAGGGGAAATGTTTACTGGGCAATTCCAGTATTGTCCTAACAGCTACAGGGATTTCAGGTTTTGCAGGTAACATAGAAACCTAACAATACCTCCTTTACATTTTAACTCAGACCTTGCAGCTTAGAAACTTTTACAACACCCCGTCTTTTACCCTTTAACTTTTACGCTTTAACTTCAATTTCTTTTACCCTTACAAAACAAAACTCTAAAAGAGAGTGCTAATTACAAACAAAACTTGTTCACAGGTAAGGGTCCCCCCCACCACTGAAGGGGTAATATAGCTCTCTCCCGTGTCCTGGGTGGTTTGAGTTTCTCTTCTGCCACTGGCAATTGTGTGTTGTTCCTATGGACACAGCTTTTTTTTTTTTTTTTCTGGCTCCTCTTCTCATGAGAAGGAAGCATATGTCCTGACTGTAACCCAAGTTTTCCCTTCCCCCAGCATCTGGTGAACTTCCTGGCAGGATTTCTGCATCCTGGGAGAGGCAGAGGGCTCCTGCTATGAGGAAGTTCTTAGAGGGACATAGTTGAAGTGAGCAGGAGAGGGGGAATACCATTGCTGGTATTCCATTGTTGATTTTGATGGCTTAAAAGGCAACATTGGTGGAGAAGAGAGCTCTGTAGCCCACAAATCTGGATGCCAAGGCGGGTGAGAGATGAGGGGCCTTGTGGGGCAGGGCTGGGAGCCCCCTTGGGGTGGACTTCAGCAAGGTAGGCCTGCCCTAGGCTCCTTCCCAAAAGAGGGACTAGGTTTGACTTCCTGGAAATCATTAGAAAAAGGAACAGGGGTAACTTCCAAATACCTAGCATTGGGGTAGCACCAAGATCCACATAATCATCCCTATTTGCAAAATGGCCTTTCAATCTCAAAATTCCAATAGAATGACTCTTCCATGGTTCTGATGAGAGATATGCCTGGGCTGATAAAAAGACTTGTAAGATGGTGAGTTCTCAATAAGAGGGTGGTTTGGACCCTGCAGGGCTCTTAGCCTCACATAGATGTCTCAGATACAATTCAGCTGTCTCAGTTGGCACCAAATGACAGCAAGAGAGAAAGACAGAGTACAAAGAGTGAGAGGCCCTTCCCATGGAACCTCTAGAAACTTTTGGGACAGAACTGGACTGGGAAGTGGAAGGTGGGGTTTCATGTGAAGTCCAAGCACTCAATTTCAAGGGATCCAGAAAGTGACTCTTAGGTCCTAAGACTTTTATGCAGTGGTGGACAAATTCTGGAAATAGCAGCTATTTGACTTTCCCAGCTTCTCAAGGGGAACCTGGCATACTCCAGAAATGTTAAAAATAAATATCTGTCAGATGCCTATGTCAAAGAAAAAAAAAAAAAAAGAAGAAGAAGAAGCCCTACATAACTCTCTTCCCAGGATCAGTCCTCCTAGATGAGGTCCCCCTAGTGAGCAAAATAACCACAAAAAACAAGCTAAGGAGAAAATGTGGGAGCAGCCAAAGCTCTGAGCCATCAGATTCCTACACTTCAGGGTACAATGAGGTTGCCTTTGACAACCCTCATCCAGAGAGCCCTACCCCAAACAAGCACCTCACCAACCTCTCATCCTCCATTGGGCACCTAAAATGTAAATATAGGCAAAGTGAGGGTGGTTTTCAGAAACTCCACCTTCCTTTTTGTTTGATCCAAAATGGAAATCTCATTAAAAATTCCCAGGGACACCTGTGACCCTTGCAGTTTGCAGCTCCACTTGCTAATGCATCCTTATGTATATGCAGCCTACCTTCCTCAGGGACTACTGAGGCCAGATTCCCCTCTGCTCCCACCTGCCCCAGTGCATCCCTTCTTTGTATCAGATGAAAGCTCAAGAAATGCTTGCTGCTGATGGCATCAGGAAAACAAACATGCTTTTTCTGGCTTTTACTAAATGAGCTGTCATTTTAATCAGAGCCTTACTCTTTGTTCAGTTTAGAATTTTCCTAAAATGAGTTCCATCCTCAACATGGGAACTCAGAAAGTTTAGGCTTTACTTCTTCTGGACTTTTGAACTAAAAAGACCAAATATCAAGAAAGAAAGGATATTGTTTTGTTCTGCTTTGTTTTTTTTGCCATAAAGCACCAGGACATTGTTAGATTGCAGACCGAAAAAGCTCGGGGGCTTTTTAAAAGTTAAAATAAACTCGCTGCAGCCTTATAATCTATTTATAAGGTCCTCCCTGCCTGCCTGATTGTCTCCTCCTATTATTATAAAGTCATCTTTGGTCCCAGTCTATATAATACTGAGAACTGCTCACCTGCAGCTATTTAGTTCTGGATCCTGTGCCAGTAGTGGGAGGGGGCTTTCATGAAAGGAAAGCATAGACACACTGAATACAGCCTTGCCACTGGGCAAGTGATTTAAATAGAACTGAAAACAGAGGGAGGGTGATTCACCCTGTTGTCCTTCCTTCCCTGCAGGGAAAAACTCCCTCCCATAATGCCCCTCCCCCCACTGCTTGCATGCAAGGCTCTCTCCCATCTCCACCCAGTCCCTGTCATTTTGTTTTTCTTCTCTCCCCATCTATTGAAGTGTGACCAGTCCTAGTGAGTTTTCCAAGGACCCCAGGGCAGCCTTGGTGCATTTCCTCAGTGACACAGACAGGTGTGGGGAGAAGAATGGCACCGCCCCCCCATTATCTCTAAGCCCTCCAAGACCTACCAAGACCCCTAACTGCTGAGTTTCCTCCAAATCACATATCCTCTCTTTACTAATCCATGTTCCTCAGCCTGATCATGCTCCTCAGTGATTAGGAAGAAGGTGAGAAAATTTAGCTGCTACCTCACATCTGAGTCAAAGATAAGGTCACTGAGAACGTGCCTTCATCATTGATTGCCACCTCTCCATTCCACCCCCCAACCATATTATCTCTCTCCTTCCCCTCTCAGAGTCTGAAATTTCACAGGAAGGGTTATATTGATATTTTTGCATTAATTTTCTTTTCCCTTTATTAATAGCATTTACTATCTCTCATACACACACACACACACACACACACACACGCGCGGTATCTGTGAGGTAGGTAAGCAGGGGCTCTTATCAACATTTCACAGACTGGGGAACTTCAAACCAGTTAGAAGGCAAAATGCTCAAGTCCACACAATGGGAAAGGGATTGCCTTGGCTTTTTCTTTTGAACCCAGCATTGCCAACTGGGGACTGCAAATTTCAGCAAGCCACAGTTGCAAGAAGGCTTCAAATTACTTAAAGCACTAGGCCCTCTGCAGATGGGAGGGATGGATACTTCTGCTGCTTGTGGATTCTGCTGTTGTCGTTAACATAATGGTAGTTCGCTCTGAATTACTAGTGGTTTTGGTCATTACATACACACTTTCTCAACTGACAGTTACTGAAATAACAATCTCTAGGGGAAGTTCATGAATATTTTTCCCTTTTCATTCAAAAAGACTTCTCCTAAAGGGCTGCAAATTCTAGGAAAGTTCTGGATGCTTACCCATCCACCCTGCTGCTGGCTTATTTTTTTATTTAAGTGTTAGCTTTCATTTGTGATAGCACTACTGATTGTTTTGTTTTCTAAAAAGAATATCCAAGTAGAAAATTGGGTTGGTATTAAGAAAAGAAGGGTAAGTAGGAGGGTTGGCAGTTTAGAGAGGGGAAGAACAAATTGCAGGAATGAAGAACATCTGTCCAACTTGAAAATGCTGAGTAGACAAGCAGGTTGTTATTGAAGGAAGAATTGATAAAATGAATGTATTACTGCTGAGAGCCACAGCCGAGTCTGTATGGCCCCTGAGGGAGTGGTTAATGTTAGAGTCTGTAAACAAGTCTGGATGGTGCCTGGCAAAATGCCAGGGGCCATACAGACTCGGCTGTGGCTCTCAGCATATTACCAATCATGGGGTATGAGGTTTCCTGTGCATAAGTATCCATGTGTGGTGGGGCTAACCATCAGGAAGCAGAGCAGATCCCAGTTCCAGATTCTTATATCCTTGTCAAGGAGGGTACTGTGAAAGCAGTGGCAGAAAAGAACAGCCGTTGAATAGTTCTTCCAGTTATTCATCTCCTCAAACACACCTACCTGCTGAACCCCTCAGCACCTGAACCAGAGATTCTCCCCTGTTCCTATAAAGCAGATGTGGCTGAGAGCCTGCCTGCCCCTAGAACTTCCTCCTTAGGTGAGAGCAAATGGTCCATTGTGTCTTCCCCATATGCAAGGACACACCCAGTGCAAAGAATGTAAAAGAAAAAGTTCTATCTCAAAAGGTACACCCTTTTCATCACTATAGAGTGTTAAGATCTAATATTCTGTCTTGGAGTTGTGATCATTGTAGGATATCCTCTTTTCTTTATGTGGAAAGGGTTTATAGCTTTCATAGAAATTTGAATTTGAATATGGATCTCCAACAATGGTTCTAGGAAGTTTTATTCATGTGGACAAGTTGATATGGGATGGAAGAAAGTAAGACAAGAAAAAGGATGAAAACAAATAAGTAAAATTCAAATAAATAAAACAAAAAACAAATAAGTAAAAAGCAGCAATGATTCCAGAGACCTGCGGACCTCAGAGTGCACAGGTACAGGTGCTAAGGTCCAACAGATACAAAGTTACTAAAGTCCAAGCCAAAAGAGCAAAACCCCCATGCCCAGAGCTAGAGAATGAAGTTCAGAAGGGCAGGAAGAAAATATATCCCTGAGACCACAAGGAGCTGAACTAAAAATTCAGCAGCAGCATTGCTCCCTTCCTGGCTGACTTGTGGCAAGTTTTCAGGTTTCAAAACAGAGGTTTTTTTTTTTTTTTTTTTATTCTTCCTGTTAAAAAATAAAAAGAAAGAAATGGAAATATAAAGTAAAACTTTGTTATAGGTTGAACTGGGCTCACTCCTTAAATTCATACATTGAAGTCCTACTGCCACAGTACCTAAATATGTGATTTTATTTAGGAACATGGTCATAACAGAAGTAATTAGTTAAGATGAGGTCATAATACAATAGAATGTACAGTAGTGTCCTTATATAAAGAACACCATGTGGAGAGACCAAGACATGTACAGAGAAGAATATGTGAAAAGACATAGGGAGCAAGTGGCCACTTACAAGCCAAGGAGAGAGACCTCAGAAGGAACCAACCTGGTAAACAGCTTGATATTGGACTTCCAGCCTCCAAAACTGTGGGAAAATAAATTTCAATTGCTTAAGCTACCCAGTCTGTGATTCTTTTACAACAGCCCCAAGAAACCAATGTAAACTTCACATATATTCTTTTGCTATACATGAAGAAAATTTTTTCATAATTTAAAACAGAAAGCAATTATAACTGAAAAAGTTTTAGCTTTCCCTTAGTAACTTAAAAATCCATTTCTACCATACAATCTAAAACTGAAATTTCATTTCAAAACCTATTTTGATGTGAAGCTTTATTCTGGTAGATACTGAGAAACAATGGAGTAGACACTTTCTCAACAATTTATTTGTAAATATATAAATACAATAAATTGCATCTATAGATAATGCTAATATCTGTACATCAATAAAACAACAAAAAAATCAAGATAGTGAACATATTCATCTCTTCCAGAAGTTTCCTCTATCTATTCTGTAATCCTTCTTCCCATCCCTTTCTCTTCCCTCTCAAGCAAGTAGCGATGTTTTCTGTCACTGTAGATTAGATCATATTTTCTAGATTTTATGTTAATGGAATCACATGGAACATGACTTTTTTGTGAAGAGGACCAACTTTCTTCACTAAGCATAATTATTTTTGAGTTTTTAGATTTTCTCCCAACTACTTGTGCATATCAATGGTTCATTTATTTTATTGCCAAGTAGTAGTTCATTGTGTGGATATAGCATAGAATATGTAGTATATGTTTCCAATTTCTGCTATTCCAAGTGTGCCACTGTGAACATTGACATACAAGTCTTTATATGCACACGTGCTTTCTTTTCTCATGGGTAAATTCTTGGGAGTGGAATGACCAAGTCAGATAATAGGTGCACATTTAACTTAAGAGATTTTCAGTTATTCTCCAAAGTGACCATTCCATGTTACATTCCCACAAGTATGGTCAACCTCTCTGAGTTTCTCCACTCATTTGCACCTAATGGTTTCCCACTACATAGTCTGTGGATTATGACATAAATGATATTCCAGAGACCTATAATGCAGAGAATCTGCGGAACCAGGTTTACAGGACAAATGACTAAACTGCCTTTGCCAATCAGTAAGGAAAGCAAAAATAATGTAATAAATGGTGTTGGAAAATCTGAAAAGCCATTTGATGTCTGCCTTCTAGCATGCAAAATACATTCTAGGTGGGTTCACCTGTGTTTAAAAATTTCTCAATTAAAAAGTATTTTTTGTTCCATAGCAGAAGTACTCTACTATATGAGAGAACATTAACAGGCCGATATACGAATATTCCTGTCTACACAGAATTCCCTGTTTGCATTCCTGGCACTTCCTACTGGCCCTCTGTGCTCAATTGCATGGGTAGGTCTCCAGTTCCACTAAACTGCTGACAGGTTGGTTGCCATCCAGCTGTGAGTCCTTCTAGGGCAATGACTTTGCATTTTGGGGGCACTGCATATTCATTACCTAGCAAGAGGAAGAAACAAGCAATATGTACTGTGTGAGAGGAGTTAGCATATACTTGTTGGTAACACACACGGCACTGTGTTGTCTAGACATCTATGTTAATCAGCTTTCTGTTACTGTAACAAAATACCTGAGATAATCAACAGCGAAGGAAAAGCTTATTTTGGTTTACACACTGGAGGTTTTAGCCCATGGTTGCTTGGCCTTATTGCTTTGGATCTGTGGCTGCATAATGTATCAGGGCAGGAGAGAATGGTGGTAGTAGTTTGTTCATCTCACATTGTCTGGGAAGCAAAGAAAGAGACAGGAAGGGGCCAGCTGTTTTCATGGGCATTAGATAAACCAGTTTCTATGTGCATATTTATATAAAAATGCATAGCTTAAATATTTTGTGTATACATTAAACATCTGCACACATATACTTTATATATTGAATATGTTTTGCATATGAGTGTATGCGTGTGTGTGTGTGTGTGTGTGTGTGTAGATAATATCTGCAGATTCTACATCAGAGGATTCAGCCAACTGAGGATCAAAAATATTCAGAAAAAAGTTGTTCATACTGAACATGTACACATTTTCTTTTCTTTTTAAAAAAAAATATTTTCAGTTATACATAGACACAATATCTTTATTTTGTTTATTCATTCTTATGTGGTGCTGAGGATTGAACCCAGTGCCTCACATGAGGGAGTAAAGTACTCTGCCACTGAGCCACAACCCCAGCCCTGTACACACTTTCTTCTTGTCACAATTCCCTAAACAATAGAGTATAACAACTATTTACTAAGCACTTACATTGTATTGGGAATTATAAATCATCTGGAGATTATTTAAAGTGTACAGGGGGATGTGCATAGGTTCTATGCAAACACTATGCCATCTTATATAAGAAGACGTGAGCATCTGTGGGTTTTAGTGTCAACAGGGGTCCTAGAACCAATCCCCAGCAGAGACTCAGGGATGACTGTATATAAATTAAACATTTGTGCTTACATTTGGGCTTCCTGAGTCCTCTGCCTTTAAACATTTTTTAGGGCAGATGGTTGGCACAGTTGGGTTCCCTGGGAAGCAGACTTAGAGATAGAGCTTGGCCTGCAGGATGTTTATTAATGAAAACCACTGGCGTCAACATCATGGGAGGATGGGCAGGAAGCAGGACAGGTCCAGTGAGAAGTTGGACTGAGGACTAGCCCAGTAACAGTCTCAGCTGGCCCTTATGGGGCTCCTGAGGCAGGATGGTCAATGTTGTCCTAAAGGGGGCAGAGATAGCAAGGCCTTACAAAAACCTTACTGAATCATTCATTGGATATGGACCACCTTGGGAGGGGTATACCCCTGGTCAAGTGGTTTGCAGTTGCGGCAGCAGTCCCTGAGGACGGCAGCTAGAAGTTGACTGCCAACAGTACTCCATCCAAGTCTAGGCATTTGAACCCACCATTGAAGGACTCTGGGAAGCATCCCAGGGACCACAACAGGTTTGATGGGCTTAGCTCTAGAAGGACTCATCTCTATCCTGTGGGGGACACCCAAGATAGCCATGAAGCATCTGAATTGAAAACCTGGTACTTACTGTCCTGCCATTTCTCCATAGGAAGAAAAGCAATAAGTGTAAAAGCAATCAGATACTCCTTGTGCAGGTGAGACTACTACCCTCCTGTCTAATGCTCTTGAGTACCAGTAATAACTTACTTCTTATAAAGGGCTACTTTAGTCAGCTTTTTATCACTGTATCAAAAATACTTGACAAGAACACCTTAGAGGAAGGGAAGTTTATTTTGGACTCACTGTTTCAGAAGTTCAGTTCATGGTTCACCAGTTCCATTCCTCTATGCACAAGGTGAGGTGGAGCTTCATGGCTGAAGGGCATGAGGGAAGTTACTTAGCTCAGTGGATCCCAGAAGCAGAAAGAGAGGAGGAAAAGTCAAGGGAACAAGGTATAATCACATTCCCAGTGACCAACCTCCTCTGGCCACATCCTACCTGCCTAAAGTTACTGCCCAGTAAATTATTTCAAATTATTAATTTAATCCATAATCAATGCAACGATTAGTTTGCAGCTCTTATAATGGAATTTCACCTCCACTCATTCCGAAGCTTTAGGGAGACACCTTATATGCATTCAATAACAGGAAATGAGGAATATTTGACCTGAGAACTCAGCAGTTCAAATTAGGACACATACAAGGGCACACAGAGAAACACAACTTGATATCACAAAGTGGCTATGCCCTACTAAATATACACAAGTTATAACATGGAACTGGGTAGAAGTAAATTCTACAATATTAAATCTTCATACTCTTCTAGGATTCTGAGTGTACAATCTTAGAGGTTGATGGTTGGTATGTTGCTGAGAGGAAAAAAAAACAAAAAAAAACAAAAAACAGAAGTCACAATTGGCTACTGAACAATGTCCAGAGCATGGCACTAGCCCTGGATGGGAATCCACGTTGGCCAGAGTTATTTATTCAACTCTTTGATCCTTCCCATTACCTATCTCTACAAGGTAAACAGTATGCTCACATGCATGGAAGTTCATGTTTCACAATGCCTGGGCAAGACCTAGCTATTGATTAGGACTAGCAAATTATTAGGCATCACTGTGTCCTCAAATATGCTAAAATGTATAACTCTGTGTGCATAGAAAACCAGAGTTAACAGGTGATTACTGCTGAACAGTGAGATGATGGGTGCTTTTTCTTTTTAATAAGTTGTTTTCTGTAAATCTTTAAAGATATTCCACTTGTATTTTGAAAGAACAGTAACTTTTGAAAATAAAATAAATACCTGCTAAAAACTACACTCTCGTCTAGGGTGAGTGAGATCATAGTTAGTTTTCTGAAATGGCTTCTCTATCTCAAGAAAAGGAGGGTGGTCCGGAACAGTGGTTAACAAAAGCTGTAGGATAGGGACTAGCCAAGATTTTTGGCCCCAGATCAAACCATCAGAAAAACACACACTTTCCCCCTAATACATTTGTAAATTCCAGCATCTGAAGACTTCTCCCATGACAAAGATTCATAACAATTATTAAAAGAGTGATAAGAGTGATACCACTTACCTGTTACAGGGGGGATCTGTCTCCAATGCCATTAGAATAGCATTAGAATAGTCCTAACTCCAGAAGGACTCTCCTGGTCACCACATGCCCTCAGCCATGCTACTCAGGAGGTCCTAATGGGTAGAAGATGGGGCTTCCCAGTTGTGTTGGAAATAGCTTTTGACTCTGTGGTCATGGGGGCCATGAATTCCAGAACTTTGACAAAAGTGTTCAAGACCATCCTTGCACCATCACACATGTGACTTTGCAACCTGGGTTTTAGAGCTTGGAAGACACATGTAGCCTCTGAGTTCAGTGAGGTTCTCTCATGGCTGTTCTTACCTCCATCTACAGATAATCCATAATTTTTCCCCATTTTTCCATTTCTCTCTTTTTTCTTTTCAAAAATTGTGTTCATTCAATTTTTCTCTCTTTCAATTTTTCTTATTCTTTTAACTTAACAAACTGAAGCACACCTTTCACAAAAAGTGACCCAGTAGGGAAAAATACACAAGGCAAAAGTTAATGATTTACCACCTGCCACCCCCATGCTCTGAGACTAACCTCACTATTTCACCTTCATTCACTCAAAATGACATCACTCCCAGGAATTAGAAAAAGTATAGCTGCTTGGGCCAAGACATTTTTTAAATGTGATTCATTAACATTTGATTCCTAGTTGTTATGCTTAACCTGTGTTAATTACTAATAGTTCAAATAGAAAAGGAGAAGGACTGCTCAAGGCAGTCTTATCCATGGGGTAAAGTCTAACCAGCCACCCTCCTTAATTTTAGATTTGTATCACCAGCATCTGGCCCAGAGAGTGCTACTCATTTTGAAATGGAATGGAAACATTGCATAGATGTTTTGAAAGCTCTGGGACAGGGATATGTATCAGGGTCACATGGAACCCTGTGTAAACCTCATTAGAGCAGTGAAACAGAGCCACAAGGGGCAGACCCAGGGAGGTCCTGAACACACATTCAGGATCTCCATGTTTGTTCTTGTTTTCTTATACCAGGGTCCTCCCTCCCTCCCCACACCTGAGTCTGTAGTGGTGGCAAGGCACATACTCTTGATATCATTCATGCTTGAGAATGACTCCTCTGGAAATAAACTTTCCCTGAGGATTCAGTACCATAAGCTTAAAATCCCTGTACAGAGTAAGGAATAGGAAGGAAAGCAAAATAATAATGGAATTAGTACACACTAGGTTAATTTTAAGCAATCAGGATCTGTCAAATCTCCTGTCCCCACCCCATTCCAATCCCTGTCCCAGGAGATCTCAGTGTGCTGTTGAGTAAATTAGAAGTGTGATGGCTGTTGCACTGAATCTGCAACACTCCTCTCAGCATTCCTGCTGCTACTTGGATGCCCCAGGGCCACCATCCTACCTGTACTTGTGCTTCCATTCCATTGGCCCCTTGAGCTGGAAGAGAACAGCCCTTCATGGTACTGGCCATGAGCCTGAGGCTGCACAGGTAACCCAGCTGCTTCCAATGAGTTGTGCAGAGGTGAAGAAAGGTCACAGAATGCTAACCTTCTCTGTTGTGATGATGAGTGACCCAGGGTATCCAAAAGAAAGCTTGTTTCTGCTGAAAGTGGATCCAATGTGCCCATGCCAAGGAGTATCCCTCTGTGTTTCCCAGAAGTGAGTTCACAAACACTGAGACGAATGGACCTGAATTTGAAGATGCTTATGCCTGCTCATCTCATATTCAACAGTTTCTCCAGCTTCCCTCTTTGCATTCCCAGACTCTGCTTCCTTTAGTCTAAGCCATGATCAGACTTTCTTCTCCAGTCTATGGCATCTGAGACCCAAGCCCTCTTTAGAACAGAAGTCTTCATCATCATCTGGTTCTTCCAGAAATCAGAGCCTTACCCTATGCCTAAGAGAGTAGAAGGAGAAAAAGAATTCAAGACAATTGTCTAATCAAGGAAAAATACTTCAGAGTAACATGATATTACATGGAGTTTGGTGCTTCACAATTCAAATCAGGTAAGTGGTGTCCAGAAAAGACTCCTGAAATACAGCTCACCCCACCCTCATGTCCCTGCCAAAACAAGAATCAGATCTCATTTGGTCTTATTTAAGGCATAGAGTCAGTGTCTTGCTCAGAGTCCACAAGTAAAGGAAAGAAGAGCAGGGGGCATTACATTAGGAGTCTGCTCTTATCTACTCCTGAACTTTCTCCAATGGTTGCTGAGATTCTGTTGGCTTGGAATGCCTTACCATATCCAGGAACTGAAGTGGCTTTATCTACAAATACATGTAGTCTAAGCATCTGCCAGGAACTGAAGTGGCTTTTCCTACAAATACACATAGTCTACCTAGACTACTCCTCATTGCCAAAAGCAATCACTCTTCAAATGCAACAAGAGTTGTAGAAGTTAAAGTCCAAGTAATCTCTCCATCATTCAGGACTTGTTTGTCCAGCAGTTGCAGAAATAAGAACCAGGTAAGAACTCTCTAAACCCTTGCAAAACTTGAAATTGTGCTGTAGAAAGCAAGGGAATGAGGAGTGCAGGGGAAGGCTGAAGGAAAGTATTTTTGAATCTGGATGCAGATGGAGAAATGAGTCCTAGAATCACCAGGTGGGAAGGAGCAGAAAGAAAGCAGGTGAAGGCAGCGTGAAAGAAAGGAGAAGGCAGCCAAGTTGGAATGCAAGATGAGCAGCTCACACAGGTTCCTGAACAGAGCAAAAGGATTTCTTTTTCTCAGTTATGAATGTGCCACAGAACTATTGTTTCATGCCTCCTTGATCTTTAAAGTTCCTGGCGAACTGTCAGCTCTCAAAAACATTTGTTGGATTTAATTCTAAGAAAAATAAAAGTGAGAAAAGTCTTTTTTGCAAGATAATCACACACACACACACACACACACACACACACACGCACGCACACAAAAAAAAACCAGATGATAAATGGAGAGCATCTGAAATGGAATACTGCTGAGTAGTATATTTGTCCTCTGTGAGCTCAAATGCAAAACCACACTCCATAGCCCTTTGCTGTGCTCTTCACAGCTCCCCCTGAATGAGTTTCAGACCAACATATTCATTCCTCAGGACACTGCCCCCCTCCTCAAGTCTTGACATTCTTTCCTTCTACATTTTAATTGTGGTGAGCAAGTAGCTCTTGCTTCTTTATGCACTTCCTTGTTATTATTTGCTCAAGGTAGTTTACTCAGAGACTGTAATTGTCAGAATCTTGCAAGACTACATCCCTGGAGGCAGCTTCAAGAAGCAACCAGGTGCAAAAGGAAGAAACTGCACTTGCAGCAAAGGAGTACATTCCACAGAGATATGCAAACCCATCTGTATCTTCCACCTCAATTAGTGTCCACTATGAACTGTGAAATCCCTTCCACAAAGGAGCAGCTCAAACACTGTGCTAAGAAACCTGACCACACTTCAACCATCCTTCCACCTACACTAGGCTATGTGCCTAAATGCGATCCAGGTCCTATGGTGAATCACCTCAAAAAAATCCAATGCTCCCAAACTACTCTATGTGCATTGTCCTAACCCACATAACCAAGTCATTTTCAGTGATTCTGCATTTAACCTCTGTCTATAATTTTCCACCTCCCCACTGTCCCTACACTCCCATTTTTCTCCCTCTTTTTTACTTCTCATAGCTTGTTTTTGTTCCTTTTGTTCTCATTTTGGAAGCTTCAGTCACCTTTAGGTCTTTGTTTGAGTTGGGTTCATTTATGCTTTATATCCCTTCTATTGCTTTTTAAAAGGGTTTAATGCTGAATCTCAACCAGCTGAAGCTGGTATACCAGACCCTCACTGGAACCAACTGAAGCCACAACCTGATTGGTAAGCTATGCAAGTTGTTGTGATTAATCAGTTACTTGTTCTCAGGCAGCATGGCCACAGTAAAACTATTTTCCTCGAATGGAAACATTCCCAACCTTCTTCTCTCAGAGCCAAGTTAGGGTGATCTGACATTTGCGTTGGTGTAGAAGCCTTCATCTGTCAAGGAAATGCCTGGCTTTACTAGTAGATCCTTGTGTCACCCATTATCCTCCCTCCATGTGTACAGGGAAACATCAGCTCTGTTCTCAGGAGGAGATCTGCCCCATAACACTTGTGATCAAGAATCAGAGATCTACTGAACTGTAAACAACACCCCTCAGAGCTACCACTGATCAGATTCTCCCTTTGTACCTCAAATTGCGGGATATTGATACATGTCTATCTTCATCCCTTCTCCCCCAACCCCTCTTTACCAACAAGAGAACCAAAGCCATTTGAGTTCCAGTAGTTTGCAGAGTTACAGAGCTAGGGCATGGACAAGCTGAGGTTCAATGTTTTGTATTTCTATTTCTGAAATTCTCTCCTCTCTAAGCCGTATTGTCTTCTTGCCCAGTGGTCCTTTAATCAGTGACAGTGAAAGTTTCAATAAGAAAGCTTTACCCAGACGCACCACTGAGTCTTGGAGAAGAAAAGGACAGGCAACTTGAAGAGCAAGACTTTGGAGCCAAGGCTGGCTCCCTGATGCCCGTGGCTACTGTATCAGTAGGACAGAAGAGGAAACCCATCTTCCCCAACAGTGGGATACAGAGTTTGCTGCTGACATGAGGTCCAGGATAGAGAGAAGAAAACTGGGGAAAGAGCAGGACTTCTAGGAAGTGGACCAGGGACCTCTAAGGTAGTTTTATGTTAGCCTAAAGCCAGTCAAAGCCTCTCTGGGTCCCAGTCTTGGAAATGTCTTCCTCATGCCAGACATTTGAGGGCTGGGCAGAAGAGAGGAGGAAGTGCCTGCAAGGGGGAACTCAGAGTGGCTTGAGGTCCTAGAGAAACAAAAAGGCAACATTGGCAGGACTGAAAGTTCTTTCTGCCCTAGCTGGTGTCTACCCAGTGGATCTGCATTTAGGCTTGGGCAGCTTGGCCAGGCTTCTAGTAAGGGGTTGCCAAGAGTGAGACTCAGTTTAGGCACCAGACAGGGCAGTCTGGGCAAGTTGTCATTAGAATGGATTAATTCTAAGTGGCATTAAGTGAACATTAAGCATTTATATTGTACGACCATTACCACCATCCATCTCCAGAACTCTTACCTTACAAAACTAAAACTCAGTACATGAAACACTGATATCCCCCATACCTCCTCCTCCCAGCCTCTAGCAACCACCATTTTATTTTCATTCACTGTGAATTTTAATGAACCCAAGTATCTCATAGAAATGAAATCCTAGAACATTGTTCTTTTGATGACTGGCTTATTTCACTTTGCATGACACCATATCGTGGTGTGTGCCAGAATTTCCTTCCTTTTTAAGGCTGCATAATATTTCCTTATATACACAGATCACATTTTTTGTTCATCCATTCTTCTATAGACAGAACATTTGAGTCATTTTTACCTTTTGACAATTGTGAAAAATGTGCTGCTGTGGATGAAAAAGTGCACATATATCTTCCAAATTCTTGTGGGTATAAATTAGAAGTGAGATTGCTGGGTCATATAATAATTCTTTGATTAACTTTTAAATTTTTTTGAGGTACCTTCATATTGTCTTCCACAAGGGCTATGCCATTTTATATTCCCATCAACAATAGTGTATGAGGGGGCCTGGGGATGTGGGTCAAGCAGTAGCGTGCTCGCCTGGCATGCGTGCGGCCCGGGTTCGATCCTCAGCACCACATACAAACAAAGATGTTGTGTCCGCCGAAAACTAAAAAATAAATATTAAAAATTCTCTCCCTCTCTCTCTCTCTCTTAAAAAAAACCAATATTGCATGAGGGTTTTGATTTCTCTTTATCCTTGCCAATGTCTGTTTTTTTTTAAATTTTGATAGTAATCATGAGTAATCTAAATTTTTTTTTTTTAACATTCTTAAAGAAAGTAGGGAAGTGCTTCTACCTAGAGCCAAAGAACTCAGACTATCAAAGTATGGGGTAGATACAGCACTCCCTCCTCTGGTACTGCAGATACAGCTGTTTATGCTCTCGAGACATCTTCTTGCCCACATGTGTGTGCATGTTTGACTCCATCCCGGAGTGGGAAGCATATGGGTGAGAGCCTTTTCTCCATGATCTTAGTGTATGAAGGCCTGGCACAGAGCTTGGCTTGGTGGTTTTGGTAATGGTGTGTTTAACAGAGTTCTTGATCCCAGACACGCATTCCCTGGATGCAACCAACCATACATCGCCCCTGAATCAGTGCATCTCTGAGACCATTCTCATGCATACGCTACTTTGAAGATGGAGCAGAAAAACTTTTTTCCCTGTCTTGCTACATTGCTTAACAAAATTGGCTGTGGACTCTGGGATGAGCGTCTTCTCATTCCTGGTGACCAGCTCCATGTCTGCCCAAATTTATAGGTCCACATGGACTTATAAATCCCCTTTGAAGCTGGATTGCTCCCAAGTTCCTAAAGGCAGGTTAGTGAAGGTAGAAAAATGTGCTAAGAAAACAAAACCCCAAGTGGAATAGTAAGCTTTAGAGAATGCATGTCTTAACACTGAGCACCACTGTCCCACATGGCTGGTGGGGATTTGTCTGGGCTTTGGGGGATAATTTTCAAATCAAGGCTAAAGGAGTTCAGGGAATGCTTGGAACAGTGTCAGCTCAAATTGTCTCATTTCCACATGAGATAATCCTTATGACTGTAATGCCTAAATCTTCTCATTTCCACAAGGAAGGAGTTGGTGCTATTTCTGGCAAGGCCCTGGTCACAAGGCTGGAGTGAAGAGGAGCAGATCAGAAGGGCTGGGCCAGGGAATTTCTTCTTATATGAAAGGAAAGAGCAAGCTTGGAGGAGAGAAGTGTAAAATCATGTAACAGGAGTGAAGAATGCAGGACACATATAAAATCAGAGGTTGGCATCCAAACCAGGGTGGAGCCAAGATCCTGGAATACAAAATGAGCAAAAGTGAACTGAAGTGTCTGCTGTGGTTTCTGTAGAGCCAAAGAAAGCCAGTAGGAAAGAGGAAGGAGCTACTGGGCAGTGAATGAAGCCATCTGGTAGTATTCTCAGTCCAACGAGCTGGCAGCAGCAAGAGTAGTGTGCGTATGTGAGTGTGTGTGTGTGTGTGTGAGTGTGTGCATGCATGTTTGTGTGTGTGAATACATCACTGAATGTGGATGTGAATAGATGTCTGTGAGTATGTGTATGTGTGTGGGATTGCATGAGTGCAGGTGTGTATCTGTGAATAAGTGTGTATGAGTGTGTAACTACATGAATGTATGAGTGACTACAGAAGTGAGTGAATAAATGTGTGTGTGTGTGTGTGTGCACGCTGTGTATGGGGAATGAAAAGAATAATGCAACTTGGCCTGAATTAAACAGCAAGAGTTTGTGGATCAGTGCCACCTCAAAACACCTTAAGACAATTCAACTTAGAATAGTTCACAAATCACTATAGCTGGATGGCTTATATTTTTTACATGCCTCCTTTTCATAATTAGAAATTTGTAACAATGTGATGTATAAATTGCTGTAGCCACCTTCCAAGACTTCCCTTCTGTCCAAAAAGGATCTTTGAAACAGAGCTGGCCTGTGTGGCCCATAAAATATGGTAGATGTGATGGTGTGTAACATCCAAGATTTGTCTCTTCCTCTTTTGCCTCTTGATTCACTGGCTCAGGAGATGCTAATTGGTGTGCTAGAAGGATGTTCAAGAAGATCTATAGAGAAGCCCATGAGGAGATCCAGTGAGGTCTCCTGCCAGTAGTCAGCACCCTGTCAGCCATGCAAGTGTCTGTTTGGAACCGGATCCTTTAGTCCCAGTCAAGCCTTCAGATGATGACAGCCCTGGCCAACACCTGACTGTACAACATAAGAGACCCCACAATACAACCACAGACTTTGTGAGATAACAAATGTTTTTAGTGTTTGAAGCTACTGAGTTGGGGTACTTTGTTATAAAGCCAAAGAAATTAGTATAATATATTGGGAATGTGGGTAACAGAGAATCTTCAAAAAAAATGTTGTGTGTTCCCAGATAGGTTATTAAAAAATATATATTTATATAAAATGCATAGCTTCCGACAAGTAAGCAAAAAGTGCAAATTGTAGCAATACTCATATTTTCAGATCATTTATAAAAATTTGCTGACCTGAAAAAGAATTAACCATGCAAGGTGACTCTTAGAATATGGAACTCACATTAATATCCCCCTTCTATCTCTTATCCCTTGACAATTCTCAGTGTGGCTCCATCAAAGGTAGTAACCCAAGTGGAAGATTAATGGAATCACTTTACAAGGGCAAAAGAAAAAGCTACTTCATACACTCCTGAAAAAAGAGATTACCTGGAAATTCATTAGGTGTGTCTTTTATTTTTTTCTTCAGTTAATAAACCAATAAAATTATATATATTGATGGAGTACAATAAAACATTTCAAAACATGACTACATTGTGTAATGCTCAAATCAAGGTAAATATATCTATGTCCTCAACCTTTACAATCCTTTCCAGTCAGAATATTTAAATCTTTCTTCTAGATTTTTGAAATATACCATATATTATTATTATCTGAAGTTATCCCACTGTGAAATAGATGCATAAGAACTTATTTCTCCTATCTAAGTATAATTCAGTAACTGTTAATTAACCTTCCCCATCCCTCCTCCCCCATGCTCCCCAGCCTCTGCTGACCACTACTCCACTCTCAGCTTCTACAGAATCAACTTTTTGGATATTTCTTCTAGACCTAACTCTTATTCCACTCCTTGGTTGGTTTCAGACATAAGATAGAATCCTCTCAGGACATCCTTGTTCCCAAAGAGACCAGGATGCTTTATGATGGTGAGTTTTTTTCCCTACTTGTCTCTACATTTAAAAGTAATTTCCAAAACAACCCTAGTGGATTCTCTGATCTTCCTCATCAGACCACCTGTGAGAAAGCATGGGCATTTGGGTGGTAGGGTTGACCTGGCAAGCTGCCTGGCTGGTCTGTTAACAAAGGAATGTCATGCAAGTCCCATTCTAAACATTTCCCAGGAGTCTCCTGTAGGCAGAGAACTGAAACTTCTCTGGTTATAGAGAGGCCCAAGGTAGGGAAAGGCCCATAAAGGGAAGCAAAGGAAATAACTTTTCTAAAGAAAGGATGTCTTGGATCTTTTGAGGAAAACAAGATCTATACCTTTTATTCATATCTCTATCTGGTTCACTTATTCCAACCATAAAGGTTGGAAGCACCAGAGAGCTAGTGTGACATTAAAAACTAAAATCCAGGGGCTGGGGATGTGGCTCAAGCGGTAGCACGCTTGCCTGGCATGCGCGGGACGCTGGGTTTAATCCTCAGCACCACATAAAAAATAAAATAAAGATGTTGTGTCCACTGAAAACTAAAAAAAAAAAAAAAACTAGAATCCACCAGTATGAACCAGCTATTACCCCACGGAAGTCCAGAAAAAGGGTTTCTGTGCCTATCAGAATGTCCCCTGGGGACTTGCAGGAAGCCTTTGTGAGAGACTGAATGAAGGTAGAGCCAGCAAAATGTGACTCTGTGGTTGTTAATATTACCTAGAGCATCCTTCAGAGTGGCATTCTGCATGATGCTCACCTCAAAGTCTTGATGCTAGAGTGTTTGTTCTTTAGGGGAAGCTCAAAAGAGGAAACAAAGAACTAAAATAGTTAGATCTAGATGGGGCTCCTTATGTCAATAGTGAGAGTGAAATCTGCTTTGATTAAAATGTGTTCCCTTTGTGTGTGTGTGTGTGTGAGAGAGAGAGAGAGAGAGAGAGAAGAATGAATCAGGATTGAACCTCTGACCTCTTTTATCTGTGAAGTGGAGCCACCCATGAGACCCTTCAAAAAGAATTAGAATGTGAAGGTTCATTGTGACCTTGGTCAGTCAATGAGTTTCCCCGATTCCAGGCATGCAGGTGGTGCATCTGTACCTTTTGTCCTGAGAGTGACCTTTGTGCTGAGAATGATCAATACCTTGGTCATTCTCAGTGATTCAGTGCTGATGGGAGGGTGTGGCAGTCAGCTTTCCATCACTTTAACAAAATACATGAGATAATTAATTTATAAAGAGAAAAGGTTTATTTTTGACTCACAGTTTTAGAGGTTCCAGCCCATGATCAGATGGCCCAATTGCTTTAGACCTGTGGTCAGGAACCATATCATGGCAGGAGCATGTGGTGAAGCTAAACCACTCACTCATGGCCAGGAGGCAAAAGACAATGAGGGTACTAGGGTCCCACAGTACCCTTGAGAACACACCTCCTGTGAGGCCCCATGTCTCAAAGGTTTCACCGTCTCCTGATAGTGCCACCTGGAGGACCAAGCCTTTAACGTGAGCCTTTGGGGACATTCTAGATTCAAGTCACTATAGCAGAGGGGTAGGAGGGCCAGAAGAAAACTTTCTCAAATATTTCAGACCAAAGGAAGAAAGTCCCCCATCTCATCTGATTATGCCACCTTTTGGCTGCCATCTGACTTTTTGGGGAAGGCACTATAATTCAGAAAAGAACCAGGACAAGACATTTTTAAAAGGGCTCTCTGTGGCCTGTAAACACCATGGCATGACAGGTCTGTGTTTGCGACAGGGCCCAGGCATTACATTATCTATCTCCCTTGAAGCTCATGGACCCCATGAAGAAAATAAAGTTTCCCAAGTGTCTACAAAACAATTTCCAAAACTTGGTGACATAATAAAAGGGCATTTATTCTGGGATTGTCAGAAAAAAATATTTTAATTTTTGGCTTCAATATTTCTAAAACTAGCAACTTAACATTTTCCTTAAAAACACCAACAAACCTTCAAAAGTCACTGCTGGCAGTTTCTTGGCCTATCTGAGAATCAGAGTGAGCTCCAATGAGCTAACAAAATGCACAACTGTGCTCTGTATTGACTTGCTGATGGAAATGGTTATTTGATCACAGCAAAGTCACAAAGGAAATGTCCCAACCAGTATCTATAAACAGCAATGCTCAAAACAGAGACAGGTGTCTTTGAAGGATTCAGTGGAAGAAGACCTGATTCAGGAATTTGGGTGTATGTAGTAGTTTGGGGAGGGAATCCCAAGGAAGACTGTTAGTGGGGTGGGGAAGTAAACAAGGGGAAGAAAGACAGCAGGGGGTGGGGTCATCATTAACAAGTAACCACAGGGACAGCTGGAGCTCTCTACCCACAGTGCAGAACCCACCTCAAAGTTATTCCAACTATTGAATGAAGAATAATTGTAAATGATTACCTTAAATTTTATCATCCATCTTTCTTTTGTACAATGCCAGTTTCAAATGAAATAGTCTGCACTTATATTCAGAGTCACTGGAATTATACAATTTGTATATTTGGCTGTTCAGGGTGTCTATACATTTCTTACCAGAACGATGGCTGCACAAAACTCACCCATCAAATTTTATTTCATTTCCAGATGCTTTTCCATTCCATTGTCACTATCCAGGGATGACTTTATGGCCCTGCTTACTGATGAGTAAGGAAGAACAGAAAGGAACTGGTACTGTGGTTGTCCTGCCTCTCCCTTTGCCTCTGTCTCTTCATTTTCAGCCTATTGGTTGGCTAAGCTGGGAAAGAGTAAGAAAGTATGTGATCCACTTCCTTCGTGGCTCACATATCTGCTTTCTGTGATCACAGCAAGTTTCAGAGTGACAGGAGAGCTTGGCCTCTCAGGATGTCCACATCTGCCGCACCCTGTCACAGACACGAAACATCTGCCTAGTACTCACCTTGTCTCTCTGAACCACCCTACCTATCACAGTTGCTAGAAATTCTGTGCCCATGCACCGAGGAGATTGGGAACATTCAAGGGAATGGAGTGGCAACAGCAAAGACAAGTTGTGCTAATCTCCCTCTGTCAATGTACATACTCCAGTGTGCCACTGGGCTTTACTTATAAAACACCAGTTCAATAAAACTAAGTACTGGGGCTGGAGTTGTAGCTCAGTGGTAGGGTGCCTGGCACTGGGTTCATTCTCAGCATGGCATATAATTAGATAAGTAAATTAAAATTCCATCAACAATTAATATATAAAATCTAAGGACTAAGAATTTCAAGATGATGACAGAAGATTATAAATCCAATGCAAAGCCCTTCTTAATGTGGGGGTCTGTGGGTCTGTGCAGACTATATATCCAGCTAGGACATTTATTCACCAAAGCCCAATTCTTGGGTGGTACAGAGCTGCTTGAGCAGCCTTCCATATATGTGTAGAGACCCAGTCAGTTAGTGGAAAACAAGGGAAAGCCTTGGGCAGAGAGATGCAGTATTCCATGATGGTGGAGCTGAGTCTGCAGAGGCCTCTGATGAAAGAGGAGATTTTAAGAGAAGAGCATAATACCTCAGGATTTGCTCCATGCTCAGGTCTCACCATTGCCTCAAAAGTTGATCTAAGCCAGGTGTGGTGGCACTTGCCTATAATCTCAGCAGTTCGGGAGGCTGAGGCAGGAGGATCAAGAGTTCAAAGCCAGCCTCAGCAAGAGTTAAGAAGTTAAGCAACTCAGTGAGACCCTGTCTGAAAATAAAATACAAAAAAGGGCTGGGGATGTGGCTCAGTGGTTGAGTGCCCCTGAGTTCAATCCCCAGTACCTAAAAAAAAAAAAAAAAAAGAGGTTTCTAAGTTGGGAGCATTTGTCACCAGCCATTTTTCCCCCCTATGGTTCCCATTGAATTAGAAATCACCTTTCTCTCACCTACTATCATCTTCCTCCAGCTTCTGCTTAGCAGTCTGTTGTATACATTCAGGATCGTCACTGGATGCGTTGAGGAACCTGTAGCACAAAGCAGTGAGTTCTGGTCTAGACCAGGCAGGCTTTCTAGAGAGGCTTAGAGCTCTCCTAAAGGTGAGTGAAAAAAGGAGCTACCGCTGGAAAAGAACTTCATGTATTCACTATCATCTTCATAACTATTCTAGGTCCAGAATTGCTGCCCGTGTGCTCTCAGGAGGTAGGAGAGCCAGCCAGGTTCATCCAGCCTGGAAGAGCTAGATTCTCGGCCTGTCAGATACTGCAGCCCTCCTGCTACAGGACCAGTACATCTTTAGCTGCTGAGGGCATGGTTTCTGGGAGGAACACCTATGGCCAGTTTCTGGGAGGATGCTACTGAGGTGATCTTGGAGTCCAAGAGAAGAGGAATGGTATCATTCAGATTTAGATTCAGAGGTCCTCTCCATATAAGAAATTCCTCTTCATCAAGGATGCAGTGCTTTGTGAAAGGAGCATGGGGATAACCCAGTAATAAGAAGAGACAATAGTCCAGGCTTACGTAAATGTCTGCAACCAGTGCAGTGATATTTTAGAAGTCAAATTATGAAACCATGTTCAACTTTTCAGTTGACTATCTTATTTGACAAATTCCACTAAGAATCTATTAATTGCCTACCACATGCATAGTTGTCGGATAGTTTACAATTATTTTGCCAATTCTAAACACAAGACCAAGGAGTTTTTCACACTTGTCCCAGATCTAGCCCTGGATGACTTGATTTCCATTAAAGCAATTGGCCAGAGGCACAACGAATTTGTCAATCCTGAGATTTCAGCACAACTAAGAAAATAGCTAAGTGCAGTAACATCCTGCATAATGGAATCAGGTGTCCTGCTAATAAGGTCCCCAGGCTAGCTTTCTTGGATGAGAAGTCCATCTGATATTCTGAAACTATAGGATCAGGCACAAATTGTACTTTGCAAGGCCTGTAATCATGACTGCTGTTTTGGCAGCACTGAGACATCCCATATGCTACAGCAAGCTGAGGCTGCTCACAGGAGAGGCAACGTGAATCCCAGAAGCAGCTGACAATAAGTTTCCAATTTAACACAATGATCCAGGGCTCCTAGATGTCATCATTCTGTCTGTGTGTGATGAATTTCTAGGAGTCTGTGTCAAACGCATGCTTCAAAGTTTTCTGCAAGTACGGTTGTTACTAGGGTTTTTTTCTTGGTCACATAAGAAAATTAAATTTAAATCAACTTATCAAACATTTATTAAAACCCAACACAAAGAGGAGACACCCACATCCTCTTGAACAAGAATGTGAAGTGTTTGTCCTTTTGGAACTTACATGATCTGTCAGAGATAAGCAAGCAAGCAAGTGCCTTTTGATTTAATAGCATAGGAACATAGGAGGTCCCAGAAAAGCAGAAAGAGCTGCAAAGACTCATGGAACTATGAAGAAAGGAACGGTTGTATTATTCAGCTTTGTGTCGCTGTGGCCAAAATACCTGACACAACTTAAAGGAGGAAAAAGTTAGTTTGACCTATGGTTTCAGAGATTTCAGTCCATGGTTGACTGACTACGTTTCTTTGGGCCTGAGATGAGGCAGACTATCAAGGCACAAGGGTGTGGAGGAGGAAAGCAGCTCAGCTCACGGCAGTAAGGAAGGGCAATGGGGAGCTGAGAAGATAAAATCTTCCAGGGCTCCCAGTGACCTACTCCTCCAACTAGTAGGTCATTAAGCTATCAGTGCATTAATCCAACAAATAGATCAATCTACTTATGAAGTCAGAGTCCTCTGGATCCAATCATTGCCTAAAAACCCCACCTCTGTGTACATGAGACTCATTCCAGATCTAAGCCATAACAGAAGTCATATCTTCTTTAGAAAATACCTCCAACTGAAGGAGTTATTTAAAGGGGTCTTGAGGTATAGATAGGAGTTACATTATATCATGTGTGAAAATCTTCCCCAAGTCTTTTCACTGTATAAATTTTTACTAAATTTTACTAAAACTTAGTAACTTTACTAAAATTCATAAATATAGACTTAAAACTTTCAATTCACTTTTTGTGGTACTGGGGATTGAACCTAAGGGCACTCTAACACTTGACTGTATCCCAATCCCTTTTTAATCTTTATTTTGAGTCAGAATCTCTGTTGCCCAGGATGGCCTTGAACTTGCCATCCTCCTGTCTGGCCTCCTTAGTAACTGGGATAACAGGCACACACTACAGTGCACAGCTTTAATTCACTTTTAAATCCGGCCTCCCACCAAGAGACAAGTCCTTTTTTATACTTAAAATATGCTCTTTTGGGTCAAATACACAGAGATTATACCTTAATATTCTATTTAACATGATTTTTTCTATTTATTATTTTGTAAACATCATTCCATGTGTACAATCATGCCTGTATTATCTTTATCAACAAGTACATATTATTCCATCATAAAAAGATACCATAATCTATTTGGCTAACCCCTAGTTTTGAGCATTTCAGGTTGTTTCCAAGTTGTCATTATTAAAAATAAGCATGTGGAAGAATACACCTTTGTGCACCTCTTTAATCTTGCCTTTAGGGGTTAGCTCAGAAAACCCGAATGGTCAGGATTTGTAGAAGAGAAATCAGAGACAGCCTGTGTGTGGAAGGAATAGCAAATCCAGGGAGCATAAGAAGGCCAGAGAGAGCCGAGCTTGTTGAGTTCCATGAATATATTCAGCTTAATTGGAAAGCAGAGCCAGTACAGAGAGGAGCTGGAGGTGGCTGGCAAATGTTCTCCCTGTCCTAATTCCAAGTATGGGAAGAGCTCTGGTGAACTGGGCTGACAGCAGGAGAGTGTAAATGTGTATAACCTTCTGGGTAAGCAATTTGGCAATAGGTATTTAGACTTCTAATAATGTTTCTATCCCCTGTCCTAGAAATAATCCTACTATTTGGAAATTAATCCTACTACACATTTATTGAAATATCTGTGTTAGAAAAATTGTAAACACTTCAATAATAATAATAATAAAATTTTATTTACAAATAAAAGAATACTGTGCTGCCAAAAGAAAATCATGTTTGGGAATAAAAATTTCAAACTGGCAAACATTTCAAATGAGAGTGACCATACATCTTGATTTGCTCCTTAGAGTTCTGGTCTAGGAATGTGGTTCTGGTATACTCATTAATGGTGTACCTTTTCACTTTACAAAGTTTCTACTCACTCCATCTATGATGTAATAACTGAACAAGGCAGGCCATGATCTTCCACATGCTATATGAACTGGCATTAGGCTGATACATGTTTAACTATTGACTCTCTGAAAAACCCACTCAGATTTGAAGCACTTACCAATTTCCATGGTGTAAATCTACCCATTATGACCAACTTCAAGCCACAATGTGACATTACTGAGAGCAGATTTGGGATGAGATGAGCACAATCAGCCCTCCCAAACCACGTCAAATTCTAATTCATCATGTCTCAGAGTAAACGCCTCACTGAATGGATAAGAACCATAAGAACCAAAATTTCCTTCAGTTTTAATTGATTTCCCTTCAGTCCATGATGTACTTTAATGAATCGGTGTGTTGATCTGAGTAGCCTTATGCACAGCTAGGAACCCTCCTCCAGTTGATTTGCTCCTTAGAGTTCCTGTGTGTGCATCAGCCTTGCTGCTTTGGAAAGCAAATAATTTCTAAGGGATTTAGTGGAAAGTCCCAATGAAAGAGGTCAAAATGTATTATCATAAATATTCACAAGAAGGAGAAAATGCTATTAATCATGTTCCTACATCTGTCACTAAGTCATTGTGGGACCCACTCCTTCCTTTGTGAAAAAGACAAAAATTCTGATGCCCAAGGAATAAGGCCTGGTGGGTGAGAGATTGCAAGCAAGGGAGTAAAGGATGAAACTGCAGGAGGTTCTAGAGGGTGTGGGAGGGTGTCGACAGAGAAGTATGAAGGAAAACACTACTGAGAAGTTATATTCAGAACCGCTCTGGAAGGATGAAGGTTTGCAAGTGGACACAGAGAGGTGAATCTCACAGCAGGTGCAATTCTTGAAAACTTCTCCTGTCTGACCAGCCACAGATGGCAACCTCCCTGAGAACACAGTCTCATTGAGTTTACTCATCCCTCAATCTTTAAGGTATGAGGATACAGTTAGTGCTAAATTAATAATTTTTGTGTTTGAGAGAAAAGAAAGAAAAAACACAGGAAAAGAATGCTCACTTTGGGGCTGTGCCTAATCTAGTAAAACTGAGCCACAGATGCCTGGGAAGACAGGGGAAGAGACGAAATTAGAAATTCAGTGGAGTCTCTTCAAATCATGGAAATGCCTTTGTGAGAATTCTGGGACCCAGGAGAGAGGTTGCAACACTCTGTTAGAGGACAAAAGCTGAGAAAAACTACATTAAAAAGGGTAAGGGAAACAAGAAAAAGAAATGAAAGGCATCCAAGTTGAAAAGGAAGAAGTTAAATTATTTCTTTTTGCAGAGGACATGATCTTATACATAGAAAACCCTAAAGACTCCACCAAAAATGTTAGAACTAATAAACAAATTCAGTAAAGTTGTAAGATACAAAACCAACATACAAAAGTCAGTTTAGTTTCTATACACCACCACCAACTATCCAAAAAGGAAATTAAGAAAACAAGTCTATTTATAATAGCACATACACAGCAGTAAAATACTTACCAATCAACTTAACCAAAAAAGATGAAAGACTTGTACAGTGAAAAATAAAAAATATTGATCAAAGAAATTATAGCAGAACAAATGAACATAAAGGCATTTCATGTTCATCGATGGAAGAATTAATGTTATTACAATGTTTATATTACCCAAAGTCATATGCAAATTAATTGTAACTCCTGCAAAAATCTCAAAGAAATTTTTAATAAAAATAGAAAAAAAAATCAAAAAATTTATATGAAACTGAAAAAGACCCCAAGAGCTAAAGCAATTTTGAAGAAGAAAAAAGCTAGAGGCATCATGCTTCTTGATTTCAAAATACATTACAAAGCTATAGTAATAAAAACAGTATGTTACAGTAACAAGCATAAAAATAGATGCAGAGACCAAAGAAACAGGAGAGACCAGAAATAAACCCAAATATATATAGCCAAATGATCTTTGAATAGTGCCAAGAACACATAATGACTGAACTCTGGAACCAACCTAGATGCTCATCAATAGATTAATGGATAAAGGAACTGTTGTATATATGCACAATGGAATATTACTTAGCATTTAACTAGAATAAAATTATGGCATTTGCAGGTAAATAGATGGAGTTGGAAAATATCATGCTAAGCAAAGTAAGCCAATCCCATAAAACTAAAGGTCTAATGTTTTCTTTGATTAGTGGATGCTGATCCATAATCCAGGAGGAGTGGCATGGGAAGAATGGAGGAACTTTGGATTTGGCAAAGTGTAGCAGGGAGAGGGTCATGAGGATAGGATAGATGATGAAATGAGATAGACATCATTATCCTAGGTACATATATGATTGCACAAATGGTGTGACTACATTGTGTACAACCAGGGAATCAAATATTGTGCTCCATTTGTGTACAATGATTCAAAACGCATTCTGCTGTCATGTACAACTAAGTTAACCAAATTTAAAAAAATTTAAAAAGAATACACAATGAGGGAAAATATTATTTCTTCAATAAGGTGTAGGAAAACTGGAAATCCATATTCAAAGGAATGAAATTATATCTTTTTCTTACCATACACAAAAACAAACTCAAAATGAATTAAAGATTTAAATATAAGACCTGAAGCCATAGAACTCCTAGAATAAAATTTGAGAAGTTCCTCCTCCTCCTCCTCCTCCTCCTCCTCCTCCTCCTCCTCGTCCTCCTTCTGTTATTCATAACATTAGGATTCATTTTGGCATAATTAAAAAAGCATGGAATATAACTTGCTCATGAATTTGAATTGTCCCTAGTCTTTTCCTTTTCTTTCTCCTCTTCCCTCTCTCTGTTTCCTTTCTTCTATTCTACTTATTTTTATGCTAATTACTTTCATATTTTTTCTTTTTGATTAGTGTCTTTTAGATACAGATGATGGTGAGATTCTCTGTGGTATGGTCACAATGTACATAGGAAAGTTAGGTCAGATTCATTCCTCTGTTCTTCCCTTATCCTGACCCTTCTTCTCCGCTAAGTCCCCTTTATCAACCCCACTGATATTCCTTCTTTTTTGATAGAACCCTCCTCCTTTTTTTTTCTCTTGTTTTTCCTTCTTATTTTGGACTAGCTACCAGATATCAGAGAAAACATCAACCTTTGGCTTTATAAGTCTGGCATATTTCACTTAATGTGATATATCCAGTTTCATCCATTTGCCAGCAAATGCCATAATTTTGTTTTTCTTTATAGCTAAGTAGTATTCCATTGTGTATAACTACCACATTTTCTTTTTCAAGTCATCTTTTGAAGGGCACCTTGGTTGGTTCCATAGCTTGGTTATTGTGAATTGTGCTTCAATAAATACTGATGTGGCTGTGTCACTACAATATTTTGATTTTAGATATTTTGGACATATACCTAAGGCTGGGATAGCTGGATCATATTGTGGTTCTATTCCTAGTTTTTTGAAAAATCTCCATACTGCTTTCCAGAGTGGTTGAACTAATTTGCAGTCTCGCCAAAATGTACCATTGAGTATACCTTTTTCCCTACATCCTTACCAACACTTACAATTATTTGTATTCTTGATAATTACTGTTCTGACAGGAGCAAGATGAAATATCAATGTAGTTTTGATTTTCTTTCCCCGAATGCTAGAGACATTGAAAAATTTTTTTTCATATATTTGTTGGTCAACTGTACTTTTTGTTTTGAGAAGTATCTGTTTAGTTCTTTTGCCCATTTATTAATTGGGTTATTTGGTTTTTGGTGTCAAATTTTTTGAGTTTTTTATGTATTCTGAATATTAATGTCATATCCAGAAGCAGGTGGCAAAGATTTTCTGAGGGAAAAACCTCTTGATATTGTTCTGGACAATAATTTCTTGGATATGAAACCAAAAGCATGGATATGAAAAAGAAAAAGTGGATAAGTGGAGCTACATCAAACTAAAAAGCTTTTGCACAGCAAAGAATAGAATCAACAGAGTGAAGAGAGAGGTTATGGAATAGGAGGAAAATATTTGCAAACCATATATCTGATAAGGGATTAATTCCCCAAATACATAAAGAACATCTAAAGCTCAATATCAAAAACAAACAAACAAGTTAAATATGGCCAAAGAACTTGACTAGACATCTCTCAAAAAAAGATATAAATGGTCAAAACATTCATAAAAAGGTACTCAACATCACTAATCATCAGGAAATTGCAAATCATAAAAAGATACTCAACATCACTAAACATCAGGGAATTGCAAATCAAAACCACAGAGATATTACCTCACACCTAACAAGTGTTTATGAGGGGGGTGGAGAAATTGAAATCTACGTATATTGTTGGTAATAATGTAAAATGGTACAACCAATATAGAAAACAGTATAAGGTTCTTAAAAATATTAAACATAGTACTATTATATGATCCAGGAATCCATTACTGAGTATATACCCACCCCAAAACATGAAATCAGTATTTCAAAGAGATATCTGAACTCCCATGATCACTGCAGCACTATTCATAAGAGCCAAGATATGAAAACAATTCAAATGTCTTTCAACAGATTAATGGATAAAGAAAATATGGTCTATCCATACAATGGAATATTATCCAGTTGTAAAGGAAGAACATCTTACCATTTACCATTGATGGACCTGGAAGGCATTTGGCTATGTGAAATAAGTCAGACCCACAAAAAGGACAGATACTGTATGATTCCTCTTAAATGAAGCAATTAAAATAGTCAAAGGTACAGAAGTAAACAATACAAGAGTGACTACCAAGGGATGGGGAAGGAGAATATGAGGAATTGTGTAAAGAGTATGCGCAAGATCAATAAGTTCCAGAAAAAAAATTATACAACAGTGCTTAAAATTAGCAATGAGGAATTATGTACTTAAAAATTTGTTAAAAGTGAAAATCTTGTGTTGTGTTCTTACCACAAAAATAAAAACAAACAGCTGGGTGCAGTGGTGCATGCCTATAATCCCAGTGGCTCAGGAGGCTGAGAAGGAAGACCATGAGTTCAAAGCCAGCCTCAGCACAAAGCTAAGCAACTCAGTGAAACCCTGTCTCTAAATAAAATACAAAATAGGGCTGGGGATGTGGCTCAGTGGTCAAGTGCCCCTGAGTCTAATTCCTGGTACTCCCCAAAGAAATAAAAATGAAAAATAAAAAAAAAATTTTAAATTAAAAAAAATAAAAACAAAGGAACATAAAAAAAACTTTTGGAGTTGATGGAGATGTTTACTATCTGGATACTGGTGATGGTAACATGAGTGTAAACATTTGTCCAAACTCACCAAATTATATAAATGCAGTTTTGGTAAACCAATTATGCCTCAATAAAGTTGAAAAAAATAAGAAGGCACATGATTGACATCACATCTTAGAAATATTGCTCTGGAATTGATGGAGAAGATGAATGAGAGGAAGGGCGGGGGGGGGGGGCGGATAGAGAATGAGGCTATAGGACAGGATAGAAAGCTGGAGAGAGCTAAAACAGGGTGAAGGCAATAAAAAGTTAGGCCAGGTCAAAGAAGCAGGGTAGATATCCAGAGTGGAGCAGAAGGAATGCATACCATGTTGCTTAAAGATGCAATATGTTTCTTAAAGAATCAATCTGGCACTTTGAAAATATTTTTATCCTTTTTTCTTGTCACTCTGCCAGTAGCATTTCTTTTCATGTTAGAAGTTTTTGGTAAATTTATTTAAAGCACAAGTTTGAAATATATAAAAGGACCCCAACAGCAACAGCAAGGACTGCTTTAGTTCAGCCCCAAGACCAAGAAGGCAGAGACAGCCTACACTCTACACTAAGGCCCTCCTCCCAGCCACTGCCAAATGGTGCTTCTCTTCCTTTGCAATGGTGGATGCTCAGAGACTTCTACAGATTTTGATGACAGGGATTTTTCCTGTAGAGTCTCCTACCCGGATGTGGAGACAAAGGACAATGTAAGTAGCATCCACTTTTCCATATTCCAAATTTTATGCTGAGGTTCAGTTCATGTTGGATCTTGCTTGTGAGCTTCACTTTCTTGCTCAAGTTAAATTTATTTTCACATTGCTCCTTTTTATAACAGCAAACAAATTATTCAGGAAGCTGAAGAATTTTTTTAATCATTAAATTTTTAAAAAGTCATTAGAAAGTGAGTTGCAAATGTGTGTGTGTGTGTGTGTGTGTGTATCTCAACATTTCCCTGGGTGCCCAGGTGTGGTCTGTCTTTTTATCTAATTTTTGCATCACAGTTATCTCATGAAATTAATGAAAGGCCCAGATTCTAGATTTGCATGGTAATATCATTTGTGCTATCATTTAATTTGATGCTCCCTCCCCTGTGTCTCCTGTAAACCAAAAGTTTCAGTTAGATTAAGTATGAACACTTTAATCAAGTATGCTTTAACTTGACTCTTTAAAAGATTTTCCAAAGTTGAAAATCATACCCATTGGGTTCAATAGTTCTAGAAATACCATGAAGTCATACTGTAGACGTATCGAAGGGTTTTCTTCTTTCTTCCATCTTTGCTGGGTGTCAGCAGTATCATAAATTACATCACTAAACAATCCACGAATGGCAGCACAGTTGATTATGTTAATGATATGCACTTGAAGATGTTTTTGTGTTAGAATAATCCAGGAACTTCAGTTCCTGGAGTATTTTATTAATAAACCCTAAACTGAAGAGATTTTCAGAAACCTCTACTGTGCTCTTTCTTTCCATAGTGATACCTTCTAAGATTACTTCAGGAAGTAAAATCAAAGCCACTACCAAACTTACCCTTTTATTCTGTAGTTGCAATAAGTACTACAGGCATGTGAGATTATTTTCCTCTAAGGTATAAAACCCAATTTAAGACAAGGGTGTTTTAGCAATAACAAGTCAGACCAGTATGTGACAGAGGCAAAACCATATAGCAGCTCTTTTAAGGTGATGCATACAAACTCTACGTGTGTATAAAAATGCAAATCTATGGATAAATGTAAGCCAAAGTAACAGCAGGCAGACTTTAAACCCTCCTGAAGGATCTGTGCCACTTCTTCCTGGAGCAAATTCTTTTTTAAAAAAATATGTTTCTTTTAGTTGTTGATGGAACTTTATTTTTATTTATTTATATGTGGTGCTGAGAATCAAACCCAGTGCTCACACATGCCAGGCAAGTGCTATACCACTGAGCTACAACCCTAGCCCCTAGAGCAAATTCTTGAGCTGTAGGTAGAACACAGTTTAATTTGTACAAAGCCAAATTAGTCACTTTTAATGATTGTGGTAAGATATATACATATACATATATATATATATATATATATATATATATATACATACACACACACACACATATATATTGTGTTAAGATATATATAGCATTTACTATTCTAACTATTTTTAAGTGTACACTTCTGTGGCATTAAGTACAATTCACGTCACCACCATCCATCTCCAGAACTCTTTCCCTTGGGCAGAACTGAAATTTTATCTATTAAACAGTAATTCCCTGTTCCCACTTTCCTATCCCTTGGCAACCACCATTCTATTCTATGTCTCTATGAATTTAACCACTGCTGGTACTTCACATAAGTGGAGTCACATAATATTTATCCTTTTATAACTGGCTTATTTCATTTATCACAGTGACCTTAAGGTTCATTCATGGAGTAGCATGTGACAAAACTTCACTCCTTTTTAAACCTGAATAATATTTCATTGTTTGAATATGCTACTTTTTATCATTTCCTCCACGGATGGACATTTGGTTTCCCCCTTTTGGGTTTTTTTTTTTTTTTTTTTTTGAGGATAGTGCTGTTCAACATGGTATACCTGTTATGTCCTTGCTTGAATTCTTTTGGATATAATATACCAACAAGTTAAATCTCTGCATCACATGATAATTCAGTTTAATTTTTTAAGGTAATCACACCTTTTAAGGTAAGTAATATAAATCATGGTGAAATTTCTAAATTTCTACAAATAAACAAATTTTAGTTACGGTTACCTTTTCTTTTTCAAGTAAATAGAACCTATGAAATACTAGCTCAGGTACACAGATTGTCATCTCTGCAATCCTTTGCACAATCCTCATTAATGCCTATGTAAACATTTCCAAAGTGGGCCAGGTCTGCCTGGAATAGTCAAGGCAGATGAAGAGTGAATAATAACCAATATAACAGATGACAAAATCATTCATCAAACTTGCCAGATACAGAGATTTTACTAAACAGGAAAAAAAAGGTAGGAAATTTTAGACACTGGCCCAGTTATGCTAATTTAGGAAAACAATCAAGCTGGACCTGAAGGCATAGGATGCACGCCTATACTGTGCCAGCCACCTTCTTAATCAAGGCAACAGGAAGCAACAGGAGGCAGAAATTTGACCAGGCTCCCATGCCCCCTTAATTTTCTTCTAGGTTTTTATAGATTTCCAAAATTGTGCCAGAAGTCTGAGGAGAGTTTGACCTTTGTTGTTGATAATAAACTGGGGTACACAAAAAGAGAAGAAACTAAAATCTGAGAGTAAAGAAAAGAAGATAAGGAAAGGAGAAAGAGGAGGAGGAGGAGGAAACAGAAGAGGAGCTAGAGGAATGATGAATGGCAGTCAGGAGTTCATGAGTAAGAAAATAGTTTCACAAAAAATTTCCTTATCTAGAATGAACCGAATTCCATTGCTAGTAGATATTTCAGAGGTCTTTGTTGAAAAATAGAGCAGGAACAAAGAGCACTCACTATAAGCCAGTCCTTCCCAGTGGTCTGCCCAAGGCACTGGAACTGGAGAAACCTCACAGGAAAAGACAGGAAAGTGTATGCTGGTGAACAAATATGCCAGCTCTACCCGTCTCTGCCAAAAAGATGAATCATTCAATCTGGACCTGATCTAAGAATCTGGGCTCTGGAACATTTTAGACAGAGAGCACTCCATGATGTCCTGAAGAGCTATTTCTCTGAATACCACTGTGATAAAGGAGGGATTGGAGATTAACAGCTGTAATCATCAAGCCAGCCCTTGGGGACTGAAAAGAACAGTGAGAATACAGCTCAAGTCACCTTGATAGGAGAGGATCCCCACCCGCTTTGCCCTGGAGAGGTTAGATGGCAAGCATTCTGGAAACCTTCCCCTGCTGTTTTCATGCACATTCTGTTGTCACTCTTGCCCTGTGGAGAACAGCTGTAGTCCCAGGAGAAGATCCTGTTCACAGACCCCACAACCACAGGGCCATGTACATGCCACCCTTTCTTCCATATGGAGTCTGTCACAAGAGCCTGACGGGTCCCTGTTCAACAGGATTAGATATGCATTACACTAAATGTTTCTACATTGCTTGACCCCTGACCATTCAAGTTCTCCTTAGCCTTGCTAACAATCATGGCTTGGAAAGTGATTTCCAGAATATGCATTTGCAGCTTAGCCCCATGGTTTCTGCGACTGGAGACAAATGGGAACCGCTCCATTCAGGATTCATGTCAGTTCTGTTCTCAACCTTTCCCTCTCCCCAAATGATTACTTCTGATTACTGTTTTCAGCTCTCCTCACAAAGAGCCTGGTTCTGCCGTCAGACTGAAATCTCTTGCCTTTTTACTTGTCCCAGCAACAAATGAAGTGGACAAAAGGGCTTTCTGCAGAGTTCATCTACCTAATTTTATTATTTAGAATTTCAGCATCTCTTGATATAGAAAATGATGAACATAATTGGGCTCAAGAATAATTGCAATCATAGTCATTTAAATTGTCTTTGGATGTAATCTGGTGGCCAATTAGATCTCAAATCATTGGAAATGTAATAATGGGTTCCTTATTAAGCTCAGGCTTAGAAACTAGTGGTCTTGGATTTGTTCGTTCACTGTTCATCCTTTCATTCTTTTAAGTCTTATTTCCTCCACTGCTGTATCTCACAGCATCTCTATATTAGAGGCAGCAGTATATGTGTGGGCTCATCTGGATGTCAACTTCCACTCTGTGATGGTTAGTAGGGTTGGGCCAAAACATGGAGGCGAGTGTTTGAGAAGAATAGGAACATTTAAGATAATGTGTGTCTAATTTTGTTGAAGCAGGGACCTATTTGGATATCTGTTGCTGATTCCATTCCAAGTTCTGGGAGTCTACAAAGCTTCTGCAGCCTCTCCCCCAACTTGAGGTAATGAGGCTTGAGTGTGCTGGAAGGGCGTTTCTAAAAAGATTCATAACACTTCCCTACGAATCACAGTCCATTACCTATAACTGCTTTTGGAACATTCTCTGACACCCATAGAGTCTTTTGCTTCTAAGGTGCTTAGGCTGATGTTATTAGAAAGAATATTATTATGTTCATGAAGGATAAAAATGCTAACATGATATTTTTCTTGGTTCAGTATCCATAAGTCAAAACTGACACTGATCTCCCAAATAAGCATGGATGACTCTTTTTAATTTTTCCTCCAGCTATAAAAGTAACAAATGGTTCCAGTAGCAGCAGACTGGGTAATTCAGATCAGCTTCTGTGCTGAGAAAAATGAATATATTTGGATGATGTTAAAATTTATCATCTTAAAAGCATCAAAGAGCTAACAAGAGAATGAAGAATCACAAGACCACGCATTGAACAAGATCCAGAAAAAGTAAGCTGAAGTCTCAGAGCTAATTTTGCTCTGAGGATTTCCTCTGTAAACAAAGAAACAGCAGGAAAACTAAAATCAGGTTAGCAGGAATCACAGTCAAATGTCCAGGCCTCCGGTGTGCAGCTGCTAGCAAACTGCACTCCCACCAAACTACTAGCCTAAATGCCAACAGCCTCAGGGTGAGGGCAAAATGGACACAAACGGCCCATCCAGGCTTGCAACCTGGCTTTGAGTCTTCTTGTGATGGTTTGAATCTTAAATGTTCCCCAAAAGGTCATGTGTTGCAGGTGTGGTCCTCAAGTGGGAGATGGTGGAAAGTTTGAGAAGTCAGGCTGTGCAGAAGGTCACTTGGGTTGCATACTCAAAGGGGATTGTGGGACCCTGACCAACTCTCTCACTTTTTTGTTGTTGTTGTTGTTGTTTCTTGGCCATGAAGTGAGCAGTTTTACTCTGCTATGCACTCTTGGCACATTGTGTTATCTTTGCCACAAGCCCCAAACAGTGGGACCAATCTAACATAGTCTGGAACTTCTATGGACTTCATAAGTAAAACAACTTTTTCTCTTTATAAAATAATTGTATCAGATATTTCATTATAGTGGCAGAAAGCTGATTAACACAGTAGATTATGGTACATCCACAAACTGGAGACCTATACTGCTATTTAAAGGAATACTACTAGGGAGTGAGCTCCAGGATGTTTTGTTAAGAGAAAAATAAAGCTTAAGGGCTGGGGTTATGACTCAGTGGCGGAGTACTCACCTAGCATAAGTGAGGTGCTAGATTCAATTCTCAGCACAACATAAAAAGATAGATAAACAAAATAAGGGTATTGTGTCCATCTACAACTGAAAAAGAAATCTTTAAAAAATAAGATAAATGTTTATTTTGTACATTGTTTATCTAAGTCAGAGTAGATGATAGATCACCAGTCTTGTTGTTCTTGTTATTCATGGTAGTTATATTGTATAAAGAAACTGAGAACTATGAATTGGTGAATACTAAACCATTGTTCCTAGGGCTATATGGATAAGGTTCCCATTAGTGTGTGGTCACATTATTTTCATCAACCAATCAGAATATAACTTTGTTTTTTGTGTGTTTTCTGTTTATTTGATGCATGTTTTTATAAAAAAAAATTGCATGGTCATTGAATGATTCAAAGTTAGGGACTTTAGAGGCCATTTGTGGGTTACAGATTCATTTGCCAACATCTGTATATAATAGGCCAGTCTCATCAGTGCCAACAACCTGTTCTTTCACATACTCCTTTTCCTGTTCAACACACAGCAGACTCTCTGTTTTTTATTCTTCTGCAGCCTCCTAATCTGCAGGATCTGTCTTGCATACCTCAACTGTAACTTTAACAATTTTTGTACCATGTTGTGCTTGGAAATATGCAAGTTGATAACTGAACCTTGATACCAAAATTTGTCAGGGAAGTTATAGGTCAATGTAACCTGAACATCTCTAAGAATTGTTAAACAAAATTATAACAAACACAGTCCAAAAATACATAAAAGAGAAAATATATAATTACCAAGTTGGTCTTGTTCCACGAAGATAAGATTGCTTTAATATTTATAAAATTAATAAATATAACATCAATTATCACTATAATTTTATGGATAAAATATCTAATAATTTCAATAGAATTGGATTTTATTTGTTAAAACTCAATGTCCATTTATGATTAAAAACCTCTATCAAGGGCTGAGGTTGTGGCTCAGAGGTAGAACACTTGCCCAGCATGTGTGAGGCTCTGGGTTTGATCCTCAGCACCACATAAAAATAAAATAAAGATATTGTGTCCACCTAAAACTAAAAAATAAACATTAAGAAAAAAATCTCTATCAAGAAAGAAATAGGAACTTAGCCTGACTAAAATCATATTGAAAATCCTACAGCAAATGTTATATTTATTGGTGATACCTAGAAAGTGTCTGTTTGAAATTGAGAATAAAAAATAAAGGTGGTTGTTATTATCACTTCATGTTAATTAAAGTGCTAGCCAGCAAGAAAAATATATCAAAAAGAGAAGAATTAGAAATAAGAAAATAAAACTTTTTAAACTTTGATAATAAGAATGAAAAAAAAGTATGGAAAGAGAATTTGTTCAGCAAGATTGTTGTATTTTTAGTTAAACTACAAAAAGAAATTTATTTATTTATTTATATAAGCAACAAATAATTTTAAAACACTTTACAAAACTGCCATTATCATCAAAATCACAAAATGGTAAGTTTTTGATAATAAATTTGATAAAATGTGTTTTAAAATACTATGAAAAGAATTCAATATTTATTGAGAGACATTTAAAATTATTTATATAGAGAAATAACATACTTAGGAATTTTAAAATAGAAAAACATAAATTTTGGGCTGGGGATGTGGCTCAAGCGGTAGTGCGCTCGCCTGGCATGCGAGAGGCCCGGGTTCGATCCTCAGCACCACATACAAACAAAGATATTGCGTCCGCCGAGAACTAAAAAAAATAAATAAATATTTAAAAAATTCTCTCTCTCTCTCTCTCTCTCTCTCTCTCTCTCTCTCTCTTTAAAAAATATATAAATATTTTATTTCTTCCAAAACTAATCTATAGATAAAATAAATGCTATTCCCATCAGCGTTCCAAAAGGATATTTTTTGTGTGTGGAATTTGATACGTTGATTGTGAAATTTATGTCAATCTTCAAAAAAATAGAATCTAGCCCCTCTAGTTGTAGTTTCTTTTTTTGCAGTGCTGGGAATTAAACCCAGGCCTTGCACATGCCAGGCAAGTGCTCTACCATTGAGCAGCACTCCCAGTCCATGAACAGCAAATTTTCATGGTGACACCATGGAACTCAGCTTAATATCCCTTGTCCGTAGTTTATCCACAAACAAAAAAATTAGTATGTTAACACAATTTGTTCTACAGAAATATAATTTTTAAAAAACCTCTATCTGGGCTGGGATTGTGGCTTAGGTAGAGCACTTGCCTTGCATGGGTGGGACATGGGTTCGATCCTCAGCACCACGTAAAAATAAAGGCATTGTGTTAAAAAAAAAAAAAAAAAAAAAAAAACCTTTATCTCTTACCCATTACAAAAACTCAAAGTGGATTAAAGACTTAGGCACTAGAACAGAAACCCTGCTATGGAACAGAAGAAAAAGTAGGACCAAATCTCCACCACATTGGCTTAGGAAGTGACTTCTTTAACCAGACTCCTAAGGGCAAGAAGAAAAATCAAGAATCAATAAATGGGGTGAACTCAAATTTAAAAGCTTCTTTCAGCAAAGGAAATAATCAATAATGTGAGAGAGAGCCTACAGAATGGGAGAAAATCTTTACCACGCGCACCTCAGATAGAGCACTAATCTCTAGGATACATAAAGAACTCAAAAAAATTAACACAAAAATCAATAAATGGGCTAAGGAACTGAACAGATACTTCACAGAAGAAATACAATCAATCAACAAATGTATGAAAAAAATGTTCATCTCTAGCAATTAGAGAAATGCAAATCAAAACTACTCATTTCATCTCACTCCAGTCAGTATGGAAATTATCAAGAATACAAGCAGCAATAAGTATTGATAGGGATGTGGGGGAAAGGGTACACTCATACGTTGCTGGTGGGACTGCAAATTGGAGCAATACTCTGGAAAGCAGTATTGGGATTCCTCAGAAAATTTGAGATGGAATCCCCATTTAACAGCCATCCCATTCCTTAGTCTATACCCAAAGGACTTAAAAACAGCATACTACAGGGACCCAGCCACATCAATGTTTATAGCAGCACAATTCACAATAGCTGAATTATGCAACCAACTTAGATGCCATTCAACAAATGAATGTATAATGAAAATGTGGTCCATATACATAGTGGAATATATTACTCCGCCTTAAAGAAGAATGTAATTATGGGATTTGCAGGTAACTGGATGAAGCTGGAGAATATCATGCTAAATGAAATAAGCCAAACACAAAAAACAAAAGGCTAAATGTTTTCTCTGACAAATGGATGCTGATCCATAAAAGTGGGGGTGGAAAGAAGGGACTTGAGATCATGCAGAGGGGATTGAGGGGATGGGAGTCGGTGTGGGGATGGGAAGAACAATAGAATGAGACAGACATCATTACCCTATATAAATGTATGATTAAATAACTGTTGTAATTCTGCACCATGTTCACCCAAAGGAAGGAGAAGTTGTGCTACATTTGTGTACAATGTGTCAAAATGCATTCTACTGTCATGTATAACTGATTAGAACAAATTTTAAAAAATAAAGGCCAACCATGGTTTTTTTTAAAAAAAAAAAAAAAACAAGAAGAATAAGCATCACTCAAGGACTCTGCATACTCTTATGGGAGAAAGGGTTTATGCATTTTTGGTTAAATGTAGGATAGATAGATTATGTTAGATGAAAGTGTGGTCTCATAATTGTCTTTGGGGATTAAGTGTAGCTTAAGGAAATATGTATGGGTGCCAAGTCGATGATAGCTGAACTTGTGATGGCAACTTTAACATGTCAGCCTGGCTGGGCCATGGGGCTTAAGTATTCAGTCAAATATTAATCTGGATATTTATGTGAAGGGTTTTTGTTTGGTTTGGTTGTTTTGTTTTTGGTGAGATTAGCATTTAAATTTGTAGACTTTAAGTAAAGCAGGCTATCCTCCATAAGGTGAGTTGGCCTCATCCAGTCAGTTGAAATGGCTTAATAAAACAATGACTAGTCTTCTGTGATAGTCAGCTTTTCATCACTATGACCAAAACACCTGACATAAACAACCCCAAAGAGGAAAGATTTATTTTGACTCAGAGTTTCATAGTTTTCAATCCATGGTTAGCTGGCTCTATTGCTTTGGTCCTGAGATGAGGCAGAACATTATAGCAGAAGGGTTTGGTGGAGGAAAGCTACTCAGCTCACTGAAGCCAGGAAGCAGAGAGAGAAAATGAAGGGGCCAGGGAAAAGATATAGTCCCCAAGGCCACATTGAGTTATCCTAGAACTCAAATACCATGACATATAATTAATAATACTTAAATGCCACTGACCTACTACCTTTAATGATGTTCCACCTGCCTACAGTTTCTACCTCTTCCCAATAGTCCATTAAAATTATAAACCCATCAAATAAATTAATCCACTGATGAGGTCACAGCCCTTGTGATCCAATTATTTCCTAAAACCTCCACCTCTGAACACAGGAGTTTTTCAGAAACATTCCAGATCCAAACCATAACACCTCCCCTGAGCAAGAAGGAATTCTGCCAGCACAGTGCCTCTGGAGTTAAACTGCAACCCTTACTCAGACCTCCAGCCTGCCAGCTGACCTTTTGTATTGCATAATAAAAAAAAAATCTAAGCAGATTTTTGTTTTTTGAGAGATGAACTTGATAAGCTGATTTAAAAATGCATATGGAAATGCAAAGTACCTAGAAAAAGACACGTAAAGAAGAAAAACAAAGTTATTGAGAATCCTCACAGTAGTTCAGACAGAGTCATATTAAAGAAAATATAGACAAAGAACAATAGAACAGAATACAGGCTCCAGAAATAGATTCATATGTGATTTGCCACAAAGATGCAGCTATTATTCAGGATTTTTCCTTACAAATCGTCTTTGTAATAAATGGAGCAACTGGATATCTGCTTGAGGAAAATACGCCTCAATAACTTTCTCACACTATAAGTAAAAATTAAGTTAGATAATATACCAAAACAAGGAAACTAAATCAATCAAGATTCTACAAGAAAACACAGTACTATTGTACATCTTCGTAATCTCGTTTTTCTAATTTTCTGATTGGCTTCAGAAAGCCTTTGTTCTTTCTTTTTTCATTTCTTAATTTTTTTTTGCAAATTTTTTGTTTTTCGAAACAGGGTTTTATTATGTTTCCTGGGCTCAGCCATCCTTCAGCTACAGTCTCCTTAGTAACTGTGATTAAAGGCATATGTCACTAAATTTTTAACTGGCAAATAATAATTATTTATATTTATGGGATATAATGTAATGTTTTGATATGTGTAAACAATGTGGAATGACTAAATCAAGCTAATTAACATTTATCACCTCACTTCATTTATCATTTTTCTTGTGTGCGTTAAGACATTTGAAATTTACTCTTTAGCAATTTTGAAATATATAATACATTATTATTAACTACACTCACTGTGTCATGCAATAGATCTCAAACACTTATTCTTCCTGTCTAACCAAAACTTTGTACAGTTTGTCTAACATCTCCCAACCCCAACCCCAACCCTCACCAATACTCCAGCCCCTGATAACCATCATTTTAGTCTCTACCTCTATGAGGTTACCATTTCTAGATTTCACATCTAAGTTTCTTTTTGTGCCTAGCTTATTTTGATTTTTTGAAGGTCTGCTTTTTACTGTGAACCCAGAAATTCCCTGCTTCATTAACCTTGAGAAAAATGAAACTTCTGCTAAGCTACAGGGGAGCTGGGAAGACCTTGAGCTAAATCCTGACCAGGACTTGCTCACCCCAAACTCAACCTTACTTCACATGCCTGCTAACCTCCCATCCTCCCGATTTCCCATGTGCTCCAGGGCACGACAGCCCTGTCCCCAGCTTCCAGGCTAGCTTTGATCAGTCTAACATGATTACATGTTCTCAAACCCTGTACTGCTGTGTTTGTTGGCCCTTTGTCTAGAGTTATGGCATTCCCTGGACAACAAGCTGGGCTCGGAGATGGGTGTTCAATGTAATTTGGACCAATGTGATGGAAATGAGGTAGGACAGAAAAAATAAAAGGTAGAAGAGGGACAAAAGGCAGGACAATGAAACTATAATCCAAAAGCTTTAGGCTGAAGTTCTACATGCTTTTCCTTCCTCTCCTATGTCTGACACTTCCAAATTTCGAGGAAATTTACAAATCTTTACCCACAATCTTAAAAGTTACTGAAAATCCACCCACTTATAAAAATTGCCCTGTTCATGATTAGTTAGCCTACTAATATATGTATCTTTAGAATAGATTGATTAAAAGGAGATTCCACACTTCATATTATAGGGTACTTTCCTAGACTCTATAATATAGGGTCATTCCCAATATCATCTACTCATCAGATAATGGAGAAGATGTCAACCTAAGGATACAAAATTACCAGAGAATTACCAAACCTCCAAAAACCATTTTGTGATCTTCAGACTGATAATATCTCCACATATTTTCCATGCCCACACCTCACCAGTGTTTCCTTAAAAGAACCCCCAAAACATCTCTCACTCTTGAGATGACCCACATTCTCCCTTGAATATGTCTCTGCTTTCCTAAGTAATCTGTATCTGTGCCTCTAATTGACATGTCCTTAAATTCATTTCAGCAATATCTGACAAGAACCCCACTGGTCCTGAGTTGAGGTTCCCTTCTCTGGGAACTCCTTGGACTTTCTCTGGAGACAAGGAGAGTTATTGGACACTCCAAGGGTAGCTCTGGATTGGAAATTCTAGAGCAGAAGGAGTCATTTTGCCATTTGGGGAGGGCAAAAGGTCGAAAAGAACCTGAATGCATGGTGACATTGGTAAGTCACTGAACCAAACCTACTTTGAAAATCATCTATACCAGTCAGAATACACAAGAATATGTGGTAATTCCAAACCACAATCTGTGCCAACTTGCAAAAGTTTATTTCTCACTCACATAATGGGCTAAGGGTCTGGCTGACACTACAGGATAATGATCCTCCAGAGGCTCAAGTATTTCTGAGTGCCTTGCTCTTGTGACACCCACATCAATATGTGATTCCTGAAATTTGATCTTTTAGAAATTTTGAAATCTGCATTATTATTAACTACAGGCATCATGCTATGCAATAGATCTCAAAAACTTTTTCTTTCTGTCTACCCCAAACTTTGACTCTTTGGTCAACACTTCCCCCATGCCCTGGCATTGTGAAAAAAAACATGGATATTTACTCCTGGCTTTAGTAGCACACAGCATTTTTGCTGTCAGTACTAAAACATTCCTAATTCCAAGAGGGTACACGCCTGGAAAGGAGATTTTGATAGATGTTAAGAATGCCTACCGCTTTGTTTTACCTCCAGATTATTACTCAAGCCAGTATTCCCCATTACAGTTTAGGCAACCAGACTTTGGATTTATATGCTTTTTTTTCCAATTGTCAAAGGAAAAAAATTAAAACACACTTTAAAAACTTTAATTGGATTTTCATTTTATTTTGCAGTTCTGGGGCTCAAACCCAGGGCCCTATGCATGCTAAGAGCATGCTCTACCACTGAGCCATACCCTATTCATTTGCTTTACTTTTGATTTTAGAATTGGATAATGGTTCATTCCATAATATAGGATAAATATTTTAAGCAGAAGAGGTTGGTTTTATAGACAAGAGGAGCTGAAGAAAGAAAGAAAAGAACAAAGATTAAATTGGTCATTTCAAAGTCAGGGTGAGGACAGGGAGACAGAACACTAGGAAAACAGCTGATTGGTTACTATCAATCTACTTCAGGTTATTTTTTGTGTGTGTGTTTAAGAATTAAGGCAGAAGGAACTTTATTATCATGCCAGTTGAAACTTGCATGCTTGGGAAATTTCACTGTTCCCTCTCTCTCCTGAGACCTCACTAAAATCAGTTAACAATTGGTTTCATTTGTTGCTGTGGAACTGTAATGTGGTAACTCCAGTTTGATTTTTAGTCTTGTCTGTTGGAGCCCAGGGCAGGAGCTTAGTCCAAAACAATGGTCTCCTATAATGTTTATTTGACACTATCAATATGATCTTACATTTTAACTGGAGCAATTGTTACCACTTTCATTCAAAGGTGAGGAAATCTATCAATATGCTAAGCACTCAGATGGACACCCATTTCTGGATGGAAGGAGGAAAAACTTGGGCATTGTGCAACTGGCAGCAGGTACAAATCAGCTCAGTCTGTAGGTCACAGTGACAAGTATCAAATAGAAACCTAGCTTCCAGAAAAGCACAGCCTTGGCCATGAAAATATGTTTTTTTTTCCCAAAGTATTCTGAGATGGGTCTTGCTGGTGCCCACATTGGCCTATTCTGAGACATGTTTTAAATAAGAGTCCTGGCAGCAGGCCCCTGAGTTTCAGAAATATAAGCTGGTTCATCTATTCAGTCAGTCACTGGTCTCTCTGAATGCTGCCATGTTCTCAAAGGTTTGATTGCTCTTCAATTTATCCTTTGTGTGAGCCAAGAAATAGAACTTTATAAGTAATTATTTTAAGTTATCCTTTTTGATGAAGGTAAAGTGTCCACTGGCGGGATTAACCTCCTCTACTCTCCTAAATGGCATGTGGAACTCAAAAGGCATCTGGAAGTATTATTCATCTTCTGCATGGGAATGCAAGTGTTCAGGTTTCTCTAATACTGTATTGAATTAATTCCTTGCCTACTTCACCATTAGTTTTTCTGTTTGATTTTTTGGATTACTGCCCATATCTGATTTGGCTCCCCCTGACCTAGGATGCATGGAATAGAAGCATGCTTCTAGAAGCCAGTTTTGGAATTCCCACATATGTCTTTTCTTTCTACTTAGCTTCAAACAATCTAAATACACAAGTGGAAACCTCACTTAAAATTTTGTGATGTGCTCTCAAAATAGCACATGGTATAGTGGAGATGAAAGGAATTTCGGATAATGAAAATGACTCTTTTTGTCTCCAGTACTGTCCTTTTCATTCCCTGACAATTTTGGCTGTCCCCATGCTGGTTGTGTGTGAGCATTCTCTGATGCAGGATGCAGCATGGGTGCTCTATTCTCCCTGAAGTCCGATAAAAAAAAAAAAAAAGCCCAGCAGATGGGTCATGCAAGCAGGATAAGCATGCACGTATCTGCATCCTTATGGAGCTGACACACCTCTCAGGAATACACAGGATTCTGATGTTCCTCCTTAGAGTCATCAATCATATTCATCCCTGTTGCACAGTGATTTCTTTACATCTATCAAACAAAGTAACAAATGGAGATTCTCAGAATATTAATTAGTTTTACCCAGGAATAGCACTGCAGTGGGAATATGTATACTATAGTAAACTATCTAAGGAGATTGAGACAGGGGAAGGTTTTTTTTTGTTTTTTATTAGCGTAAAGGGAGAAATTCACGTAAGCTGCTTAGATACAGAGTTCATTGGTCTTGGAGACCCGAGGCAGGAATTGGTGTCAGCTCATTGGTGGAGGTGCTGTTGCTGGGCAAGTGTTCTGTCAAGAGCATCTTGTCTGAATTGCTGCAATCTTAAACAAAGTTAAAGATAAGCTTTGTTACAGCGATCTGCTTGTATTCAAGGGAGATGTCTAAAGCATGGGATGCATGTAGAATGTGAAGGAATTTCTTGTAGGATTTTAAGCAAGTCCTTAAGACATTGCTTACCTTAGACAGGCAGTTATAAGCTTCTCTTGTATTATTTCCTAGCTGTAATCTTGTCTGGATCTGACAGGGCTGATTTCATCTCTTTTAAAAATATTTTTTAGTTGTAGTTGGATACAATATCTTTTAATTAATTTATTTATTTTTATGTGGTGCTGAGGATCGAACCCAGGGCCTCGCCCATGTTAGACGAGCGTTCTACCCCTGAACCATAACCCCAGCCCCTGATTTCATCTTTTACAAGTTTCTGATAGCCCAGAATTTGATAGCCCAGTCAAATAAAATGAAACTATTTCCATATTAAAGTATAGTCAACTAATCTGTCTTTTCTATCTTCAGGCTAAAGTTCAAATCCCTGTAGACGCAGGGGCTCCAACAGATGGTAGTCTTTCTCTTAACACCCTACAATTCAGAATCATGTGTGCAGCCCTCTTTCTTCTGTCTTTTTCCCTGGTCATATAGCCCAATTCCTTTCAGATTTGCTGAATTCAATTCCACATGAAACTGTTCTCTGGCATACCAGTCTCCTTGCTGAATTTCCTCCTTGACTAAACTTCAGCCAGCTCCTTGGAGCCCTCATTTAAACTAGGCTTGTCCTTCGTTTGCTGTATCTGGTTTTAGGAAGGATCCTCCCACTCATAGTATCTAATCCAATTCTTCTTAGTAACTTTCCATTCATTGATCCCCTCACCCTGCCTGTTGGCTAAAACTCCCCAGCAGTCCTTTGCTGTATTTGAAGTCACATGCCATTTCTCTCCCCTATTACAGAGGCCTTGACTCTTGTTGCAATAAGGAAAAGGCAAACTGAAAACAATGATGAGGGCAGGAATTCTTGTCATAATTATACTAAAATGGAAAGAGAAGACCTTTTTGTGACTGCAAAGATTCCTAAGTCTTTTTTTAAAAAAATAAAGCCCAAGAAAGTAAAGATCATTTAAAAAAAAAATCAACCTGCTTCTTCACACATGCACATACACACACACAGTGATTAATTTTCACCAGAAGCACATCAGAGACAGTGTTGGCACATCACCACAGTCCATAGCCTCCTTTCTTGATGAGAATCTTGAACTACTTGTCTAAGTAGAGATTTTTTCAAAGCCCATGACAAACCCACCAAAGAACAGAGGTCAGAACTTTGCTCTCCAAGCTCCTGGAGCAGGGGGTTGCCAGTCACAAACACCCAGGCCTGGAGTGAGGGAAGAGAGAGTAAAGTCACCCCAGAGCTTGAAAGTGCTCTCTCTCTTTAGGATACCGGTACCTAAATGTGCTCTTAGCCATCATAGCTGGAGAACTTGTCAATATGATGTGAGTGATGAAAACCTTCGAGTTCATATTTATTGACAAACCTGAGCTGTGCTGGGCACTGTTATAGGTGCTATGGAATGGAAAGTGAACAAAACTCATACATTCTATTCCTTGGGTAACAGTCTAGCTGTGAGAATCATACAATAAACCAGTTGATAAATATTTACATAAAATAATTCAGGTAATGAGAGCATACTCTGCATTTTGTGCTACCTTTTGCAGAAAATTCTCCCCCTTCATTTGTATGGCTCTGTCACTCAACCTTTCTATGTCAGATCCATGCCTATAGCCCAGGAAGTGCTCCCTGGACTCCTCTCTTCAATAAAATATCCCGATACTTAGGACAGGGAAGAAATATGCAATGAAGCACATCATGAGAGGTCCTGCTCTAGGAGTTCAGGACCAGGTCAGAAAGTGAAAAGAAAGGCCTCAGAGGGCAGACTTGTAGAATATACAAGGTTACCCCCCAGCCTCCCCTCCTTCCTTTTGGCAGCATTGGGAATCAAACACAGGGCCTTACACATCTAGGGAAACACTCTATCACTGAGCTAAACCCTAGTCCCTTCTTTTTGTTTTATCTTAGGAAAGTCAGTTATTTGCACTGAGACCACCATTGAAAGAACTCACAGGAACTTCTACAAGGAGAGGCAGGTTGCTGTATGCTTCGTTGACAAAGACCAAGGGACAAATATGAGAAAGTGCTGTGGAGTTTCTGGAGGGGAACCAGTCCACACTGCTTCTTAATCAGAGCCTTCAGTGTGGGGGGTCATCAAGGGCTTATTGGGCTTGAGAAAGTCTTTTAGATGAATAGAAAACCATCCTGATGGTGGAGACCTTGAGGGGATCCTTCAAATAGCCATGACTGTTTTCTGTGTGGGAATGACTATGGTGAGCTAAAGAACCCTGGATAGACACCACATTCACACCTTCTCGGAAGCAGGAATTACCACAGGGGAAATGAGCCCTCAAGACTGGGAGCATCAAGTGCCCACTGTGCCCATGAGAAAGGCACTGACATCCTGGGAGATGCCTCATCTCAGGGGGGCCTGGAGAACCAGAGAAAATGAGTGGCAACCTCATGAACTGTTCAGAGATGGAGAATGAGAGTGTCTCAGCAGAATCCAGAGCTGATATCTAATGACTGAGTCCTAAGACCGCATTCCACCTGAGTCACTCAGACGGGGGGAGAAGCTGAGTTTTCCAAAACTAGTGTCGTGCTCTGGATTTAAACTCATTGGACCCATTTCATGTCTCCTCCCGGTAGAGGTTCCATAAGGACAAAAACCCCACCTGCATTATAATCTACTGTTTCAGCTGTAGCTTATTTCAATACTTATTTCAATATGTACCAATCAGCAGGCAATCAAGAAACATTTTAATTGATTGAAACTTATTTCTAAAGCTTTGTCCCATAGACCACCTAAATGTGTGTCAGTCCATAGTTCATTGCAATTTCTAGATTTTTTTTCCTTCTCACTTTTGCCATTACCAGAAAATCAATGTTCTGATTGCAACTATTGTTTTCACAGAGACTTTGAAGATAGTTAATGGAGTCACCCTTTGACCACAAGACATGAATTTCTGCTGTCCTTCTATAACAGTGAAATGAACAGCGGCTCCTGGGAGGAACATCTGTCTCCAGTCACAGAACAGATAGTGGTTTTATTTCCTGACACCAGCAGGTACATCAGCCAACAAAGAAGTAACATAAGACCTGCAAAATCCCAAACAAGCAGTAGCAACAGCTGAGGGTTTTTGTTGTTGTTCTTCCTTTCAGCTGAAGAGCAAACTACAAAAATAATATAATGCTCATGGAAGGAAGGAAAAGGAAAAAGTTGCTGAAAAGCATTCAGAAAAGGATTCAAAAGGTGCTTTGCTCTGTGTTTTTCTCCTCTCTATTCCTGGAATTTATGATCCAACATTCACATTTAATCCTTACATAAGCATCAGTGCATCGCCCAGAAAGCAGGAAGCATAACACATTGGGGTCCCACATCACAGTGCTCATCCCATTTCTGACATTCTCCTAAATGATGACAAAATGCCAAGCCACGTCACCATGTCATGTTCAGAAAAGTCTCAGGAGTAGGGTTGGCCCTAGGAAAGACCACTAGGCATGGATGCAGATCCGTGAGAGCTTGACACATGTCACAAAGTGTCCCTGATGGACAGATAATCATTTGGTGCTCTCACACTCTATATTCTGCAAGGCCTACCCACAGTCCTTTTTTCTGTCTTCACCAACACTGTTCTCTTTTTCTTCTCTTCCTAAAGGTGAGAATCTTTCCAAACCACACCCTTCCACTGTTGTTTGACAAATACCCAATATTTTCCTCAGTACGTTATTTGACCACTTCTTCACTTTCATTCTTTGCTTCTGCTGTTTCAAACTTGTTTTACAATAGTCCCCTTTTTAAGTTCCAAGACCCCCAGTGGACTCCTGAAACTATGAAATAATACCAAACCCATGTATACTGTTTGTTTTCCCCTGTACATATATACCTATGATAAAGTTTAATTTATAAATTAGGCATGTAAGAGATTAACAACAAAAGCTATATAAAAATAGAATGATTGTAAAAATATAGTGTAATAAAAGTTTTTTGAATATAGTCTCTCCCAAATTATATTACAGTGCTATACTCACCCTTCTTCTCTTGATGGCACAAGATGATAATTAAAGGAAGTACTTTATGGCTTCTCTTTGGCATATGCAAATTGCCAGCATTACTACTTTTGTGCTTCAGAGCCTTTACTAAGTAAAAAAGAGCACTTGAATAGAAGCATTGTGACAGTCATTTGATAACTTAGAAGGCTGCTAAACAACGAATGGGTGACTATCATATACCATGGATATGCTGGACAAAGGAATGATTCATGTCCCAGGCAGGACAGAGTGGGACAGCATGAGATATCCTGATGTCATTCAGAATGGCACACAATTTAGAACTCATGAATTATTTATTTTTTTAATTCGATTTAATATTTTTGGAGCTTGGTTGATTATAAGTAATGAAACTATGGAAAGTGATACCATAAATACGTTGCCAAGATTATATTTAATTTTTAAGTCAGCAGTGCATGAAGAAAGTTTAAAAGTGTTAAATAATTTTCCTCACAGCTCTGGCCATCAACTCTACTCCTTCCTGTGTTGTGGGCTGACTTGTTCCTTCCCCAAAAGACACGTTGTAGTCCTAATACCAGGTATTTGGGAATAAAGTCATTATAATCAACTTAAATGAAGTCATTAGAGTGGGTTTTAATCCAATATTATTTTTGTCTTCATAAAAGGATATAATTCGGACACAAGACAGAGAAGAAGAGAAGACCCTGTGAAGACACAGGGAGAAGCCAAGAAGAAAGACCTTCGAGGAAACCAACTGTGCTGACAATTCCATCCCAATTTTGCAGCCTCCAGAATTGTGAGACAATAAATTTCTGTTGTCTAAATCACCCAGTTGTGTTATTACATTAATGACAGCTCTAGAAAAATAATACAACCAATTTATTTTGTGTCATGTCACCAGGGTTTCAGATAAGCATGAATCTACAGTCTTTTTTAATTGTTTGCTGTACTCACATGGTGTTCTTCTGTGCACACATAGTTTACTATACTTTTCCACTTCAAAATATCATAATAATTGTCTCATATGAGTTCATAAAGATTATTTCATCCTTTTTAATATATGCTATAGGTTTACATTCAATGAATATTCCATATTTTTCTGGGAGCCAGTGGATGGATATGTTAATTAGCTTTCCATCACTCTGACAAAATACCTGAGATAATCAACATGTAAGGAAGAAATGTTTATTTTTGGCTCAATTTTGGAGGTGTCAGTCCTGGTCAGTTGGTCTGTGGCAAGGCAGCACATCATACTGGGAGCATGTGGCAGAGGAAATTGATCACCTCATGATGATCAGGAAGCAAAGAGAGAAAGAGAATCAGACTGGGGTTCCAATATCCTTTTTAAGGGCATATCCCATTGAACTAACTTCCTAACACTAAGGTTCCACCACTTCCCAATAGGGTCATAGGCTGAAGACCAGTCTTTCAGAACAAGTGCCTTTGGGGGACATTTATTCAAACCATAGCAATAGGAATTTAAAGAGTATTCTTAATTTTTCACTAAAATGTTTTAAGGACTAACATTGCACATTAATTTCACATGCCTCCAAGTTCCTCTGCAGACCAAAATCCCTGAAGTTGAACCACACAATGAGTACATTGCCAACTTTTCCTGCACAAGGTTATAGCAATACATACTCCTATGAGCATGTAATTTATACATGGTGCAATGTCATCAATGTGGTGAGTCATCAAAATCTGACCGACTTCAAATCTCATCAGAGAAAAGTGGTATCTTGTAGTTATTCTGTGTAAAAGAGTATTTCTTTTAACGCTCTATTAGTATGTGTTAAATATTTTTCTAGTTACGTAGTCCTAATTGATATTAAGAAACTTTCCTCTGTGCTATGAATTAAAACTATTTTTTCAGTTGCTATTTATTTTTGAACACTGTCTAAGGTAATTTTTATCCATAAAGCTGCACTTGTTTTTTTCTTCCTGTGTTGTGTGTTTTGGTTTCTTGGCCAAAGAAGGTATTCTCCAAATTGAGAAATTAAATAAAGTCTCTTATTTTTTCTCTTGTACATTTATGGTTTGCCTTTATATAAGTAAAGTTTCAGTTAATCTTTTCATAAGGCATAACATATTAATCCAAACCTGTTTCTAGATTTCTCCCCAGCTATCCCAACTTTACTTTTAAAATCTATATTTTGGGCTGGGTTGTGGATCAGTGTTAGAGCACTTGCCTTGAATGCATGGGGCACTGGGTTCAATCTCAGCACCACATGAATAAAAAAGATATTGTGTCCATCTACAACTATAATTTTTTAAATGCTTAAAAAATCTATATTTATTTCCCATTAATTTCATCTTAATGACATATTCAGGATATTCCACTCTATTCCATTGATCTGCCTATTTATTTATGTTCCATTAGGTCATATTCTTGCTTTAAATCAAGCCATCCTTAAATAACTGTTGATTTAAGCTATTCCCTCTTTGTAGTTTTTTTAACACACATTTTAAATCTATTCTTCCTTTTTTCTCCATGTAAACTTTTGAATTAGTTTTATGATAATTGTCAATAATATCCTACTAATAGTGACATAGGAAAAATTTGTTTTCTTATAATGTGTGTCCTCCTTTGTAGTGAAATGTTAAACCTTTCCTTTTAAAAAGTTTCCTTCATGGGTCTGGGGTTGTGGCTCACAGGTAGAGTGCTTGCCTTGCACACATGAGACACTGGGTTTGTTCCTCAGCACCACATAAATAAATAAGTAAAGTAAAGGTATTGTGTCCATGTTCAATTAAAAAAATTAAAATTAAAAAAAAAAGTTTCCTTCATATCGTTGTTGCAATTTTCTGGTCTGTATTATTTCCACTTGTTTTATTCTATTTAAAACTTCTATAAAGAATGTTTTATCCTGTATATCATCTCACTTATTCTTGTTTTATATTAAAGATTTAATTTTCTCCATGTTAATTTATTTGCCCAGACACCAAACTAAATGCTCACGTTATTTGTCATTTTTAAATTTAGTTCTATTGGCTTTATCAAGGATCATGTCCCATGCAAATAATAACACAACACATACAAATAACTTTCTTCCATTTTTATAACTCCAGCCTCTTTTCTTTCCTTTTTGTACAATTGCTCAGTTTACTATTGCCAGAGCAATATTAAACAATAATGCTGATAAGAGATGAACTTGTCCTGTTCCTGATTTGGATATCCCCAGATACTTTACAGGTTTCCCACTAACACAATGATACTACCTCCAGGTGGAAACAGAATGACTTCACCATGCTACCTTAATTTCTTGAGTTGGTTGCCTTATTCAGTAGAAGCCTTTCTTTATATTGATATGAAAGTGTTTAGGAACATTTTCCAGCTTTTTTTCCTAATTTCTAATATTTGTGTACTGCATTTTATGAAGAATATTTCTTAAAGAGTATCACTTCTCATTTCTTTTTTTGCTTAAATATCATAAACAGAACACACACAGCTTTTTAAAAGAGCTATATGTAGTAAGCTTATTCACAACCATCCTATGCCATCATTGGTTGCAGTTCAAGAATTCCTAATAAATTTTAATGTCAGCCAAAAAAAAATTAAATCAAGAAAAAGTTACAATGAATATCTCTTACTCTGGATTACTTGTATTCCAGCTGTCTTAGTTGGAATTCCCTCAAATTCCCTTAAATCTTAGAAAAATAGCTCTGGTGGTTAATTTTTTGTATCATCTTGACTGGACCAAGAAAAGTCCAGATGGCTGGTAAAACATTATTTCTGGTTGTATCTGTGGGGGTGTTTCTGGAAGAGATCAGTATTTAATTTAGGGGAACAAGTTTATAAAGAAGATCTAACCACACCAGTGAAGATGTGTATCATCCAGTGTTGAGGGTCTGAGTAGAACAAAAAGATAAAGGAAGGGTGAATTTGCTCCCTCTGCTTAGGCTGGACCATCCATCTTCTCCAGTCCTCAGAGATGGATGACATGGTTCTTAAGCAAGGATGAATTTATACCCTTAGTTTTCCCAGGCTTCCAGCTTAGAGAGAGCAGAACATTAGCCATCTGAGCCTTCATAATCATGAAAGCCAACTCCTAATAGTATCTATTTATCATCTATGTATTTTTATCTATCTATCTATCTATCTATCTATCTATCTATCTATCTATCTATCTATCCATCCATCCTATTGATTCTGTTTCTCCAAAGAATTCTGACTAATGCAACAGAAGTAGAAGAAAGCTTTCAGAAAGAGCATTTTTCTTATTCCTCCTTTTATTGCTAAGTATAGAGGCAAAGAGTGCGGAGGGGAGGAGGTTATTCAATAAATGAAATTTTCCACCTCCACAATTCCCTTACTAATCTTCTGTCAATTTAGTGATATTTTGGTATTATAGATATGAGGTTTCTGATGTCTGCTTCATATCTGATTTCATATTAATCTTTTTAAAAGAGATTAAAAGAAGGCTTTTTTAAAATTGTAATTCTATAGACTAAATTGGGTCTGTGATTAACATACTAACTTTTTGTGGATTAACCATAGACAAGGGATATTAAGCTGAGTCCCACAGAGTCACCATAAAACTTGCTGTTCATGGACTGGGGGTGCTGCTTAATGGCAGAGCACTCGTTTGGCATGTGCAAGGCCTGGGTTTAATTCCTAGCACTGGAAAAATAAATTTAAAAAGTGCTATTGTAGGATTATCACTCTACTTGCATCATATTAATGATGTCCTGCTGGGTTGAGAGGGTGAGGATGGTAAACAAAATGCCAACATCAGCCTAAAAGTGACCTGTGAAGCCTGGTCAGTAACTTCCAACCAGGACGTGTTATCCTCAGGTCAAGAGAAGTGTTCAGGAAACCTCGCAGCATGGCTCTGTTGTGGGTTGGGCCACATTCCAAAAATTGTAAATGGTCCATTCAAGAAGCACAATGCTGAGCCATTTTTTAATTTTTCACTTTGTTAGGAGAATTTTGCTAAGATGCTCGGGACCTTGTTAAATCCTGAGGCTGGCCTTGAACTTGCAATCCTCCTGCCTTAGCCTCTAGGGTTTCTGGGATTACAGGTATGCACCTCTGTTCCTGACACAGACTTCAGTTTTTAGAACAGTTTAGGTTAACAGCAAAATTAAGCAAAAGGCACAGAGATCTAACTTATACTCTGGCCCCACACAGGAACAGCCTCTCCAGTATCAAAACCCATGAACCAACTTGGTACATTTATTACAACTCATGAGCAAAAATTGATACTTTGTTATTGTGCAAAGTCCACAGTCTACATTAGGGTTCAATCTTGGCCTTTGTATATTCAGTGGCTTTTGAAACTGCATAGTGACATGTATTCACATATAAATTTCACAGGAAAACTTTTCTGTGCTCTGCCGATTCATCTTCCCCTCCTTCTGTCCCCTAGCACCCACTGATCTTTTATTGTCTCCATAGTCTTGTGTTTTCCAGAATGTCACATAGTTGCAATCCTATGGTATTTAGCCTTTTCAGGTTGGCTCCCTTGGCTTAGTGATATGCATCTAAATTTCCTCTGTCTTTTCATGGCTTGACAGCTCATTTCTTTTTAGTGGTAAGTAATATTCCATTATCTGGATATACTGAAGTCTAAATAAACCCCTCCATCTACTGCAGGACATCTTTGTTGCTTCTAAGTTTTGGCATCATAATAACTAAGGAGATTTATTACTGTATCATATGATAAAATATGCTTAATGTTGAAAGAAATTGCCAGACTAACTTCTGAAGTATTTGTACATTTTTGTTTTCTCACTTATTAGTGTTTTAAACATGTAAGATTTTTCAAGTATTATGTTTCATTCTATCAGTAAAGTTCAATTGTGTAGCAGAGAAATGGAAAATTCACCCAGGACTGCAGAGAACAAGATAAGGCAGGCCTTCTAAGAGGTAAATCAAAGAGCTTGTGGCAGATGCAATTTAAAAGTCCATATAAATATGGAGGATTAGTGTCCTAACTAAACTAGAATCTGAGGATAACTGCAATGGAATCCAAAATGCAAGGAAATTTGCTATAGACTAAAATGGTAGAGTTCTGTGGTTTCATAAAAATTAAAAACCTGCTGAAGTTCTCCAAGTGAATTGTTTTTCTTCCTCAGTGTGATTATTTTAGTAAATTGAAAATATTATGTTTTCCCCAAAGCCATTCCACATGGTACTGTACATGAAGGGCTCACATCAGTTCTGACATCCAAGGTGAATTCTTACTCCCTTAAACCACTCCTTTGGTCAAAAGCTCTTCTCTTTTCAAAATGTTTATTCTTGTGAAAACAGAAAATAGAGTTTCCAGTTCTTTTCAGTAGTTTTTGAGTTCTGCACATAGCAAGTACCAACTAAACGGGATCAGCCAGCCTCCAGCTCTGACCTCCCTTTACCACCTTTGTATCTTGAAGGACTATTCTCAACAACTTGTAAATGAGCAACCTTTGCAGTTCAAAGCCACTGCTTCTGTACTCCCTGTGGAAGACACCATTGCCCTCTTTATTCTTGGTTTATGAAAATATTATTTCTTTGAGCAGCCTCTGTTCAGTGAGGGTCAGACCTCTCTGAGTTTCTTAGCTTCACTTTGGCAATACCTGGTGTGCTAGATGCAATAGATGCCCTCATCCCTGTGTTTGCTCTGTGGCCATGCCTTGCAGTTTTCACTATAAATGCCTGGAGGACTTTCTCTAGGAGCAGGAGTGTGTGGTTCTTCTCCCCTTCAGTCTTATTTCTCCTACTTCTTTTTTTTTTTTTTTTTTTTTTTTTTTTTTTGGTCACTCACCTTGATATTAGATTTGCCTCTATGCCCACAGATTCTAGTTTCAGTTAATACTATCTATCTTTCCAGCCACCAAATATCTGTACAGTTGAAGACATGAGTATATCTGAGGGGAAGGAGGTGGAAGGCTGATGTAGATAATAATTATCTATATGTAAGTAAAATAAGACAATATTTCACCACCACCACCAGCAACAGTGAAAGGACCACAAGTTGATGAAAGAAGGTCTAGTGGGGCACATAAAAGACTTTCTGTAAAAAAGCTGCCTCTCTGTGTTCATTAAACAGTATCAACTCTTCCCTGGTCTCCAACTACATAATACAAACTCTAAATATATTACTCCAAGATGGAATTTCACTTGTCAGATTAGTGGTTCCCAGACTTTCACAAAGCAGCAAATGAAAAGTTGGAACAGGGAGCTGTTCTTTTTATATGGCCAATAAGAACTTAAATTTTTAAAAATACTATCTATAGTCATCGTCATTTAATTGGGAAAAGAATATTCTAACATCAAAAATATCAGGGCTGGGGGTACAATTCATTGGTAGAGGGTGTGCTTTGCGTGCTCAAAGCCCTAGCACCCAAAATAATAATAAATAAAATAAATTATCCTAAGAAAGATCATTCTTTTTTCCAAGTAAGGGATAACTTTTCACCACTCTTGCCAGCCCATTAGGAAGAGAACAGGGGAAGAATAGGAAGTAAGAGGAATATAATCTCAGATTGATCACATTTTTTTAAAAAAACTCAGTACATTGTGGCACCTGCTTTACCTGTTTTGAGAGAGGTCAGTGAAAACTTCACTGTGTACCTAGGGACTGTTGCTTTGGAGATTTTTTTCTTAAATCAATAAATGTAAAGCTATGGAAGGTCAGGTGACATTTAAAAGGACTAAGGGTCAGGCAGATCTTCTTGCTCATGCCAAATTCTATCTATTGAAAGTCAGCCGAGATCTCAACATACAACCTATGTATTGTGTGGATGATGCACACATGCTACACAGTGTGCAGAATGTACAGGCACCAATCCTGTGGCATTTATAATATACACACTTGGGTGGCAACATCTCAGATCTTTCTGTCCCTGTTAGAGAGGCAATTCTCTTTTTTTAATATTTATTTTTTAGTTGTAGTTGGACATTCTTATCTAGACTTAGAAAATGCAGCATGCAGCAGTTGGACAGAGACTTTTATGCAGGTTGGGCAGCCTCCCAGTGCTGAAGTGTCTCCGGAGACTGCAGGATCATTGTGTTCTCGGTGTCCTTCTTGTGGTGTGAAGCAGAACTCTCACTGCCTTTGGCAGCACATACTTCCAGTTGGAAGGAAATCTGAAATGATTCGGGAGAAGGGAGCCAGCGACAACTAGGTGGGAAGGTGCTCTATTCTAAAATTCCTCTGCCTGTGAATTCTTTTTTTTTTTTTCTAAGCAGCGGGTGGCTTTTCACCACATTTGCCAGCCCATAGGAAGAGCTCAGAAGGAGTAGGAAGCCCACACTGCTGGCACTGGACCAAGGAGATGGACTAAGGTGGAGTGGAAGGGTGGATAATTCACTAGAGGAGACTGGACACAGCCAGGACAGCAAAGACATGGACAGCACACTTGTGATTCAGGGGAGGAGGCGTGGGTGGCAGTAATAGAGAGCAGGGGGCTTGTGGGCAGCACGTGATTCTAGGAGTGAGGCAGTTGGAATCATAGGCTAATAGAGCTGGAAGTGACCTTGGTGTCACCTCCCAATTTAGATATGAGGAGGCAAAACCTAGGATAGAACAGAAAAAGCCAAAGGGACCCATATCACCTAGGCCTAAGCAAGGTCAGATATAGTACCAGTCCCCAAGACCAGGGCCTTTTCATGCTGTCTCCCTTGGGGACCTGCCTGCTCCACCTCTTTTATGAATCTGTCCTTGACTTCTGTGGGCCCACGACTAAACATCCATGCCCATGGTACCCCTATTCCTTGCTCAAACCCCTGCGTCCACACGTCTGAGGAGTCCTTGGAAAGATCCAGTTTTCTGGGACTTTAGAAAGCCTTAACCTAGTCTCCTTGGGGTATGTCTTGAATATATATTTTGTTCTGATGCTTCCTCATAGATATTTTAAATTCTTGGCTTTGCACCTGCTTGAGGAAAATGACATATTCCCTAGTCAATAGCAGAATGTCGCCCCTGGTGAGGAGAGATGGTGGAAAGCCCTGACCTATGATTTGGAGACATATCTTCTCACCTTTCTGCTATTGAAAACTACTAATTCCAACTATAATAGATCATGTGTCTTACTGACAAATCACTAATTTGAATGATAACATAATATGTGTATTAATGGTACGCTTATAGATTTAGCATCCAGTATTAGGCTCATAATAACAAAGGCTCAGTAAATGTTTGCTGAATCAAATCAAATGATTGATGAGCCAAATATTTACTGAATGAATTGATGGATGAATAAATGTGAAACGTATGTACATGCAATCCAAGGGCAATTCACCCAGGTATAGAGGTAACCAGGTGCTGCCTTTTCATCCCAACAGCTGAGAGTCAGCACAGATATCTGAGGCAATCATGACTCTCTCCCCAAGTATCCTGCATTTCCAGACTGCGTTTTCTGGGTGATCTTTACCTGCTTGTGCCAAGTTATTTGACTTCAAGGCCTGGACAACTGCCGAAGCTAAAGATTGAGGAGCCTGGTGTGTGAAGAGGAGTTCCAGTGTGAGACTAGAGTCCTGAGGAAAGCATCCCCACACTCCAGCAGCCCCCAAACTAATCAACCAAAAAAAGGGCTACATCTGACTACAACTTAAGGCAGTGTTTGAGGGGATCAGTGGGGGGCTGTGGTAGTTGTGGTGTTGTAGTCTGGATCTGGAATGTCTGCTGATGGCTGAAGGCTTGGTCCTCAATGCAATGATGTTCAGAGGTGGGAGTTTGGGGAAGGGGTTGAATCTGATCTCATTAATGGATTAATCCATCGAAGTGTTCCTAACTGAATGAACTATTAGGAAGTGATGTAAATGGTCTAAAGTGGGACCTAGTTGAAGGGAATGGGTCCTTGGGGGCATGTCCTAGGGGACTATATTTCCCCCCCCCCCAGGCTACCCCACCATGTTTCCTTGTCACCACGAGGTGAGCAGCTTTGTTCTACTATACCCTCCCCACCATGATGATCTGCCTTACCATAATCCCACAGTGATGAGGCCAAGTGACTGGGAACTGAAACTTTTGAAACCATGAGCCAAAATAATTTTTTTTCTTTAAGTTATTTTCCTTAGGTATTTTTATCACAGGTGTCTATTGGCAACTATTACCATTTCAGGAGTCTCCTTTATTCAGCTCCATGCCCCCACCTTTGCTTCCTCAGTTTCCCAAATCTCTCCCTTGCCCACTTTATCTGAAACCCATTCCCAAAGACCATTGCAGGCTTTCAAACCCCCTTCGATCCTCTGCATCCAGGGGAGGATTCAATATCCTGGAATCCCTGAGCCCATAGCTGTATTTCCATGATGGGTTTCCAGAGGAGTCAGGCCTGGCAAGAAAAGTCCTTTGTTCTAGGATGTGCTAAACCACAGATCTTCCCACCTTCCTGAGCCTACCATTTGGAATATTTATTTGTAATCTCATTTAAATACAAGACACTGTTTTTGAGAAAGACACTGGTTTTATGAATGCCAAATTTCATTTCTCACAACTCTTCTCTTCTTCTTTTTCCACCTGCCACATTCCCACACATCCTCTGTAATCTCACACAAATGTCACTCCTTAGGATAAGCCTTCAGGGACTCCCCCAATACTCCCCATGCTCCCTGTCCATGATGCTGGGACAGCTGGGAACTGTGATGTAACATTCTATTCACATGTCTACAGCACTTGTGAGTGCCCTAGATGTGGGGAAGAGGGGAAATTATGAAGATATCATTCATCTTTGTATTCCTAGTGTTTGGCATAATATAGTAGGCTCTAAATAAATGTAGTAGACAAGTAGTTTTTTTTCTTGTTGCTCTATCCCTATCAGAATTTTGTCCCTTACAAAAAATCAATATGGGACATATGTGGTTTACTAAACACATATAAAATATAAAATATTTAATCAGAAAAATATAAAATATAAAATCAGAAAATAGATACAAACTTTCTAAGCAATTGAGATTTTCTTTTATTTTTAGAGAGAAAGAGAGAGAGAGAGAGAGAGAGAGAGAGAGAGAGAGAGAGAGAGAGAATTTTTTTTTTTAATATTTATTTTTTAGTTCTCGGCGGACACAACATCTTTGTTGGTATGTGGTGCTGAGGATTGAACCCGGGCCGCACGCATGCCAGGTGAGCGCGCTACCACTTGAGCCACATTCCCAGCCCTGAGATTTTCTTGTTGCACACCCAGGGCTGAGGATGGGAATGTTCTGGCCACTGACAAGCAGGATGGAGATGTGTAAGGACTGACCTCTGGGGGATGGTCCCAGTGACCAGGTGATGGTGATGGCTGTATCATAGCCTTATTGTTATGGCATTTGCGGAAATAAATGAAATGCAACAAAATGAGAAAAAATTCTATTTATTCAAAGCTTGCTGTAGCAAGAGAGTCAGATGCCAGCACTTGTATATGGCAGAGACTGAAAAGGCAGACAGAAAAGTGAAAAAGCTTTATGGTGGAGAAAAGATAAGGCCACAAACCACCCTGATTGGCAACTATTGGCCTGGAGAAACTTTAGGTGGCCTAATTGGAAGAAGGGTTAATAATCTAACAGATTATGTGATCCATTAGAGGTGCATATTTGGCTTTCTCTTGCTGGTTCTAAATTGGAACCAAGTAAAAAAATTAGGAAAGCTTCAGTTATTAATCAAGTCCTGGCCAATTCAGATTTATTGTTAGTGAAGTTATTTTTTAACATCTTAGATTATCATTAGAAATAACAGTCTGGGATCTGACATGTCTGATTAGCAACAGGTTGAATTTGGGGTTATTATAGATGATCTAGTTTCCTTGGTAGATTGCTGCAGGTTGTGAGTCAAAGTTCCTTTTGTGGGGTTGTATTGAACCTAGAGTAGCTTTACCACTGAGCTATATCCCCAGTCATTTTCATTTTTTTTAAATTTTGAAACAGAGTGTTACTAAATTGCTGAGGCTATCCTTGAACTTGCAATCCTCTTGCCTCAGCCTCCCCAGTCACCGTGATTACAGACATGTGCCACTGTGCCCAGCTCAAAAGTCCATTTTTACTGGTGGTCTAGTTATTGTCACTTTTTGAATCAGTTTCAGCTTAGAATCACTAACGTGAAAAAGCCATTCAATGCCATACAATTAGGGGGCTGTAAAAATACCTGGAATCCTCATTCTAGCTTTCTCTCTCTCTAACATACACACACACACACACACACACACACACACACATCAGCCTTGATTATTCAGAGAGCTGTGCTCTCAGACAACCCCCTTTCCAGAAACTACACTAAATCCCAAAACATCCTGGGATGCCCTAAAAGGCAGACAAGACAAGGAAAGTTGCTCCTGCATTCCAACCCCCATGCTCCTACAGGCCCAGGGCAGCCCCTAATTCTCTAAATGGGAGTCTAAGGTGATCACTTCTTGTGTTCTATTCTCCTCACTCTACATCTAGTAAGCCCAACATTTAGATTCCATTACTTCTCTGGGGTGCTCTGGGCTGTGCAGAGCACACTTGTCATTAGCACCTCTCAGAGATCAGAAGGTGGCTGCTTCTGTCTGTTGATTAGACTTTTCTGAGGAATTTTTGAGCCACAGAAATACAGAATCTTCTCAAAAAAGCAAATTATTAGACTTGCAAAACCCCAGGCCTCCAGGGGTCCAGTTTCCAATAAATGACAAGGTTTATTCCTCAACAAAAAGGTCTCAAACCAAGGGTGATTCACCACCTCCCCCTGCCCGCAGGGTTCCTCACTTTAGATCAGCCAGAGGGCCAGGAAGTAGGGTCCTCCAGACTTCTCCACTGCTGGCTTCCTCCATCCTTCTGAGCCACAAAAGCCAGGCTACAGGGGGTGAGTGATCCTTGGCCTCTACAGGCCCCCAGGGAAGCCTTTGCAGTTCCAGCTGACTGGCTGTGTGCTATTGTTCCTCTACTTGGCGCCCCAGGTGCAGTGCAGCTGTGCCCCTGTCTACACACATGCTCTAGAGAAGCACAGCTTTACAGTCCCAGGGCACCTCAGCAACACCCCTGAGGGACCATAACACTTTCCCTGTCTGGAGAACGCTCTCCTGCAGCCTGCCTGCTCTTCTGAAACCCTACTTTAGACATTGTCTTCTGACTTCTGTGAAAATGCAAAATATACCTAAAAAGGTCAATATTATCCATCCTCATTCTTACCTTAAAATGGTTTTAACAGAATAAGTGACAGGGTTCCAGGAAGAGAAAGCGCTTGCCAGGTGAGAGCAGGGAGAATGTCCACACTACTTTGTGATTGTGTCAGGGCCAGGCAGTTTCACAAATGCTCTACTCTCCCCAAGGTAGTTTAGTCATCCCCAACCAGAGATTTCAGTTTTTTCCCACAACTCTTAACAACCTCATTCATACAAGTGGAATCACTTGAAACTACCTAGAGGCACCCTTCACTAGGAGTAACATCTATTGCCCTTCCTAGAACCCTTATTTTCCTCTTTGCAGGATACCCTCCCCTAACTTAAATTAGCTTGTTCACAATCTCTGGAACTCTTCTCAAGACTCCTCTTAATATATACTTTGTTGTAGAAACTGAAATTTATTACCAATCCAAGTCAAACTTAAGGAGGTCAGTAAAACAAAGGTACATAATGCTCTTTAAAGTCACTTGGAAATATTCTCTGAATTTTCAACCATTTTCACTATCTAATTACTGATTCTATAAATGAAAAGGTCAAAGAATTTTTTACTGTATTTCCAGTTTTGTTTTTCTAAACAATAATTCTGAATAGCTAGAAGACAAAGAAAAGTATGTGAGTGTGTGTATACACATGTGCACACAGTTACAGAATCCAGGATTGTGAAAGTTTGCAGTTAAAGATGCCAAAGAACATTTATTTATACTTTCATCTTTTTATTGATGTAAGACTGTATGAAAGACTCTGACTGGAATTTGGAGATAAAATGGTAAAGTATCCCCATTTTCCATTCTCCGGAAGTTTAAAGAGTAAAAGGGAAGACGGAAGAAGGGATCACTGCCATCCAGAGGGGTAAGCTGTGGGAGCCAAAGTATGGGCTATAATCCTGTCAATGAGACACCCACCTCAGTGGGTGAAAAACACAGACTGAGAGTTATCTGTTTAGGCCTGGCTACATTTTTGGGCCCAGTGCAAAATGAAAACTCAGGACCCTTTGGTCAAAAACTGTTAAGAATTTCAAGTTGACAACAATAAATCATTAACCCAAAGTGGGACCCTGTTTGGCTTCCCAGGTCTCAGGCTCTGAAGCTATGGAAATGCTAGAAATGTAGTCACCGGAGCACCCATGAGCCACTGTGCTAAGTGCCATAGCAGGTCACAAAGTGGTACCTCTGTTCAGGTAAATCAGCAGCTGATGGGGGAACCATGAAAATTAGTTGGGCTTCAGGTATGCTCATCAGGAAAATTTGGCTCTGCTGAGATGACCATGTGGGGGTCATGCCATTTGTCTTTCTAAATGGCAGTTCTAGGAAGACTAGTCCTACTGGGGAGACATTCCAACCAATAGGTACAAGTTGACAATGAGCCCTACTGGGGGGTAAAATACTTCTACCTCTACCCCTCCCCCCATTTCTACTCAATGATACAGAGGCTTAAGTATGGATTATTTTTAGCTACAAGGAAACATTTGGCAAGAACAAGGGGGTATGACCATCAGTATAAATGGAGTAAGGAAGCCAGTGATGTAGCCTTCCCCACTACCTCATTCCTCTAGAAGTTTCATGAAGTGACTTTCCTAGCCCTCTCACAAGGTTGTTCTGATGGTAGCACTTTCTTCAATAAGTTGATGGTAGGCTATAATATGGGCACATTAAAAATGGTAAATCCTAACACTCACTTCCCAGAAGAACAGTGTAACTCTTTGTAGTCTGGTCTTTCATTCAGTATGATAAAAAATAACTCTTCAAAATACCCACCTGCATTTTGTTTATACCGATCCAAAAAAGCCCTAGGACTTCACACATGCTTGCTTTGGACATTTTCTTTCCACTGGTTTTGTCCAATAACATTCAGAGAGAAATTTTGCTTTACAAAGTTCCTAGACCATTGATTTTCCAATAATCAAAAACACTAGAATGAGAACTTGGTCTAAGAAGAATAATCCTTCTGCAAATATTGACTCTTATAATAAGTGTATGAAAGAATTACAAAAATGGTTTGCTTTTAATACCTTTAAACTAACCAACCAAATCCTGTGGCATGAAAAGCCTTCTCTGGGTCACTTGTGATGAAGCAGAGGGGAGGAAGTACCTGGATCCTCTAAACACATTCCTTCCACCAGCATTTACAGATGACATTATGAAGGGTCACAGAAATTAAGTTTCACTCAGCCACTCATTTCTGGAAGACTGGATTTTTGTTGAGTGAATAGAAAGTTGAACAGCATTTTGAAGGTTTATTAAGAGACTATTATTTGAAACCAGAGTCATTGTTAATATGTAAAACATTTTTTTTCAATTAAATTTATTTTTAGCTGATACATAAAACATAAAATTGTACATATTAAGTGATGTTTCAATGCATGTATACATGTATGATATTTAAAACGAGTAAATACATCCATTTCCTTAAATATTTATCAGAAAGGTATAAAACATTTGATTTTAACAAATTTCTTTTTGAAGTTATTTGCTTATAGAGTACCCTTCTTCTAGGCTGTTCTTCTGCACCTCCTGTTCTTTGTGTGCACAGAGAAATGTCCTTAATTCCGTGCCTTTTCTGTACCTGATCTTTCAGACTCAGATTCAGTTCAGACTCTGTTAATTTAGTCAGAAAAGAGTTGGAGTGGCAGAAGGATGAGAGAATAGACGATCATGGGATTAAAAGAGGAGAACACATGTAGATTTTGTTACCACTGTGACAATGAAGATGCAAAACTCTTCTATTATCACAAAGGTATCCTTTGTGCTACAACTCACTACCAATCTCTTCTCCATCTTTATAATTTTATCATTTCAAGAGTGTTTTATAAATGGCATTATATAGTATGTAACCTTTTGATATTGGCCTTTCCCCCACTCAACATATTCCCCTTGGCATGGTATAGATTTCCTCCAGCTTGGTTAGCCATTCATCTGTGAGGCACTCTTGAGACTTCCAGTTTTGGGCTATTACAAATAATGCTGCTAGAACAATTATGTACATTGTATGTGTGTGTGTGTGTGTGTGTGTGTGTGTGTGTGTGTGTGTGAGTGCAGACATAAGCCTCCATTTCTCTGAAATAAATGGCATAAATCCTTCTGTGAAAAATTCACTCCAGTCATGGGCATATTAAATCAAAACAAGTTATCTACTTCCAAAATGGTGGGACAGGCCTAGGAATTCCCTTTCCAAAATAGGAAAATAAGCAAGAAAAAAAAGAAGTAATAGACCCCAGTTAAGTCCAAAACACAACCAGGAAAATAACATTTAAGTCTTAAGCTGAAGAATAACCTCTTTGGACTTCATATCCTAAATACAGTGCATGTTGGTGTGGCAGTTGGTCCCTATGGCCCTGGGCAGCCCTGCCCCTCTGCAGCTCTGCCCCTCTGCAGCCCCGCCCCTCTGCTTTGCTATGCTCAGCCCACGTTGCAGCTGTCTCAGATATGTCTGCAGCTCTCCCAGGCTAACACTGTACTCTGGTAGCTCTATAATTCTGAGATCTCGGTGGCAGCCCTGCTCCATAACTCCTCTAGGCATTACCCTGGGACTCTGTGGTAGCTCTGGTTCTGACCCCAGTTTTGCTCAGCATTGCCCTAGTAGAGGCTCTGAAGTGACTCTCCCACAGTCAGGTCTCTGTCTGGACCTCTAGGTCACACCTATGACTTTCTTTCTTTCTCTCTTTCTTTCTTTCTTTCCTTCCTTCCTTCCTCTCCTTCCTTCCTTCCTTCCTTCCTCCCTCCCTCCCTCCCTCCCTCCCTTCCTTCCTTCCTTCCTTCCTTCCTTGTAATCTAGGTGGAGAAGGTCATGGCCCCAGGTCTCTTGCATTCTGAGAGCTGCATAATTAATCTCATATAAATGCCATAAATGTTTATGGCTTGTGCCTTCCAGAGCTGGAGATTGAGTTACACCTGAGTTAACCTGAGTCATATCTGGAGTGGCTGAGGAGTGCTGTGTTAGAGTGCAGGGAGCAGATATGGGAGGCAGTCTTGACCAGTAAGCCTAGGGAGGGTGTCCACGGCCCAGCCCCTGAAACCATTCTACCCTCCTACAGCTCTGGACCTCTGATGGAGAAGGGGCAGCCTCAAAGATCTCTAAAATGCCTTTGGGATCTTTTCCCATTGTTTTCATGATCCTGTCTATTCATACTAATCTCCTTGGCAGATGTCCCTCAGCCAAAGCTTTGATTTCCTTTCCTGAAAATGTTCTTTCATTCCCTACCATATAGCCAGGTTGAGAATTTTCCAAATCTTTCCACTCAGTTTCCCTTTTAATTATGTATTCTATCTTTAAGTCATCTCTTTGCTCTCTCATTTCACTTTAAGAAGTTAAAAGTAGCCACACAGCAGCCTGAATGTTTTGCTGCTTATAAATTTCTTCTACCATATGTCCTAATACATTGCATTTAAGTTCTACATTCCATAAAGTCCTAGAACATGGACACAATGCAACTGTAAAACAGATATTCTTTACTCCATTTACCTTGTTGTGTTAGTCTTTTTTAAAAATACTGGAGGCAAAGTACTTCATAAAGAAAATGGGTTAATTCACAATTTTGGAGGCTGCAAGTCTGAGATTGGCTACATTTGTTCAGCCTCTGCTGTGGGTCTTCTAGCTATGTTGCAACATAGCAGATAGCATCATGGTGGGAGTGCATGCAGAAGAGATCCCATGATGAGACAGAGAGAAATTCAGGGGCCATGTGTCCTCTTTTTACAATAATCCTCTTTTGGGGTCTCATAGTACTACATTACTCTCTTCTGAGGGTGATGCCAATGCCTAATTGCCTCCCACTAGGCCCTACCACTTAAACATTCAAATCCATGAACATGGAATAGATCTTTATTTCATATCTTTCATTAGAATTTTGTAGTCCTCATCATTTAAGTACTACACTATCAGGTTTAAAGCTATGTATTTCTCACTTATTTTGATTGATTTTTTAAACTTTATTTTATTTATTTATTTATTTATTTTTAATATTTATTTTTTTTAATTTTAGGTGGACACAATATCTTTATTTTATTTTTATGTGGTGCTGAGGATCGAACCCAGTGCCCCACACATGCCAGGTGAGCACACTACCACTTGAGCCACATCTCCAGCCCCTACTTATTTATTTTTATGTGATGATGAAGATCAAATCTAGTGCCTCACACATGCTAGGCAAGTGTTCCACCACTGAGTTACAACCCTAACCCTGGTTTGAATGTTAATGGCATTTTATTTTTTATTTTGGTTTCCATGTGTTCTCTGTTAGTGTATAGAAATACAATTTTTGCATGTTGATTTTGTATTCTATGACTTTGCTGAACTCTACTTACTAGGTCTAGCTTTTTGTACACTACTAAGTACAAATGTACTACATAATGTCTTCTGCATTGGAATAGCTTTCTTTCTTTCTGATGAATATGCTTTTATTTCCACTTTCTGCATTATTGTGTTGGTTAGAACACCAAGTACTGTGTGGAATAGCAAGCAGTGATGATTGGGACATCTTTGCCTAGTTTTCTGTCTTAGGATAGAAGTCTTGAACCTTCACCATATTGTATAATATTAGCTGTAAACTTTTGTAAGTGCTTTTAACCAAGTTGGGGAAGTTTTTCTTTAGTCCTATACTTAAGAGGATTAATTTTTAAATAATTAACATTAAAGTGCTTTTTCTGCATCAGTTAATATGATTGTACAATTTTTCTTCTTAAGTTATTAATATGGTAATTTTCAAATATTGACCCTGCTTTGCATCACTGGAATAAATTCCTCTTGATTCCTCTTGGTCACAGTGTGCAATTGCTTTTACACATCACTGGATTATGTTTGCTAATTGTAGGAGATTTTTATATCTGTATTCATAAGAAACATTTGTCTATAGTTTTCTTCTTGTACTATCTTTGATTGATTTTCATAGTAATGCGATTCTAGTTTTGTAGATGAGTTGATAGATTTTCTGAAAGACATTATATAGAACTGATACTATTTATTATTTATTTATTAAACATTCAATATACTTCTCCATTGAGACCATCTGGGCCTAGAGATTTCTTTTTAGAGTTTTTAAATTATGAATTTAATCTCCTCACTTTTCATAAGGGTACTCAAATCATCTTTTCTTATTGGGTGAGTTGTGGTGTTTTTATATGGTTTATTTCATCAAAGTTGTAAAATTTATGTATATAGAGTTTGTAGTACAAAATTAATTTTAATGTCTTCAGTTTTTTTTAATGGTGTCCCTTGTTTAATTACTGATATTAGTAATTTGAATCCTCTTTTTTTTTTCCTGTGTTGTTATATGTGTGTGAATTTTAGTGATATTTTTCAAAGAACTAGCTTTTTGTTAATTGATTTTATTTATTTAAATTTTTAGTTGTATTGACTTTTTGCTCTTATCTTCATTATTTACTTATTTCTTTGGGCTTATTTGCTTTTCTGTTTCTGGCTGCTATTGCTTTTACTTTTTATTTTTGGTTTTTAAAGGGGTGGGGGTTCTACCACTGAGTTATATTCTCAGCCCTTTATCATTTGAGACAGAATCTCACTAAGTTGCCAAGTTTGGTCTTGAACTTGTGATCTTCCTCCTCAGTCATGTAGCTGGGATTAAAAGCTATTTCTGATCTCTTGGGAAGAAGGTTTAGATTATTGATTTGAGATATTTCCTCTCCTCTAATTTAAGTATTTGGAACTATAAATTTCCCTCCCCTTGCTACTGTAACTGTGCTCATAAATTTTTGTTATATTTTCATTTTCATTCAGCTCAGTGTATTTTTTATTTCCCTTGAGATTTCTTCTTTATTCCACAAAATATTGAGGAATACGTTGTTTGGTTTTGAGATTTTCTCATTATCTCTCTGCTAATTTGGTTTCCAGTTTCTCTATGTTGTGGTCAGAAAACCCATTCTATGATTTCAACTCTTTTAAATCCCTGAGGCTTGTTTTCTCATGCAGAATATCGATTATCTGAGTACATTTCATGGATGTGTAAAAGGCATGTGATTCTGCTGATGTTCAGTGTTCTACAAACATTGATTAGGTCCTGTCAGCTTATGATTTGTTGAGTTTTTCTGTATCCTTGAGGATTTTCTGTCTAGCTTTTCTCAGTGTTTAAGTAGTGATACTGAAATGTCTGAATATAAGTGTGGGATTGTCTACTTCTCCTTCAGTTTTATTACTTTTTGTACTGCAGATTTTCAGTTCTGTTGTTTGGTGCACATGCATTTAGGATTTCTGTTCTCTTAGTGCATTTGTCCCTTCCATTATGTAATATCCTTCTCTGTCTTTGGTAATATTCTTTTTTTGTGAAGTCTTCTCATCAGCTGCTTAAATATCATCTCTTGATTTCTTTTGCTTGATGCTTACATTAATAGACATTTTTTGCAAACTTTCATTTTCAACTTACTTATATTGTTTTACCTGAAGGGAGTTCCCTGTAAAGAGCACATATGTGGATTGTTTATTTAGTACACTCTACCTGTCTTTTTCCTTGAATTGGTGTGTTTAGATCATTTCCACTTAAGATAATTTTTGATATATCAAGGCTTACCTCTGCCATTTTTTTTCCTGTATGTTCTCGCTGCGTTTTATTTTTCCTGGCTTTCACTGGGTTTCTTGCACAATTTTTAGAACTCAATTTTGATTTGTCAGCAGTGTTTCTGACTGTGCTTCTTTGTATAATTTTTAAAATGGCTCTAAACTAGGTGTTACCTACACATAACTTATCACCAGATACTGGCAATTCTTCCTTCTCGTCATCATGTTACCCTCCTCATTTATGATATGGTTATAAAACACAGTTCTTTAGTACATCAAGAATTTCATTAAACATTTTACCGTTATTTGCTTCAAACATCAAATATTATTAAGGAAACACAAGAAGAGAGGAGGCAGAATAATCATTGGATTCACTCATATTTTTACTATTTTCATACTTCTCATGTTGTCCCTCAGTCTCTTACATTCTTCATTGATCATTTCCTCTCTACTGCAAGAACTTCCTTTAACCATTCTGTTAGGTTAGGTCTGTCTGTCAGCAACAAATTCTCTTATCTTTCACATGAGAATATATCTCCCTTCATTCCAAAAGAATACTCTTATTGGATATAGAATTCTGGGTTGACAGTTCTTTTCTTTCAGTACTAGAAAAATGCTGTGCCACTCTTCCCTGGTTCCAATGTTGCAGACCTGACATTTGCTGTCATTTATCCCCCTATACATCATGCAGGCTAATTTTAATACTTTTTTCTTATGTTTTTAGTTACTGATGTGTAAAAATGACATTTCTACAGGTGGATTTCTTTGAGTTCACCCTACTTAAGGTCTAATTTTACTACAATGATGAACCTATAAGCTTATGCGTTTTGCCATTTAGAAAATTTTCAGCCACTAATTCTTCTGCTAATTTTTTGTTGTCCCTCTCCTTACTCTGTTCTTCTGAGACTCCAATGACATGAAAATTAGATTTCCCCCATACTCCAACAAGTCTTGGAGTCTCTGTTTATTTTAAAATTTGTTTCCCAGCTAATCCTGTTGCTCAGTGGTAAAGAGCTTACCTAGCATGCCTGAAGACCTGGGTGCCACTCCCAGTACTGGGGGGAAAAAAAATCTAGCCTTAAGTCTGTTTTCACTATGATGTTTAGTTTGGGTATTTTCTCTTATTTCATCTTTGAGTTTACTGATTCTTTCCTTTCTCCTTTTCATTTTGCTATTGAGGTCTTCTTATTTCATGATATAATGAGTGCTTTGAGTTTTTTTTACTATAATTGTATATTTTTCTTACTATTAACCAAGATCTATATCGTATTAAAGCTTTCTAACAACTTTCCTTTCACACCCCTCTGGCAGGAGATGGTAAGTTCTGCCTTTTACTGTCAGTTACTTGAAAATGCCCAGGTTTGCTACTTGACCTCCATTAACACCTGAGGGCATGACTCTTTACTGTGGGGTGCATGAGGAAGTCCCACCAGGCCTCCAGTGGTATACACTGCATGGGAGGGAGTGGGGCATCTTGTCATTGCTCCTTATGTGACCACCTCTGAAATAATGTGTGATGGCCTTAATGCCACTGAACAGTGGTGAAAGTTTCAACTTTTCTGTAGACTTCCTATGACACCATCTCAATGAGGAAGGTGAAAGCTGCCTGACTGAAATCAGAGAATAGGCTGGAGATATATAGCTCAGTGTTAGAGTGCTTGCCTAGCATGCACAAATCCCTGAGTTCAGTTCCAAGCATGTGCGCGCGCACACACACACACGCACACACACACACACACCCCAAAATCAACTGAGTGAAAATGGAAGTCTAGTCTCCTACACGGTTTCCATTGACACCACAAGAAAGTAGAGGACTGGCTTCCTATTTGATCATCTCTGACACTACCCTGCTAAGGTTGGAGGGGTTGGGGTTTGGACACAAATGTGGAACTCTAGGTTCTATATTCTGTATTTCTAGTGTGGGTAAGGGTAGAGTCTTATCTTTTAAGATGTAGCTTGTAGTTTTTGGTCTGTCAGGATTGCTGCTTTCCTCATCCTTTGACTAGAAAGGAAGTTTTTCTTAGGCTTTTTTTTTCTGTGTTCATTAGTGTTTCTCAGTTGCCCACATCTCCATTTTCCGATCTGAGATTTTTGAGGCAAGAATAAAACCCAGGGAACTCACCACCATGCCATTTTTCCTATGTCTTAAGCTATGCTTATCAGGAGAAAGAAAAAAATGTACATCTACTCCATCATTCCAGAAATGAAAGTCTAGTTGATTGAGATTAATAAAACAAAGATGCCAATGTAACTCAATAGGGAAAGGATAGTCTTTCAACTAATGGTGCTGAAACAAATAGACATCAAAATTAAAAAATGAACTTTGGTTGTTGCTATAGCATACACAAAGACTAACTCAAAATGTATCTTAGACCAAAATATGAGTTCCAACTATAAAATTTCTTGAAGGAAACTAATAGAATATTTTAGTGACTGTATTAAAGATTTACTAGATACAATACTAAAGTTCAAAGTATAATGGAAAAAAATAAATTGGACTGACTCAAAGCAAAAACACTTTAGCTCTTCAAAGTCAGAGTTACAGCAATAAGAAGATAAACTAAGTCTTGGCAAAACTTTTATCCAACAAAAATTTTGTATTTATAATATGTAAAGAACTGTTATGACAACCCAAATAAAAATGAGCAAAATAATCAAGTAGATACTTCATCAAAGAAGATACACAAAAGGTGGATGGGCACATGGAAATATGCTCAACCTCATGAGCCATTAGGGAAATGCAAATAAAGTCCACAATGAAATACCACTACATGCCCATTAGAATAGTACAGATGACGGAGTCTGCCCATAACTGAGCATGAGCAAGGATGTGAAGCATACAGAACTCCCCATACATTGATGATTGGAATGAAAAACAAAGCAATCATTTTGGAAAACATTTTGGCTGTTTCTTAAGAACTTAAACATGTACCAGCCATATGACCCAGTGATCCAAATCCTAGGCATTTATCCAAGGGAAACAAAAGCATATGCTCACAGGAGGACTTGATACAAACATTCATAGCAGCTGATATGTAAACTGGAAACAATCCAAATGTCCACCAAGAAGCAAAAAAATAAACAAATCATTGTGCTTCCATACAGTGGGATACTACTCATCAACAAAAGTGAACTACTGGTACAGGAAACAACATGGATAAATCTCAAAGTAGTTAAGCTGATTGAAAAAAAAAACACTAAAAAGTTAATAATCATGTATTGAGTGAGCCCTTTTATATGAAATTCTACAAAAGACAAAACAACTTAGAGAGACAGAAAGAAGAACATCCCTCCTGAGAATGGGGTAAATAGCTGCCAAAAAGGGCAGGAAGGAGGTTACAAAAGAACATGAAGGAATTATTGTGGATGATGGCTATCCTTATACTCTTGACTAGGGTTGTCCTTTCGTTAGCCTCATAAAATTGTGCAGCTTAAATTTGTATGACTGAATATCAGTCAACTGTACCTCAATAATACTGACTGCAAAATAGCTCATGGGTTTGTGCTGAGGATTAAATGAGACAGCAAGCAAAGCAATTAGCTAAGAGCATCATTTGGTTTTTATTCCTTCTTCCTCCATATAAGAAATCAAGTGAGTGAAGTGGAAAAAAAAGAGCATTTCCCCTCTTTTCATGGAACTTGACAGAGTCCTGAATACCACAAAGATTTCATTGAAGTTGGGTCCAACTGCTTGAGTGGGAGCATGTTCATTATATTAGTTTACAATCAGTAAAAAACTGATTTCCTGTTTTCAGCAGGAAAAACGTTGCTGTCAGGACTTAGTCTTTCATTAAAGTATTTAATGAAATTAAATTTAACGAAACACTTTAATCTTTGTCTCCTTTTCCTCACTTTAATTCCTTTCTGCTTCTGCTGACTTAAACTCCTTTAAATCTTCATTTTCTTTGCAATTTTTACATCTACTCTACGAGGTTCTGTTGGGATTTGTCTTGAAATCCTTTAAAATTCCTTACCCCTGGTCTATTTTTCCTGTACTTTTTACAGGAGAATTCAAACAAATTAACAATTTTAAAACAGAGTTGCCAGTATTTTATTCACTGAATTTACAGAATTTTTGCAGCTTTTTGGGGGAATACTGGAGATTGAACACAGGACCTCATCCTTGCTAACCATGTTATCTACCACCAAGCTACATCGCCAGCTCTAAGACATTTTTTTGAAGAGTAACTGATCATTATTCTTTTCTTCCAACTTTGTTCTCCCATTCTCTTCTCTCCCCGTTCTTCGGTTCCTCTCTCCTTCCTGGCGAATCATTGTGTAGACCTGTAGATGCACTCTGAGAACTATGGGATAACAGCATGTGGGTGGGAGGAGAGTGACTCATTGGCCTATGAATAGTGAGTTCTGAAAAATCAGGTACATGGTGCACAGGGGGGAGTTTAATCAGTATTACTAGAAAATGATTCAATCTAAATTAATTGGACTTACCAGGTAGAGTCAACCATCCACAAACATTTGCTAACCACAAGTTTGACAGCAGGCAGGCACTATAACAAGCTCTTGGCAGATGGGAATTCTATAATGCTTATAGAATCTTACCATGTTCACATTGTAAAAGAGCATGTATGTTAGAACAAATTATATTCTATGCTTTTATAGTTATGCCAAAATAAATTCTGTTGTCATGTATGACTTAAAAAAAACAATAAAAATGAAAAAGCAGCTTTTAAAATTTTTATTTTTTTTTAGATATACATGACAGTACAGTATATTTTGACAAATTATACATACATATTCTAATTGGGAGTCCATTCTTGTGGTTGTACATAATGTGGATTTTATATGAACATAGAAAAATAATGTCCAATTCATTCTATCTCCTATTCCCATCCCCTTCCCTTCCCTTCATTTCCCTTTGTCTAATCCATTGAACTACTACTCTTCTCTCCACCTCCCTCTTATTGTGTGTTGGCATCCTCATATCAGAGAGAATATTTGGCCTTTGTTTTTTTTTTAATTGGCTTATTTCACTTAGCATGATAGTCTCCAGATCCATCCACTTACCAACAAATGTTTTAAAGTCATTCTTCTTTATGTCTGAATAATATTCCATTGTGTATAGGTACCACATCTTCTTTATTCATTCATTTATCGAAGGGCACTTAGGTTGGCTCCGTAGCTTAGCAATTGTAAATTGAGCTGCTGTAAGCATTGGTGTGGTTGCATCACTGTAATATGCTGATTTTAAGTTCTTTGGGTATATAACAAGGAGTGGGATAACGGAGTCAAATGGTGGTTCTATTCCAAGTTTTCTGAGCAATCTCCATACTGCAAAAGAAAAAAAAAAGCATTTTAATCTTTATTTGCACTGTGTAACCTGGAATTTATAGCTGCAGGGGATTTATTATGGATTCTAAATAAAATGTGTAATTCCATAGAAACATTGTGCTAATTTCTTTGAGAAACGTCATTAATCAAACAGTGTACTATATCATATATCCTTTAGTAGAGGCAGAGTGAGTTCCTGAAGTGGTTATAATATTTGTTTAAATTGTCTAACAAACTAATGAACTTGTTTTAAAAGTTATTTTTTCTGGATGGATAGCAAGACTCAGGCTTATTTAAGACTCTATTTTTGTCCATCTTTCAAAAGATAGGTAAAGTTTATATCATAAGTATATTTAATGACTTACAGACAGTCTTTGGTTTAGCTCATTATAGAAAATTCATTTGAAGAATTTTATATAGGTTTCTGAAGGTGGCCTCAGATCACCTGTGAGAGAATATGATTCAACTGGGATCTTATCCAGATCTTGTCTGTCTTCACTTAATTGCAAACATTTTAGCACAGAGCAGTTTCTTGTTCCTTGTGGTAATGATCAAATCACTGGACATTTGCTTAAGTCATTTAATGACTGTATGTGTCAATGTTAATCCTCTTACCTGTTGTTCTTTATTTAAAATGCAGGAGGATTAACTGGAGAAATGTTACATCCTTAAGGACAGAAGCATCATGTTCATTTATATATCCCTAGTGCTTGGTATCTGAAATAAGTAGGCCCCCAATCAATATTTGATGAGAAAATACATGAATGAATGCATGGGCCAAGATCATATCTATGGTTGAGGTTTTTTTAATTATTATTACTATTTTTGGTGCTCTGGGCCTTGTGCATGCTAGACAAACACTCTTCCGCTGAGCTAGGTTATCTTTCCTGGGATGAGCAGCCTTTTGGTTCCTGTCCATAAGCACTAAGTAGAGGCTGACTTAACTAGCTTTAGAGGTATCTGCTTATTCTGAGATTCTACATTTATTTTAGTATAATGAATGATAACAGCAATTCTAAGGTATAAACATAGGGAAAGATCAAAGGGGAAAAATGAAAATAATATAAAATCAAAGAGAAAGGCCCTGAGGACGAAGAGTGAGGAAAAGAACAACAAAGATAGGGGGAAAAGGGAGGGAGAGACTGGAGAGACTGACAGGAAGATGAGCGAAAGGAGAGAAAGGTGAAAGGCATTCGTTGGCTTAAACGAGCAGTTGAAATCTGGTAGGTGGAGGCAAGTGAAAAGTCAGGGAGGAGGCAGAGGAAGAAACCCATGGACAACTGGGCTACTGGGAATATCCCATTGGCCTGTGAGCAAATGGGGTCTCTCATCAGTTCTGTTTACAAGTTAGCAACAGAGTGGACAAATGTGTCCTCTCGGACCTAGATGTTACTTACAGTCTGACCCAAATGAAACAGAGAAGAGGAATGAGACTCTTTCCTCTTGAGTTACATTTTAGCAAACCTTGGCTTACAGCCTAGATCTTAGAAGTAGGCCATCTCTGATAAAGCAATGCAGACTGCAGATGAATAGATCTGAGGATCTGGTTAAACTCAAAGGGCTTAGACAAAGGCACTGGGGATCTGCAAAAGCAAACCAAAACAAAAACACCATTTCCTTCCAATACATCAGAGCACTACTCTCTTAAAATAATCAGAAAGAATCTCTCTCTTTCTCTCTTTCTCCCTCCCTCCCTCCTTCCCTTAGAAAGGAACTCTTATTCACTGTTAGTGGGAATGTAAATTAGTACAGTGTGAACTAGAACAGTGTGGAGGTTCCTCAGAAAACTGAAAATAGAACTACCGTATGATTCCAGCAACCCGACTTCTGGGTATATATCCAAAGGAAATGAATTCAGTATACCTGCACGTCCATGTTTATCACGGCTTTAGTCACAATAACCAAGATATGGAATCAGTCTAGGTGACCATCAACAGATGAATGAATATATAAAATGGTGTGTGTATGTATGTGTGTATACACACATACACACACACACACCATTATTTATATATATGTATATATATAATAGATAATTATTTATATATGTATACATATATAATAGAGAATTACTAAGTCATAAATAAGCATGAATTATTGATAGTTTCTGTAAAATTGTTGGAACCGGAGAGCATTATGTGAAGTGAAATAAGACAGACTGAAAAAACAAGTAACCTCATAAAAAGAGTCAACCTGAATTTAGAAGAGTGATTAGTAGGGATTGGGGAGTGGGAGGAAGGGTAGGAAAAGGCAGGTTGGATATGATCAATGCACATTGTCTGCATGTATGAAAATATCACACTGAATCCCATTAATATGTGTTGAGAGAAAGAATGAAAGAAAGAGTGGGTCTGTTCTCCTACTCGTATTTCAACTCAGGCATTGGGGAAACAGACTAGCCTGCCTAACTTTGTGCAATTAGTGGTGAAAGTAGAAAAGGAAATATGAAGAATCCAATTAGTCTAAACTATGTTTAACATTTTTTCTCTTTTTTCTTAAAAATGATTAATCAACTTTCTCTCTTCATCACAAACTCATTTTTGGTCGAAAACCACTGCCATCACTTACTCACTTTGTGTAAAAACTCAGAGGATTTGGAAAGAGATATCTTCTTGATTTTTTTCTCACCACCAGGCAAAGACTCTTCTCTGCTCTGGTGGAACATGCAGGCTGAATTATTCATGTGCTTGCCTGCCAAGTCAATGTGGAAAGTATGTTGAAAGCCCATGTGAGCAGACCTACTCCAGACCTACATCTTCATCCTGCTTCTCTGTGCAGAGAGGAAGATTCATTCTTTGAATTAGTTGCTGCTGACTGGGTCAGAGCTACTCGTGAGACCAAATTCTTGATTAAAGGAAGGAGGAGGGCAGAGAAAGAGACACTGTGCTAATGACCAACATAAAGAAATCATACTTCTTACTAAGACTTTAACTCCTGAGATAGATTTAGATGCCCAAGTAATTGATCCACATTGGGTGTGTGACTTTACACAGGTATTTTAATGCTTTCTATTGTCTATTTTTGTCCAATTTAAATGTCAAATAGACAGTTTTCTTGCCCTATTGTTATGGTTTGAATATGAGGTGTCCCCCAAAAGCTTCTGTGTTAATAATGCAGGAATATTCAGAGATGATTAGCTGTAACCTAATTAGTCCATCCTAAGTAGGGTGGACTAAACTGGGTGGTAACTATAGGCAGGTGGGGCATGACTGTAGGAGGTGGGTCACTGAGGATGCGCCCTGAAAGGGTGCATGGGCCCGGCAGCCCTTCTCCTTCCCTTCACTGTGCTTCTCAGCTGCTCTGAGCAGAGTGGCCCTCCTCTGCCATGCCTTTCTGCCATGTTTTGCCTTACCTAGGGCCCAGAGCAATGAAGCAAGCTGACCACGGACTGGATCTCTGAAACTGTGAGCCAAAATAAACTTTTCTTTCTCTAAGTTGTCTTGTCTGGCATTTTGGTCACAATGATGAAAATTTGACTAACTCACTTTTATACAAATCAAGTCAGATTGATTAATGTTTATTGACTTCTCCATCTAGACACGAATCACTGCGATGCATACCACCTATTGGAAAACTAGGAACTGCCTCTGCAGTTCTGCCAGAATTTTCAGAATACTTTTTCTGGAATCCAAAAGAGGGAAAATAGACCTCAAAAATCAAGCTCTTAAGCCAGGTGTGTTGGCACACCCCTGTAGTAATTCCAGCAGCTCTTACGTGAATTAATTCATATTAATTCACATTATAAGGTAGCTATGGTTATATTATAAGCAGAGATGTCAATATAGGGTGCCATAAATTTATGCATAAATCCAGAATTTCTTTTACTTTAGTGTTTAGAATTGTAATATTTCACATATCATTGTCATTTACTCCTTTTTCCCCAATTTCAGATTTAAAAATGCAGTAATATAAAAATGTAAGTTCTCCTTAAACTGATCTCTGTAATAAGGAAAAAAAATCCAAGCAAGTTTTTTGAAGAATGCTAATAATCATATAATTATCCTGATATTTACATGGAAATTCAAAGGATCAAGAATAGTCAAGTCACCGTTAAAAAAAACAATAAGGCTTTCCTCTTCCCCATATCATGACTTCATAAAGCTGCAGTATCTCAGACAGCATGATATGGTTCCAAGGATAGAAAAATAGATTAGTGACAAGTGAAAGTGAGTGCCTAGTCTGTAGGAAAAACAAACTGTTTCTTCAGTTTTCACACCACAACAATCAAAACTGCAGAATTTTGTGACCTCAAATGGCATGGGGATTTCTCCTCACTGGCAAGCAATCAGTTCTACAGTGGACACCAGCCAGGTGTCCTCTAATTTAATTCAATTCTGACACTATCTATCTGAAGTTAGTGTCAGATCCCACATGTTAAGGGCTCAGCTTCCCTGCTTAGATGCTAGTCACAAGTCCCAGGTTGCTTTACTTGTGCTTCTGACCAATCAGCTATAAACCAAGTTTCCTACAAACTCCTCTTTGGGTTCGATTAATGTATTTAAGTAGATCACAAAACTCTAGAAAATATTTACATTTATTAGTTTATTGTGAAAATATTAGAAAGGATACAGATGAAGAGTTGCACAGGGCAGGGCGTATGGGAAGGGTCATGGAGCTCTTTCTGGGGGTACCAGCCTGCAGGAACCTCCTCATGTTCAGCTGTGTGGAAGCTCTCTGAACTCTGTCTTTTTGGGTTTTCACAGAGGCTTCATTACGTAGGCATGACTGCCAATAGACTGGATGTGGAAACCAGCAAGGCATGTCTGTCTAGATTCATTGTATTCTTTCCTCATAGGGTTGGGGGCAGGACCATTCTGGAATGAGGAGGGTCTTATGCTTTACTAAGGGTCTTAAGGTTTTCAAACAAGGTAGTCAGAGGACTTATTTATGACTATGTAATCATGGGGGAAGATTAATGCCTATGATATACTTTGGGGAAGAGAAATTCTAGTTTTTAGGTCTGACTCGGGAGTCAGGACCTCTGGATAAAAACCAAAATATATACATCATATTAAAAGACCAATGCTTACATTAACACTTGATTTTTGAAAAGTTGGTATATCAAAGAGTGGGAGAAATAAGTATTTTACTTAAATGACATTGGATCAACTGTACAACCATTTGGGAAAAAAAAGAATTATGATTGACCCACTTACACAAAAATCAGCCCAAGAAGATTACAGAGCTACATACAAAGACCAAAACATGAGGTGAGCAGCTTCCTCTGCCGTGGGCTCTGATAATGATGTGTTGTATTGCCAAATGACCAAAAGCAACAGGGTCATCCAAATAGGAACTGAAACCTCCAAAGACGTGAGCCAAAATAAACCTTGCTTTTTTTTAAGTTGATTGACTCAGGTACTTTCTTACAGTAACAGAAAACTAACTAACAAAATTCCCTTCATTACCTCCAGCAAATATGTATCTTATAAGAAGATCTTGCATGCTATCTTTCCATTTTTGATGGGCTACCCTCTATAGGAAAATGTTAATGAAGTGCCCAACATAGTGCCTGGCACAAAAAACACTGATAACTCCCAATGTTGGATGTCAGAATTTATGGATTTTTTTTTCCTACTTGAGGATCCTATATGGCAGAGGGATCAGTAGTTAGGCCCCAATTTTCCAATAAAAGATATTTTTTCTTGCATTTAGTAGCAAGTACAATGTTTTATGTCTTGACTACTACCAGACTGTGACTTCTGAAAATCTTGTTCCATAAAAAACAAAACAAAACCAAAAAAAAAAAAACACCTGATCTGTGAACATACCAAAGTGAAAGT